>NC_062567.1:134973876-135616811 GCF_022837055.1 Prionailurus viverrinus
GGCCGCGGGTTACCCGGGGGCAGCGCGCCGGCTGCCGGGGTGCCAGAAGGAAAGCGAGCGAATCGCCTTCGGGGAGGGGACGAGGTTGACGTAAGCCAGGATCTGCCCCCAGAGAAGCGGTGACAGCCGGGCGCACGGGCATCTGGGCCGGCCGTTTCCCTGAGACGCGCTTTACGGGTGGGAGCTGGTGCGCGGTGTTGTCCTGAGGAGCACGTGTAGCCTCCAGGGCGAGGAGCCCGGGCTGGCGGCGCAGGCCCGCCGTTTCCCTCCGTTCCCCTTCTTCCGGGACAGTAATTCAATTTCTCCGCGCCTCCGAGCCTTCGTCTGTTAAAGCAGAAGCACACTGCCGCCCACTCCCCGGGGTTCCTGCGGGAGTGAGATGCCACGGCCGCCCGGCTCAGGGCCCACGCTCCACACGTGTCAGCTCCGGCCCTGGCCGTCCGTCTCGCCCACTCCTCTCCAGCTCCACGAAAGCCCCGGATCCTCTTGCGCTCGGGTCAGCCGTCTGTCTGGCCCAAGTCGGCCGTCAGCGGGAGGGTGCAGAGTCGAACTGAACGGAAAAGTGGCCCCCGTGGGCCCCCTCCCACGGCGTCGGGGGAGCAAGTGGTGCTTCTGGAACCCTTCCCGTGCCCGTGGGCATGCTTCCCTTCCTCTGTCCTCCTCTCCCGGCGTCAGTGTCCCCGTGGGCCCTGCCTTCCGGCCCCCACCTTCTCAAGAACCGCATTCGCTTCTCGCGCTCCCTTCCGTATCTTCGGCCTCTCCCTAGGTTCTTCCCTGCTGCACCTTGACGTGCTCAGGGCTCTCCCGCTTTTAAGAACAAAGACACAAAGCCACCCCCGCACCGCGCTGCCCCTCTGGCTATTTCCCGTTCTCTACACGTCTGTTCTCAGCGGGACCTCGGAGTTACCTACATTAGCCCCCCATGGCTTCTCTGCTCCTCTCTCCCTCCCTTGCAAAGCGCTAAACTCACCCTCCCGCTTCCGAAACGGCTTCTTTCCAGCATCGCCCGTGACCAATTATTTCTGCGAGATCCAACTGCTGTTGTACGATCTTCAACTAACGTAACCCTTCCGTGCAGCCAAGACCCCTAACCACCTCCTTTTCTTGGAACGTTAGATGGTTCCTCCCAGCTTCCTTCTTACACCGCAGGCCGATGGTCCTCGGTCCCCCCCGCTGGCTTACCATCCTCCGGGGATTTTTAGGAGCATTGGAGTTCCTGCCAAACGTGCCCTCTCTGAAATCCACCCCTAGGAAATTCATACACTGAAGGGCTCCGGTTATCCCTGGACACCCATGCCTCCCAGCTCGAGCCTCCTCTTTGAACTTCAGACCCACGTGACCAGTTCGACCTCCTCAAATCAGATTAGGTATCTGTCAAACCTGCCCACTTCCTTCCATCGTCATTGCTGGGAGAAGGAAGCACTGTCCACACAACTCCACTGGGAGAGCTCCACACCTGCTCTCTCAGGACTCTGCCCGCCGCGCCTATTACCTTTGCCAATTTTAATCTGTATCCTTTCGTGGTAGCAAACTGTGACCGTGAGCGTAAGGGCTTTTCTGAGTTCTGGGACTCCTTCGAGCGATTTTTGAACCCGAGAGTGGTCTTGGGGAGCTCCAGCACATCAATGAAAAGTCAAATGCTAAGAACCAGGATTATAGTCTTGGATGTAAAAGAAAGAAATGGGAGCCATCTGTTTCCGGTGAGACTAGATATGTATCCCCAAACCCTAGGCCATGCTGATCCTTGTCTTTGGGCTGGAGTGGGGGATGGAAGTAGCTGGAGACCAGAAGCTACCGGAAAGTGACATCACATGTGGAATATGAGAAGTCGAGAGCTGGAAAGCACCTTGGAGAGAGTGTCTCGTTCAAAGTCACCCAAAGAAGGCAATGGAAAGCAGCCCGGGGACGTGGTCTGAGCCGACCCAGGTCACAAGACTGGGTTCAAACATACTGAATGCTCATTGAACATGAGGTGCCAGGCACTAGGCCAGGTTCAAAGGAATGGGTTCCCTGGGTTCAAGCAACGCTTCTAAGAGGCTTGGGGGAGGCAAGGGTTACAGGACACTCGAGTCGGTCTCCGGCCGCACGGTAGGTGCTGAGTGAGTGCAGGCTGTCCCTGAGCAGCACAGGTGGTTCCCAGAGCTCTGTTGTTGCCAGCCTGCAACATCTGTGCCCCGCACGGAACAGAAAGCAAGGGGCCCTACTCTCCATCCCTCGGCCGGGCATGCAGGGGCTGGTGAGGGCCTGGTGAGGGGCTGGTGAGGGGCTGGTGAGGGGTGCAGGAAGGAGACTCCACAGGACGGACACCTGCAGTGACCCAGGAAGCTGCCCCAGGGGCCCTGATCTCCCTTCCAGAGCCCAGTTCTCCCAAACTGCATCTTTTAGCACTTTCTCTCTCAGAGAGGGTTAGGTAAATCTAACCCCCCGCCCCACCTACACACACACACACACACACACACACACACACACACACACAGAGCCCTCAGGATCAGAAGGAAATTGTGTGCCCTAAAAGGACTGCGAAAGCATTTTGTAACCTTTATAAATTATGTACATTTTGGACGGAGCCGCAGATACTTTCTGAGAAAGTGGGATATACGGTAATTCAAGAAAAAAATTGTCAGTCAAGGCTTCCCCCCCATTTTTTTCTGAGCAAGGAAGAAAAAAAAGACAGAAGTTAGTATCTGTGAAGTGTACAAAATGCCCAGGAACCTGCTAGGCCCTTTGGTCTCAATGACAGGTGATCTGGGAGCCCTTGGAGGCAGACAGCAGCATCTTCATTTAACAGATGGAAAGATGATACTTGGGGACTCGGGAAGATGAAGTAACTTCACTGCTAAGTAGTAACACTGGAATTGAACTTGGCTCGTCTGACTTGGAGCACTGGGCCTTTTCCACTCAAGGAAAATTTCTTCAGCTGCAACTTACAGGGAGACTCTGGTTAATAGATGCCGTGTCACAGAAAGACCTGGCCAAGGCCACAAGAAGGAAAGCAAAGAGTTCATTGTATGAGCTCCACCCTCTCTGCCCAAGGCTTCGCGAAGTGCATGGTTTGCTATGAAGTCAATGTTTTTGTCTAGAGTCACTCTACGTGCACGCAGGAAAAGCAAGCAAGGCGTAATACAGTCCTCAACTTCTCCTGTGCCTCCAACCTCGAGTCCTCATTAAGAAAGACGGCCACGTGACTCTTGTCCAACATGAGTTTAGTGTCAAAGGTAGGGAAGGCATTGGTCAGCTGAGGCTCAAGCTGACACTGTACTTATTCTTTTAAATGTTTACTTATTTATTTTTGAGAGAGAGAGAGAAAGAGAGAGAGAAAGAGAGAGAGAGAGAGACAGAGCACAAGCAGGGGAGGGGCAGAGAGAGAGAAGGAGACACAGAATCTGAAGCAGGCTCCAGACTCTGAGCTGTCAGCACAGAGCCCGACGCGGGGCTCAAACCCACGAACCGTGAGACCATGACCTGAGCCGAAGTTGGATGCTCAACCCGACTAAGCCACCCAGGAGCCACAACACTGTACTTACTTTATTTTGTTACAAAAAAAATTTTAATGTTCATTTTTGAGAGAGACAGACAGACAGACAGAATGAGTGGGAGAGGGGCAGAGAGAGAGAAGGAAACACAGATTGTGAAGCAGGCTCCAGGCTCAAACCCAAGAACCACGAGATCATGAAGCCGAAGTCGGACGCTTAACAGACGGAGCCACCCAGGCACCCCCCGTCCAACACCGTGCTTATAATAACAGGACAAAGTCCAGGCTGCTGAACCAGAGAAAGTCTAAAATTTCAGAGTTTTTACAGAAACTTTTACAGGCTTACAGAAAAGTTTACTTCCCTGTCACCTAACAGTCCCAAGGTGCAGGACGGTGACCCAGACCCTTTCCACCTCGTTGCTGTGCTGGCCCCGAGGGCACGGTCTTCTGCCCGGGGTCACGTGTAGGCGGTGAGCACACTCACAGGGCAGCTTACGAGAAGGGGACGGGGAAGGGCCCATCGTCCGTGTTCGGGACACCCAGGAGTTGTACCACTGTGTCTGCACATCCCCCTGCACTTGGCCACCAGGCCTCCCCAGCAACAAAGGAGACGGGAAGTGTCACTCCCACTCAGCCCGACGGCAAGTCTATTCCTGTGGAAGGTGTGGAGAGCGGACCCGGGGGGGCCAGAGGGCCACCTCCGCCACGGCCACGGTCACACTCAGCCCGAGCCAGAGCCTCGCTTTGTACAAGTGCTTTTCTAGCCACTGCTTCATCTCACCCAGCAACAAACCTTTGAGTAGGTCACATTTCCCTCACATCGTGGGTGAGAAAACGGGCCCGGAGGGGCTCAGGGACTGGGTCGAGGCACAATCACAGAGTATTAAACGTACGGTGAGAACAACCCCTGTGGTGATAAAATACTGGCAGGGTCAAAGAGAAAAAACCTGTTCCATTTCTTCCAGCCACGTTTATTAAGCAATTCATAAGAACCAAGGAACCGAGGAAACAGGAAACACGGGGCAGGTCCTCGCCCTCGAGGACTTCGTGGCCGTCAGGGAGTTCAACAGTGATTGCAGGACGGTGTGGTCATAAGGACTGCGGGACACCTTGCCACCAATGGACAGAGAAGGGTCATTCAGACACGGAGAAGAGAGTGACGATTCCCGGAGAGGGATGAAAAGGTAAATGCCTGTTCCTACCAGGAACGGGAAGAGCAGTAAGTCAAAGCTCTCTGGCAGGAAGCAGAGAAGTAGGGCATTCAGAAGGAATTAGGTGCCTCTTCCGCTCTGCCTTCAGTCCTCTCATCCTAGCTTTTACTTCGGCCAGCGCCGCGGCAATCCGTTTCCTGCGGGTGTGACTGGAACGCCCCGTGTGTCTCTGGCTCCAGGCCCGCCCTGACACAGCAGTGTGGGACGCCTGTGACAATCTGCCCAGCATTCGCACATCCACACTCCACAGCCAGGAAATGAGAGTTAATCCCAGAGGACAGGTCGTGGCCACGGAACATGGGGCACCCGTGAACAAGTGCTCCCTCTCTGTCCAGAGTCGCACCGTCCAAGGCACACTTTACACACTACTGGGAGGGATCCAGGGATTGAGTCTGCGATGGTTAATTTTATGTGCCAACTTGGAGGGTGTTTTGGATGAGATTGACATCGAAACAGCGAATGTTAAGTGAAGAAGAATGCCGTCCACAGAATATGGGTGGGCCTCAACCAATCAGTTGAAGGCCCGAAGACAACAAAGACCGACCTCCCAGAGCAAGTTCTCCAGCAGACTGTCTTTGGACTTCATGTGTACCAACGGCTCTTGTGAGTCTCGGGCCTGCCGGCCCACACTGCAGATTTTGGACTTCCTAGCTTCTGTAATCATACGAGCCAATTATTTAAAAGAAATCTCTTTGTCCTGCTGCTCTGGGGAGCCTTGAGTAACACAGAGCCCCAGGGACCGACTTGAGAATGCACTCTTGTGTTGGCTCTCCCCCTTTCCTGCCGCACTCTCCCGGTCTCCGGAATCATTCGCGTTCAAAATAAACCGTGGAGGAACGTGCACACCTTTGTCTCGGGCTTGCCTTCTAGGTGCTCCCCAGCCAGTGCACGTGCACAACCGGAGACAGTCAATATACAAGGACATTCGTGGCTCAGAGAGAGCCTGACGTGTCTTCGATTTCCGCGTATCAGGAGACCCGGAACGCCGGCCAGGGCGCTCAAGTGTAATGGGATAAATGCTGCCGGGCCGCCTCCTGCTCCCCTCATGGGACTGCACTTCTGTCCATCGCAGAACCGTGCCCCTTTGTATCCCCCATGCTGCCTAGCATAAGGGAAGTTTCCTAAAAGCACTTGCTCAGCTGGACTGGACGTTTCATTTTCAAATCTGCCTATGTGTTGTCATGACGTAGACATAGTTTGTTGTTGTTCAAATGTTGTGTCACTCAGTGGGTCCAAATACAAAAGATGCGGCTAAAAACTACGCTCTGGTGCTACACGGGCATAGATTCAAGTCTCAGTTCCTCCACTGACTGGATTTGGCACACCAGAATCTCTCTGTAAAGGAACATAATCGGATTTTCCTGCTGAGAGAAAATAAAGGCCCATGTAGAATTCTCTTTCCAGCTAAATGCCAATACCACAATGAGGGAGAGAAGAGGGTTTTCTTTCTTAAGAGACTAAGGGAGTACCGCTACAAAGGTTTTCACTGAAAGAAATGCTATAGGATTTATTCCAGGGTAAAAAAAAAAAAACAAAACATCTGGAAGAGAGAAATGTTAAGTTTATCAACTAGAAGGTAATTGTAACTATGTGGCAAATCTAAATCAGCACTGCCCGTTTGGAAACAACAGCACTAGTAAGTGATTCGAGGGACGGAAGTAAAAAATTGACAATAATGGCACAGAGACAGGAGGGGGCGTTTGGGTTAAAGCATTTTAGGGCTTTGGCATGATTCAAGACTAAAGGAGAGACATTTATTAATTTCAGATTAAGTCAAAATGAATGTTAGGTATGGAAAAAGGAGGGGTGGGAGTGGATGAAGGGATGTAATGAAAATTCAGTTGATCCAACCAAAGACAAGAAGAGGTTTTTTTTTTTAATCGAATAACTAAAAAAACACAAAAAGTAGAAGGTACAAACGCAGACGGCAGAAATGAATGCACACATATCTACGTTACCCATCTAAGTTACCACCGGAAGACAGAGATCACAGACAAGGTAGCAATAAGAAAAATGCACCTGTATGATATTTATGAGACACGTACCAAAAGCTGAAGTGCCGGAAAGACTGAGACTCGAGGGGAAAGTGGTTTACGAGGAAAATATTACCCAAAAGAAAGCTGGTGCACTTATCTTAATATCAGAAAAAAGCTGAAAGATGGAAAGTGTCGTTAGACTTAAGAGGCTGTGATAAAAGGAACATTTTCTCACACAGACACAAAATTTCTGAACCTGCTTGGCACCTAACAACATAATCTCAAAACATACAGACCAAAAATTGACAGAATTACAAGGAGAGATTGACAAACCCACAGTGAAGTAGGAGGATTCACCATCTTTCCAAGGACGGACTGAACATTTGTGAATATTGGTCACGTACTAAGCTATAATGCAAGACTCAACAAATACGAAAAACTAACGTAGTAAAGACCAAGTCCTGAACTCAAGATCATAAAAATATAACAAAAAATAAGCAAAAAATGTCTACACTATTGCCATTTAAAAAAAATAAACTTCAAAATAATTCTTGGGGGAAGAACTCAGAAACTGTAATAACTTAGGACCGAGTAATAATACTTTTTACGTTTCCCCTCCACTGTTCATTCTACCCCCTCTTGGCCGATGCCGTTAAGACAAAACACTGACACACACACACACACACACACACACACACACACACACACACTCTTTATGTTGGAAATGAAGAAACAAAAAAGTCGTTAGCAGAAGACCCCAATATTGCGGATCAAAGAGGATCAAGGACAAGCCATTGGTAGAAGAGAGTTCAGTGAGACTGCAGGATGTAAGATGAATATCCAGAAATTAATTATTGGCCAAATGACTACAATAAATATTTGGGAACTAATTTTTAAAGCGGTACCATTTTGCAATCGCTACGAAGCATTTAAGGTATCTAGGAACAAATCAAACGTAAGATGCGTAACATCACAAAACTTTTTGAATGACGTAAGTCGGTAAGGAAATTTGACATCTTAACAACGGGAATCCTCCTCAAACTAACATTAAATGTTAACATTAAATGCAGTTTTACGTAAAGTCTCAACAGGGCTTTTTGAAGAACTTTTAAACTGCTTCCAAAATGTATGCGGAAGTGCAAAGAGCCAAGTACATCAAGAACGCTTTGAATAATGTAGGGAGACTTACTGGGCTAGTTATCAAGACTTACTACGAAGCTATCATAGTTAAGGTGTTGGT
This sequence comes from Prionailurus viverrinus, assembly GCF_022837055.1. Classification (NCBI taxonomy): domain Eukaryota; kingdom Metazoa; phylum Chordata; class Mammalia; order Carnivora; family Felidae; genus Prionailurus; species Prionailurus viverrinus. The sequence goes on from NC_062567.1 coordinate 134,981,776, forward strand.
CCTGAGATAAAAATGTGGTGAATCGGAACTCAGAGAGCTGAGGCCGACTCGTGCATATAAGAAACACAACGCAAATCAAGCTGCTTTACAAAAAGAAAAGGATTTAAGGAAGGAGACTCGACGCGGCTGGTTCCTGCAGCAGCGGGCACACAGCTGGTGGGCGAAGGTGGGCGAGAAGGACGCTGCCTTCCCAATCCGAAGGGTGGTGATCTGAGCTCTGGCCACTGACTGCTGCTTCTGACCACCAGGGGGCAGGCAGGAGTGGGCAGCCACTGTTGGTGCACCTTCCGGCACAGCTGCAAGCCCCTCCCCCCCAGGCCGGAAGTGACTTCTGTAGCTCTAAAGGGCCAGTGCCCTTTTCCCCCTCCCCCGGCCTCATTCTTCTCCTCCTCCCCTATTGGAAGCCAGACGTTAAAGATTAAGACATTAAAAAACACTTGCGTGTAAGGAAAAAAAACTTAGAAAGTGACCCACGCATACCTAGGGAAAGGCTTGGAAAAGACCTGAGAAGACCTTAAAGTTTACCCTCAGGCTGATCTTCAGCACCAAGGCAGCCTACAATAAAACAAAAACAAACAAAAGAGGGGCGCCTGAGTGGCTCAGTTGGTTAAGTGTCTGACTTCGGCTCAGGTCATGATCTTACCATTCGTGGGTTCGAGCCCCGCGTCAGGCTCTGTGCTGACAGCTCGGGGCCTGGAGCCTGCTTTGGATTCTGGGTCTCCCTCTCTCTCTGCCCCTCCCCCAGTCATGCTCTGTCTCTCTTTCCCTCTCTCTTTCTCTCTCTCTCTCTCTGTCTCACAAATAAAAACATTTAAAAAAATTTTTTTAAGTCATTCTGGGGGTGCCTGGGTGGCTTAGTCGGTTAAGTGTCCGACTTCAGTTCAGGTCATGATCTCGTGGTCTGTGAATTCGAGCCCCGCATCAGAATCTGTGCTGACAGCTCGGAGCCTGGAGCCTGGAGCTTGCTTCGGATCCGTGTCTCCCTCTCTCTGCCCCTCCCCCGCTCACACTCTGTCTCTCTCCTTAAAAACTGAATAAATGTTAAAAAATAATTAAATAAACAAGCAAAACGAAACAAAATACCCAAAAACACCAAACCTGGAAAAGAGGGAGAGAATATAATTTCTACTGTTACCACATTGTTAGATTCAAAAGTCCAGTTTTCAACAACAACAAAAAAACACAAAGCATGCAAAGCAGCAGAAAGTATGGCTCAAAGGAAAAACAAAAAACAGAAACTATCCCTGAAAAAAACGACCTGAACGGCAGATCTACTAGACAAAGACTTTAAAACAATGGTCTTAAAGATGCTCAAAGAACTACAGAAAGATGTGAACAAAGTCAAGAAAATGATGTAGGGGGGCGCCTGGGTGGCTCAGTCGGTTAGGCGGCCGACTTCGGCTCAGGTCATGATCTCGTGGTCCGTGAGTTCAAGCCTTGCGTCAGGCTCTGTGTTGACAGCTCAGAGCCTGGAGCCTGTTTCAGATTCTGTGTCTCCCTCTCTCTGACCCTTCCCTGTTCATGCTCTGTCTCTCCCTGTCTCAAAAATAAATAAAACGTTAAAAAAAAAAAGAAAAGAAAATGATGTAGGAACAAAATGCAAATAGGAATACAGGAGCAGTTACCCTAAAAAGAAACCAAAAAAATTCTGGAACCGAAAAGTATGATAACTCAAACAGAAAATTCACTACAAAGATTCAAAGATAGATTTGAGCAAGCAGAAGAAAGCATCCCTGAACTTGAAGATATGACAGTGGAAATGATTAATTCTCAGGAATAGAAAGAAAAAACATTGGAAAAAAGTGAACAAAGCCTAACGGACCTGTAGGACACCATCAAGGAGCCTAACATACGTAATGCGGGAGTCTCACGATAGGAGAAAGGGGCAGAGAGAATATTTGAAGAAATAATGGCTGTAAACTTCTTAAACCTGATGAAAGGCATGAATATAAACATCCAAGAAGCTCAATGAAGTCCAAGTAAAATGAACTCAAACAGACCCACACCAACACAATATAATTAAACTTTTTAAAGACAAAGAGCAAATCTTGAAAGTAACAGACAAGCAAACTGTCATATACAAGGGATCCTCAATAAGATTATCAGCAGATTTCTTATTAGAAATTTTGAAGTCCATAAGGCAGGGGGCCAATATACTCAAAACGCTAAGAGAAAAAAAAAAAAAAAACCAACCCTGTCAACCAAGAATCCTATATCCTTCAAAAGTGAGGGAGATGGGTCGGCTGGCTGGCTCAGTCAGTTAGCATCCGACTCTGGCTCAGGTCATGATCTCATGGTTTGTGGGTTCGAGCCCTGCGTTGGACTCTGGGCTGACAGCCCAGAGCCTGGAGCCTGCTTCAGATTCTATGTCTCCCTCTCTCTCTGCCCCTCCCCCACTTGCACTCTGTCTCTCTTTTTCTCTCAAAAATAAATAAACATTTAAAAAAAAGTGAGGGAAAGGGGTGCCTGGGTGGCTCAGTTAAGCGTCTGACTTCGGCTCAGGTCATGATCTCACAGTTCGTGAGTTTGAGCCCCGCGTCGGGCTCTGTGCTGACAGCTCAGAGCCTGGAGCCTGCTTCGGATTCTGTGTCTCCCTCTCTCTCTGCCCCTCCCCTGCTCACACTCTGTTTCTGTCTCTCAAAAATGAATAAACGTTAAAAAAAAATTTTTTAAGTGAGGGGAGAAATTAAGACATTCCCGGATAAATCAAATTTGAGGAAGCTTGTTACCACTAGACCTGCCCTACAAGAAATGCTAAAGGGAGTCCTGTGAGGTGAAATAAAAGCACACCAGATAGAAACTTGAAGCCATACAGAGAAATAAAGATCTCAATAAAGGCAAATACGTGGGCAATTATTTAAAAGCTAGTATTGTAGCAATGGTTTGTAAATGCATTTTTTGTTTTCTGCATGATTTAGAGACTTACGTGAACAGGATTATTACTCTAAAAGCTAATGTGGTCGTAACTTTGGTTTATAACTCCAAATTTTGTTTTCTACATAGGAGATGAATGCATTTACAAGAATTACCAGCTTATGTTTGGGCATACAACATATATAGATACAATCTGGGGGACATCAACAACCAAAAGGGGTGAGGACAGAGCTGTAAAGAAGCAGAGCTTTTGTATGTTGCTGAAGTTAGGCTGGTATACATTCAAATTAGAATATTGTCACTTTAGGATGTTAAATATAATCTCCACAGTAACCACAAAGAAAACGGCCCTGGGATATACACAAAAGGAAATGGGAAAGGAATTTAAACATTTCACTACAAAAAGTCAACTGAACACAAAAGAAGGTAGTAATGCTGGAGATGAGGGACAAAGAAGCTATAGGACACGCAGAAAACAAACAGCAAAATGATCAAAGTCCTTCTCATCAGTAATTACTTTAGCCGTGAATGGATTAAACACCCCATTCAAAAGATCCAGTTTGGCACAAGAAATAAAAATGCACGACCAACTATATGCTGTCTACAAGAGACACTTCAGATCCAAACACAAAACAGACTGAAAATGAGAGAGTGCACTATTCCATGCAAATAGTGATCAGCACAGAGCAGCAGTGGCTCTACTAATATCAGACAAAATAGACTTTAAATCAGAAGAGGATACAAAAGACAAAGAAGGACATTATATATTAATAAAAGGTTCAATACAACAAGAAGACATAACAATTATAAACATTTATATAACTGTTCATTGCTTCCTGGTCATATGATTTCTTAGCATAGTTATTCATATATTCCTTAGAGTCCCTTTTATTGCTTGAAGTCAGTTGTGATGTTTCCTCTTTCATTTCAGCTTTAACAGTTTGTGTGTTCTCTCTTTCCTTCTTGGTCAGACTAGCTAAAATTTTGCTAATTTTTACTTTTGTTTTTGTTTTGTTTTTAATCAGTCTTTGGTTTTCTTTTCCAATTCTTTTCTCTTTTTCACTTATCCCCACTCTCTCTCTCTTTTACGTTTCTTAGAGTGGAAGTTTTGCTTACTGATTTGAGAACTTTCTTCTAATATAAATTTTGTTCTATGCGTGGCATTTGCTGCTTTCCTTAAGTTCTCGTTTATTGTCTTTTCTTTCATCTCTATGTATTTCCCAGTTTCTCTGGTGATTTTGACTCTTCGTTATGAATGTGCTGCTTCAATATTCCATATTTTTTAATTCCCCAAATTTCCTCCCTCTCTCATCTCACTCTACTGTGGTTTGAGAACAGACTTTGTATGATTTCAATTCTTTCAACCTTAGGAGACTTGTTTTCTGACATAACATATGGTCTATCCTGGAGAATGTTCCATGTGCCCCTGAGAAGAATGTGTCCTCTGGTGTTGTTGGGCGAAGTGCTCTGAAGATGCTTGTTATGTCTAGCGGGTTTAGAGAGTTGTTTAAGTCGTCTGTTTCTTTGGGGATCTTCTGCCAAGGTGGTCTATCCACTATGGACAGTAGGACGTTGAAATCTGCAACTATTATTGTTGTCTATTTCTCCCTTCAATTCTCTTTTTGTTTCATGTACTTTGGTTGCTTTTATGAAAGGTTAGTTGATTTTTGGAGGTCCTTATCATCCCAGAAGTGCTTCCATCTTTGATATCTTGTTTGGAGCCCAGAAAACATGTGAGCTTTTCCACTGGAGATCAATATTCTTCTATAAATAGCTTCTAGGGTGTGACATCAGGGTTCATAGTTCACAGTGCACAATGATAATATTCATTTTCTCCAGAGATAGCTCACAGATCCCACCATCTGGCACCATGTGAAGGTCATGACCAAAGTTGTAGCTGAAAACTGGCATACTGACCCCTAATGCCCTCTTCAGTTTTGTCTTGTGAAAGTGATGTGCCCCATATCGCCAATATCCTCAAACTTTACATTGTATTTCACCCAAACTATATATTTCACCTGAAAGTCATAATTGCCAAACTACACAGCTGTCAGGATCTTATCTGCAGCTAGAATCTGTGTAGACTGCATCCCAGGTCAAGTCACTATTCCTAGATTCCCCAACTTCTCAGTACATAGCTTTATGTATCATAGACTATTTTAGTTTCTTAACTGCTTGTTTCGCCATAACTCCTCTCTCACAATGTAGGTTTCTTTTTTTTTTTTTTTTCCAACGTTTATTTATTTTTGGGACAGAGAGAGACAGAGCATGAACGGGCGAGGGGCAGAGAGAGAGGGAGACACAGAATCGGAAACAGGCTCCAGGCTCTGAGCCATCAGCCCAGAGCCCGACGCGGGGCTCGAACTCACGGACCGCGAGATCGTGACCTGGCTGAAGTCGGACGCTTAGCCGACGGCGCCACCCAGGCGCCCCACAATGTAGGTTTCTACTACAAGCAAACCCAAAGTGAAATGCTGAACCAGAATTTCATTCATTAGTCTCCATAATGAGGAGTTTTAGCCAGTCCCGTCTCCACCTTCAGTCTTTGTCTTCCTAACATGCTCTGAGATGTTCTTTCCTTATGAATTTTATCCAAAGGTAAATATCCTAGATTTGTTTTTGCACTTGGCAGTTGAACAAACGTGAGTTTTCCTGGCAAAAGAGTCTCAAAACAATTATGGAAATAATTCAGCTAAATCATAGATTGGGAGCTTTATTGCTATTATAGATCGCTGAAATCCAACATGTTCTTCTGGCAAAGATTTCAATTACAGTGCTTAGAGTATCCTTGCCTAATACAGCTCGGTGCAAATAGTCTCACATGTAATAAGGTAGATACATATAATCCTAGGTTACCTCATTCCACTTGTGTTCGGGGTTTTCAGTATTCTACATGCACTTCTCCTTCAAAATATTCTCTTTATTCAAACAGAATTATTTGTCTATAGCTCATGTCTAGACTGAGACTAGTGTTTACTAACAACACTTGGAGCCTTTTTTTTTGGTTTTCCGAATCAATTTAAGCCCTTATCGACCACGTTATGGACTGAATCGTGCCCCCGGAGCCAGATTCATTGTGTTGAAGCCCTAATCCCAGAAGCCACTGTGTCTGGAGACAGGGTGTAGAAGGAATTAAGGCCGGATAAGACCATAAAGGTGGGGCCCTGATCTAGTATCAGCGTCCTGTAAAAAGACAACACAGAAACGCTTCTTCCCCTCTTTCTCTTGCTGTCCCCCTCAGTGCAGAGGAAAGGCCGTGTGAGGACTTAGTGAGAAGCCAGCCATCGACTAGCCAGGAATGGACCGTGCCAGGGTTTGATCTGGGACTTTCCACCTCCGAAACCGTGATAAAATAAATGTCCGTTGCTTACACCACCCCGCTCGTTTTGTTACAGCAACCTGAGCAGACTTCTATACCATGTTCGGCTCTAGAGAGAGGCAGATAAATGAGACAAAGCCCTCTGCTTCAGGAGCACAGAATCTAGTAAGAAGGGACGTCTCGTGAAAATACGTGATCAGTGCTTGCAACTCAGCCTGCGAGGTCTGAAAAGGCTCCACAGAGCACAGATCTGAGCAAGGTTTTCAAAGAGGCCCGACTAGGCGAGGAAACGGCAACCCGGGAAGAGAGAATCCCCGGCAAGGACTGACACCTCAAAAGGCGGGATGTATCTGGTGAACACTGAGAGGCTACAGGGTCTAGAGGGTACAGAAGGCATGACAAGGAGGCTTGGGAGGGGAGGGGCTGGATTAAAAGGGACTGGGGACAACATGTGAAGGTCCCCGAGTGCCAAAGAGCCTACGTTTCCCACGTAAGAAAATACCACTCAACATGTTCATTTACTAGAGCTGTTAGACTAGATCTCTCTCTCTCTCTTTAAGTTTATTTATTTTGAGAGAGAGAGAGCACGAGTAGATAGGGACAGAGAGGGGAGAGAGAATCCCAAGCAGGCTCCGCACTGTCAGCGCGGCGCCCTACGTGGGGCTCAAACTCATGAACTGCAAAACCCTGACCTGAGCCAGTATCAAGAGTCAGACGCTCAACCGCCTGAGCCACCCAGGCGCCCCCTACAGACTAGGTATCTTCACAACAGAAATTAATTTTCTCCTTCCAGAGGCGAGAAATCTGAAATTAGGTGTCAGCAAGGTTGGTTTCCTCTGAGGCCTCCCTCCTCGGCTTGCAGACGGCTGCCTTCTCCCTGGGTCCTCACGCACCTGTCCCTCTGCACGTGCAACTGTGTCCAAACCCCCCCTTCTTGTAAAGATGGCATTCACCTCGGATTAGGGCCCACCTTAATGAACTCATTTTAATTTAATGACCTCTTTAGAGACGCTAACTCCAAATGTGGCCCATTCTGAGTCATGGGGTTACCTCTGCAACACCGGAGGGGTGTGGGAAGGGAGAGGGCACAGCTCAGCCCACGGCAAAAGCTACCACAGGGATGATACACGTGAGACACCGCCTGCTAGGGAAGGGACTCCTTTTATGCCATTTGGTCACTTCTCCCCCCGGTGGACTCCTAGGTTTTGAGATTTCATCTGCCAAAGTACACTTATTAACTTATAAATTCTTCATTTCCAAAAATCAAAGACAGTAGGCCGGTCAGATGTGATCAGCAGGTAACATCTAGAATCACCATACTGAGTTGATAAAATCTCAACCAAGAGGAGAACCTGACATTCACATCGACCCGTGAGGACTTGTTGCGGGGAGCGTGTGAGTGTATGTGTGTGCGTGTTGTGTCTGGAGACAAGACTTTCTGGAGTGTCACATGTGCTGAAGTGTATGCTCCCCCCCCCCCCCCCCACACACACACACAGTGTCTGCATTGTAGCACTTAGCATATCGTGTCGCCATTTTGTGGTTGTGACTGCATCCCCCCTCTAGATTCTGAATCCCTGTCAACAGGGACCCCATCTCACTCATTCTGCAACCCCAGCAATGTCCCTGGTTGTCTTAAGCTGACTAGACCCATTACCACATCTTTAAGGCCTCTGGAGAACAAGGGACCATGAAGCTGAAACCCACTGCTCTAGGATCTTCAATGTACACGGGGAGGCTCTATGGTCACGTGTTCACACTCCCACCATACACACTCTTATTTTAAATGCGATCACGCCGCAGATAAAGATGCTATGGAGCAGGAGATCGATACAGCTGTGGGATTCTGAGTGGGGACTCCTCAAAAGCTGGGGCACTCAGCAGAGCCAGCCGGGAAAGACCATCTCTGCTTCCTTGTCTGTTCCTGGCCGACTCCCACTCCCCCTGACAGCAAAGGTATCACCTGGGCCTGGCCAAGTCTCATATTTAATCCCATCTTGATAAATGCCATTGAATGGACGAATGAAGGCATACATGAATAAATGAATAACAGAACTGTAAGTAAAAAAAAAAAAAAAAAGGCGGAGCACTCAGGAAAGGAGGTGAGGTGGGCTTTGACAGATGAAGACGAATTTGGAATAAGCAGAGAAGAGGGAAAGACATTCAGGTGAGGAAATCACAAGAGAAAATTCAGGGATGGAAAGATGTTTTAGGGTTTTCAGTAGGTAAAATTTTTAAATCAAAGTTTGATATACAGAGAAAGATTTATAAATCATAAGGTACAGCCAAATGAATGATCAGAAAGGAGCTATATCCACATAGCCCCCTTTGAGATCAAGAGATAAGACATTATTCTCTGTATCTCCTTTTGTATGGTTGAATATTGATCCACAGGATGTATTAGGAAATAGCAACATAAACAAACACCTAAGAGGGGGACATGTTCTGTTTCCTCGGTCCATCACATCACATCCTCCTTGAACAACGGCCACGCAAAGACAGCAAGTCTTTTTTTTTTTTTAATGTTTTATTTATTTTTAAGACAGAGAGACAGAGCATGAGTGGGGAGGGGCAGAGAGGGAGACACAGAATCCAAGGCAGGCTCCAGGCTCCGAGCTGTCAGCACAGAGCCCGACGCGGGGCTCGAACTCACAAACTGTGAGATCATGACCTGAGCCGAAGTTGGGCGCTTAACCGACTGAGCCACACCCAGGCACCCCAAGACAGCAAGTCTTAATCCCAGGGATTTGTAAATGCTACTTTATTTGGAAACGAGGACCATGGATACATCTTTTGGGGGGCCACTACTCCAGCGCTGAAAGAGAGAAATTAGCATCAGTCTGTCGCCAAAATCGCCTGTGGGCAAGTTACTAACAGAAGCTTACACCTGCCAGGCTGAGGGCCAGATCTCGGACACCTGCAGGTACCCTGCTGCCCCACTACAAACCGCTAGCATCCCTGTCACCTCTTTCCATGAAAACAGCACAAGTCATTATTATTTCCATTTTACAGATCAATAAACTGAGCTACCAAAGATGTGAGTAAAGCTGCAGGTCAAACGTGGTGAGGACAGAACTGGAATCTGGACTCTGACGTGATCATGGAAATACACCTGTCACCCCTATCCCCCCTGCCTCCTTCACCTCCTCCAAGACTATTACAAAGGCCATCACTTTGGGGCCATACACACTGTGACAGATGACAAACACAAGAGGAGACGTCCACAGATCTCTGAAAAAAAACGTACATCCTCTTGAGTTTTCTTTTCTAGTCTCGGCCTCCCTGATTCCTGCGGCCTTCACTTGGAGCGCATGGCCTGTCCCCTTACCCCCACAGTCACACCCTCGAAGTCGGCCACACTGCGTCTGCACGCTTCTTTAAAGAATGCTTCCAGGAACCGACAACTGTAAAAACTAACTTTTATGGAGTACTTATGTGCCAGGCTCCCTTCTAAGCACTTCAATTACAGAACTTCAATTTAATGCCAACAACTCCATCAGATAAGATTACTATTATTGTTCCCCATATTGGAAATGAGGAAACAGACATGGAAGTTAAGTATGTTGCTCAAGGCCACCAAGTTAGGAAATGAAAGCTGGTCCTGAAATGTAGGCAGCCTGTCTCCAGAGCCCTGCATTCTTAACCTCTACCCTCTATGCCACCTCGCGCCTACTCAAGAGTCAGAAGAGACCACCTCCCTTGTTTCAAGTACTATACTCCACGTGATGCGACCTTAGGTCACATGGCAGTTACATCACGTGCAGGCATTTATTTGTTCACTGCTAAACGCGTATGCATCTATCCCTCTCCTCCTCCCTACCAGAAGAGTCCCCGAAAGCCACAGACTCGGAGAAAAAGTATGTGGCAGGGGTGGCAGGTGGACAGGCAGAAAGAAGGCCAAGAATGAGAGAAGGCGAGCCACAAAAACAGATGAAGGATCCAAGCACGTCAACTTGGAGGCGCCACGACAGACCAGGTGCAGGAAGACTGTGGGCTGGTTGAGGACAAGTCTCACAGCGCGTTTGCATTACGTTATTCCGAAGAGTCCTCAGAGGCAGGCCAGGCACCATCCTCGGCTGCATCTAGGAAAGCGCCTGCGCTCAGCAAACCTCGACACTGTTGATCACTCGGAGGCACCAGTGACCAGAAAGGAGAAAAGCGTCTTATTCCAAACACGTTAGACATGGCGGGAAATGGAAGCAAGCCGGATCTCTGCAAAGACGTGGCGGACGTGCTCTTGTGCAGCCTCTCTCTGGCTTTGTCTCGAAGACTCGTGCACCTTAGTCACTTCACCGTTCCGTCGCCACCTCTGCCCCCTTTCCACGTACGCGAAACCCATTCACCTTGCAGGCCACTCAGCCCCAGTGCTGAGAACGCGTCCTTCATCACGCCCTCTGCGGGGATCTCTCCCGCTTCAGAGCCCAGAACAATTTTTGCCTCTGCCATCATTGGGCCACAGTATCTCCTGACGGTTTTCTCTCATTCTTTTAATTCTTGTTGGCAAAATCTTGTTCCCAGAAACGTGATACGATAGGCTACTCTATACAATTCACGGTATTTTGAGCATTTTTTTAAACATGCTAAATACCGCTACTGCTTTTTCAGAGACCGTAAAGCATCACGAGAAAATAAGTAACAGCTGTACAAGATGTAGCAGTTTGTCTTAATCCTTTTGTACTGATGTCTGAAATGTGAAAAACACAAAAGCTATGACATGTTGGGAGCACCCGATGGAGTGGAATCTCTAGGACGAAGCAAGTCAGGCACTGCTCAAAGTCTTGAGAATCCAGCTAAATCCCAGTTGAATCATTGATATTTTTTTGTTACGAAACCAAACGTGTCGACATTGAAAGATCTAGTCTGGAATCTATAAAGGGGGATAGGGAGTCTCCGGCCCTTGGGCAACGTTCCAAAAGCCTACTGGAAATCATAAATCTAACAATAAATCTACTCGAGTTAAAACATCACAGTTCTTTGCTTTCAGCTCGAATCGTAAGAACCTGGTGAATTACATTAGTTATGGTGTGGAAGCCAAAACCTCTGAATGGTACATTTTTGATTAGTAAAAGGAAACTATTGTTTTGTAACTAAAATCTTTTAAAACAAGAATCCCGTTAGAAAAAATAATTTAGGGGTGTCTGGATGGGTCAGTCAGTTAAGCGTCCAACTTCGGCAAAGGTCATGATCTCACGATGAGCTCAATCCCTACAATGGGCTCTCTGCTGTCAGAGCAGAACCTGCTTCGGATCCTTTGTCTCCCTCTGCCCCTCCCCCACTTGCACCCACACACCCTCTCTCTTTCAAGAGTAAAATAAGCATTTAAAAAAAAAAGAAAAAAACAATTTAAAACCTTTAATATTCCCATTCAATCCTTACAACTTAATGAAGGTATTATTACTACCTTCAATTTACAGGTGAGGAAACTGAGTGAGCTCTTGTCCAAGAGTTCAATAGCTTGTCCAAGGCCATCCAGCTGGCAAGCAGCCTGCTCGGGAATCAAGGGGCAATTAATGCCAGAGCTCACGTTCTTCGTCTCCAGATTTTATTCATCTCCCTTTCCTCTCTCACTCTGGATAGCCTCTGCCTTCCCAACAACTAAAGGAGGAGGGCTCCCAGTAGTTTCAAGTTCAGGCAAGAAGCAGCATGGGAGGAAACAAGGCTCTTGGGGAGTGTCTGTTGGAGACACATCACCCTGTGGATTTCTGGACCTCAGACGAGTCTGGGGAAATGCGTATCTTCTAAGAACTATGGCGTTTGGGGGCACAATCATTTAAGAATTCCATGCTCTATGGTCTGGGGATAACGACCCCAAATTCTTCATTCTGCTGCCTTTAGCACCTACCTCCTCCTGACTGTGGATATCGTTTTATCAATACTCAGTCACCCTCCTTGGGAACCGAAGAATGGGATGAGGAAAGCAGCACGTGATATTCTTTTCGGCACTGCCTGCTCTCTACCCGTTTGTTCTAACCTCTTTTCCCCTTTTTCTTTAGATAAAAGATACTCCAGGACGGGGCACAAATTCTCTTCGACAAATGACCCAAAATAAAAGACAAAGGTGCAAGTACGTTCCTAGATTTTAAGAGATCATTTCTAGATTTAAAGAGCACCTGGGCGGCTTGGTCGGTTGAGCATCAGGCTCTTGATTTCAGCTCAGGTCATGATCTTGCGGTCGTGAGATCAAGCCCCGTGGAAGGCTCCGTGATGAGTGTGGAGCCTGCTTGGGATTCTCTCTCTCTCTCTCTCTCTCTCTCTCTCTCTCTCTGCTCCTCTCTCCCACTTGGATGCTCTCTAAAATTAAAAAAATAATAAAGAGGTCACTGCAGGGGCACCTGGGTGCCTCAGTCGCTTAAGTATCTGATTCTTGATCTCCGCTCAGGTCTGGATCTCAGGGTTGTGAGCTTAAGCCCCCACATTGGGCTCTGCACGGGGCATGAAGCCTCCTTAAAAATAAATGAATAGGCCATTGCAGATACAAAGGAGGTGGTGGCTTCTATTAGTCGGGAACTTCTGCAGCCCTACTCCACACCAGCAGCCCCACTGCGGGGCTGACGGTACATCTCATATGTGAATTCCGTAACATCGGGAGCAGAGTGGCCCCGTAGGCTTCCCGTTGAACCGCGCTTTCTGTTACGTCCTAATAGAGAATGATTCCAATCTCAAAGTTCAAGTCTACCTGGAACCAGAGGCCAGGACACAGCGGCCATTCAACAGATCTTATCTTGCAATTTTCTTCACGGGGTTAAACTAGACTTCAATTGTCCACGACGTTAATGACTTGATCACAGTGTGAAGCCGACCCAGTGGCGGTTCCTGTCCGCTAGTGGAACTCAAGCAGCACAAAGGCAGGACTAAATGAACTCGTTTTGAATTAGGTGAAGCAGGTAAACCAACAGGTGTGGGTATTTATTAACTGAACATAAGAAAATGACCCAGCCTGGGCAACCATAAAAATCCTCGGTGGTTAAGCAAAGTGAAAGGGATTTCAGAAATACTGTCTAACACCTTTGGAGAACTATTTCATAAATTTCCCAAAGACCTTCACTAAATGGACGCAGCCAAATTCAATGGAGATAGAGGTCTGTGTGCAAACTGCCTCTATTCTCCTGAGTTATAGCCAGTTTAATGCTGTCATTTCAGTAAGCAGGGAATTTTAACACAAAATGTGCAAGTCAGCCAAAGTGCTATTAAATGCATAAATCTTTTTATTTGCATTAGAGAGGCATCCATCACCTCACGCTACAATTCGCAATTAAGAAGTAAATGTAGGGGCGCCTGGGTGGTGCAGTCGGTTAAGCGTCCGACTTCAGCCAGGTCACGATCTCGCGGTCCGTGAGTTCGAGCCCCGCGTCGGGCTCTGGGCTGATGGCTCGGAGCCTGGAGCCTGTTTCCGATTCTGTGTCTCCCTCTCTCTCTGCCCCTCCCCCGTTCATGCTCTGTCTCTCTCTGTCCCAAAAATAAATAAAAAACGTTGAAAAAAAAATTAAAAAAAAAAAAAGAAAATCTGGAAATCATCATTTAAAAAAAAAAAAAGAAGTAAATGTACTATTTTGCTTCGCCTCACAAGAAAACTTTTGTATTATTTCCAGAATAAAAGTTGTGATTTTAACTCGCTACATTTCAATGGTAAATACAGTTGATCCCTGAACATGGGAGTAAGGGTCACTGACAGCCTCCCCTGTCAAAAATCCAAGTATAACTTTTGACTCCCCCAAAACCGAACCACTGTTGATCCAAGTATAACTTTTGACTCCCCCAAAACCGAACCACTGTTGACTGGAAGTCTTACTCAAATCATAGTCAATTAACCGTTGACAGAGCTTGTATCCGCATTGTACACTGTATTCTTAGCATAAAATAAGCTAGACAGAAGAGTGTTCTGAAAGCCATCAGAAAAATACAGTACTATACTGTATTTATTGAAAAAAATCCACACCTAAGTGGACCCGTACAGTTCAAGTCTGCGTTGTTCAAGGGTCACCTGTACCTGCGCGAAAGGCTACCCCTACTTACCTAAGCTGTCTGTCTCTTATGTGGTAACAACCCAGATATTACACAGCAAGTAATCTAGCATTTCTACTTCCACGTTAACAATTACCGTTCCATTTACAGGAAGGCACTAGAGGGGGACCTGGGGGGCCCAGTCAGTTAAGCATCCAACTCTTGGTTTCGGCTCAGGTCATGATCTTGTGGCTTTGTGGGTTCGAGCCCGGAGTCGGGGTCAGCTCCGGCAGCAAGGAGGCTGCTTGGGATTCTCACTCTCTGCCCCTCCCCCACTCGCACAGTGTCTCTTTGGTTGTTTTTTTTTTTAATTTTTTTTTTTTAACGTTTATTTATTTTTGGGACAGAGAGAGACAGAGCATGAACGGGGGAGGGGCAGAGAGAGAGGAAGACACAGAATCGGAAGCAGGCTCCAGGCTCTGAGCCGTCAGCCCAGAGCCCGACGCGGGGCTCGAACTCACGGACCGTGAGATCGTGACCTGAGCCGAAGTCGGACGCTTAACCGACTGAGCCACCCAGGCGCCCCATCTTTTTTTTTTTTTTTTTAAATAGGCACTAGAGGGGCGCCTGGGTGGCTCAGTCAGTTAAGCGTCCGGCTTCGGCTCAGGTCACGATCTCACGGTCCGTGGGTTTGAGCCCCGCGTCGGGCTCTGTGCTGACGGCTCAGAGCCTGGAACCTGCTTTGGATTCTGTCTCCCTCTCTCTCTGCCCCTCCCCTGCTCCTGCTCTGTCTCTGTCTCAAAAAAAATAAAAACATTAAATAAATAATAAATAAATAAATAAATAGGCACTAGAGACATTTGGGGATGAATGAGCTTCACACAGAACCAAATACGAAGACTCACAAGCTGCTGATCAGATCAGGAAAGTCTGGGATAATATTTCTCTCAATAAGGAAACAGATGGGTTCGTTCTTTTAGTAACTGGTTGGGTGCCTACAACCCAACTACAGATGAAGTGAGGTGAGACTGGGGGTTGGCAGGTGGAACAGGGAGGAAGGTGCCTGGAAAGGTCTAAGCGAGGAGAGTCTAGGACAGTCCCTGTAAAGAATAGGAAGGCTGACCTGGGACAGACGGCAGACATGAGTGGCCACCTGGCTCGGCACCAAACATCTGTGGAGTCCCCAACATAGGCAGCTGTTCGACGGTTGTTGAAAGGGCTTGTGGAATGGGACGTCAGGCTGAAGTGAGACCTGGGTTCCGGCACTAACCAAACGGATAGCTCTGATAAGTCACATATCACCCAGAAGGAGCTGTACTGCAAAAACTGATAAAAACAAAACCACTAATGAGCACAGCATTAGAGCCCACGCGATGACACATGATTAGTCAACGTTCTTGGACTAGTTACACATACAATTAACAAGGACAGTGAGACAAAGTCAGGCAACAACTAATCCAGTTTCCTGGCTGGACATTTTTTTCATTATCTATCCTCTGGGGGAAAACCAAACATCTGGCAACATCTACCTTTTTGGATTCCTAGGGGAAGTCACCGTTAAGGGCAGGGAATACATCAGGCTTTCTTTTAAATGGCCAACGCAGGGACCACTGGTTTTTGTTTTAATTTTTAAAAAATGTTTATTGAGTGAGACAGAATGCGAGTGGGGGAGGGGCAGAGAGAGTGGGGGGACAGAATCTGAAGCAGGCTCCAGGCTCTGAGCTGTCAGCACAGAGCCTGATGGCGGGGCTGGAGATCATGACCCGAGCTGAACTCAAAAGCCGAGCCACCTAGGCGCCCGAGGGACCACCTTTCTTTAACCCTTGTGTGTGCAATCGAGCTGGATAAGGAGTCCCTAACACAGTGGTCCGAGGATGGGCTTTTAGGGAGGGCTCCCACGCACGGGAAATCGTATGCGAACTTGTCCTCTACAAGCACCCACGGATGCACAAACCTTTAGGTTTTCAAATGCTCAACAGCCATAAACCCCTCCCCCACCGAAAAGGTTAAGAACCATCGCTCTAGGAATGTTCCTTTCCTGAAGCAAGCTTCCTAAATAGTTAATTCTCGCGAGTGACTCCCGGGGTGTCCGCGGCTGGCAAGTCCCGTGACCCCCAAGAGGCAGGGACAGACGCGCTGCTCCGTGCGGCGTAACCTAATCCTCCACTACACGAAGCCCTGCACCGAAGCACCTGGAAGGGCTAGGCGGTAGTATTCCGACAAGAGCGCAGGGACGGATGCATTAAGTTGCGCAGTGTAACATCGCGTCTGCGCACCGCCTCTTCGTTGGTCCTCACCAGTGGCCCCATTTTAAGCAAGTTACTTCGCCTCCGCGGCACCCGCTGCGGGAAGCAAATCCGAGCCGGGTGTCCAAGTAGATCCGGTTTTTTTTTTTTTTCTCCTCCACGACCGAGGCCGGTGCTCCGCGCTCCGCAGTCCCAGGCCTCCCTGCCCTGAGCGGCCAGGGACGGACGTCGCCGCCATCAGAGCAGGGTCGCCTGGGCCAGCGCTCTGGGGACAGGAGGCGGCGCCGGGCATCCCAAATCCACTCACGTTTCCCGACCGCCGCCTGTCTCTTCGCAGTCCCGCGGCGCCTCGCACGGAACACCCCGTGCCCCGGTCACGCTCACTGCCTGACCGTGCGGTCCGGAGCGCCTGGCAGAGCCACTTCAGCCGACAGCACAGACCCGCGCGACACCCGCGCCTCAGACGCGTCCCCTCGCCCCCCCCCCCCCCGCCGACACGTGACCACCGCGAGCAAACTCCCGCCGCCGGCGCCGGCTCCCCCGGCCGAGGCCCGCGCGTGCGTGAATGCACGCATGCGCGCGCATGCGTGAGACGGGCGCGCTCCTCCCGGCGACGGTTTCCTAGCAGCTGGGCGCCTGCGCCGCGCGTCGTTCCAGTGCCCGCGGAGGGAGGTGCTGCGCGCCTGAGCCCGGGCGCGCTTGCGCAGTAACTAGACGCGGGCGTTTCTTTCCTTCCTTTTTATAGAGTTGGTTGGGGGGAGGGGGGAGATTGGAGTTGTAAAATGGCGGCTTGGAGCATATTCGGCGCCGTTCCCCCGGCGGTCTCTGGCTGAGCGGCGGCTCTCCCTCACTGCCGAACACAGAGAGGCGAGGCGAGGCCCCCAGAGGACATGGTGTTTGAGACCCGGGGCTTGCTGACCACCAAGTCTTTCGAGAACCTCGGCGCACCGGAAGCGACCAGGCGCGCCCAACCGGGCGAGCAGCGGCCGCTCCAGACCCGAGGCCCGCGCGGCTGCAACCTCGCACCTGCTCGCTGTCGCGCACCCGGCTTTCGGCGCACCCACAACCCAGCGAGTGCCGCGGCGGCCGCCTGGAAGGTAAGAAGAGGGCGGGCAGCGTGGCAGGAGAAGGAGCCGAGCCTGGGGAGAGGCGCCGGGGTCACGGTACGGGACTCGGCCTGGAAGGGGGAGCTGGGCTGCGGGTCCCAGGCCTGGGGAGGAGGCAGCCGGGGTCCGGGTGCGGGAGTCGGAGCTGGAAGGGGAACCCTGGGCAGGAAGCCGGGGTCCAGATCCGGGACGCGGGCCCGGAAGGAGGATCCTGGGCTGGAGCCGGGGTGAGAGGCCCGAGCTTGGGGTGGAGGAAGCTGGGGTCCGGGCGCGGCACTCGGATCTGGAAGGAGAAGCCGGGGTAAGGGGTCCGGGCCGTGGGGTGGTGGGGTCAGCCGGGGAGGGTGGGGCGGGACGATCCCAGCGGCGCGTAGTCGGGTGCTGTTTGTGAAGCCGGGCGCCGGAGCGACCTGTCGGGGCTGCGGCGCCCAACTTGGGTGAGGCGGCCCCGGCGGAGGCCGGAGCGGGCAGGGACCATCCTGATCCGGCCACCCTTCCTAGCCGTTCCCCTCGGTACTTCTTCCTTCTTGGCCAGCTCGCCGCCCTCTCCTCGCTCCCGACGCTACCTCTGCCTCGGCTTCACTTTCTTAGTGCAATCCCGGGCTATCGATCGGCTCTTGTACTCTGTTCCCTTAAGAAGCAATTTTCAGACTTCGCTTTTCCCCTGGCATGTCAGTCTCCGGGGTCTGCCCCCTTGTTTTTTGTTGTTGTTTGTTTCCTCGGTCAAATATGGGCCAATGTGTTTTCATCTTAGGGTACCCTGGTGTTGACTAAAGTTCAGCCCCAAGGATGAGGCAGCACTTGGTAGCAGAGACCGCATGACTCTATCCGGCGCAAATAATAGCTTTTTCCCAATTACGAAAACTCGCAATTTGCTATGACAGTGTTTCCCACCTAGGAATCCTTTCAAAAGCTGGTGCCTTTTTAGCCACAAGCCCAAACGTTTTCTAAATCTTTTTTTTTTTTTTAAACATTTTATTTTTAAGTAAACTACACCCAAAGTGGGGCTGAAACCAACAACCCTGAGATCAAGAGTCCCTCGCTCTACTGGCTCAGTCTGCCAGGTGCCCTTAAATTCTTAGTAATAGCCGGGACATAAAACTCCTTAGGTGCTAGGCCTCGTTCTGAGTACTTAACAGAGACTTCTGTCCCCCCCCCCCCCTTCTTTTTGCATAAAAAGAAAATTTATTAACTGAAGCATCGTGCTTTGAAATCAAATATGGATTTGCTAAAATATATTTTAAAGCCTGGCTCATAATTGAAGTCTTTTTTTCCACACTGTACTTTGTACATTTTGAAGAAAAAAAAATAGTATTTTTTATAGCCTTTGCTTCTAACAAAATTTGTTTCTTTAATATTCATTAAGCCCTTCCTCTGTCCTGGGCACTGTGCTAAACTAACTTTTTTTCTTTTTTTCTTTCTTTTTTAATTTTTTTTGAGACAGAGACTGAGCATGAGCAGGGGAGAGGCACAGAGAGAGGGAGACACAGAATCTGAAACGGGCTCCAGGCTCCGAGCCGTCAGCACACAGCCCGACGCGGGGCTCGAACTCACAGACCGTGAGATCGTGACCTCAGCCGAAGTCGGACGCTTACCCGACTGAGCCACCCAGGCGCCCCTAAACTAACTTTTTTTCTTGATCTTACTTCCCCACACCTGCCTTGTCTACAGATGAGGAGGCCAAGTCACAACAAGTAAATAACTTGCCAAAGGCCTAGGAAGAAAATGGCAGAACTGAGATGCCGGCATCGTGTAGCATTTTCCGAAATCCGTAGTGCCCCGGGTCACTGATTGAGCGCTTCTGGAATACCTCCTAGAAGATGGACAGGTTCAGGGCATTTGGAGGGGGTCAGTAAACACAGCGAAGATCCCTGCCCTGTGGCGAGGTCACAGATTCAATACATAGGGCAGGATACGGACGCGGCTGTGTTCATTTTGGTTTTTACTCTGCTGGCTGTCTCCTCACTTGTGGGTGTGAGTTAGATGCTGAAATTTTACTATGGTTTTTGCACTTTCAGCGTCACCCTTTTTTGCCTTAATCGCTTACAGTTACGGCAGAAGCGACGATTTCAACTTCTCCCCTCTTCTGCCCTCTGGTGGAGGTGTTACTTACTGAGTAGGAAAAGAATCCCAGCAGAGACCTGGCCTCTGAACCTTTGGAGTTCAGTAAGATCGTGTCTGAAAGTACCTCGATTGTTTGAATAACAAAGATTAATGGCAAAAGTTAACGAGGTATCTGGTGGGGGGAGACCTTAAAAAAGGATTTGCAGGTAATGGCTGGGTCTCATATTTCATGTGTTAGCAACTCGGGCTTTAAAAGCATTTATTCTATAGTCAGGAAAGAAAGCACGTACGTACTTGTAAAAGAGAAGTTTAGGTATTATTAAGATATTATTAAAAGCTGAAAATCCCCTATGTAATGACTCCACAGGGGGCCAGAGTTTGGAGGACTTTGGAGTGTCAACATTTGAATTTTATTGTGCAGATAGTAAAGAGAAATAGGCCGGGCGTAAGTGTGTATCTCAATGACCGTGAAATTCTAGGAACTGACTCTGGTAGGTTGTGGTGAGTAAAGTGAGTGGGGAAAGACCTTCAGAAAGGAGTCTAGACAGGTTTCGGGGACCCTGAATGAGCTGGTGAATTCCAGGCAAGGCGGGTAGCAGGAGAAGTGGAATTTGCTTGGTCCATTTAGCTGGCGAGTTAGAGAACGAGCCAGTTCAGCGCTCGCAATGGAGCTGTCCGTTGAGTGTTTTGGTATTTTTGTTTTTTATAGTAAACAACATATGTTAGGATCAGAAAACATGGCAAATTTTAAGGGATGGTTTCAAGTACCCTCTCTGGTTCGCTGCTTGTGCCCACTGCAGAGATAATACTGTTGCCCCCCGCCTCATAACACTGGCTTTAGAGTTGAGCTGATGTCTTATTCTTGAAGGGTTATATGTAAATTTTCAGAATGTTAACACATCGATATTAATTACATTTTGAACTTTTAAATGATACTCTAGCTTAGCAGTATACAGATTGGGGTAATTAAATGTTCAGTCTCGGGAAATTTATTTCTATCAATTGTCTGTAGCCTAAAGAAAGGTACTCATGCTGTGAAGGTATTTCCACTGCCTTATTAAAATTCTTGTCTAAGGATGAGCTTCTTGACTGAATCATCTTTTTTTTTTTTTTTTTTTTCCAACGTTTATTTATTTTTGGGACAGAGAGAGACAGAGCATGAACGGGGGAGGGGCAGAGAGAGAGGGAGACACAGAATCGGAAACAGGCTCCAGGCTCTGAGCCATCAGCCCAGAGCCTGACGCGGGGCTCGAACTCCCGGACCGCGAGATCGTGACCTGGCTGAAGTCGGACGCTTAACCGACTACGCCACCCCAGGCGCCCCAACTGAATCATCTTTAAGAGAATTTGCAGTGTTTAAAATGTTTTGCCTGTAGCAAGACTGTGATTATAATTTGCATAGAATAAATTAATCACTTGTTGATTACGTATACAGTACTTCAGATTTTTAAAAATCAGTGTTATAAGTGTTTTTTCAAACGGAGCTGGTTTAGCATTGTTTAAAATTCTTCGTAAAAATTCTTTAAAAATTCGTGGTAAGGAATTACATCTTGATCCAGAAAAGTAAACTTTTCACTTCTTTCACTTTTAACGTAGGGTTGAAACAATGGCCAAAAGAATTGCTGAGAAGGAATTGACCGACAGGAACTGGGATCAAGAAGACGAAGCAGAGGAGGTAAGATCTTTCCCCAAGAACGATTCCCTGCTGCTTCTAAATTTAAATTCATTTTGGGATTCCTTGGGCAGATTTGGTAGGAAAATCAAAAGGCCTTTTTAGGGGCGCCTGGGTGGCTCCATCAGTTAAGCAGCTGACTTCAGCTCAGGTCATGATCTCACGGTTCGTGGGTTCGAGCCCCGCGTCGGGCTCTGTGCTGACAGCTCAGGGCCTGGAGCCTGCTTCGGATGCTGTGTCTCCCTCTCTCTCTGCCCCTCCCCCGTTCATGTTCCATCTCTCTGTGTCCCAAAAATAAATAAACATTAAAAAAAAATTTTTTATTAAAAAAAAAAAAAAAAGGCCTTTTAAAGAACAGCCGGAACAGGAAATAGTATGGTTTCTTTATGATCTGTACTTAGTATAGAAATTTATTTATTACATTTGGCTGTCTTTTTCCCACTAGTTCCCGTTCCTGAAATATTCTGCACCTTTGTAGAAGCACCTTCCTGAATTTCATATACTTGCTGCATTCTAAACTCATAGTTTTAGTCAAGCCTGAAGGGTGAGTAAGTGATCTGGTCGTGAACTTAGCATCGCGCCCGAACGTGAGAAGTGGTACTACGCCACGTGACTTCTCCGTCTGCCGCACCCGTAATTTGAGATTTCTGATTGGGGTCACCTCCCTTACCCTAATGCTTCTTGGAGGCCTGTCTTACTTCATGTTCGCACAGATCTGAGACCCCCACCCCCGCCCCCACCCCCACCCCCACAACAATGAAGTAGAATTTGGATGGCCTAGTTTCTTTCCTCACAAAATAAAAATGGTCTTCCCTCAGAAATATTTCCTTTTCTCTCTTACAAAGAATAGAAATAACAGCTGCATTTTTAGTGCCTTGTCAGCAGTTTGATGCTCCCAGGCCAATAGAATAGTGCTAAGTTTAAAAAAAAAGAGGAAGAAGTAGAAATCTGCAAAACTGTTTCCAAGCTTATTCGAAAACTGTCTTCTTGCTGAATCTGTCTTGTCGTATGAACATTTTTTCCTTTACAAATACACGTATTCCTATGTTTAGGGAAACCAAAATCACAAGTTTATTAATACTTCGACAAGGTTTTTAACATTTCTAACTGACTTGGTGCTTTTTAACCAGGTCTTTGGTAACTCAGGTTTTTTCCAGATCTTCTGCCGAGTTTCATTCTGGGCCTAGTAAGATTTAAGACTGTGGCATAATGATTTGCTTTGATGCTAAGATATTTCAGGTGTGAAAGGACCTCCATTTGGATTGAATCTAATGAGTCTGAAAGGGCATTCCATTTGTTTGGGGACAAATGCAACCAAATAGTCCCGTCTGTAAGCATGGAGGTCTCTTTAACCTTACCTGAAATAACTATGGATGACATCTTCTTACAGAAAGTATTTCATGCCAGCCCTACAGGGTAAAAGAAGGGTTGAAATAAACCCAAAGATCTTCAGCCAACTTCTGATTATGGACGAGGTACTTTAGCTCCTGGGAAGAGCGGTAGCTTCCAAGCAGGGGCCCTTAGGAGTCCCGGGTACATCAGTGGGCTTTTGGGTGATGGACAAATGGGCGAGGTCTCTCTTAAAAATGGTATGCACACGTGATAAAAATAAAATGTGTTTTTGGAAACTGAAGTAGTAACGTACTAGATTTGGGCATTTGGGTTTTAGAACTGGCTCCACCTCCTTTAACTGTTGATGATCTTTAAGGTAACTGTTGGCTTTTGAAGAATAGATTTTACTTCTTAAAAGTGGATTTTTATTCTAAGATACATGTCTTTAAATATATTTAAAATCTGAAGAACCAGTTCTGAATAGTTTTCTACCAAACTTTTGATGGTCTTGGTCTTAGCAAAACTTTCTCTGTGTGTGCTCCTCTCCGGGTTGTATGCAAAGCCTGGATTTGCATAGATCCTGGGAGACTTCTTTCTTTTCCTTTTTTTTTTTTTTGAGAGAGAGAGCACACTAGCAGGGGAGAGGCAGAGGGAGAGAGAGAATCGTAAGCAGGTTCCATGCCCCTCACGGAGCCCAGCCCAGCCCAGCACGCAGCCCATTTTGGGGGCTTGATCTGGATCCCAGAACGGGCCTGGAACTCATGTACCGTGAATCATGACCTGAGCCGGAATCAAGAGTCAGATGTTTGACTGAGCCACCTAGGCGCCTCGTTCTGGGAGATTTCTGATTCATCTAAGTAGCTTTGGGATTCACGATGTAGACAACAGACATAAACTTTATTTTAATCTGCCCTCTCCTTACTTTGTTGTTAGTATTAACAGTATGTTAAAACCAGATACGAAGATAAGTTTGGTTAGGCTTTTTTGTTCATTTCTTTTTTGGGGCCTCATCTTACTGCTGTTTAATTTGTACACCTGCAGGTGGGAACATTCTCAGTGGCCAGTGAGGAAGTCTTGAAGAATAGAGCCATAAAGAAAGCAAAGCGTAGAAATGTTGGATTTGAAGTGAGTGTTTTCTTACCGCCCTTGGCATTAAACGCTAATTTGACTCCTGAGTTGCAGAGCATTTCTACCTGTGGGAGCCGTCAGATCGATAAATGCTTTTTAAAATGCTAACTCCACTTGTGAAAATCCTGGATGTAGACCACGGGAGATGGACAACAAGAAGCGTGAGATCTGTACCTGACCGAGTTGCAGAAATCCAATGTCGATCCTGTAGACAAGATTCCAGCCGAACGGCAGTAAGGAGAGGAAAAGACACATGGAACGATACAAACAGAAGTAGCGGCAGATGGCGTAGGGAAGGGAAACGCAAGGTGTCCTCGGAGTCCTGCTGCATCCTGGCGTCGAGGGGAGGGTCAGGGGGAGTCCTTTAGCTCTGAAAGAAGCATGGCAGGTGCTGGTTTTCTTCCCAGTATAGTAGGTTACAGTGTTTTCCTTCCTGTGTTCACAAGGATAAAAGATGAACTGTAACTTGTGAATGGAAATCACGTGGTCCGTATTCAGCAGTCACTCCCACGTTTAACTAGTCTCCCCCGGTACAATTCCCAGCCCTCAGATACCTTCCAGATACCTGAGTGCTGACTCGGTGGCCCGGACATCTGTTGTCAGGCTGGAGAGGCTGCTTTGAACATCCCGGGTGGCAGCTTTGGAATGAATCTGCTCCCCTGCACCTTCCGTGGTGACTCTGTTCGGTTTTGTTATTCCAAGTTTTCACTGATCCGATTTCATTCTTAAAGACTGGTGACCGGTCAAACCTAGGTATCAAGCCTAGTGAAGTTTGATGGCTCTTCCTCGGAGAGGGGGCAGCAGGAGGGAAGGACAACTTAATTGTGGAGGAAGTGATCGGTTCAGTTGGGGAAATGTGTTCTAAGAGCCTGGGGTACATTGAGGTGAAGTTCTGGAAGACCACTAGGTCTGTGGGGTGGCTTCCTGGAACAGGAGGTGCAGCTGTGAGAGTCCTCACCACGCAGGAGGTTGAAACCAGGGAGGGTGGCTGAGAGTGGCAGCTCACGGTGTAGACAGAAACCAGAGGAAGACCGCCTCAAGGAGGGATGGCCCGGCTGTCAGATGAGGGACAGTGAAGAAGTACAAGCCGTGTCCACCACAGTCCAGACTGGGCCAGAGGGAAGGGGGTTGGGGCCCTCTGGCTGCTAAAGGAAATAAAAGACACACATAATTTCGACTATAACTTGCAGCGTCAGGTTTCCATCAGAGCTTGTGTATTAGAGAAATTAACAGTTCTATCATCTGCTTAAGTGCTGAAATGTGACTTTTCCTATATACAGTTGACTGTTGACAGTACGGGTTTGAATTGCATTTATACGCAGATTTATTATTTTTCTGATAAGGGAGGGATGTTGGCGTCCCTAACCCCCAGTTGTTCCCATGTCAACTGTCCTGGATGTGTTGTGCTGAGCACTAGAGATTCATTGGTGGGTGAAGACAGGAGTGAGTAAAATATCCGTGCCTGGTGGGCCTTACGTCCTAACGATGGAAGAGACACGCTGAATATATAATTTTAGTTTTCCTCTAAGCGTCATGGAGAAAAATCAAAGTACGCGAGGGAGATTGACAGACACGGGTGTTTGCCCCGGTGGATTACCTCATTCGCTTGTACTCTCATTTTTCTGAATGACTCCATTCCTTCGTTTAAAAGCCAGTGGTTCTTGAATTTTTGTGATGGCTCTAGAGCCAATGTACTGTCAGCAGTCTCTAAAATAACTATCAATATCCTCTGGTTTTTAAATCTCATGCAAAGTAAAAGGCTCTGAGGAGCTACTCACAGCTTTTTATGCTTCATCCATGGAATCTTATAAAATGATAGCGCTCTGTGTGGTGTCTTCGGGATACTGATTCATTAAAAATCAAATTTATAGAGTGTCAGAACCGAAGAACTATATTTATTATATGCACTGAAATTTATGCAAGTTAAGGCTTTGCTTTTGTTTTTGTTTTCTGGGTTTTTCTGGCCTAATTTTATTGCCACAATTGTATCCGTGGCCAGTAACCATCTGAAATCCTATGTTTATGATTGAAGCTTTTTGAACGATTTTTTAAAACTTTGCAATAATATTACGCTAACTGGCCCATTTAGAAAATGAAGAGTTTCTAGTGTAAGTAATTTTTTGTGAGCTCACGATTGTAATTCGTTTGTGCGTGAACTTAAGGTTGGTGCACTCCCGTGGATGTTCTGAGCATATGTATTTGAGAGTATTTCCTAGAGCCTCCCTTGGATCCTTGATCCAAAAAGCAGACCATCCCCTGCTGCGGTAGAACCACTGTTTTGAACAGGAGGGAAATAGTAACTTCAGTCAAGCACTGTAAACCGAGGAACGTGTCTCCAAAAGTTTCCCGGGGCAGAGAGCAGTGTTAGAAGTTCATAGGCGTGCCAGATGTTTCCAGAGCATCTCAGGTTAGAGAGGTGAGAGAGCCAGCCACAGTGGGTTGAAAGTGCTAGAAAGACCCTGCTACTTACTGGAAGTCGCAAGAAAGTGGAGAATAAAAATGTCGCCTGTGGATTTCTCAACTAAGGGAAAGTCTAGATCTGAGAGTCAACTTCACCAGTTCCCAGAGACTAAAGGCTGCAGAAGGGCTTAGGAGATTACAGGTAAGTGGGTAAAGCGCTTGGAGTTCACCTGACTTGATGTTTCCACAGCATCCTTGGGCTAATGGTCTTTTTGATTGCATAGTATGTGAAAAATGGTTCGTTAGGGATTCGTTGTATTGAAATGTTTGCTTTTAGTTACAATCCTGAGGCTGCGTACACAACTTTACCGCATTAGTCTTTTTTGTCTTCTATTTCCTAAATCTATTTTTAAAAACAAATCTCACTGTAAATTGGGACTGTCCTTCATGGCTGTCTCAGGAAGGCAGCTTTGGATGGCAGAGCTCTGTCATCAGGAGGAAAATCTGCCTCATTTCCAGCTTGTGCTGGCAGTTTTCCTTTAATCTGCTGGCATAAGGATTCTAGGCGCTGTTGAGCCAAGATAATACTGTTACTTACTTAGTTATAAAAGAGGGTTATCTAACGTGTGCTCTTTCTTTGTATTTCAGTCTGATAGTGGAGGGGCCTTTAAAGGTTTTAAAGGTTTGGTCGTACCATCTGGAGGAGGAGGGTTTTCTGGATTTGGTAACGGTGCTGGAGGGAAGCCTTTGGAAGGACTGTCTAATGGAAGCAGCATAACTAGTGCCTCTCCCTTCTCCAGTGCCAGGGCAGCGAGCGAGACCAAGGCAGCCTTTGGTGAGTAGGTTCCCCTCCCCCTGGTCACATCTGGGTACAGACCATCTGAAAAGTAACTCTGCAAAGATACTTTTCTTGTACTTATCCTGGGTCCTGGGACTAAACGAGCAGAAACAGGGTGATACCGAAAGGGATGCAAATTAGATATCGGCTATTTGCAGAGGAAGTGAATAGAGCAGAAGCTTTTGAGCCAGGATAGACCGAGGTTCTGTTCTCAGTTCTGCCGGTCTCCGGCTCTGTGACCCTGGTAAAGTCCCTTAGCCTGTGAGCGTCCAGATCTTCAACTGTGAAATGAGAGTGACCCTCGGAATTGACCTGAGGGTCAAAGGAGAAGAGGACGCTCTCAGTGGACCCTCTGTAAAGACCTGCCTTCCCGTCTCCTCATTCGTTCTATGGGGGCCGAGGACTTTCTGTGTGGTGCGCGCCCCCCGGGAACCTAGGGGGTCCTCCGGCCTAGATTGGTTTCGCCCGGCGTGTGTTGATTGCCTGATCTGTTCTGAGAGAGTTGGTCAAGAGCTCTCGGGATCAGTGACAGAGAATGGAATCCTGCGCTGCGGTCTTCGGTTTTCAGAAGTGACCCTGGCTGGTTGGATTGTACTTCGCTAGGTATTTTAAGTGTGGCCCGTTGGGTGTTAATTAGGCGGAGTGTTCGGTGTGATGAAGCTAGCGCTCCCTGTTAAGATTTTAACTGCACGAGTACGTGCTCATCCCAAGGCGTTGGGGGTTAAGCTTTCCCCTGACCGTTGTGACAGTTCTCGGGGAAGGCAGGCATCAGGCATCCTTTTGAAAGAAAAGACCATTTTAAACCTTTAGAGGTTTAATTGACGCGAGCCCCGTTTTTGTACAAAGTTTGATTTTTGTGATCACTGCTTCTTAAATGTCAGACGTGCACACGCTTCTTGAACTGTCACAAAACTAGGGTATGGTAAAAGAAAATACGAAGGCAGTGCAGCATAAAAATCTGGGGGATAGAATCCAATCAGCCTCTCAGTAAACGCTTCAAACTTTAATTTCCTATAGGATCTGTTGCCACAAACGGTCCTACCTCCTTGGTCGATAAAAAGATTTTAAATCCCAAAACTAACGGTGACAGCCAGCAGCCCTCTTCCTCCGGCCTCCCCTCTGGCCCGGCCTGCCCCAGGAACGCCTATCACAAGCAGCTGGCTGCCTTAAACTGCTCGGTGCGGGACTGGATCGTGAAGCACGTGAACGCAAACCCGCTCTGCGACCTGACGCCCATCTTCAAAGACTATGAGAAATACCTGGCAGGGATCGAGCAGCAGCTCGGGAGCAGCGGCAGCTGCAGGGATTCCGAAAGCGACTCCGACAAGACGCCCGGCGCCACCCCGTCTCCCTCCCTCTTCGGGTCATCGAAGTCACAGCAGGAGTCAACATTTTTGTTTCATGGCGGCAAAACCGAGGACGCGTCCGAAAAGAAGACGGAGGCGGATCCTGAAAAGAAAGCGGACCCGTCGGCGGGAGCAGCAGGTGCCTCGTTTCACTTTAGCAAGAAGATCGAGAGTTCTGCCTTGGGCTCCTTAAACTCTGGCCCCCTGACTGGGTTTTCATTCTCTTCTGGAAACTCCGGTTTATTTGGCAAAGATATCAGCCAGAATAAACCGGTCTCTTCACCGTTCGCCACAAAGACGCTGGAGGTACAAGCCGGCGGCGGCAGCGACGAACACAAAGGTAATGACAGAGTCCCAGGCCGTCCTCGCGGGTCGGCTCCGGGTGTGTCCGAGTTGGTGTGTAGTGGCACGAGCGTAGGTGTGTGTTTCGGACGGATCTGGATTCACGCTGTGACTGTCACTTCCTAGGTGCGATCCCGGACAAAGTTGGCCAGCTGTTTCTGAGTCTGTTTTCCCTAGTTGTAAAATGGAGTAAGACCGCTTCTGTAGAGTTTATTGTAAGGATTAAGAATATAAAGGTAAAAGTGAGGAACATCTAGATATCTGGCACGATGACTTTGAAAATTATGAAACGCGTGGCTTTGCATGTAAAAAATTAAGTGAGTGATGCCTGGGTGGCTCAGTTGGTTAAGTGCCCGAGTCTTGATTTCAGCTCAGGTCATGATCACAGGGTCGTGGGATCAAACCCCATGTTGGGCTCTGTGCTGAGCGTGGAGCCTGCTTAGGATTCTCCCTCCCTCTCCTCCTCCCCCTCCCTCCCCTCTCTTCTCCCCTCCCCTCCCCTCCCCCCTCCCCTCCCCCCTCCCCCCTCCCCTCCCCCCTCCCCTCTCTTCTCTCTTCCCCTCTTCTCTCTCCTCTCTCCTCTCTCTTTCTCTCCCTCTCCCCTGCTCATGCTCTCTCTAAAATAAAAATTAAGTGAATTAACTTTGTTTGACAATTGTGTCTTATTGAAAGAACTGGTCATAGGGGCGCCTGGGTGACTCAGTCAGTTGAGCGTCCGACTTCGGCTCAACTCATGATCTCGCAGTTCGTGAGTTCAAGCTCCGCGTCCGGCTCTGTGCTGACAGCTCGGAGCCTGGAGCCTGCTTCCAATTCTGTGTCTCCCTCTCTCTGCCCCTTCCCCGCTCATGCTCTGTCTCTCTCTGTCTCTCACAGATGAATAAATGTTAAAAAAAAATTTTTAAAAACTGGTCATAAACATCTATGGGATTTCTCGTGTTTAGGTTTTTATAATCATAGGTGAGGTCACATGGCAGAAAAGTGCTCTACTATAAATAAAACAGGGAGACTCTTGTTAGCCATGGGGAACAAATTGACGGGGTTTTCCCTGGATGTGTCTGGGTTGCAGCCGCCTTTCCAGAAGTTTCCACCTTGTGTAGTATCAGTGCCCCCAGTCAGCCTTTCCTCCCTCTTTTCTTAGCTCTCTGAGGAGAGGGGTTCGCGTCCCGATCGCTTGTCATCACGTGGTGACTGTGAACAGCCCACACGTGTGAAGGTACTTCTTCGTAAGCAGTTAAAAAGTATACGTCTCAGGAGATGTGAACTTCGTGAGAGGGAGAAAGAAAGGAACCCGCGGTGGCCGGTTTGCCACCAAATGTCCCGTGTCCCTCCTCCCTGGAGCGAGACTGCCGGTACCCCTCTGCCTGGCCGTCAGGTGCGCCCTCAGGCACCGGCTGCCCCCGCGCACAGCATAGGATGGAGACCGCCCCTTCCCTTCCCCTGCCCTGAACGGGCCCAGTGGGCCCGGGGCAGTGGCAGAGCCTGTGGGAGGGATGTGGAAGTGAGGGTGCCTGCGTCTCCGGGTGCTTGAGGTGCGTGGCGCATCGGAAGGCCTAAGCTTGCTAAAACACCGGGATGCCTGGGGCCTGCCGTGGAGAACCTAACTCCGGACTCCCTTCCTTCTGAGAGAGAGGGTGCAAGCCAGGGGAGGGGCAGAGGGAGAGAGAATCCCAAGCAGGCTCCACGCTCGGCGCGAGCCTGACGTGGGGCTCCACTCATGACGGTGAGCTCGTGACCTCCGTGGACACCAGGAGTCGGGCGCTTAACGGACAGAGCCCCCCAGGGGCCCCTCAGGACTGCCGCCTTAAAATTTAAATCTTGTCTTTGAATTGTTTGAGCACCAGAATTGTTGCTGTTTAACTTTTTGAGTTTCCTGAGACTGTCTTTCTCCAGAGGGTGTTACTTGCATCCCATAGTGACTTCAATCTCCCCTGTGCCTGGGGCCCTGGGCTCGGTCCGGGAGGGGACCCTTGGGACCCGAGCCCCAAGCGGTGTGGCAGTTCAGGCAAAGCTTGCTTACACACGGGGGTGGTTTCTCTGACAAGTCCTGTAAACAAGTTTATCTTCCTTACCTTTGGCCGTTGCTCAGATCGATTATTCCTTAGCTCCTTAGCTCCTTAGCAGGAGCATTTGGGGGGGAAGGGGGCTAGAACCCCATCTGACATTCTTCTTCTCTAGTGGGGTAATCTTGAGTATGTGTGGGTGTTGATTGGTTATTTTCCTGTTAAAATTTGGGCACTGAATCATGTCGATAACTTTTCATTCCAAGGCCGCCTACAAATTGACATCTAGGAGAGAGAGGTAGGGTCCTGTTAAAAATTGTTCTCATTTTTCAGAAAACCGTTAAAATCCAGCGAGTCCTCCCGCTCCCACACGCCCAGTTAGACGCGTGCTTTCGATTTGCACATCGGCTTACGTAGGATTTTTAGGTTGAGGGTGGGGGGTGGTGCGGGGATAGACAGCTTCTGTTACATCGTTAAGCGTTCGATTTGAATTTTACTGAGTTGGTCTTGTGTTTATAAAAGGCGGAGATGAAGAAGAGAATGACGAGCCACCCAAAGTAGTAGTTACTGAAGTGAAAGAGGAAGATGCGTTTTACTCCAAAAAGTAAGTGGGGAGTCCTGGGAGTGCGTTCGGTGAGCATGTCTTCGGAGACGTGGGAGGAAGAAGGGGGCCCACGGAACGCGCCGAGCATCCCGTCCCGGGGTCAGGCTGTGCTTGCCCTTTGAACTGGACAAGGAAGAATTCTTGACCGGATTCTGTACATTTCCTGTGGGCGTATCCTAGTCTTTGTTATTTTTCTTTTCTGCCTTTGTTTTTTTAAGAGGGCCAGACAGCGAGTGGGGGAGGGGCAGAGAGTGAACCCCAAGCAGGCTCCGCCGCAGAACCCGACGCAGGGCTCGATCCCACGAACCGTGAGATCGCGACCTGAGCCAAAGTTGGACACTTAACTGACTGAGTCACCCCAGTGCTCCTCTTCTCTCCTGCTTTTTAAAGTGCTTTAGAGATAGGTTTTTCCGTGACCCACCCACCCACCTGCCCCATCTCCGCTTGGGCTTCTCTCCTCCTCTGCCCCTCCACCTTCCTGCACAAAGTCACCTCATCACTGATTGCAGATTTGGTTTTACTCCCGCCCTTCCTCAGGCGGCCTCCTGTCTTCATGGGGACATGCCTGGCCTTTGTGGCTTTTCTCAGCCAGCAAGTTGTGCACAGTGACCATCCCTTGGTCTTTCCCCCGGTGATGAGAGTTGTTTCGGGTTTTCTTGTTTGTTTTTATATGAGAGCTGTTGCTTTCAGAAGAAAGATCAGGGGCGCCCGGGTGGCGCAGCCGGTCAAGCGTCCGACTTCAGCCAGGTCACGATCTCGCGGTCCGGGAGTTCGAGCCCCGCGTCGGGCTCTGGGCTGACGGCTCAGAGCCTGGAGCCTGTTTCCGATTCTGTGTCTCCCTCTCTCACTGCCCCTCCCCCGTTCATGCTCTGTCTCTCTCTGTCCCAAAAATAAATAAACGTTGAAAAAAAAAATTTAAAAGAAGAAAGATCAGAGGAAATTTTGAATTCTCTCATCCCAGTGAGATGAAATTAGTGCTTTTTAATAAAGATATTTACAGAATACTTATTTGTGCCATTTTAGAAGCTTCCCTACATGTGTTTTTCTAAATAACAAAAATTTCAGACTGAGTTTCATAACAGGTCACCATATTCTATGGAATCCCCAAGTGTTATATCTGAGAACTTTCAAGGATCCAACAATTCCTTTTGCTCATTCTTAATTACACAGATGATACAAAGGAGTGATCCTGACCTGAGATTCTTTGCTAGCTGGAACAAACCAAAGGAGCAGGCAGTGGTTTGGGTTTGTTTATTAACAACCTAAGGAGACGTGGGACACGGCAGGCTGGGGAGGCATTTGATTATATTACTGGTAGTTCAGCCTTGCTTAAGAATGTTTTCCAAGATTTCAGCATTTGGTAGACCCAAAATTGAAGGAGTCCAGAAGAAACTTAAAAAATAAATAGGAAAAGAGGGAAGAGAGATGGGAGCAGAGTGTCCTGCATTTATTCCTGTCCTTAAAGGACCCGGTCAACCTCTTGAGCTCGGGGCCAGAGGAGCACGGCAGAGACCTGTGGCTGCTTAGCTGTGATTTTGACTGAACTGAGAAAAGTGTCCATTTTAGAAAGTGTCATTTTAAAAGTTGTATGTGACCCACTGGGTTATTTTTTTAGGAGCTAGTGGCAATTTTATTTTTCTTTCGGAGAGAGCAGGTATATGTGCGCATGGGGGAGAGGAGCAAAGAGAGAGAGAGAGAGAATCCCAAGCAGGCTCCGTGCCCCGTGACCTGAACTGAAATCAAGAGTCGGACGCTCAGCTGACAGCCAGCCAGGCGCCCCATGAGCCACTATTTTAAGAATTATTATTATTTTAAAATTAGGGAGGGGTTCTACAGTATCTAACCAGTTTGCTTGTTCTGGTTTGTGCCCAGACCCAGCTTGAATCAATCAAGGATTCATCCTGAAGCTTCCTCTGCTCGTTTAATGCGGGTCTTTCCACACAAGTGTGAACGGTGGTGGTCAGAAAACTTGTGACTTGGTTTGTCTTTGGAATATCTGATGATGCCTATTTTTCCCCATAGGTGTAAACTATTTTACAAGAAAGACAATGAATTTAAAGAGAAAGGTGTGGGTACTTTGCATTTAAAACCTACAACAAATCAGAAGACACAGCTTTTAGTGCGGGCAGACACCAATTTAGGTGGGTATCTCTTTTTTCAAGTGGCCCAAGTCCTCATAACCACATGGTGTAAAAGACTTCCCCTCGCTCACTGCAGTCCTCCAGGTCGAGTATATTGCTGTGTTTGGGGTCGGAATAGCAGTCGTTCAAACCAAATGCATCCCGTGTTTACTGACTATTTACGGATTTAATTAAGTGACAATGTGTAAGGAGATACAGGTGTGTTAAAAACTATAGCCAAGAAGTCACCAAATGGTTTTCGTTTTAATTTGTGTTAGAAATGTAACCAAGCAGCTATCGATAAAGTGGATGGTTTAATAAACACAGAAGGGGAGTTAACCGTTCGAAGGAATCTGGTTTATGTAGGCAAAAAACTTGAACGTGCTGCAGTCCATCCTTCACCCCACACCCAGCTTCGCCCTCAGAACAGCCCGCCGGAAGGAGGACGGGGCAGGTCTGAGAGGAAGTGGTGGGTAGCTCTGGGCCCTGCCAGGCTGGATACAGAAACTTCCCTGTGGCTTTTTTTCCCCGAAGGCTTGATGCATGGGTGACGCCATCATGGTACTAGTGGGTCTCCCCGCACCCCCGCCCCCCCCCCTGCCCCACTACCCATCCGGGAGCCATGCTTGCCTCAGACAGAGGTTTCTTTGCTGACCATTCTGCCTTTATTCCAATGACCTCGTGAAGGCTGCGGGTCGTGCCAAAGTGTTCTTCCTTTCGTGTAAGAACGGACGCCTCTCAGCAGGGCCTGGCTGCTGCAACGGAGGCCGGGGATGTGGGCAGGAGCGGGGTGGAAGGCGGTTTCCCCGCAGCAGGGCCAGGGCCTGCCAGAGTCCTCGTGGTCCTCTTGGAGGGACGCCGTGCTGGCATGTGCACCAGGGATCCAGTGCCCTTTCCCGTGACCTCCCTGATGGCCCCCCGCGTCAGATCGGTTAAGTTGAAGAGGGCTTCTGGATTGAATGTTTCGCGTATTAAAGCTGTAGTCTCCCGACACGGGGTCTGTGTGATTTTGATGTACCTTTTCCTTTGCTTAAATGCAGGCAACATACTGCTGAATGTCCTGATCCCGCCCAATATGCCGTGCACCCGAACG
Source organism: Prionailurus viverrinus (assembly GCF_022837055.1). Taxonomy (NCBI): domain Eukaryota; kingdom Metazoa; phylum Chordata; class Mammalia; order Carnivora; family Felidae; genus Prionailurus; species Prionailurus viverrinus. The sequence continues at coordinate 135,016,201 of NC_062567.1, forward strand.
GGGAAAAACAACGTACTTATTGTGTGTGTCCCAAACCCACCCATCGATGAGAAGAACGCCACCGTCCCGGTCACCATGTTAATCCGGGTAAAAACAGGTGAGGACGCAGATGAGCTGCACAAAATTTTACTGGAGAAAAAGGACGCCTGAACGCCCTCCCTCTGCGGAGTCGCTGCCGAGCTGCTGCCCCCCCTCCCCCGCCCTCCGCGTAGTCAGCCCGCCGCGGACGGTAACTTAGAACTTTGTGAGGAAGATGAATGTGGCCAATAAAACCTGCAAATGTTAAGCGTCAAGAAACCGTATTCTCCCTTCTTAACAACTGTCTGATGTGTAAAATACGTTTGAATGAAATTTTTTGGAAGATTTTTAATGTTCATTTATTAAACTGACCGCAAGTGATTTCTTAACAGACCAAAATCAGGGTATCGATTAGACTTCCCAAAGGCTGTTCCGATCCACGGGTTTTGGGGTGCGCTGCTGCGGCCTGCAAGGCGTGCCGGCAACCCCTGTGTCCAGGAGGAAACTTGCCTGTGGCATTCTCTCTGGTGGGCTTGCCTGATTTGGGAGGACAGCGCCCTTTCCAAATGAATCTCGCTACCACGCCGTGACAGAGGCGTTTTTCCTTTGCCGCATCGTCTTGTTTTAAAGCTGAATCTTGACCACCAAATGTTCCCCCTCCGCATTAGAGGCTTTAGCTTATCATTTGCAGACATCGGCCTTTTAGCCCTGTGGCCTGTTTTACCTGATTGAGGAACTGCTTTTTCATTTTAAAAGGAAACGAGTTTGTTCTTTGGTTTTGTAGATGGGGTTTTGTAGTGGCATTCCTGAGGTGCTGTTACCAGTGCGTCCCCTACAGACAGACAGAATGGGGGGTGGTCAGGAATGAGGGTTTAAAAGCACAAATTTGGTAGCTTATAGTCGATAGACCATAGACCGCAAAACCTGGGGGAAAAAAAATTAAGTTAAAGTTCGAGCACGGTACAAAAAAGAAAGTGAATCTGTCCTAGTTCGTTTGTACCGTGATGAACCCTGAGGATCTCAGAGCTTTTACTACACATGAGCCATGTAAGTTCACCAGGAAACATGCAATAAGGTCATGGAATTGAAATCGTGTGTGCAAATGTTGCCTTTAACTTTAGACGGAAGTATATTATTCTGCATTTGATAAGTTTCCATTGACTTTTTTAAGAGTAAGATACTCGGCATGTCCATTTGGAAGGGAGCCATGGTTGTGCATGAGAAGATCCCGTCACTTCGCCACCGCTGTTGGGTCGCTAATCCTCGCCTTCTGGGAAGACTCTGGGCACATGAATTAGATGCAGTTTTTAATGTTTAAATGTCCACTTTCATTCCTCGTTAGTCATTTAATGATCTTGTTTTAAAGGCTCAGGGTCCGTGCCTGAGGGCTCACGTTTGTATATTCTGATCTTCAGCGCATAGAATGTTTTCTGACTTAGGAAAGAACAGTCACGATAACTGTAGATAGTACAGTTGCTTTTTTAAAAAAGAAGCTATAAGTTTTAGATATAAGGGGGGGGCAGGGAAACCGTTTTATGATCAACCGTGTTAAACACTTGAAGTGTGGTAGTTGGCCCAACATTTATCATGAGATTCTTGTACTTGTTTTCTGCTTCTGCTGAGAGAATTTGGCCCCCGCGTGTGTGTGACTCTGGACAAATACACAGAGAGGTGCTTACACTTTGTGAGACGTGGTCAGACTCTCACCTGGGACAATAGGGAGGGCGTGGCCACTTCTGTTGCATTTTCCTTTTAGAAAGAGTACGTGGGTGAGTTTCTGTTACCGGCGATCTGTGGTAAGCGGGTGGCTGACACCGTTTCCGCGTCATTGGTCCTGTTCCCTCACCTGAGGTTTATCCAGCCGTTGGAAGGAAGAGGACATGAGGGGCCCCGTGTGTCCTACGTTGGTGTCACGTGCTCCCGTGGTCCCCAGGCGCCTTCAGGAGCGCCTCGGTGGCAGTAGCCTCGGCCTGTCCGGTGGGACGTTTGCCAGAAATGGCCCGAAAACATCAGAATTGGGCCACCTCTCAACCCCCCTGGAAAAATAGCTCATATCTCTTTGAAGTAGTGGGTATGTGTGGCTTTCTCTTTTCCTAACATTCCCGGCAAACTTGCTGCTACAGCTGTCACTGTGAAAGTGATCATTACAGGGGCAGATGTGACATGTGCGCCATCACTCACAACGTGCTATTTCCTCCGTGTCCCTTGTGCGTTAGGAACTTTGGCCTCCACTTTAATTACGTACTAGCAGAAAAGAGCGTGAGTGTGTGTGGATTTTACTGTAAAGTCTAAGTGCTTATATGTTACTCGGGGGCGGGGCCCCCCCAGAGAGCTCACCCCCCACCGTACCCATAGCTCAGTTCCACCCCTTGGCTTTAGTTAGAATTATTTTTAACAAAATAACTAGAAATTTGGCTTTAAACTGTCTGATGTGGATGGAAATTTTTGTATTTAGTTGAAGGATCTGTGATGTGTATCATCTGCGTGGCCCGAAGGATCACCTTTGATCCTAACCGTGCTGCGTCATACTGAGTGTCCCAGTGGCCTTTTTTTTCTTTTCTTTTTTTTTTTTTTTTCAAACTGGTGCCTGTCCCATCTCCTCTGGAGCATTCCCCAGTAAGCAAAAACTTGGGCATTGTGCTGTCTTCTTTTTAGAATTACGGGCTGGAAACGTGTGTCCCGTTTTTAAAGCAGCGTGTAGATTGTGTTTTCTACGGAAGGACAAGTCTGGCCATTTGTTAAACTGATTTTCTTGACAAGGATTATTGTTGTACAATTTCAGTTCTGCGTTATAGTTTTGATAAGCTGCATGCCAAAAAAGATCTACCTGTTCCGGGGTAGAGAAAAAACAATTCACCTTACCATCAGAGTTCAGAACAAGTTGTCACTGAGCCTTTTTTTGGTTTAGTTTTAAAGTTTAAACAGGTTGTTTGCTTTTTGAGCATTCGTCAGTTACTCTTTACTCCGGAGCAGTCAGGACGCAAGCGCGGGCGTTTGAAGGCTTTGCAGACCAAGTGGCTCACTCCCCGATCCCCGGGTACTTGTGCTCGCTCTGGAAGTGAGAATCTGCGGTAGGACCTGATGTGTCCTGTGGTACCAGCAGGTGGCCGGGAGCAGCCCATCCAGGCCGCGCTCTACACACTGGTACGTTCTTGGCCAGAGGCCATCGTGCTGAGGACCGTGGACTCTGCCGATGCAGGTGCAGTTGTAACAGCTGTAAAACTTGTTAGCAATCAGTTGGATAAGATGTTTGCTTCCTATGTCACATAGGAAATTGTTTTCTAAAACTAAAATACTTGAATTGTCAGACAATGTAATCTCAATTTGTATTAGTTTTTGAGGAAGTGTAATATCCATGAAATGTGAATAAATGGAAAGTAAACAAAGTCACAGTGTTTGACGCTTTTATGCTCCTGTGATGTTCCTGGTGTCGACACAAGTCAAGCAGACCAGAGGGAGGAGAGGTGTGGGGAGGCAGCGCCCAGAAGCCCCCAGGTCGCAGGAAGATCTGGAGGTGAGGACAGACCTACCCATCGGCCCCCGTGCGTGCAGGTGAGGCCCCTTCCAAGCCACCGGAGTTCGCCGTGTCGGATTCGTGTTTTCACAAATGGGCATTGCGGCGGGGACGGTGGATGGTCACCGGCCACCATGGGAAGCACTGCGCTGGGCGCGCTGCCCTCTGCATCCAGTGCCCGGGCCGACCTCCCGGACGGCCCTGCGGTGGGGTTTGCAAAGCCAGGGGTTTGGGCAGGTGAGTGTGTCTCTTCCACGTAAGTGAGCGGAGCTGGCATCTGTGTCCGCGTCGTCTGTCAGAATCTGAACCCTCCTAAGGATATTTTAAGACTAAGGACCAAAATGATCAAGAAAAAAATACACTGAGGTTATAGAATTTGCAGTTTTCAGCGATTTGGCAAACCGCCCTTGAGGTGTTCACAGATTAAACTGCAGTAGTCGTTAGGATACTGCTGTGTCGTCGGTCCGGGGCTGACTCCGCACCAGGCTGTACCGGGGGCGTCACCTGGGTCGGTACTGGGAGGACCGACCTCCCCGTCAAAGTAGCACTCCCAAGCTGCAAAGGTCCAATGGGTGCCATCCGAGCGACACAAGAGGGTGCTTTCTGAGGAGGGAGCCTGTCCCGGAAATGCACCAGCCCTACTGTAGGCGCTCGGGACGGCTGGGTGAGAACAGGGTTCTCAAAAGGGTAACACCTGGGAACTTGTTCAGCCTGCAGACCCTCGGGCCCCTCCCCCCCGACCTGCCGGAATCGGAGCCTGGGGATGGATTTTGCTCTGTGTCTATTGAGAAATTCACGCCTGGAAGTACAGGATCCAGTCGGTGTTGGTACAGGCGCAGAGACGTGCAGCCATCACCACTCGTTCTGGAACGCTTCATCGCTGACCATCTGGGTTTCCTCCGGTGGATAGGCCCGAGCGTGAGAACTCCTGGGCTGTCTCCCTCGTGCTCCCTTAGGACTTTTGTTTAAAGATAACCTAGGAGATGCCCTTGGGGCACGTTTCAGCAGGGCGACGGCCGGGACTCTGTCGACAGGAACTCTGGCAGCCTCTTCACACGCGTGTCCCCACCCTCTGTGCACCCAGGGCGGGAGGTGGTGAGCCCACTTTGTGGCCGAGAAAACCCAGCCCCCGCTGCCACGCGCCTGGGGAGACCCAGAGCCACGCAGGCTCTGCCCAGCGTGCCGCTCGGAGGCGTGTGTGCACCTGTCCAAGGACTCCACTCACTGGCTTCTGGAATGGACGAAAGCCTTCTGAAACAAAGTTGTTTATTCAAAACGATAAAGTTCACTAAAAACCATGGTTGTTTCCAACTGAGCAATCCAATTGTTGTATTAAAGTCCGGTTCCAAGATGCACGACCTTAATCCACACATAGGAAAGAAATCCCTTGTCACACCCGTCGGCTTTTGTAGAGGCCAGGGCAAGAGGGAATCAACGAATCTGTGAGCGAAAGAAAGGATGCCTTTTGGTTCCTCGTCCCCCCCCCCCAAAGCCAACACTTGCCCTTCTTTAATTTTCTCAGCTGTTCTGTCATTTTAACAGCCCAACACGAAGTCCACCATGTCCCCCGTTCACCATGTGTATATACAGTGGACTATGTTCTTGTACCAATGAATTTCTCTTCCGTTTTCCCCTCCTCCCAATATAAAATTCCCAAAGGTCTGTTCTTCCAATCGACATGTTCTTCTAAGCTAGGACATGATGATCCCTAAAAGTTAATCCAGGGCGGAAAAAAGAGCCGAAACGGCAGCGTTAGCCCTTCAAGGAGGAGCCAGTTCACAGGATGAGTTCACTGCAGGGAGCCCCCCAGACAGCCCCCTCCAGACACCTGTTGAAGACCTTTCAGGTGACTGTTTAAAGGCCTTATCTAGCAAGAAGGGGGTTGGATCTGGATGGCAACCAGGACGTTGCCTTTTTTTCAGCTCCTAGACCGCCTGCCATCAGCACGCTCTCACCCGGGCTGCCCTTGGTGATGCTGCCTCCGAAAATTCTGGTGCAGGTGTTTCGAACGTGAAGACTGTCAGAGGGGTCACCGATGTGACCGTTCTCGCCATATTTCTGGATCTGCGTGTGTGCTCCTCTCAGACCCCCCCTCCCGTTTTCACTTCCTGTCCCATTGCTTCCCACCGTGGGAGCTGACGCGTGCTCTGCACCTTAGACCCAACTGAGAGTCTGTTGGCGCGTGGGAACAAAAAGCCCCAAGACGTGGAGGCTGCCAACCTCTGCGACCGGCCGGCCTCAACCTCTGGCGGGTAGAGCCCGCTTGAAAACAGGCAACACGCTCCACTCAGCGTGATTAACTGCAGAGTCTCAAGGCAACAGAGAGCCATGGCCCAGAAAGCCATCTTCCCGGAGGCCCAGCAGCCTGTCGAGAGCCTGCAAGCCTGTCCCTGAACTTGGGACCCCTCACTCTGCCCCTACTCACGTTCCCGCTGCCATGAGGGCTTTTTTAAGAGTTTCTCTAGAAATTAAGTGTGGGAAATCTGATGGTGTGGCGGAAGGGCGTGTACTGCTTCACGGGGACTGGAGCTAAACAGAGACATGTCCATTGGGATTTGTTTTTGCAGATAACCACCTCTGCCCAAACCAAAGCCCCGGGCACGCCAGTCCGGGCCTGAGTCCCCAGCTCCAGGAGCCGGCCGGGGCCCTGGGGTGGATGCCGTCCGGCTCCGACCCTTCCAAAACAGGATTTGTGTGAAAGCTCCAAAAACAGTTGAAGAAGAAATCTTTGGCCGGGTAGGGGTGGGGGGGGAGGCAAATTAAGGTTCAATCACCGAGTTTCTCGAATTGCTATAATATCCGTATTTAATTTGAAATTCCCATTAAGGAAAAGAAAATAACCAAGTACAGATCCACTGGAGGAAAACACGGAGGAAAAAGAAATTTAATATCCAACATGCAAATCAACCTTCAACAGAAATGCAAAACCCGCACAGCACAGCTCACAGCCAACCAAGAGCTGCTCAGAAATGGTTTCTGTATACCGAAGATGGGTGGCCCAGAAGCTGCCGCCGCTGCTGCTATGGAAACGCCACGGACAGTCAGATCCTAACGTGTCCAATGATGCCGTCGTGCTGTTTTTGCTAAAACAGGTTTTGTAGAAACCACGTTACTCAAGCCTCAAGGTCGTGAAAAGAATCTCAACAGGTTTTTCTTTGCAGGGTTGAGTACTCTCACACAGAGTCCGTCTGGAAACCAGAAAAGGTCCCTATTTACACCCAACCCGCCCCCCCCCCCCCCCCCCCCCCCCCCCCCCCCCACCGCGAGCTGAGGACGTGCGTAAAAGCACAAGGAAGGTAAGAAGGACTGAAAGCTTCCCGCCGCTGCCACCTCGGCAGAGCTGGGGCATCACCGTTACGTCTGGTCTCCTGCGCGTCAGGACCGGAGCTGCAGAAATAAAGGTGCCCGTTTGCCTTGGGGACTGAGGAAAACCGCAAACTAACTCTCTCCGTGCATCTGCGGCTTCCTCCACTTCGGGGGGCTACCCGCCGTGGCGCTTTGAGCCCCGCCCCAGGCCCCTCGGCAGCCTGGCGGCCTGGCTTCTGTGCGTGGGAACCAAGGGGTTCTCCAGGCTGTTCGTTCCGGAGGTTCAGAGAAAAGGCCAGAGGACTCCCTTCTCCCCCGAGGACCAGGTCAGTGCCACACCAGGTGGAAAAGAACAGAGGAAGGCAGCCAGAGGTGACCCCCCCCCCACACACCCAGGCCGACTCAGGCCACGGGACCGGGAGGTCACTTCAGGCTCACGCTCTGGGGGAGGTGTCGGCCGGCCCTTGCCTCCCTCTCTCCCGGAGCCTGTGTCCCCGTCAGGGTGGCGATGTGTTTTAAGAGAATTCTGTTTTCTGCCACAGAGACGAGAAGCAGCCTGAACAGGAAGAATCAACGTCATGTCAAAAGATACTTGGGCTTGAAACTGGCTATGAAACCCCCATTCTCGCTAATGTGCAAAACCGCCCAGAACACGTGCCCAGGCAGAAGCTATCCAGGCTCGTGGAAGACGCTGGCAGCCTCTTAACGTGGGACGCCTTTAAAGAATCTCGGCCAGCGCCTCCAGACCTCCAAATTATGACAGGGTCAAATGCAGTCGCGTCAGTCGTTAGAATTTACCGACCGCACAGGGCCCACCTTCTGGAACGTCTTTTAACAGGGGAGAAAAAAGTTTCACCATAGGGTCTACTGGCTAGACTCTATGTGAGGAAACCAGCAACAAGCCTCCGTGTGGTTCACTGCCATTGCTCGTGTAGAACAGAAACCTCATTTCGGAGGGTCTGTTCACGGTCCTTGAAAAGCCCAAACGTTGGCAAGAACGGGCTCTTCGGAAAACCCTTCCGTCTGCAAGTTGATTGGGCTGCAGAATATTTTCCTCGGTTTCTTATTCGTTGCTCTTTGTTGACTATGTAATATCATAAATAATACTCCTTTTTCTGACATACTGAGCCTCGGCTGTTTGTAGAAGCAACGGGCAGTTCCTGTAAGACCTCCGCGTGGGAGACCAAACGCTCCCGCAGCTTTGGAGGCGCTAACAGGTGGAGTGGAGGCGACACACCGTCCATCGACTCTGGGACCGTGACATTTCTGGTCAAGAGAGAACGTTCTCGTTCATGGCCCAAAAAGCGACGCCTCGTTTCTTCCCAGGAAAACTGTACTTTGACTCCAGTTCCCATTTGAGAAATGCACGCGTGCTCTGGTCATGCCCGCGTTACACAGGAGACGGGCACGCTTCGGCAAAAACGCAAGATGGCCTTGCGAGAAGGCAAAACCGTACCAACGCCAGGAACACAGCAGGACCAGGGCGCTGGGGCCCCGGTCTCGGCCCTGTCCCTTGTTACTGTTACTTTGCCACTGATGTTGGTCACTTTGAAAAAATAAGCCACGGGGGGACAGCTTACTGCCCAGCTACCACGTGCTTCTAAAACCAGCATGTCCTGCAAAGATCGAGAAAGGTGGCCTCCACGACGCGTGTCTGTCACGGCGCGGTACGGCCGGGGCCGGCTGCCTGGATGGGACTCCGGCTGTCGCTGTGCGGTTTCCTCGCCCGCAGGCTGGGCGTGACGACAGCACGGTGCCCGCGCAGGCTGGCGCCACCTTCGTGCTGGATGGAAAACAGCCAGACCGTCGTGTGCATCCGCTCGTGTGTGTCACAGATGAGGGGTCGTCTCCAAACACCACCGTTGCACACATTTCTAGGACCCGCCAAGCACCTGTACGCGCACGGTACCATCACTAACCCTCAGCTCGCCTGTGACGCACACGGGCAGAACTCACGTGTGTCACCTTACGGAGGAGGCGTCTGGTGTGCCCAGGGGCCCTGAGGAGCGGGGGCTGAGCCTCAGGGCCTGGTTCCAGCGGGGGGGGGGGGGGGGGGGGGGGGGGACCCTTTCGTGCCCCTCTGGACTTCTGCGTGGGAGCTACCTCACTCTTCCAGGGGAGAGACGTCAGGACCGTATTTCTCCCGAGACCTGAGTTCCAGAGTCTTAAGACCCCAGATGACCAGGGAGGAAAAAATTCCGAAGAAAAAGCTGTACTTTAGCCACCCTAGACACAAACCGGGGAACAGCGTTTGGGTCCCCCGGAGAGTACTCCTGGAACACGGGGCCGCGCTCAGGGGTCTGAGGGGCGAGGCCCGGCTCTGTGCTGTCCTGAAACACTGCTCCGGAACGCAAAGTCCTGAGGCAGCTGGGATACAGCCAAGCAGGAGCTGGGCGCTGCGAGAATGCGAGATTGTTCCAGCCCAGCCCCGGCACACACACATACACACATACACACACACACACACACACACACACACGGGTGCTGGGGGGCGGGAAGGCATCCCAGGTCTACCCCCGAGCCGAGCCGTGCAGGGTGGCCGCCCGACCCAGTCGTACACTGCAACCCTGGAGACTTCGGTGAGGTAGGTGGTATCAGCCCCATTGTACAGGTGGGCAAACTGAGGCAGAATGAAACGCAATAGCTTGCTTTTAATAACAGCATACAAAATCTAGAGAAAGCCCCAAAGCAGCCCCTGTTCCCAGAGCCCAGCGCAAACCCTTGGAGCGTGCGCAGAATGGAACAGGTGGGGGCGAGCCCCTCCGGCCCCTTCTCTCCTCGCAGAGAGGATCTCTACGCACGACTGGAAACCCTCACGTGTTCCTGGGGACTTCAAACAAAACGACGTGGCGACAGAGACCCAGCTTACAGTTTATTCCCATGGGGGCAGGGCACACGCTTCCGCTCTGGAGAAGGCTCGTGGTTCGTCATCACCGGCAGGACTCCCAGCCGGAACCAGGCCGCTCACGCCAACCCACCAGACCAGCCGCGTGGAGGCCAGTTCCGCTTTGCCTCAGTGAGCTGGTCTGAGAAACGGGACCAGCACACTCAAAGGAAACGAGCTCCAGGAAACACCCCATCCCCTTCCCAGCTCCACCCCCCCCCCCCGCCCCGCCCCAACCCCGGCCCTGGGATGGGATGGAGGTTCTACCCAGAACCTTCCCGGGAGGGGGCCGACTCCACCGCACTCCCCCAAAACACTCTTCTCTGTCTGACGACCGAGCCGTCCCACCTGCCCTCAGAGTCCAAATTCTGCGGGTCACGCCAGCCGAGGCGCAGAGCGGGATTATCTCCAAGGCGGAGGTGTGTGTGTTGGTGGTGCTCTTTGGCTGGAAGCAAAGGCCGTTCTGGCAGGATCGGGGCCTGTCTGCTCAGCTCGAGGCCTTTCTGGAACCAGGCGTGGGGTGAGGTATTCCCAGCCCAGGGCAAAACCCTCAACAGCCGCGTGCCCCGTTTAAAACCTCGCGGTAACCCATTTATAACCAAGCGGTGAACGAGGGAGGGCGGACGGGTCGGGACTAACTCGGACGCCGGAGTTCACCGGTACAGCGTTACAGACTCTGAAGCCAGTTCTCGGGGAAGTGTTGATGGTCCGACACACTGAGTGCCCCCGACCGGGGTGGGGGGAGTGGTCTCTCCACCTGCGGTCTGTCCGAGCGTGAACGTCAGATCCGTAGGTCTGGACACACGCCGGGCGCCGGCCGCTCCTCTGCTCTTCCAGCCTCTTGGCGTCTCTGGGCCTCTCTGGGTGCCGAGGGCCCCCCAGAGACGGGCTGGGGCCGGGGGAGTGGGGGGGGCATGATGGCGGCTGGGCACAGGGGCGGGAGCAGAGCCAGCAGGGGAGGAGAAAGAGGCACTTCAGTTTGGGCTGGTGTTCGTGGAGTCGGCCCCGGCCCCCGGAGTCGAGCGGCCCCGCCTGGCTGGGCTGTCACAGAAGACCCCGGTGGCGGTGGACGGGTAGGCACTTGGCAGCACGCCCGGGGCCGGGCAGGGCTGGGGGGGCTCCGCGCGGGCTCTGCACACGGCTAGGTCATCAGGATGGGCTTCTGCCGCACCTCCAGGATGTCTAGGGCGGCGGGAGGGGGCGGGCGAGACCAGGAGGTGAATACCCCGAGCGCTCCGTTTCCGCGGGCAGTCCCCGCCAAGTACTTCCGCGCGTTTCCTCGCGCGCCCTCCCGGGGCTGCGAGACCGGTCGTCCCCATCCTCCAGACGGGAACCGGCCTCGGAGCAGCTGCACAGCCCAGCCATGGCCGGGGGGGTGGGGGGGAGGTGGGGGGGGGGTGGGGAAGCGGGGCTCCGTTACGGGCCAGCCCGAGTCTGGAGCCCCTGCCTGGCCCCAGGCGCCTCGCCCCGCCCACCCGTGGCTCACACCCAGGGGCCCGCAGTCACCCAAGGGGGACAGGAGGAACCTCCAGAGAGCTGTGAGAAGGGGCCCCATCCACAGGCCTCGACGGGAGGCCGAGAACCCAACACGGACACCTGCTGATGGGCTCTGGGCTGGAAACAACAGGACGGGGAAGGACAGCCCCAGGAGCAGGTCTCAGGTCGGCTACGGAAAAGCCATCCGGTTTTCGGCCTCCAGCAGCGTAGTTACCTGTTAAAATCCGATGCAGCGGCAAAGTGACGTAGGTCAAGTGTGCATAGAGAAGGAAATTTCCATCCGCTCTGTTCAGCTTCAGCCAGGACCCAACCAGGGACCGCCCCGTGCCAGACAGGGACCGAGACCGCAGGTTGGTGGCATTGTGCAGATCCGCTGCAGGGGAGAAGGCCGAGTCAGGGCCCCTGGGAGGACCAGGGGAGCACCCCCCACCGCAGGCGGCTGCCTAAGGGGCCGGTGCGGCCTCTGCCGCAGCCTGGGCCCTTGACCGCCAGCCCCTCCGTGCCCCAACCTACCGCAGAGCTGCCCGCCCCTGGCCTGTGGCTGCCCCACTCCCTCCTGCCCGCCCCTCCAGCCGTCCCTGACCCCCCTTCCCCATCCCGGACAGTCTCTTCTGCAGGGCCTGGCTCATCGTCCCCCTGTGTTCTCTGCTTCCCCGTGGCCCATCTGTCACCGGAAGTGGGCCACCAGCGTGCAGGGCCCAGGGCGAGGCTGGGAGGCCCCACCCACTCTGATGGATCACCCAGGGAGGCAGGCTGGGGTGCCTACCAGCCCTTCCCTACTGATCTGGAAAGGAGCCAAGGTGGGGAGGGTGCTTTGCCCAAGCACACACGAGCAGGTCGAGGCTGGGGCCCTCTGTCTCTGGGCCCTGGCGCTCGGAACGAGGACGGCCCCAGCTCCGGCCAGGGGCCACCCTTTCACCCCTGCAGGGCACGCGCCCGGTGCCCAGCACCCACATCTCATCTCCGGGAGCCAGCCTGCCTCCTACAGCCCCTTCCCTGCAGGGACCGCTCAGTGCTACTCGAGCCTTCACATCTGATTCCGTCACTCCCTGCTTAAAACCTTCCGATGGCCTCCCGCCCTCGCGACGTGGGGCTCGCTGGCTGCGGGGCCTGCCCCGGCCGGGGAGACGGTGGGAGGTGCAGGGCAGCTGGGAGACTCTGCAGGGCACGAGTGGGCTGGATGGGGCCCCCACAGACCCAGGCAGAGACGCCCGGTCACCACAGGCGGGGAGGTGGGCCCTGAGGAGACCCTGACGGTCACCCCCGTGCAGGCTCTAGAGGGAGGGCACTGAGGAGGAGCACAGCGGCAGCCTGAAGTCACCAAGTGCAGGAATCAACCAGAGAGCTCCTCTCCCACTAGGCGAGGATTTCTCGGACCCTCCGTGGGCAACAGACCATCGACATCTGGAAAAGTCTGCAAACCGACGGTGCCTCCTATTCTCCACAGAGCGGGAGCTCCTCAGGGCAGGGACTTCTGTCTGGCCGTCTGCCCGTCCACAGCTCCTCCCCAGCCCTGACGGGCACCCGCCGGCTCTCCAGCTGCGGACGAGGGACGAGGGACCGAACCGCGAGGAAACACGGCCGCGGCTGGCCCTCCGGGCAGAAACGGCCGCACTCACCCCCTCCGTTGTCCTCCCGGAAGAACTCCTCACTGTCGTTGGCCGAGTGAGACTTCTTCATCTCAGCGATCCGGTTCCGGGGCACCTTCCTCTTGAGGGACGGGGAGAAGAAGGCGGGCCGGTTGTTCCGCTCCGGGGTGGGGGGCGTGCTGAAGGAGGTCACCTGGGAACAAAGAGCCGCAGTCACGGGGCAGCCCAGGGACCCCGGGAGGGCCCCGACCCCACCCACCGGAGGGCGGGCCTTCCTGGGGCTAGGCGGGCACCGGGGGCCGGTCCAGCTCGAGGGAGGGCAGGAGGACCTCGCTGCCAGCTCTGCCCAAGGGGGGGCCAGCACAAAGCCCGGCTGCGGACGCTGCCCGAGCCCCCTGCCACGGCACACGGATCCACGCAAGCTTCCCAACCAATCCGCCAGACGGGAGCCCCATCGGACAGATCGGTAAACTAAGGTGGGACAGCGACCTTGACCCGCCCAAGGTCACCCAGCAGGAGGGGAGCAAAACCGGGGTTCAACCCGGGTCTTCAGCCTCCTAAGCCCTTCACCCCAATTTCTTCTCGGCTGATAAGCCCCCGTCCCTCTCGGCCCCCGCACCCTTTCGAGGAAGTGCAATGGCGAAGCAGCCAACACTTCCGTCCCCTCGTCTCTCGTAACCACACCGCTCAGGCACCAAACGTTCTGGACACCCACGCGGGGCCAGGCAGGCGCAGCACAAGGGACAGACAGGCACACGACACCGGGCCCTGCCCTCAAGGAGCTCACAGTCTGCTGTGGGGGCGACACACTCGGAAAGCGACAGCCACAGACTGAATGCTGGCTGCTGAGACAGAAAAAGGGAAGCACAGGATACAGGGGGGCACAGAGCAAAAGGGGTCGACAGCCTGGGACATCAGGAAAGGCTTCCTGGAGGAGACGCCGCTTGAGATGGGTCTTGAAGGACGAGTAGGAGTTCGCCAGGTGAAGAAGGGGGGGAAGGGCGTTCCAGGCAGAGGGAACTTGGCCCATCTCCTCCCTCCTCCCCACGCAAACAAGAATCTGAGGAACAACGTGAGCTGGGACTGAGACTTCAGGAGCCCCATCAGCCTCCTCGTCACGGCTTCCGACATCCAGCAAAGTCGCGGCGGCCGCTGGGCTGCAGACGGTCCTCCCACAAGCCAGGGAAGGTTTTTAAAAGATAGAAAAAACAAAACAAAACACCAGATACCACAATACACACACAGTCTGTATTTGTCATGAGCTGGTTACAAAGGACCCCTCTGGAAAAGGGGGGCGAGCGGCAGGAAGCACAGAGGTGGCGGGGGGCCGGAGCAGTCCCCAGGAGGTCAGGCCCCGCCACCGGCACCTGCATGACCCTGGCGGGTCCCTTCCCTCGACCCCGGGCCTCCCTGAGACTCTGAGCCAGGTGCCCTCTCCTTCTCCCCCAACTACCACCCCGGGAGGGAGGGACTGTCACTGCCACTCGATGGATGGGAACAGCAAGACTCGGGCAAGTCCAGTAACACATCTCTCTCTGTTCGCGAGGACTTTCACATACACGTTCTGCAGGGCCGGGGAGAGGAGTCAGACTCCTTTTCTCCGCCGTCAGCTCAGAAATCTATCAACAGCCTCTATTTCACGGATAGGGGAAGCCTCCGCTTGGAACCCCCACCCTGGTCTTGGTAAAAAAAAAAAAAAAAAAAAAAAAAAAAAATAGCACTTATTATGTTTATTTTGCTTCTCAAACACATCCGTTGCAGAAGGAACGAAACCAGAAAGGCTACGAAGGAGAGAGAGAGACACCTGCTATCTGGCTGCCTGGGCATAGGCGCGGCTAACAGTTTTACACTATAAAGTGTAGCAAACACAGGCTTCCTCCTCTCGGGCACGTCAGCACTAAGGGCGTTCTACGCCCTTCAGAGTCACTCTCCCAAGCAGGTCAACAGCCAGTGGTGACTGGTGGCTGGGGAAGCACCCCTGAGGTCACGCCCGAGTCAGGTGTCCGCCGTTCAGCAGCAACTCTGAGCCTCCCACCACCGCGGGGCTCCCCGCTTCTGGATGGGAAGAGACCGGTCCCAGGTCACGCGAGCAGCGGTGCCCGGGTTCCAGCCCACGGTGTCTCACCCCCAAGTCCTTTCCTGGAGGCGGGCTGGCCAAAGCTGTTTCCCGGCCCCTGGCACCCTCACTCACCTCACCCCTGCCAAGACCCACAGCCCCGAGCGGCAACCCCCTGCCAGACCCAAGTGGGGCCAAAGCAGCCAGCGGGTTGCAGACTTTCTCCCGCCCGAGCCCTGGGCCCCACGGGAGGCCCTGGGAATACAGCTGCCACCGACCTCGGCTTCCCACCCCTGCGGAAGGACGGTGGCCTAGAAAGGACGGGGTTCAAAGGCTCCGTGCTGCCACCCGAGAGCCGTGTGACCTGGGGCAGCACCAGTAAATCCGGCAAGCAGACAGGAACACCCATGCCTACTCACGGGCTGCTGCTAGAGTTCAACATGTACGACACCTCGTAAACCGGTGGGCCAGGCCGAGGGAAGAGCTAGGCGGCTCCGCTCATCCTCACAGGGCAGGAGGAGAGGCTAACTCATCGTCATCCCCAAGGCAGTCCCCAGGGAAGGCTGGCTGTGTGCCCACGCTCGGCCAGCGTGTCCCCGGAGGCAGGTGCCAGGACCAGCCCGGGTTCCCCTTAGGCTTAGCCCAGCTGCAGTTGGCAGTTCCGGGAAGCTGGCCCACGCACGGACCTGCTGTGTGACCTCGGGCAAGTCACTGCCCTCTTTGAACCCCGGCCTCCTCACCCGAGGGGTGGGGTGATGCCACCTACCTCACCGGGGGGCTGTAAGGACCAGGGAGGCGGTGGGAAGCGGATCCGAGGGACGGGAGGCCCCTCCCCGAGCTGTGCAGCCCTTACCCGCTCATGCATGGGTGAGGCCGGGCTGGAGTCCTCTTCCGTCCCGCAGGGGGATGTGTCACCGGTAGACACACGGCTGACTGCCATCTCAGCGTGGCCCTTGCCCTGGGGCCCCTTCATGCGCACAAACTCCATGTTGTTGTACTTGTAAAAGCCGAATGACATCTTCTGTGCCATGCGGGCAGCCACACTCACCTGTGGGCAGGCGGGGGACGGCCTGAGTCAGCGCACGGAGGGATGGGCTCTTCCTGGGGACACAAGTCACTAGTGTCCTGGGAGGGGCCAGCCTCGGGACGATGCCCGGCTGCAGGACAGCAGCCTGTCCACCCGGTTCCTCCCCGTTCCCTCCAGCCAGGGCCGGCTTCAGGAGTGTGGCCTCCTGTCCCTCGGATCAAGCGTGCCCGGATCAGCGAGGAGGAACATTAACGCAGGCCCCGAAGCACCCAGAGGCGCGCGGGGCCACAGGTGCGGAGGAGGGGCGGTGACGGCACCAGGCGGAGCCGGACCAGGACAGAGGGGCCGCGGGGCCACCCGCACACGTACTCGGTTGTCATACACTTTCTTGAGTGCCTCGTAGCGGATGGAGCCCTGAAAGATGACACCCTGGAACATGTTGGTTTTGTCACTGGCCACCAGCTCCACACAGACCATCTCTCCTTCCCCCACTGTCATGTCGCTGAACACCTGGGGTGGGGCACAGAGGAGGAGAGGGGACAAGTGTCAGCTGCCCACCTCCCAAACCACTGGCGGCCTCCCAGGCCACCACCCCTCCCTTGCCCGGGGCCGCCAGGAGGAGTGCTCAGAAGCTCCCATCCGGCAGGGGACACAGATGTCACGCTGTTCGCCCAGGGCCGCAGCCCCGCCCCTGTGGCACAGGGACCAGCACAGGGGCGGGGCGGCCTAACCGTGGCGGGGGGAGCAGGGCCGGTGTCTGGCAGGGGGAGGTTCACGACAGTGACTCTGGGACAGGAAGGGGATGCGCCACCCGCTGGCCGCTGGGAGGACGATGATGCTCATCGCACGCTCTCACGTGGAGTCGAACGGCGCGCGTGGTCCGTCCGTCCCGCTGTCCAGCACGTCCTTCCCTCTGGCTTCGGGCACCCAGCCCCAGCCCCCCCACCCCTGCCCTCAGGAGCACCCGGAGTGGCCATCCACCTGGGAGACCGGTCCACAGGGGGCTCTGCATCCTGTCACTGCTCCAGGAGCTGGTGCGCAGACCCAGCTTCCAGGTCCACAGGGGGCTCTGCATCCTGTCACTGCTCCAGGAGCTGGTGCGCAGACCCAGCTTCCAGGTCACCCAGACTCAGGTTCAAATCTTGGCTGTGCCACGCACGGGCTGTGCGAGCCTCGAGAGGGCACTTCGTCCCCTGAGCCTAACTAAGGCGGTGCTTCAAGGCACCATGAAATTGAGGTGAGACCCCGCAACATGTGCTCCCTTCCCTGCGAGCCTTCCCTGGGGTCCTGGCCACCTGCAGGCGAGTACAAGCACCTCGGAGGAGGAGAGCAGCTGGGCAGGAGCGGAGTGGGGGCAGGTGCGCCCGGTGCTCCCTGGGTGAGTCACTTTCAGGTGCGCCCGGTGCTCCCCGGGTGAGTCACTTTCTGCCGCGCGTCCCAGTTTTCCCAGACTGGCCCAGAAACTTCCGAAGCCCGGCCCCCCTGACGTCTTAGCATCCCAAGGCAGGGAGGCACTGATTTGCAGTTTTCACGGAGACACTAATGACTCCTGCCCGGGCAGCCCTTTTTATAGGCGTTCATGACGCATCTTTCTACCCGTGCGCTCGCTCGATCTTCGACCCCGACGGGTAAGGTAAGCAGGACGCATGATCGGGACGCTGATTTTACAGATGAGAAAACAGGCTCAGGGCTAGGGGGGGCCCCCCGGGCCCCAAGTCCAGCACCAGGAAGAGGGGGAGCCGCAGGGGTCGGAGTCGGGACCGCCCTCGCCTGTCTGCAAGCACGTGAGGCCCCAGGGAGGCCAGCTTTCCGCGCCCCTGACCAGGAGCCCGAGGGGAGACGTGGCTGGGCACGTGTGGCTCACCTCCTCGAAGCTGTCGATCATGAAGAAGATGTTGGGGTAGCTGATCTTGGATTCTTCGCCCTTGCTGTCCATGGGGTGTTTACTGGGGGACGCGAACACTTGCTGAAAGGAAGGAGACGTGGAGGGCTGAACGAGGCCCGACCCCCGCACCCAGGCCCACAGCCACTCGAGGGACAGGTCGCTGTGGTCACGCCGCTCAGGGCCAGGCCAAAGCCAGGTCAGGTCCTACGTCGCTCCGCCAGGAGCTGCTGGGGACGACCTGGCTCTGTGAGCTCCTTGCAGGCGACACAGGACCCCAGGAGCCGCGAGGCTTTCTGGTCAGACGTTCACCTCGAGCCAGGGAAGGAGGAGGGGGCGGGTGGTGTCCCCCCACCAAAACCCTGAGCAGCCGGTGGCTGCCACCTCTGGGCTGCGCTGGCCGTCAGGAGGCCCGCGGGCCCTCAGCCCCACTGCTTACCTGGGACTTCTTCTTATGGATGTGGATGTCCCCCCCATCGGCGCGCGTGCACACGGCGCATGTCACCATGTAGTCCAGCTGGAAGAGAGCGCGCAGGACGGCATGCGTGGAGGGGACTGCTGTCCCTCGGGGCCTACGACAGCCCTCCTCCGGGAGCCCCGCCCCCCACTACACCCCTGTACCTTCTGCAGGATGAGATTCAGGCAGACGCTCTCCTCCCAGTCAATGTCAGGGTCCCCGAGGCCCGGCAGCTTCTTGGAGTCACGCCGGTACACCTCCACGTCCACCTCGGGCTCAGTCTCTGCCAGCTGCGAGGATGGGCACGGATGAGCCTGGCCGTGGCCTCCGGGGCTCTTCCCCCCCACCCCCGCCCACTACCGGGTGGGCAGGTGTTCACGCGGACGCGGACTCCAGCGATGCGACCCCCGGGCGGTCAAGAAGTGCGCCCCGGGGCGGGGGGGGGGTGTCCCTCGGGCCCTGCAGCAGGACGTGGGGAGCCCAGCCTCCCGTCCCACCCACACGGCTTCCGTGCAACCTGCCTGTAGGGGGCTGTCCACCCTGCCACCCGCCACCACCGGCCGAGCGCCGGAAGCCCCCCTCCCCCCCCCGCGGGTCGCTATGGCAACCGGGTACCAGCTCAGCCGCAGGAAGGGGGAGGGGGTGGGCTTGCCGCAGAGAAGCCGCAGCGCGCAGGCGCCGCCGCGGAAGCGCCCACACTGCGCCTGCCCAGCGCTTTCCTCCCTTTCTGTTCCTTTGGGCGGTGGGGGCGGAGGGGCTGCCTAGGAACTGTCGGTCGGCTCTCCCCGTGTGTCCCTCCCTGCCCACCCTGCACCCTTGAGGCCCGCAGGGTCTCCCCACATCGCCGCCCGCCCCCTGCCCTCCCAACACTACACACTCCACCCAGTCCGCTCTGGTAGGTGCTTGGCGCCCCCTCCAGCTCCACGTGGAGGTGCTGGTCCCTCCAGCTCCACGTGGAGGTGCTGGTCCCTCCAGTGGGAATGCCCTTGGGCCACCGTGGTCCCCTCACTCTGTCCTACAACGCTGAGGCCAGGTGTCACCGCCTTCTTTTGTGGGCTCCCCCTAAACCCACCCCCGCCCCCCGTTCTTCCCACTACGACAGCACCGACCGCCCTGTGTCCCCGGTTGTGCCGTCTGTGTGTCCCAATAGACTGCAGGCCCCCCGAGGGCAGGGCCAGGTCTGAGTCACTTCTGTGCTCCCAGTACGGAGGGGGAGGGGCCTCTGCATTTGCTCACTGCGGTGTTCAATGGAACATTCTAGCATGGGGGCAGCTGGACTTGCCACATGCTCCCCAAACCTTCCCGAGAGTTTGCACTTGGTCCCCAAACTCCTCAGTCCTGGATCCAAGAAACTTTCCTTCCCACCTCTTCACCTGCCCCCCTTGGGAACATGCCTGGGACCTGGCCTCTCTCTTCTCCCGCCTGCCTCCCGGAGAGTTCAAGGCTGGGTAGGGCTGAGAAAACCACCTCTAACCAGAGCTGGGGCCTCCCCCCCGCCCCAAAATTCAAGGTCCAGCTGCGATCCTTATTATCAGAGCCTCTGATCTGAGCAGGTGGCCTTTGGGAAAAGACTCCCAATGTCTGCAACGTGAACTCCAGCAGAGGCCGGCAGGCCAGACTGGTGCCTGCTGGAGGGCAGAGGCCTCCACTGCGGTCCCCTGGCGGCGTGCCCTTGGGCAGAATGCTCGGTGGTTCCCGTTTCCTCTCACGTGAGCCTGTGCCCCTGGGCTGCGCTGAGCGACGAAAGCATGCCCACAGTGAGGGTCACAGCCAGTGAGGCTCCCTCGGTGCTCACCACCCTCTCTGCCAGGGGACTCATGTGGTCACGCCATCCCACACGTCTGGTCTCCCGGGTGTGTGCGATCAGAGGACCCTAACCTTAGTGTACATCTGCCCAGCCCCCTTCCCCCGGACAGGCTGAGCCCCGGGGAGGAACTGATCGGCCAGAGTCACATGGCAAGTCACGGGGAGACAAAGCCGGAATGGCGGATCTCCCAGATGCACCCCCCCAACAGGGCGGGCGTGGTGACCCGGGACTGAGGAGCCCTGGGCCAGGCTCCCGAGGTGCTCAGCTCATGGACCTCTCCACCAATACCTGCCCCCGCCAACTCCACCAACTGGGGCCTTCTCTTCGTCCCTCCCGGAGGGCACCCCCTGCCCCACTTCTCACCCTGCCAGACTTGGCTCGTCAGGTCCCGTGTCCCCGCTGGCCACGCCCCCTTCTCCTGGGACCCCCATCTCTCCAGCCAGCCACTCAGGGCCTCCTGCTGGTCCCTCTGGCTTCAGGCTAGCTCAGAGCTCGGCCCCAGGCCCTCTGACCGGCACACCTCAAAGTCTCCCTCCGCTTCCCACACATGCCTACCGCCCCAGGTGTCATCTCAGAGCCAGTGGTCCTGACCCGAGACCCTGTCCCTGGTCTCTCTGCTGACTTTCAGACAGGAGATCACCACCAGAAGACATCGTCGTCTGATGTCCCACGGGCACCTAGCACTCAACCTGCCCCACACTCAACTCCGTCCCCCTGCGTCCCCTCCTGTGAGGGCACCGGACTCACCCTGGGCCCAAGTCAGGGACCTAGCCCACATTCAGTCACCTGAAGCCCTGCTAGTTGAGCCCACTTCCTTGGCCTCCCTGCACCCCGCCCACTGACCACACCCCTGCACCCCACCCACTGACTGCGCCCCTGCGTCCCGACCTGATGTCCGTGCCCCTGCACCTGACCCCTCCCTCGTTTCTGCTCCAACCCCTCCAGCCCGAGAGCCTGCTAAGTGGCATTCTGACCACACCCCCTCCTCACTTTATCAGAGCTTCAGGGATCCGCCCCAACTCCTGGCCACGACCTTCAGCCTCCACACGGTCTGGCCTGCACCTACCTCGTTTCGCCCCCCACCTTTCTGTGCCCAGGCCGCACGCTACCACCCACGGCCGCCTGAATGCACGGGGCTTTCACGCAGCCACAGGCCCCCCCTTTGGGCCATCGCCCCTCCTGCTAGGGAACCTCCTTCCACCCTTGCGGACTCACCTCACCCAAGTGGCCTCTGCCGACCACTTCTGCCCCTTCCAGTCACCGGATTTACCGTGTCGCCCGGCTCTGTGTGACGCACTTCCGGGTACACAGCCGGCTGCCGCGCCACGCGGATGCCCGAGGGCCCCGCCCAACCCTGGGTCCTCCTGCGTCGGCTCTCAGACCGCCAGCACCCAATCACGGCGTCTCCTTTGCGGCAGCCACCAGGCCTGTCCGTTCGCAGAACACCTATGCTGTGAGTGCCACGCTCGCCCAACAGGCACACGGCAGGGAGGGGGCTCCCCGCACTTGACACACGGGCCACAGCTCACAGGCCGCGGCCGAGGGGTCAGAGGCCACTGCACCTGGAGTCGGGTCCGTGAGCTCCAGACCCGCCTCCACAGCCCTCCCAGTTTGGGGCAGAAAGGAAAACGACGCATTTCCACGTTTGGCATACAAGTCGCTTAAACATTTTACGAGCTAGCAACGTTTCTGAAAAACACACAGACATGTGCGAAGTCTGTCTTACAAACTCGTCCACGCACTTCGGTTTAGTGGAGGGAACGCCCTAGGTGAGTCACGTCGCCTCGGAGCCCTTGGTCTCCCCGTCTGACCTGTCCGGTGGCGGGGAGGACACGACAGGTAACGTGTCTGCTGCACGCTAAGGGCTCAGACCTGCCAGCATCATCTCTGAGCTGCGGCATCCTGCCCGTGGCCAGGGCCGACCCTGGCCCCCGGGGTCAAATCTCTGCTCCGTTGGGAGATGCCGGCCAAATCACCTCGCCTCTGAACCTGCTTCCTCGAAGGTACAATTGTGATGGAACCTCTGCCCTTCCAGGGTCACGAAGACCAGCGGGCGAGTGTGGCCGTCTCCACGCGGCCCCTGGCACCCAGCAGGTGCTCCGTGGGCATCACTTTCCCCCGATCACCTGCGTGAGGACTGCAGGGAGGCCGACGCGGCTGGCTAAGAGCGGACCCCGCAGGGATGCGGGGCTGGGGCCGGAGGGGCTTGCTCACCTTCCTTCCGTCCACGCCGCCCTCGCTGCCCGCGTATGCCAGCTTCCGGCGCACGTAGAAAAGCATGTCGTCCTGCCGTGGCGCCCACTTCTCCATGAAGTAGGTAGAGAACATCCACGTCCAGAAGACGATGCGGTCATCCTTGAAGCACCCTGCAGCGGGGAGGCCAGAGAAGACTGAGAAAGGTCGGGCCAACCCGGCCCTGGCGTGTGACCTTGGCCAAGCCCTGTCTCCCCCGCCTTCTCCGCACTCCCAACCCCCAACCTGCATGTCTGCTTGGAAATCTGCTGGAGCTCTCTCCGCGATGCGCTAAGCCCCCTGCTCCCTCACCGCCACCCCCACCTCGGCCAGGGGACCGGGGCTCAGGGACACCTCCCAGCAGGCCCAATGCCTCCACCCAGCAGAGCCAGAGAGCCCCGGCTCCCAGCCCCACAGCCCCGGCGACTCAGCGTGGATGAATCAGCAGCTTCAGAGGGAAGGGAGGCCCTGAGGAGAGTCAGCGTCACCGCTGTCTGGGCTGGGAGCTGACAACGGCTCAGGCTCCGGAGGGAGCTCAGGCAGGCTGGCACCACCCTCGGCCAGCATCCCCCACCCCCACCCCAGGCTGCGGCAGTTCCCACGGAGAACCCGACTTAAAGGAACAGCCCCGGCCGCAGGCACAAAGCAGGGAAGGCGTCCACCCCCTCCCTCACCCCTGCACACAGCGGAGCCTTTCACGCCAGATCTGTTCTTGCCTGATCTTCGGGCGGGGGTGGGGGGGCCTCTTTCTTTCATTACAAATACTTTTTCTTCGGGATACGTAAATCTGTCATCGTCCTTCCCGCACGAGAAGTCGCCCAAGCGCTCTGGTGGGAAAGACCTGGGTGCCCGCTCCAGCTCTGCCACTTGCTGGGTGACGGCAGGCAGGCTGTTTGGGACTCTCTGGTCCGTAGGTTCCTCACAGCGAATGTCGACTGACCGAGAGCTGCCCGGGAAGCGGCACATACAGAGCCCGTGCCTGGCACAGAGCGGGGTCTACGACGGTGGGCTTCCTTCCTTTCTGGGCAGACCCGACGAAATGTCAAGGTACCCGACAGGGCTGCTTCTCACGAACTCAAAAGATTAAACTGTTGCTGGTTTCTTCCTCTCTTTTCCAGAAACTACTCCACCACTGTGACCTCGTCCTGGGTTTGGGATGCCAGAAAGACCTAATCCCCACCCCTAGAGATGGGGAACCCGAGAGCCGGCCGGTGCCGGCCCCCTCCCCCAACACAGGACTGTGGTCTCCCGTGGGGTCAGCCGTGAGGCTCTGGAAGACTGAATCGCAGAAAACCCCGGGCTTTTGTTCATGTCAGCCACACCGAGACCAAAGAACCGGGGCTCCAAACCAGCCTCTGCCCTCTGCCAGGCCGCCGCCCGCAGTCTGTGGCCCACCCACTCCCATGCCCTGCTTGGCTCCCAGAGGGAGGAAGACAGAAGGGGGCTTCTGATCGGGGGTCCGGGTCAGGGAGCCTGCCCGTCGGCCCCAGGCTCACCGGCACCAGGTGGAACCAAGCCCACCGGGTGTCATCACTGCTTTGAAATTCCCACCACGCCGACCTCAGGCACTACGGGTGCCCTGCAGAGGCGAGGGGAGGCGCCCCGTCAGCCCTGGAAAACTCCCCAGAAGCAACTCTGGCCGTGAGTTGCTGGAGTCGCGGCTCAAAACCCCGCCACCTGCCACGGAGAGGCAGAAGCTGGCTGTCAGCGTCCTTCCGCGGGGGATCCCTTTTCGTTGTGCTGACACAAGTCACCCGGCAGTGACCCGGTGCCAGCTGGGCACCCAGTCAGTGTCAGGGATGACGAGCAGGCCACCGGCTGTGATTCGTGACGCGCCTGCCACCTGTGGGTCGTGGGCGAGGAGCCCCACGTGGGGGAGCCCTTCAGCAGTCACAGCGCCCTGTCTTCACCGCCCACCGCACAGGAGAAGAAACCCACCGTCGGGAGGTTCAAGGACCCTCTCAAGTTCACAGTTAGAAGCTGATGCAGCCGCAGACCCCTCGGACCCGCACTCAGGCTCTTGACAAACGCCCCCGCGCTATGCTGGGCAACCCGGCGGAACGAAGGACCCGGATGCCCGGTGAGCAGCTGTCGCGCCCGAGGAGCACAGAGGACGGAAGGCTTCCCGGGCGGGGGATGGGGTCTGGCTTCAGGAGGAAAGTTCCGGGGCTGGCGCAAAACAAGCACCCGTTTGCCCTCGATAGAGGGGCGCAGCGGGGGCCAGGCGAGGGGGCCCCCGTTTCCCTGCTTCACGGCGCTAAAAACACTCTGGTCGCACCCCGTCCACCCCGGCCCAGGAGTAAAGTCCGCAGGCCCCGGAGCCTAAAGCAGACGGCCGGCTAGTAGTTCACGCCTCGTACGAAGGCTCGGCCCAAAGCCCACCCTTCCGGGGTCCCCCACTCTCCACCGGCCACACCCAAACCTCTCGGAGGGGACGGTGCTGGGCCCGGCACGCAAATGCCCCCCACCAAACCCCCAGCAGCCAGGTGGCCGGCAGCGGTCTGTGGGTGCCACGCTCCCAGCCGTCCCCCCTCTCCCCGCAGCCCCCAACCCCCAACCCCAGCGAGCGCCACCTCTGCTGGGACACAGCAGCTGCCACTTGCACTCCCTCCTCTCCCCCCCCCCCCCCCCCCCGCCAAGAGCCCACCCTCCACACCACAGCCACGGGATCTTTACTGAAGGATCTCTTCCTGCCCCCCTTAGAACCTTCCCCCGGAATTCAGAACAAAACCTAGAGTTCCCACAACCCCCCCGGTGACAGTCCCGCCCCTGCCCGGCGCCAGCCCACGCCTCCACCTGTCTGCCCCGGGACCCCTGTCCAGGCAGGTCCTCGCTGCATTCCGGTTACGGCTGAAATGCTGCCTCATCACGGAGCCTCTCCTGACCCCGCATTACTAACGTGCCCTCAGGGTTCTTCCTGTCATACCGCATCTTATTTAACTGCATCACGACCATCCTGCCCCCCCCCCGTGTCTGCATTTCTGGCTGCTGTCCGTCCTCCACTGTAGGAACGCATCCCGGGAGCAGGGACGTCGTCTGGATCCCCACGGTCACCGCCAGATCTCGGAGCCCAGAAAAGAGCTGAGGACACAGGAGACGCTCAATAAATGCTGGCAAAAATTCATGGCTCATCCCAACCTCAGGCTCAGTGAGGTGGGCAACTCGCCCTGGTGCCCACAGCAGGGAAGTGGCCCAGTCAGGACCCTCCGGCTGAAGCCCGGGCCACCTTCTGTCAGCCACAGGTCCCGGACTTAACAAGCCCCAGAGAAGCCGCACTTGCTGGGCTCCCCAGGGCCCAAAGCAACGACTCCATGGTGGAAGCAGGACGAGTGCGTGGGGCAGGTAGGCCTACTGTGTGCACCGAGCAGGTGCGATGGGAGAGAAGAGGAGAGGGCTGACCCTCGCCCAGCCTGCCACCAGGCGCCCGGCACGTGCAAGTTAGGAGACCCAGCGCCGAGCTCTGAACGGAACAAGGGGCTTCGAAATTCGGTCTACGCCACGGACGCCGTTAACATTATCTTAGTACCAACCCAACAAGCCCCGCAGGAAGAAACTCAAACGGTCAGGGAAAGCCCCGCACACCTCACTCTAACACAAGGTGAAGAGGGTCCCACCGGGAGGCGGGAGAGGTGTTCAAGTCAAAGAACCACCCGGACAGCCGCCAGAAGGGGGCCACGGGCGACACGGCGGTGGCACAGACCCCCAGACCATCTCCACCCCCCGGGACGCTCAAAGTCAAAGAGCAGGAAGAGAAATCACAAAGGTCAAGAGCTGTCCTCCGGAACGCTTGAAACTGCCCTCGTGTCCCAGAGAAGCAAAACGAAAAGCAAAGGGAACTCAAAAACCAGGAGACAGAAATCCGCAGTCGAGCAACCGACGTCCGTAATATAGAAGGAACTCACATCACAGAAGTTACGGAAGGAAATGCCTAAGACCCTAACAGCTACATGGGCGAAACACCCTAAGAGGTAGCATAACCAGTTAACAAAAATGTGGGAAAACAGGGGCGCCTGGGTGGCGCAGTCGGTTAAGCGTCCGACTTCAGCCAGGTCACGATCTCGCGGTCCGGGAGTTCGAGCCCCGCGTCGGGCTCTGGGCTGATGGCTCAGAGCCTGGAGCCTGTTTCCGATTCTGTGTCTCCCTCTCTCTCTGCCCCTCCCCCGTTCATGCTCTGTCTCTCTCTGTCCCAAAAATAAAAATAAAAACGTTGAAAAAAAATTTAAAAAAAAATGTGGGAAAACATTAATCCCACTGGTAATGAAAAATCCATGACAAAGAACGAGCTGTCGTTCTTAAGAGGGCGGGGTTGGTATTTACAAAAATCCCACTTACAAAAACTGGCGGGGTCTTACAAACATACGTGTTTGCCACCGACTGAGCCCTTCCTAGGTACTCACCCAAGAGATGAGACGTGTCTACGTAAACACTGGGCCACAGATATTCCTAGAAGCTTTATTCGTGACAGCCCCAAACTGGAGGCCAGGAAAACGGACCGACGTGACACGGCCAGTCAGTGGCCTATTACTGAAAGTAAAAACAAACTCTGATCCACACAATGCTAGGGATGCATCTCCAGACCTGCCGAAGACAAGCGTAGATGGCTACGCGGGTTTCTGCCTGCAGGGACAAGCAGCAAACGGCCAGTGTCCCCACACGTTCTGCCTCTCGTGGTGGTGGCTCCCCAGGTACGCGCAGCCACGAACCCCAGCAGGGCTTCCGCTTTACACACATGCAGTTTGTTTTACGTGAATTAGGCCCCAGTAACGTCAATAAAAAGTTGTAGCGGGTCCAGGATGGCGTGTAATCCGACGTTCGGGGAAGAGCCCAGGGCTTCGGCCGCAGACACGCTGACCAGAGCTGGGGGGGCCACAAGGAAGTACCAGAAGCAAAGACCGAGAGTGACGGGAGCTGCTGGACCCGATAGGGACTATCTTTTCCTTTCTGCTTTTATTTCATTTCCAGTATTGTCAACAGGAAGAGGACACCCCCTTTCCCCGTGAAGGTACAACTTTTGGTGAATGTCATAGGGCTGATGAAAGAGAGAGAATGGACGGGGGTGGAGAAGGAACCCCCCCCTCCCCCCGCCAGTCTTCGGAGACCTCGCGCTCCAAGTCCAAAGCTAGGGTCGAGAGTCCAGACTGGGCGAGAATTCTGGCTCCTGGAGGCACCGTGCGGTGTCAGAATTTGCAGGCACACCCAAGTTCAGGTCCCAGCTCTACTCCGCACCAGCCAGGCAGCCAATTCACGCAACCTCTCTGAACCTCAGTGACTCCACCCGTAAGATGGGTCTCACCTGCCACCCTCCCGGAACCGACGGTGAGGACGGGGTGAGAGGCCAACAGAGCGTCCTTTGCAAGCTGTAAAGTTCCATCCACACATGGGTTCGTGGGGACCCTCTGCGCTGCTGCTTTGCACATCTCTCTCAGCAACGTGGCCTTTCCCGAGGCCTGCCCAGCAAGAGATCCCCTGGGTCACTAGTCAGGCAGCTGCCACTCCAGCAGGGAGCTCCCTCACCTGCAACACTCTCCCCGTCCCTGTGTCCCTGTCTCCTTCGCCAGTGGGTTTTCAGGACCCTTGAACCCAGTGGAGGGACTTATGGGAGACAGGCAGCCCCTGATGCTGGGCCACTCACCTGGGAAACACTGCAGACAGCCCCCCCGCCCGAGGGCCACCTCCCCTGCTGGCCCGGGGTCCTAAAGCAGCATCTTTTAAATTTTTTTTTTTAACATTTATTCATTTTTGAGGGACAGACAGAGACAGAGCATGAGTGGGGGAGGGGCAGAGAGAGAGGGAGACACAGAACCCGAAGCAGGCTCCAGGCTCTGAGCTGTCAGCACACAGCCCAACGCGGGGCTCGAACTCACGGACAGTGAGACCATGACCTGAACCGAAGTCAGATGCCCAACTGACAGAGCCACCCGGGCGCCCTGTTATGTTCTTTAAAGTAGCCAGAAACACGGGGTTGGCCATGTCACGCCAGCACGTGGTCAGCAGGGTCACCCCAGCGTGGGGTCAGCGGGGCCACACCAGCGCTCCTAAGGGGATACCCACCCAGTTAGGTTCCGCAAGCCTCTGGACACACTGTCGTCCACCAATCAACACGCAACCTTGTTTTATGTGTGTTTGTTTCAGGACACCTGATCTAATACATGGTCGATTCGTCAACACCGAGCGCAGGCCAACAGCACAGTAACTTGCGCCTGAGTGAAGCTCACTTAACACACAGACATTCTCCACAAGGGCCCGTCACAGCCTTCTCATGCCTGGGACCAGACAGACCGAAGCATTATGCTTGGGGTTGCTTTGTTATTTTTATTTTTTGAGACGGGGGCGCACGTGAACGAGGGGCAGAGAGAGAGAGAGAGAGAGAGAGAGAGAAGTGGGGCTCACTGGGAGCAGGGGTCGAGCTCAAGAACCATGAGATCACGACCTGAGCTGAAGTCAGATGCTCAACCGACTGAGCCACCCAGGCGCCCCTTGGTGTTGTTTTCAACAGCAAAATCACCAACACAAAGCACAAAAATGCAAAATAGAGGCACTAAATCACCTGCAAAAGGACACTCATGTACCGTATGAGCTGAGACAAGGCAGAAGCAGAATGTCACCTTGTTCGACCTCGGGGGGGGGGGGGGGGGGGGGGGTAACCTGCACCCGTCAGGCAACTCAAACTTTTCACCACTGTGCGCATGTCTGCAATTAATCACGAAAGCACCGTAAGTACTGATTGGGTGGCCACCAATAAATTTTAGCAAGCAGGTGAATTTCCAAATACTGATCCATGAATAATGAAGATGGGCCATATGGGAAGAACTAATAGCCGTCAGCTCCCAAGGGGTCCGACTGTTTCCCCTGCCTCAGGCAAATTATTGTCCATTGACCAGACCTTTGAAAAATCGTGAATTAGATTTTGGGAGGCATTCCTTGAAATCACCCCCCGTCCACTTTAAGACCATTAAACCACGTGGCTTAATAAGCAAGCCGTTGTAACAACACCCCGAGTAAAACATTCACAGCCATTAAAAATGAGAACCGTGTATTACAACAGAGAAAAGTGTCCGAGAGCCACTTCTAAAAAAGGTACTTTGAGTAGCAGCCCAAGAGATGTTTTTGAGAGGGCAATTCTACCAGAGCCTCAAGAAACAGCTAGTTCCAGTGCGACGCATACATTTTTAGAGCCTAAGAAATCCGCAAATGCTTTTTAACAAGGCAGCATAATGTTGATTCCAAAAATAGTGCACGCAGATACATGCGCATGCAGGAAAGCACAGGCTTGTGGACAGCAACACAAAAATCTTCGAAGCAATGTTAAAAAGTATATGCTATTTCCAAGCAGGATTTAATCTAATACAAAAACGGTCCCATATTAGGAAATCCATCCATATATGCGCTATATATTGACAGATCAAAAAAAAAATAATAATAATAACACGTGATCACTTCCATGGTACTGAGAAAACATTCAGTAAAATACAATACCCCTTCTTGATTTAAAAAAAAATTTCTCAGGACGCCTGGGTGGCTCCGTCGGTTGGGCGACCAACTTTGGCTCAGGTCATGATCTCGCGGTCTGTGAGTTCGAGCCCCGCGTCGGGCTCTGTGCTGACAGCTCGGAGCCTGCAGCCTGCTTCGGGTTCTGTGCCTCCCCCTCTCTTGGCCCCTCTCCTGCTCATGCTCTGTGTCTGTCTCTGTCTCTCGATACATAATAAGCGTTAAAAATTTTTTTTTTTAATTCTCCATAAAATAGGAATGAATGAGTATCTTCTTAAACATGGTCTACAGCTCAAGTAGAAAAAGTTGGAGACAAATTAAGTATTATCACAACCCAGTATAATTAGGTACTAGATAAGATACTAGACACTGCAATTAGACAACGAAGATATTAAGAATAGAAATCGTGGGGCGCCTGGATGGCTCAGTCGGTTAGGCGACCGACTTCGGCCCAGGTCATGATCTCACGATTCGTGAGTTTGAGTCCCGCGTCGGGCTCTGTGCTGACAGCTCAGACCCTGGAGCCTGCTTCCGATTCTGTGTCTCCCTCTCTCTGCCCCTCCCCTGCTCATGCTCGCTCTCTGTCTCTCAAAACATAAATAAATTGTTTAAAAAAATTTGTTTTAAATAAATTAATTAATTAATTAATTAAAAAAAGAATAGAAATCGTGAAAGTCCAGTAAAATTATCATGACTTACAGATGACATTATACCTGACTTGGAAAATGCAAGACACTCAACTGAAAAATTATTCAAACACTAGAAGGCATAAGGATAAATCCAGGCAGAAGGTGTAACGGGAAGAAATGCTCCGTTCAGAGTTTTTTTTCAAAGACTTGGATAATTGACAGGTTTGCCGAGATCTTAGCTGGGAATATTCAAACCACGGAGGGAGTGACTTGGTAATCTAACATGAGCCGACAGAAAATGCCACGAGAATGTGTCCGAGTAAGCGCGAGCGGCCGGGACACTTCGGGAAGAACCATGTGGGGACAGAGTTCCGATCGTTGTTAAAAACCACACCGGAAAAAGCTAAAAACCCTCAGGCACTACTAACAGCCCCAACCACCCATCATCACCCTTTGGTGTTGCCCGGGGCCGTGGGGTGCCTTCGTCCGCCTGGCGCAGGTCTACCTGCAGGACAGAAACCGACCAGCGAGGTCAAGAACAGAGGAGAGAGCGGGGACCTGTTAACCCACAGACTTGTGGCAAATACAACGTCAAGGCTCACCGGATGCTAGAAAACAAACCGAGAAACGTCCCGACCCTGCATCACCTTCCGGCTACCGTCTCAGCCAGAAGCTGACTCCAACAAAAACTTTTCCATCATTTGCTTGGGCAGGTTTGTTAATGTACACATTTGTTCATTTCTACCATTGCTTGCTTTGTTTTCCCTGCCACTGTGACTTTGTATCATTTCATGGATTCCATCTTCTCACAAACCTGGGATCCAACCATCTCTCAGGAACCACTGTTCCCCCCCCCCGGGCCCAAGCCACCATCGCCTGCCGGCCTGCGTTACTGGTACGGCTTTCTAACTGGTCCCGTGAAATCAGTTCTTGTCCCTTCCCTGCTTACAATCCTCCCTGCGGGGGATACTTCCTCCGAATCTCCATCAAGTGCTTCCTGGCCTCCCTCCAGCACCTCACTCAAACACCTACCTTCTCCGGGAAGCCTTTCCAAGCCCTTGACCCGACTACAACCTGCAAACCCCACCCCAACATCTCCTCTCCAGCTTCCTGAACCTGGCACTGTAGCACATCATCCGTATCTTACCTATGTATTTACTTTGCTCTCGGCCTCTCCTTAGGACAGGAGTCAACACACTTTCCCTGAAAAGGTCCAGACAGAAAATACTTTAGCTTCTGCAGGCCATATGGTCCTGTCTCAACTACAAAATCACCCAGAGCAACATGTGAAGAAATGGGCATGGCTATGTTCGAACACAAGTTTATTTACACAAAAACAGGCATCAGGCCAGAACTGGCCCACGCTTTGCCAACACCTGCCCCTAGGAGGACAGAGATGCCCCATGAGAACGTAAGCTCCGTGAAGGTATGGATATTTTTCCCCTGTGATCATACTGTTCGCGGCTGCATGCTTAGTCCCTAGAAGAGTGCTCGGCCTACAGGAAGCAATAAATACTGGCTAACTGAATAAGCAAGTGACATGAACGAACTGGTGAGCGAAAGCGACACGGTGATAGCACTTAGCAGACAGATCAAGGGAAGAGCACAGAAAGCAAGCACGGAAAAAACACACCGGAATTTAGTTTATGTAAACATGGCGCTTCAAGCAGGCTGGAGACCGACCCTTCAGCCACTGGTCTTGGGGCAACTGGCAGGCTAAGGAAGAAGAACGAGGCTGGGTCTGTGCTCAACCAAAATAAACTCCAGAAGATCAAAGCTTTTAATGTTAAAAGTAAAATCGTAGGGGCGCCTGGGTGGAGCAGTCGGTTAGGCGTCCAACTTCAGCCAGGTCACGATCTCGCGGTCCGGGAGTTCGAGCCCCGCGTCGGGCTCTGGGCTGACGGCTCAGAGCCTGGAGCCTGTTTCCGATTCTGTGTCTCCCTCTCTCTCTGCCCCTCCCCCGTTCACGCTCTGTCTCTCTCTGTCCAAAAATAAATAAACGTTGAAAAAAAAAAATTTTTTTTTTAAAAAAGTAAAATCGTAAAAAAAAATCAATAAATAAACTGTGAGAGAATTTTTTTTATTCTCAGAGATGAAAAAGCCTCTCTAAATAGACCGCATAAGATTTCAAAGAAAAGATTAATCAAACTATCTCTGTCCCAAAAATAAATAAACGTTGAAAAGAAAAGATTAATCAAACTACATAAAAATAAAATATTTCTATGGGGGGACAAAAAAGCACCACATGCATCACAAACAAAAGAAAACACACACCAGAAAAATTCCTGGAACTCTTTTTTTTTTTTATTTTTTAATGTTTATTTATTTTTGAGAGAGTGAGCGTTGGGGGGGGGGGGGGCGGGCAGAAAGAGAGGGAGACACAGAATCCAAAGCAGGCTCCGCTCTGTCAGCACAGAGTCCAATGTGGGGCTCGAACTCACGACCTGGGAGATCATGACCTGAGCTGAAATGAGACGCTTGACCGACTGAGCCACCAGGCGCCCCAAAATTACTGGACCGCTTAACTGAGGTTGATTTTCCCTAATAAATAACAAGTTTCATCTAATGCACACAAAATGAAACAGGATGCAAAGCAAAGGCAGATCCAAACGGCGAGGGGAGATTCAAACGTGAAAACAGGCTCCACTTACACAGTTACAGGAATGTCACATGAACACCACAAACGTCTACTTTTCGCCTCTTCGATCTACAAAAATCTAAACACCCGACAACACCCCCGGGTGAAGGCGATGCCGAGGAGCAGGACTTCGCGTCTGGCAGCGGAAGGGGAACGGGTAACGATCTCCGCGGACACGGCGGGGAACAAAAACCACAAATGCTCATACCTTCCACCCAGCAATTCTCCTCCCGAGGGTTTGCCCCAAATAATGTAACTAATTGTAGCCCTTTGCGAAATACTGGAATGGTCCCCTCAACAGGGGAGTCACGACAGAGGTCAGAGATCGTTTACAGAGCGGGCTGCGATGCGGCTGTTCCACGAGAAGGGAGAGAGCTCTACCTGTGCCAGTTGAGGAAAGGTCTCTAGGATAAAGTGAGCAGCAAAGCAGCCCGAGGGGTCCCTCCTGCTAACGGGACAGCCGGCCGCGACCGAACGCTGGCGCTCCAGGGCACAGGAGGGCGGGCGCCGGGCTCCAGCGGTTCTGGCCGGTGCCTGGCAGACCCCAGGCCCCTGTTTTCCACTTGTAAAACCACAGTAAGAATGGAATCCACCTCTCGGGGTTGCTGGGGGTTTTAATGAGCGGATACACGGGAAGCCCTCCCCGGACGCTGGCGGGTGAGCAAGAGTTATTCACGCCCTCGCTGGTGCCACCACGGCGTCCCAAGACGGGCTACAGAGAAAGGGGCCTTCTTCACGATGACTCTCCCCATACCCTTCGAGTTCAGTGCCCTGAGCGTGTTCTGTTCTCAAAGTCACAGAAGGGGCGCCTGGGTGGCTCATTCGGTTAGATGTCTGACTCTGGGTTTCGGCTCAGGCCAGGACCTCATGGTTTGTGAGATCGAGTCCCACTTCGGGCTCTGAGCTGAGAGCGCAGAGCCTGCTTGGGATTCTCTCTCTCCCTCTCCCTCTCTCTCTTCCCCTCCCCCCCTCACAAATAAGCAAATGAATAAGCCTAAGACAGACTGAAGGAAGTAAACCAAAGGCCCAAGGTGGTTCGTGTTCAGAGTGCTAGAATGACTCTTCCTGGTTGTCACATACTCTGTCGTATATTTATAAACACTTCTGAACTGAAATAACACCGAGGGTTTACCGAGTGCCGGGCACTGTGCTGAATACTTGTATTGCCGACGTTAACGCTGTGTGAAGCAGGTTTTATTTACCAGTGAAGACACGGTTGTCCAAGGTCACTCCCATCCACACCTGGTTTAATCTGGAGCCAAAAGGCATGGGGTGCCACTCGTAGGGGCTGGATGCTCAGTGCGGGGTGTGGGGCGGCCCCTGCCCCCCGGAGCATCAGGAGAGGGAGGATTTATCCACAACTCACCCACGCACGTGCACGCACACACACACACACACACACACACACACACACACACACGAGTGTTAATACTGCCTCGGTAAGGGTCAGGAGCACTAGGGAGGCTCCCCCGAGGAGGGATTTCATGGGAGGGCTCAAACCTACAGGTTAAGTGGGCGAGGGCAGGGGAAGAACATTCAAGGCCCCCCTGTGGGGCGATGCCCGGTGAGGCCGGATGGGGAAGGGGCCCAGGGGTAAAGATGCCCAGTGGGAGCCAGAGCTGGAGAGGACCCCACTGAATGGGGCCTCCGGGCCTCCATGCTGGCAGGGGCCAGGGGAGCCCTGAAGGGTTGGGTGGGGAGGGAGTGGGGCGGAGTCTCTCTGCTGCGGGGAGGGGCCTCCTGAGAGCACGCCTCTGCTCCGCCTGGCCCCCTCCCAAAGGTGGGAGGTCAACTAGCCTCTTTGGGGAGAGTCCCAGGGAGACCTTGGCCCCTGGCCACCCCCACACCCCTGCAGCCGGGGCGGGATGAATAGGCCTCTGTGGCCCCTCAATAGGCCTTTCACCAACTCGTGCCTCTCGGTGCTCCTAGCTGGCTGAAGACCCTGCCTCGGGGCACAGAAGACAAACAAAGGAGCTGCCGGGGGTGCCCGGCTGTGGTGACGAGGCCCTTGGAAGGGGAAGCACTGGTCAGACGGGTCCCCACGTGAGGGATCCCACGGGCCTGGCCAGTCCTCCGGGAAGCATGGGGTTTCGGTGATGCAAGGTGGCCGGATCGGGTGAGGCCCCACACCCCTGCCCGGTTCCCCGTCCTCCTCACCATATGAGCCAGGCCCTCCAGACAGCCCCCCCAAAGTCTGCAGTGAGGTCCCTGCCCTTCCTCCCTGGCCTCAGCCTGCCAGTCCCCCCACCGTAGGGTCTCTGCCCCCAGCCGTGCTGGTCTCAAGCCTGTCTGTGCTGACACCGCAGCTGTCACCTCCCCCCACCGCCCCAGGCCACCTGCACCCGAGCACCTGATCCCTTCCGCCTCCGATGCACACTCCAGCTCAGACACCCTGTGAGGTAAAGTCACTGCTTCCATTCAGCTGATGAGGACCGTGAAGCTCGCAGCTCGAGTCACCCGTCTGACGTCAAGTTCCAAGTAGGCGGCAGGACCAGACTCCTGCCCGGGGCTGCCTTCCGAGCCGCGCTCCTAGCTCTAGGCCGCGGCCTCGGCACGCCGGCTCCACACACCTGCCTGGGTGTCCCTCCCCTCCAGGACGAGACACCTTGCTGTCAGGATGACCCAGTACCCAGCACAGGGTGGGGCCCCCAGCAGGCAC
This sequence comes from Prionailurus viverrinus, assembly GCF_022837055.1. Classification (NCBI taxonomy): domain Eukaryota; kingdom Metazoa; phylum Chordata; class Mammalia; order Carnivora; family Felidae; genus Prionailurus; species Prionailurus viverrinus. The sequence continues at coordinate 135,051,884 of NC_062567.1, forward strand.
CAGCAAAGGCTGAACAAATAAATACGTCATGATGACCGACCTCCGGCTTCCAGCTGGCTCAGAGGACAGACACCACGGAAGGAAGCGTTGACGCTCGCCCAGAGCCTCCACCAGCAAGCGCTTTACTCCCGACCCCTTCTCACACATGCACGGCGCCGTGAAATCCTCGAAGCGCGTTTACAACCCTCGGTCACATCCGGGATCTCCCTAATGACCCACTTCGCGGTGCGGGAAACAGAGGCACCTGACCCAGGTTACCCAGAAGGGCCATAATGGGCCTTGGGACTTGGGACTGGAATCCATGCCAGGGCGGATCAGCACTGGCTCCGAGAGCAGGCTCTGCATGAGGCCCCGGGCATAGTGAAAAATAAACCCTGACCCTGACCGCCAGGTCGCTCTCACGGGGCAGGGCATGCGCCCGAGTGGTCCTTGGCCCGAGGTTCCCAAAAGCGATCCTCTGGACTCTCCAGAACGGCAGCGCCTGCAAATGCCCTGCGGCCACTGTCACTCAACGCCACACCTCACTCCCCACAAACTGCTCCCAGATACCTCAATCCTGCCGGAGCACTTATGGCCCAAGAGTAGCCGCACATTCAAAGTCCCATCTCCTGTGAGCTCGTCATTGCTGTGGCCTTGTTCGAACTCCTGACTCACTGCTTCGCTCTGACACATTAAAACAGAGCCTATGAGACAAGATGCGGTTCTGCAGGGTCACCGAGGCTCCCAGACACACGCACAAGGTGCCCCATCCCAGACCGGAGCTGTGACCGGCCACCCTCACGCCCACCTGCGCCCCACCCCGCTGCCTGGGCAGGAGACCACTCGCTCGTGGCCCTGGCCACGGCCCAGGGCCCCACCTCCACAGGCTACCTGGGTGGGGGCAGGTCACAGAGCCCCAGAGGCCTAGGGCTGTCCACAGCCCGCCCGCTCCAAGCACTGTGTCCCTGCGGACACACAGCCTGGCGAGAGGGACTCAAGGCCACATGACAGCATCCATTCTGCGCACCAATGCCAACGTCCCCTAGCGCACGGACACGCCCAACGCACCCTCCCCAGCCCCCCGGGGGGGCCTGCTCCCTCCCCCCCCCCCCAACAGGTCTGGGTCACGGCCCTGGGCCACACAGCCGCGTGCTCAGGAGGGGCCAGTCCCACATCCGTCTCCGTGTCCCGATCCCCTTCCCCTCACTGTGGAAACCAGGCGGCCCGGCTCCTGCTCACACACCAGACCGGGCGAGGCCACGGGGTGAGTGGGTGCCAAACGCCTCCCCTTGGGGAGACGGCCACAGCCTCGAGTCCCACCCTCGCTGCTCCGCATCCCTGAACAAAGCGCCCCGGCCTCTCTGGGCCTCGCCGTTTTCACCTGCCAATGGGGCGAACACCCCTCGCCACAGGGTTGTACGGGGCCGTGGCTGCTCTGGCTCCCACCCTCTGCGGGAGCAAGCGGGCTTCGTGGCCTCCCCGGCGGGCTCCCGGGCGCAGCGCCTCTCCTCTGCGCAGACAGGCCCGCACCCCTGCGCCCTGCAGCTGCACGGAGCCCCGCCGCGTGGGGGCCGCTCCCCTCCTCCTGGGGTCGGGAGGAATCTGGAATCGGGCAGGTGGCACCGTGTTGGCATCACCCAGGGAGGCCCCGCAAACGCAGCTGGGGACCTGCTGGTCATGAAGGCTGCAGCCCGAGGGCGAGGCCGGGGCCCCGGGTGGCAGAAGGACAGGGTCCTCGTTTCCGCCTTGTTGGGGGGTGGGATCCGTGACGCTTCCCATTTCTGCCTCTTCCCATCTCATTCCTGCCGTCCTGAGCCACGGCACCCCAGTGGCACCGAGCTCCCTGAGGCAGTGTCAGTGGCCCTGCTCGGTTTCAGGCAGTGGCGTTGTGGCCTGGTGAACACACGTCCGGGCGCTGCGGGCCGAGAACGCTGCTGCTCCAAGTCAACCTTCCTTCCCTCATTTGATGCAAGAGGAAACTGAGAGCCAGAGGGGAGAAGGGCCTTGCCCACAGTCTGGATTCGACCCCGGGCTCTGTCGCCTGTCACAGGCAGCCTCCGTGACACTCTCCGACACTCTGGGTCTGGAGGCTGACCTCTGCCCTAGGTGGAGGCACAACAAAATCGGTCCTACCCTGCCAGGAGAACAGAGAGCTGGGGTCAGGAAGTGGCCGGAGAGCCACCCCCCCGCAAGGGCCACAGAGAGGCGCAGATCTCCAGCAGACAGGGTGAGCCAGACCCAGGCAGAGGGAGCGTTTCCCTCCTCCGCGAGGGAGGGAGAGCATCCTGCCTCCGCACGGTCTTAAGAAACCCAAGTCTAAAAGGCGTTTTTCAAGATTTTTCAAACCACGTCCAAAAGCAAAGGGGTTTTACCTGAAAGATAAACAGGAACAACTCCACGAACAAGACAAAAACGTGAAAACTAAGCCCCCTCTTCTCTGCTTTGCCAACAGACATTTTTCAAGTATTTGCTGGTCGTTCAAGGGAGGGAAATATATATGTGTATATATATATTTTTTTTAAATTTGTTTAAATGTTTATTCATTCTTGAGAGAGAGAGAGAGAGAGAGAGAGAGAGAGAGAGAGAGAGAGAGACAGCGCGTGAGACGGGGAGGGGCAGAGAGAGAGGGAGACACAGAATCAGAAACAGGCTCCAGGCTCTGAGCCGTCAGCCCAGAGCCCGACGCGGGGCTCGAACTCACGGACCGCGAGATCGTGACCTGGCTGAAGTCGGACGCTTAACCGACTGCGCCACCCAGGCGCCCCCAGGACTCCCTTTTTAAAAGGAGTCCCTCTCTAACTGAGCTGATGCTCCTGCTGCCCAGCCTGGGCTGGGCAAAGGCTCCTTCCAAGCTGGGTGGCCCCCGACCTTGGCCCCCACCGCTGCGGGCTCAACTCCAGCCGCTCCAACCCCTTACCTGTAGGTCCAAAAGCAACATCCCAGCCCCCGTCTGTAGCCGACAGGGGCCCTGAAAGGGGTGCACTTGAGCTTCTCCCCCTCACACGTCCTGGCCCTGTCACTGCAAACGGAAAATAAGGGAGCCTCTGCCTCTGCCCTGTCGCTAATCAGCTCTCTCTCTCACCTGTGCGGGGGGCTACAGGTGGGTCAGATCAGGCACCCTGCCCCTTGTGGTCCACCTGTGGCAGGGTCCTCTCTGAGCCTCACCCCGCTGTCTGTGCAGACACAGGGTCGGGCCGGTGGACTTCCGGATCCTTCCTGTCCATCCGGCTTCCCGAGGCCGGGCTGTGACCCACAGGACGTTCTGCTGCCTGAGCCCAAACCAGGAGGCCGGCTGAAAACCTGGATCCAAGCTAAGTTTCCCACGAGGTAAGACCAATCCAGGAAACAAGGGCACAGCCACCCAATGACCTTGTGGTCGTTGCGACGGTGTTTCGTTTGAACAACACGGAAGATGCTTCAGGAGTTGTTTTTTTTTTTGTTTTTTTTTTTTTGTTTTTTTTTTTTTAAATTTTTTTTTAACGTTTATTTATTTTTGAGACAGAGAGAGACAGAGCATGAACAGGGGAGGGGCAGAGAGAGAGGGAGACACAGAATCTGAAGCAGGCTCCAGGCTCTGAGCCGTCAGCACAGAGCCCGACGCGGGGCTTGAACTCACGGACCGTGAGATCATGACCTGACCTGAAGTCGGATGCTTAACCGACCAAGCCACCCAGGCGCCCCAGATGCTTCAGGAGTTTTGAGTAAGAAAGCGTGACCAGGAAACTTTGTGTCTGGAATGTCGAGTATTCCTTAAGAAGGCTTTAGAAGGATTGGAAAGCAAGCCTTTGCAAAGTTAACAGTCGTCTCTGCATGATGGGAACTGTGATCTTTTTTCCCATCCTCTTAAATTTTCCAGTTTCTGTAATGTGCGTGGAACACTTTTTCAATGGAAAAAAAAAATTTTGGTTTTGGGCGTCTGAGGCTGTTTTTTTAACAAGTATCCTGCGTGTGGATTCTCCTGAGTGGCCTCACGGCTCAGCGGGTATTCCCGAGGCTTCCAGGCTCAGGGAAGGAGGCAAATACGGCCATGAGGGGCCACGGCACCCACCCTGGGCAGGCCACACAACCTCTCACACTCTTGCCTTGCAGAGACAGCCCTGCAGATGTGACCCTTGGTCTCCTCACTTATTTATTTTTAATGTGTATTTATTTTTGAAAGAGAGAGAGAGAGAGTGCGCACGCACACAGCGGGGGGAGGGGCGGGGGGAAACAGAGGATCCAAAGTGGGCTCTGTGCTGACAGCAGCGAGCCCGATGTGGGGCTCGAACTCATGAACCGCGAGATCGTGACCTGAGCCAAAATCGGACGCTCCACCGACTGAGCCCTCAGGCGCCCCTTGCCTGGTCTCTGAAGTGTGAGGTCCAAAGTCCTCAGGTTTCCCTGAAAGGACACAGAGTCCCCGCCTCAGGAGAGACCACAGGGCGGCCTCCTCCAGCCCCAGAAACGGACAGAGGCCGGAACCCACAGGCCTTAAAAATAGGCCCAGGAACCGAAAGAGGCACCGCTCACCACGCAAACGGTTACACTTCCTCCCCACAGCACGGGCCCAGACCCGGCCCAGCCTGCCTCGGTTGGGCTGGAGGGCTTGGGGCCCCAGGGAACCCCGGGGAACTGTCCTCAGGGACCGCACAAGCACAACCCCGATTCCACGCACGGGCACCGGCCCGGGCGCTCTGTATCCTCTGTAGCCTGTCTCATTTGCTCCTCACGCTGCCCGTGAAGCTCTCACTTCTCCTGCAATTCCCGTGACGCCACAGACTCTGGGTCGCCACTTCACAGAGGCTCAGCCCCCCGGTCTTCCCTTCCAGGCACACCTCCCGCTAAACCCCCCCCCCCCCCCCCCCACCGATGCCCAGCTACGCCACACCTAGCAAAATGGGAAAGGGCCAGGCTGGCAGGCTCCCTGGAAGGCAGTTTCCCCACTTCATTCCTTCTGGCTCATTCCACGAACCCCCTGCAGGATGGCTACCGGCATCTGACGGGCCGCGGCTGGAAGGCCACAAATCCCACTTCTGCCACCTCCCAGCGACATGACTTTGGGTGAGTCGCTGGCTTCCTGAAGCTTGCTTTTCTCACCTGCAAAATGGGGTGCCAACAGACTCTACCCCCATGGGCATGACTGCAGCTGCCGTGCGACGGGCACAGGGCAGGCAGCCCAAGTCAATGGCCACAAAACCCCCCGAGGCCGGGCCGAGGGCCCAGACCACTGCTGCAGCCTCCACTCTCCTTCCAGCCGGGCCAGCCTCCCCCGCCGCTGCCCAGGCAAGTCCTGCCCTGCCGTGGCCCCTCTCAAAGGCCCCACACTGCACAATGCCCCTGAGCAGCCGTGGTGGCTCCCTCCTCTGTGGCCCCTCAGGGAACCTCTCATGCCTCCACCTGGGCCCTTCCTCAATCCACCTGCGCACACCTGTGATGACTGGACCACCAGCACCCTGAGGACAAGTATGGGTGGGTCCCAACGCCACTGAGAGCTTAGGCTCAGACACATCCTGCCACTTACGAGCCACGGACCCGGGGACACGTTACTTCACCTCGAAACCTGCATCTGGTCCTCAGGACAAAGAGAAGAGCGTACCGATACCCACCTTATAGGACAATTTCAAGAATAAAAGGAAACAGTGAACACAGAACACTCCTCTCGCCGCCGCCCCCAGCACTCCCGGCCAGAGAGAGAATGCCCTAGGCCACCTAAAAGGGGACATCGGTCCAGGCAGAGCCGCTCTGAAAGGTGTTCGGCCCAGGCAGAGCCCAAAGACATTCAGCACGATGTAGGCCCCTCCCCTCCCAGCGCCTGTCCACGGTGCACACCAGACCCCGGGGCCAGGTCAAGTCCACGCGGCCCCATTGAACGTCAGCGGGGTGCTGCCTCTGTTGAGAGGGAGCCTTCCCGGTACGGGACGCTTCAGCTGATGTCCAGGGCCCGGGAGAGAGCCCAAGCCCCGGGAGGAGGCGTCAGGCTAGATCCGCTTCTGGTCCAGATGTCTGCATCACACAACAGATTCAGCCCGAGAATCTGAATTCAGATTCAGCCCGAGAATCTGAATCCCTGGAGCTGCCTGGAATCCCAAGCAGCTTCCTGTGGATAAAACCCTACAATCCTGCTCGGAGGAGCCACAGCCCTGGCTGCTTCCAGCAGGGTCTCTCCTCCGGCTGAGTCACCTGCGCACCCGGCTTCTCTCCCCTACTCAGCGGTGCCCTCCCACCAGGCACGAGCAGGCAGGACCAGGCCCGATCCCCCTGCCTGACCCGCAAAGCATGTCTCCGCTGCAGACCAGACGCGGCCGAAGAGAAGACTCAAAAGACAGGTTTGGATCCACGAGGTGCCTTTCATCATCACAGCCAAGTGACAACCCCTGGGGCGGGGGGGGGGGGGGAGAAGCAGTCGCTTTCTCCCATCTTAGACAGACGCTGTGACTCAGAAATGACAACAGTGTGTCTAGGGTCAAGCGTCTCCACCAGAGGCTCCCTCACACCTTCAAAACAACCTCAGAGAACATGGCATGGTTCTCAAGAGCCTCAGCTTTAATTGAACAACCACGGCAACAATCTGGGAGGTTTAAATGCAGGAACGTAACAGGTTGTCACAGCTGTGGAGTGGAGAAGAAAGGGCCGGGCGATCTGCTGGACACGCGAAGGTTCTCTGGGGGCGGCGTTCTGGGTGGGCAGGCCACCCACTGGGTCCTGACTCTACTCTGGCATTAGGTCACTATTCAGCTTGGCCCTCTCTGAACATAGCATTTCTCTTGTGAAAAATGAAAGAGCGACAAAGTGTACCCTTCTAAGAGGCTAAGATTCTACTCTGTATACACTCAAACCCTTACTTACTCGTCCAGAAAGCCTCTCCCTGGTGCTGCTAAATGTTTACTGGGTACCTGCTCTGCACGTGCCCTGTGCTGGGCACTGAGGAGTCACAGACTGGGCAGTGGCCTCAAGGGGCTCGCTTGCTAACCGGGGACACGGTCACACAGACTGTTACAGTGCCACAATCAGCCTGATGATCCAGAAGACATGCATCGGGCACAAAGAGCCTAGGCAGTGGCACAGGAAGGGGGGGTGGGGTCACTAGGGTGGTGGCATTGGAGCTGAGGCCTGGAGAGACCCCTGTAGGTGTGCGTGGAGCAGGGGAGTAGGGGTGGCCTTCCGGGAGGAGAAGAGAGCGGGCATAAAAGCACAGAGCATCGGAGCGCCACAGGGACAGAGTTCAGGAGTTCAGGAGTTCAGGACGGGGGTTGGGGGGTGGGTAAGGCAGGAGGGAGGAGGGGAGGGGGGAAGGGTGTGGGAGTGGGGACCGCGTGCCCGGAGAGGAGACACGGGAACTACGGGGCATTTCTCCTCCCCAGATGCAGGGCGACAGGCACGGCGAGGCCTGGCCAGGGACATCTGGGGAGCAGTGGAGGGACACGGCAGGCTCTGCTGTCAGACTGGCCACAGGTCAACCCCAGCTCTGCCACCTCCTCACTGGCTTTCCCTGGGCAAGCCTCCCCCCTCCCAGAACCTCCTGCTCATCTGTGAAACTGAGATGACACTCCTATCAGGCCAAGTCAGAATGGAACTGACAGAGCGCATAAAGGCCCTGGCACAGGGTGAGCAGCTCCGGAAATGTCAGGTGCTAGAATTCATTAGGATCGGCCTCAGGGAATGGCCCCCTGGGCTCCTGGGGGCGGGGCCTGGCAGAGGCGAGAAGGTGCTCAGAGAGGTGGGGAGGGGCTGCCTGGAGCTTGGGAGCAAACTGGGCGGAGGGGCTTGGAGCAGATGGTCCGTCAGACCCCTCCCATCCCAGACATCCTGGGCCAGGTGGCAGGTGGGCCTGGCACGCAGCCTGGCACACAGTAGGTGCTCAGTGAACGCTAGAATGAACTCATGAGGATCCCTCAATGTCTGCTCAACACTGAGTCTTGACGCCTTATCAGAAAAGAAACCTGAGAAACCCATTTCCTGGCCCGTCCCTACTTCCAAGGCACCCCACCCTCGCGCCAGGAAAGGTCATTCCTGGGGCAGGCTGGGCTGGGACCTGCTTCCTGAGGGGACACGTAGTCTTCTGCTAAGGTAACTACAAAAAAAAAACACGAGGATTTGGATTCATTTCCTCTCCTCTCTAGACTCAGGGTGTGGCCTGCTGAGGGGCCCGGACCCCTAGGGGTGCCATGTCCCTGCTGCTGTGTGACCTTAGAGGGGATATGTTGGCACTTCGGGACTCCCCAGTGGTGAAGGAAGGGGGCAAGGGTAGAATCTCCAAGGCTGGCATCCCCTCCTTCACAACGCTGTCACCCCCTCTGAAACTCCCAGCTCAGATTGGGGTGGAGAGGGGGGGTGTTGGCTGACAATGTGGTATGAAATCACGCCGGCACGAAGAAGGGAGGGGTCTTTTCATGGAAAAGAAATGACAACCACACACTACAAGGAAGGGGGCTCCTCGGCTCGGGTCGGGCAGGATCCAACAGTAGTGATTACCTCATACCCAGCCACACCGGGAGACCCCACCCACACCTTCAGCCCCAGGCGTTTCCAAACAATACCAGGTGCCCCCCACCCCACCCCACCAGCAGAGGTAGGACTCAGGGCCTCAGCTAAGCAGGATCACACCCAGAGAGGCGGCAGTCCCTGCTCCCTCTGCTGAGTAGGTGGGTTGGGGGGAGGGGGGGGGCCAAGGCCCAACAGGTCCCCAGTTGGAGCTAATGGGAGAGGAAGGAATGGCAGTGTGGAGAGGTGCAGGAAGACAAAGGCTTCAGGAAGCGGGGGACGTTGGCCCCGACACGCTGGCAGGGAGGTCGGCCCAGAGCCCACTGGGGGCCTGTTCCGCCCCCGCCTGGTGATGGGCCAAGGGTCTCCCCAGATCCCACGCCCACACTCCCTGCAGCGGCACCGAAGCCCCGGGGAGGGCTTCCTAGAGAAGGAAGGGACCTGTCACAACCCCAGAGAGGAAGGAGAAGGATGGACAGACACACTCGAAGGGACAGACAGAGGGAGACGCCGAGTGACCCGGGAAAGAGGAAGAGACACAGAGACGTGAGTGTGCAGAGCCGCTGTTGGGACCAAAATCAGAGACCAACACACAGGGACACAGGAAAAACCCATACGTGGAGACCTGGGGGGCGCATGGAGGAGGCCACGACAGGCAGAGCCAGAGACACAGAGACAGACACACGCAGAGAGACACACGCAGAGACGTTAACAGAGAGACGGAGACACCCAGAGACAGGGACGCACGCAGAGGCGGAGAGAGACGCGGAGACCGAAAGACCCAGAGTCCGAGACGCACGCAGAGACGGACGGAGGCGCAGAGACGGAGACACAGAGAGACCGAGACAGGCTCAGAGACAGGGTCGCACGCACAGACCGAGGCGCGCACACCCGCGGCGCTGGCGGCCCCGGGCCACCCCACTCACCGAGGCCGCAGACCTCCCGGCGCAGGCTGAGACGGCCGCGCTCCTCCGCTATGGCGCGCAGCATGCGCTGCAGCGAGCGCTCCTCGGCCTCGGCGCCGCCCGCAGGCTCGGGGGAGGTGGCGGCGGCGGCGGCGGCGAGGGCGGGCGGCCCGGCCCGGAGCCCCGCGGCCGCGGGCGCCGAGGCGCAGGCCCGGCCCGGCGGCCGCGCAGAGGCCATGCCGGGCCCCGGCTCATCGCCCGCGCCGCGCCCGCCGGGGCCCCCGGCGCGCCCCGCCGCCCCCGCCCCGGCGCCGCCCGCCGCGAGCACCAGTGAAGCCACAATCCGCCTTTGTGCGCGTCGCCGCCGCCGTCGCCGTCGCCGCCGCCCGCCTGCCGAGTCCGGGGAAACGAGCGCAGATCCGCGCCGCCGCGGCCGCCCGCGCGCCTCCGGGCCACCGCCCGCCCCGCCCGGCCCGGCCCGGCCCGGCCCCGCCCCGCCCCCGACTCCGCCCCGCCCCCGGCCGTTTCCCGCCCCGCCTCCGGCCCTCCAGGCCCCGCCCCCTCCCGGCACGTCCTGTCCCGCCCCCCGGCGCTGCTCGCCCCACCTCCCACCCTCCCTGGGCCGGGAGGCCCCGCCCCCGACCGATGAGGCCCCGCCCCAGGCCGGGCTTCCAGGGCCCCGAGCTGGGCGGGCGGGGTTCCTTCCCCACCCCCACCGACCGCGGCCGCTCCGGCCCCGCCCACCTCCGACACTCTCAAGCCGCTCTCTACCCACAGCGGCCGCCCTGAGCCCGCTTCGACCTCCCGCGCTTCGTCTGCTGCTTCTCGCCGGCCCCTCAGCCCCTGCGCCCACCTCCTCCAGGCCCAACCCCCGCGGCCGTCCCCCGCCCGCAAACATCATCCAGCACTTTGGCGTCCTTGAGCCCCTCGCATCACCCCTTCGGGGCCTATTCTGCGCCCCCTCTGCCCTCCCATCACCCTCCCCACCCCCCGTCCCTCGAGACAACACTTTGTCACCTCCGTCCGCCGTTGCCACTCACTTCTCTCCGTCCAGTTCCGGGAGCATCCTCCGCGGAACCCAGGAAGAACTCATCCCTCCCCATAAAGAAGTGTCAAAGGGGGGCGCCTGGGTGGCGCAGTCGGTTAAGCGTCCGACTTCAGCTCAGGTCACGATCTCGCGGTCCGTGAGTTCGAGCCCCGCGTCGGGCTCTGGGCTGATGGCTCGGAGCCTGGAGCCTGTTTCCGATTCTGTGTCTCCCTCTCTCTCTGCCCCTCCCCCGTTCATGCTCTGTCTCTCTCTGTCCCAAAAATAAATAAAACGTTGAAAAAAAAAAAAAAAAGAAGAAGCGTCAAAGGGGCCACGAGGCAAAGCGCTTCCCTCCCCTCCCCGCGCTGAGTCCTTGGCCCGAGTGCAGTGCAGGGTGTTGAGAAAGGCTCTGAGCCTCGGTTTCCTCAGCTGTACAAATGGGGGTATCTCCCTGAGTGTTGACTAGGCATGACGGGATTGAGAAGTAGGGAGGTAGGAGGTCGGCTGTGCATACGATCCTGATGAAGGCCAAGGTCCAGCCAGGCGTCCCTGGTGAGCTGGCCCCCGCTGATAGAGGGAGACCCAGGGGAGAAGCAGCCAGAGGCCTCCGCGGGCACCCACGCCTGCCAGCTCACTTCTAGGGGGCGGTAGAAATGGAGAGACCGTGTTGGGGTGGGGTGGGGTCTCAGCTCTGACCCCTCTAGGGAAGTCCTGCCTCCAGGCCCCGCCCCACCCGCCCAAGTGCTGTTGACCCTTGAACCCCCGCCCCCCCCCCCCCCCCCCCCGGGTATGTGAACTGTGTGAGCGACTAGGGTCCACTTACAGGAAGATATTTTTCGAGAAATACAGTACAGTACTATAAATGTATTTTCCTTGTGATTTTCTTAACATTTCCTTTCCTCTAGCTTACCGCATGGTAAGAATTCAGTATGCAAACACATACACAGACACGTGGAATACATACCACAAACCTAACACACATTGCGACGGTGCCATCGGTCAGCACCGGGCGGTCCAGTTTGGGGGGAGTCAGAAGTTGCACGGGGATTGTCACCCGCGTGGGGGATGGCACCCCTAAAGCCCCACATCCCTCAAGGATCAGCTGTGCTCTTCTCCCCCATCGTTGTGAAACCTGTTCCCTCAGGTCCCCGTGGCACCTTTCCTGACCATCTCACCTGAAACCCCGCTTTCCCTCCGCCTCTAGTCCCTTACCCTGCTTTATTTGTCTTCACAGCGCAGCACGCACCGCCGGGGACATCACACTGCATAGCTATGAATTCTGTTCAGTGTCTGATTCCTGCACAGCTCACAGCTGGTACCTAGAACACTGTGGAGACATGGCAGACGCCCTGTAAATGAATGTGGGAGGAATGTATTAAGAATGGACCGGAGGGGCGCCTGGGTGGCTCCGTCAGTCCGACATCGACTCTTGGTTTCAGCTCAGGTCATGATCTCAAGGTTTCGTGGGTTCCAGCCCCGCGTCGGGCTCTGCACTGGCAGCAAGGAGCCTGCTTGGGATTCTCTCTCTCCCTCTCTCTCTCTGCCCCCCACCCCACTGCCCCTGTCTCTGCGTCTCTCAAAATAAATTTTAAAAAAATGTTTTTTTTTAATTTGTTGAATGGATAAATGAACGTCGCTTGTGCCCTCCGCTTTTTGTTTCAACGAAACTCCAGGTATGGTCCACATAGGGAACTTTTAAATATCAGCGAATGTTGAATCACGTCTTTCACTTAAAGTGGGTGTGAGCAGGGACCATAGAACACGTTCTGTTTCTTGACGTGGGGGCTGATTACATGGAAAATGTACAAAAGGAGCTGTACTTTTGTGAGTTAGGTATTTTTGTGTATATAAATATTCGGAATATAAAATAGAACTAAAAATAAACGATGTAAGGGGTTATTGGGGAGCTCAGTTAAGTGTCCAGCTCTTGATTTCGGATCAGGTCACGATCTCACAGTTGGTGAGTTTGAGCCTGGCGTCAGGGCTCCACCACGACGGGGCGGGGCCTGCTTGGGATTCTTTCTCTCCTTCTCTCTCTCTGCCCCTCCCCTGCTCTCTCTCTCTCTCTCTCTCTCTCTCTCTCTCTTTCCCTCTCGCTCTCAAAATAAATAAATACACTTAAAAAATCAAATACATAAAATTTAAAAATAAAATAATAAAAATATAAAAATAAAATACATTTAAAACACAATAAAAGATCCTTGGAAAAATTCTGGTTTAGCCATATTTCCTATGATGATGAAAATGTTCTTTTCTGCAAATAAATGAGCTGTGCTTTTAGAAAAGCCACGTGGGGGGAATAAAAGTGTAGGCCCAATAATGTCCCCCAAAGATGTCCAACCCTAATCCTTGGAACCTGTGAATATTTGTTACAGGGCAAAACGGACTTTGCAGCTGGAATTAAGGGTATGGACCTTGAGACCGAGAGATCCTCCGTGATTATCCGTGGGGGCCCAATCTAGTCACACAAGGTGGAGGAAGGGGCCACAAGTCAAGGAACACAGGCAGCTTCTAGAAGCTGGAAAAGGCCAGGACACAGGTTCTCCCCTAGAGCCTTTAGAAAGGAACACGGCCCTGCCTGCACCTTCGTTTGAGCCCAAAGTGTGACCCCAGTCGTACTCAGAGAACTGTGAGATACTAAATTTATGTTGTTTCGAGGCACTTCTTTTGTGAGTTAGGGCAGCGAGAGAAAAACAAGACAATGAGCCAACAAAGGGAATCACGAAAGCCCTACAGCTGAAGCCTCTTTTCCCCGAGTGGTGATTGCAAAACACACTAGGGCAACCATGAAGCAACGATGAGCAAAAGCAAAAGTCAGCCACAACCCACTGCTTTACTAGGTCAGTTCTCTCGTTTTCCAACGTTCTTGCCGGGGCAATGCCCAGGCACCATTCTTGTGTATACAGCTCTCTTTTCTAGCCCTAATGTCTGGGGGCTGAACGGATTCAAAGAGCCTGTGTCACCAAGAGATGCTCCCAGAGAACCCTTCTCCCGGTGGTTCTTACATAGCTGAAGGCCCCGGGGGCTCGTGTGAAGTGGTGCCACCGACCTTCACTTCTCCAGGCTTCTGTCTACTGTCTGTACGAGGGTGGACAGGACCGGGTGACGGCTGAGATTCCCTCCTGCCCGTACAGTTCCGTGGGTCTAGAGTTGGGCTCTGATCTTTTCTCCTTGGTCCTCAAGAAGAAAAGACAGTTAGTTCCCCGGGGCTAAGTTAGGTCTGCACAGCCCCACCTTCGATCCTTAAGCACAAGAACCACAAGGGTCAGGTTCAGAGGCTTTTCATTCATTCCAGAGAATCTATTAAAATACTTTTCACAGTCATGTGAGTTTCCTGGCCCGACTTCTCCCTCCTTGTGACTCACTTACGGTTCTCCTTTGCTGAAATCCCTGTCCCTCATCCTTCGGTTTTTCCAGAAGTCGAAACCCGACCGCTCCCAGGTCTCGATTGCAGCAGCGCCCGAAACACTGGGGTTTTCTCACCTGCCGCCAGGGTAGGGGTACCGCCTGAGAAGGCTCACCGCCTCCCTCCTCCCCTCCTCCGGCCCTCTTTCCACCATCCGCCCCGCCGCACACGAAATACTTTCACATCCTCAGCTGCTCTGATTTTTCAAAATAGATCCCTGCTAAAATTCTCCTGGAGGGGATAACCTCAAAGTTATTTTAGGCACCGACACGGTAGCGAGAAGAAAGGACCCAAGAAGGTTTGCAGGAAGACGTGCCTGATAGGACTGGGGACGGGGGACGTGCTCACATTGCCCAAGGAACTGCTTTATGCCGGAAGCTCCTTGAGTGTGGACAAGTACGGTCCTGAGCCCTGGAAGGCGGCTTGTGTTGTCTTCATGTGTTGGGTAAGACCAGCACCACCTAGAGAGGCTGAGTGATGCTCAACGTCACACAGCAAGTGAGATCTGGAGCCAGGATTTGAAGCTCCCGAAGGAGGAAGGGAGAGGCAGCCACACACACACCCTCTGGCATCAACTCATCTCGTTCTAGGAGGCAAGGCCCGTTGGAGAACGGACGTGGGGTAATGAGTTTCAAAGGGAGAAGATTCGCTTCGAGGAGCTGCAAGGCCCCGGGGTCATTGCTGGGAAGTACAGTCTTGGGCTACCCCGGGACGAGGCCAAGTGTGGGCAGGGATCAAACACGGAAAGAAATTTTATCATCAGGAGCGGGGACCTGGGACCAACACAGTTCGGACTTCGGTCTCCTTCGCTCCAGAGCCCTGGGCCTCCCGTCTGTCAGTGAGGAGGCTGACTCAATGCCCCCCTGTACCTTTCCAGGCCCGACATCATGGAAAGACCGGCGGGGTGAGCCGGGGCCGAGAGCTAGAGAGCCTGCTTCCGATTCTGTGTCTCCCTCTCTCTCTGTTCCTCCCCCACTCACCCTCTCTCTCTCTCTCTCTGTCAAAAATAAATAGACGTTAAATTTTTTAAAAAATAATAAATAAGGGGCGCCTGGGTGGCGCAGTCGGTTAAAGCGTCCGACTTCAGCCAGGTCACGATCTCGCGGTCCGTGAGTTCGAGCCCCGTGTCGGGCTCTGGGCTGACGGCTCGGAGCCTGGAGCCTGTTTCCGATGCTGTGTCTCCCTCTCTCTCTGCCCCTCCCCCGTTCATGCTCTGTCTCTCTCTGTCCCAAAAATAAATAAACGTTGAAAAAAAAAATTAAAAAAAAGAAAAAGAAAAAAAATAATAAATAAAATTAATAGATGCTTCATTAAATACCTACAAGATATGACACCGGATCATCTTTATGTTTGGTTTGACATTCATAGAAGTTTCACGACATTTGAGAACTCGTTGTGGGTTTGATTTTCTCATGCAGCAAGGATTCTGAGAATGCCAGACAGCCAATGGGAAATCAGAAAATAAAGCGTACTGATATGTATTTCATCTTATTTAGCAAACATGGATGCAGGACTTACCATGTTTTCTGACTTTGCAAGTGCTGACATTGAATTCTGGGACTTGGGGCCATCATTCATTATCCCTCTTTCAGAGATGAGCAGGCTGAGGTACAGAGAGGCTAGGTGACTGGTCCACAGTCATCAAAGGCAGAATCAGAGAGCGCCTGGGTGGCTCAGTCGGTTAAGCATCCGACTTTGGCTCAGGTCACGATCTCGCAGTTCGTGAGTTCCAGCCCCGAGTCGGGCTCTGTGCTGACGGCTCGGAGCCTGGAGCCTGCTTGGGATTCTGTGTCTCCGTCTCTCTCTGACTCTCCCCCACTCACACTCTGTCTCTGTCTGCCTCTCTCTCAAGAATAAACAAACATTAAAAAAATTTTTTTCTTTTAAGGCAGAATCAGGAAGCCAAGTAAATTCCAGAGCAAAATTATAAAACTCCTTTCAGTTTTTTTTTAAGTACACTTGAAAAAGGTACGTTCATGTTTGAGATGATATGGGCATTCCCCATTTGACAGGAGAGTAAACTGAGGCTCGGAGACACCAAGTGGCTTATTCACACAGCCAGGGAGCAGCAGAGCTGAGATTTGAGCCCACGAGCCTGGAGGAGAATGCTGTGACTGTAATTGTACATTTTGGTCTCACTTCGGTCCTGGTGGTATGCTTACTAACACCTGCTTTGCGAAGGCTTCGTGCTGAGCGTTTAGAACCCAGCAGCTGTCCGCACCCACTGCTGTCCTCTCCTGGCGGACGTGTTGGGAGCAGTGGTGCACCCTGGGAGTGGCAGGTAAGGGGCTGGTTGGAGGCCCAGCCCCTGCAGGACCCTCAACCTTTGGGAGTCACCTCTAGATGCTGGAAGGTGTTTCATAAGTGAGACCAGGGTGGGTGTGTGGTGGCTGATGACAGGAACGTATTTCCCTCGCGGCTCTAGAGGCCAGAAATAAGAATTCAAGGTGTTGACAGGGCTGAGATCCTCCGGAGGCTCCAGAGGGGGACCCTTCCTGCCTCTCCAGCTCCTGCTGGCTTCAAGTACTCTTCGGCTTGTCACCACATCACCCAGTCTCCGCCTCCGTTGTCACATGGCCTCTCCCGTCTGTGCCTCTGCCTCTCAGAAGGACACTTGACAGTGTCCTTGGGCCCATCCTAAACCCACGATGCTCTCATCTCAAAGGTCCTAACTTAATTGCATCTGCCACGACATTTTCCAAAGAAGGTCACTCACCTCCCCGGATTCCAGGTGGGCGTATCTCTGGGGGAGCACAGCGGGCTTCTGCTAGCTTTGTGGGTGAAGCACACGTTCCATCTTCTGGCCAGGGGTCTGGCTTTTCCCACTGGGACCCACTTGGCCCCCATTTCGGTCCACCTGGGGTGAGCACTTGAGCCAGAGCAAGCCCATCCAAGCAAAGCATCTCTCTGGCACAGTGATGGGTCCAGGGCTGGTCCAGTCAGGGCCAATCTGGGGCTCTGGCTGTCACTGCAGTGGGGCTGTTACGAGACCAGGTGCTGGCTTCCTCCGGAGGCCGGAGACCACACAGAGGAGAGCAGGGCTGAGAGATGGCAAGTGATACCCATCAGGGTATCGGTGACAGGGACCGACACCCGCCCCTTCCTGCAGAAGCCAACCGAGAGGCTTGTCCCTTGCTCAGCTGTGGGCCATGACCGAAACAGAAGTGCACCATAAGCGAGCCCTCGCTTAGCCGAGGGAGGATTCTGGTGGACAGTGGGATCAGGGCCCTATTCACCAGCGATGCAAACGAGGTGCAGGCAGTCAACTGTGCGAGGCACCCGGAGGCACCGTGCGAGGGCCCGCGGAGGCCTCTGTCCCATCTGCTTGTGGCACAGAGAGGTGGGACCTACCTGCCCGAGGCCGCCCCTGCGGTGCCTGCCGCCTAGAATGCCCCCTGACCCTGCTCGCCCTGCAGGGGGCCGCCAGGGGCCCCATCGGTCCTGCTCCGCAGAAGGGCCCTGCGGATTCTGCTGCCCCAGCTTACTGACGCTTTCTTCCTCCTTGGCGATGCTGTTCTGCTCACAAAGTGCACCGATTCACGCCTCATGGTGGGAGGGAGCTCCACCTCACGATCTTGGGGTCTGCGGATAGAATTCTCAGGAGGCCTGGGCACTTGGGTGGGAACGACATCACATCTTTATGTTCACTAACTTCTGACTCAAAGCTAGCATCCGTCCACCACGGTTGCAGGCTACAGGCCACGGAAATGTCACAGACCACAGCAGTTATCTACAGCTTTGCCGGCAGCACCCACACAGGGCCCGGCAGGCAGGGGGGCGGGCAGGGGGCGTCAGACATCGTTCCTGCCCTCTCAGAGCTGTCCCAGGAGCCCAGGGAACCCCCCCCCCCCGCCCCCGCCCAAAGACGCCAAGCAGGGACATGATCTCAGATTTGAGTGTGCAAGGATGACCATAGAGAATGGGAGTCAGGGAGGCCCCTTAGGGGAATGGGTTGCTACACGGGGTCAGGGAAAGGGCCAGGAGTCCTGGGCTGGGGGTGTCAGTGCCGGGAATGGGGAAGAAGACCGAGTCCAAAGGCAATGAGGAGGGCACAGCGGGCTCAGGCTCCGTCCTGGGCCCTCCTCCTCACTCCAATGGCGCCAGCCCCCCCCCCCCCCCCCCCCCCCCCCCCCCCCCCCCGCCCATGCTAGCAACTGCCCGCGTGTGCCTCACCTCGCCCCGGGCCCAGCCAACGGCGTGACTAGTTCACTGCCCGAAACGCCCCAACCTCCTCCTGCAGGTTCCCCACGGTGGCCGCTCAAGCCAAAAATCCAGCAGGCTCTGCCTTCGCCTCCTCCCTCCTTCTCGTCTCTAACCCGTCAAGCGATTTATCTTCTGAGGGCTCCTGAGCCCCTCTCTTCACTCCGGCCCCACTGTCACCGCCCCGATCCACACTGTTGGCTCTCTTCCGTCTGAACTCTGTTAACATGTATTTGTTTCCTGTCGCCCTGTAACAAAGCACCACACACTTAGTGGCTCCAGGTCTCACAGTTGTCGTAGGTCAGAGGTTGAGGCCCAGCACGACTGGGTTCCTTCCTGCCCTGTCTGGCAGGCGGAAATCCTGGTGCCAGCAAGAGCCGAGGTCTCACCTGAGTAGAATTCCTTTGCTGGCAGCTGTAGGACTCATGGAAGCTGTGTCTCCAAGGCCACAAGAGTGCCTCTCTCGGACTTTCCCTGGTCTTTAAGATGCCCTTTGAGAGCTCACCTGATTAGGTCAGGCCCACCCTGGATAATCCCCCTTTGGATTAACGCAACTGATTAGGGATCTGGTTTACACGTGCAAAATTCCCTTTTGCCATCTAACATAGCCAATTATGGGAGTGATATCATCTCATATCTATAGGTCTCACTCACACTCAAGGGGAGAAGATTATACAAGAGCACTAGTGGTCATTTTAGAGTTCACCTACAGCAGAGAGCCTCTCCATGGGGTCTCCCAGCCGGGGACGCCTGGGCCCCTCCACCCCCAGCCTCTGCTGGACAACTTGCCTGTCTGTCTGTCTGTCTGCCTATCTATTCATCTACCTATTAATGATCTGTGTTCCCTACTTTTCCGTTCTTATCTTTTTCAGTTTCACGTGAAATATTTCAAATAAACCCCCAAATCGAGAGAATAGAAAAACGGACACTTCTTATTCCTATCACCTAACTTTAAATAATTGTTCACATCGTGCCTCATTTTCTTTATCTTTTTTCCTTAATATTTTGAAGTCGGTTTCGGATGCGATGATTGTCCAATTCTAAATGCTTCGATATGTGCATCAATTTTTTTGTTTTCAATGTATTTATCCCAATTCAAGTTAGTTAACACACAGTGCAGTGTTGGTTTCAGGAGTAGAATTTACTGATTCATCACTTACACGTAACGCCCAGCGTGCATCCCAACAAACGCCTCCTTAAATGCCCATCACCCATTGAGCCCACCCCTCCAGCCACGATATCATCACCTCCTTAACAAAATTAACGTTAATCCTCTCCGCCCTTTCTTATCACTGGCCACATTCAAATGTCCGAATGTCTCACCTCCCCCACCTCCTGGTTTCTCCGGCTCGGCTCAGCCTGAAGCTGGTGACAGCCACCCGTCCCTTGTGTCCCCCCGCTCACCCCTGCCCTCCTGCCCACTGGCCTTCTTTCTGCTTCTCAGCGAGCCATCTCTCTCCAGCTGCTCACCCTCACATCTGTTGTTTCCTCCACCTGGAACTTTCTCTGCGCCTTCTCTTCCAGTTCAGCCGCCGTTCCCTCGGGGGCCCCAGGAATCTCTGAACCAGGTCCCATCCCCGTCTCCTCTGATCTCTCGGAGGGAACCCTGTTTTCGCCCTGAACACACTCCTGTCCTTCAGAGCACCCACCGCGGTCCACGACGACCCGCTCGTGGGCGTGACTTCTTGACGGCTCTCTCACTCCCCGCCCAGCCTGGGACCCCTGAGAGTGAACGTGTCTGTTTGCTCACCATCATATCCCCACCTGACTCACAGCCAGGGGCTCGATAAATACACGCGGACCCCGTGAACCGGGTGTGAGTGAGGTCTGAGTCCCTGCTGACCAGAGGGGAGTCGACGACAGAGGGGCGTGGCCCCTAAAGGACAGGGCCAGCCACAGGGGTGCTGTTGCTCCAGTGGTCATCATG
Organism: Prionailurus viverrinus; assembly: GCF_022837055.1. NCBI lineage: Eukaryota > Metazoa > Chordata > Mammalia > Carnivora > Felidae > Prionailurus > Prionailurus viverrinus. The sequence continues at coordinate 135,071,788 of NC_062567.1, forward strand.
AGGCGCTAACAGCCCAGCATGCCCCTTCCCCCCCGCCCAGCACACCTCACCTCAAGGCCCTGGAGAGAGGCCAGCTGGAGCTAGCCTTCCTTCTCTCTTGTGCTGCTCTTAAAGTGGGGGGATGCCTTGATGATGGGGGCGCAGGCAGGGCGCGTGGCTGGCAGGGTCCGCGTGCTGGCGGGGGCCTCCGTGCTGCTCCCTTTCAGCAGCCTGAGCCACACTCGCCAAGGTGTCTGCCGACCTTCCCCAGGTCTCCCAGAACCAAATCAACAGAGAGATGCCACGGAGAGCAGGGGGCCTCCCTCTCAGAGGAGGAGACGCTGAGGTGGGGCAACATCAGGGCAGAGGGTTCCCGGCCAGGTCGAGCTGGAGCTGAGGCCTGGAGACGGGAGGTCTCTGCGGGAGACCAAGCGGGGGAGAGGCAGGGCCCAGAACAGGTGGCTCAAAGATGGGCTTCGCTTTGGTCCGCATGGCATGTTAAAAATACTCGAGTTTGGGGCGCCTGGGTGGCGCAGTCGGTTAAGCGTCTGACTTCAGCCAGGTCACGATCTCGCGGTCCGGGAGTTCGAGCCCCGCGTCGGGCTCTGGGCTGATGGCTCGGAGCCTGGAGCCTGTTTCCCATTCTGTGTCTCCCTCTCTCTCTGCCCCTCCCCCGTTCATGCTCTGTCTCTCTCTGTCCCCCCCCCCAAAAATAAATAAACGTTGAAAAAAGTAAAAAAAAAAAAAAAAAAAAAAATATTCGAGTTAGCTGGAACAGAACCAACAGTCCAGAAATAGACCCACACATCCACGGATCAGTGGGGAAAGAAGAGAGTTTCAGCAAATAGCATTAGATCAATTGGATGTCCAGATGCATAAAACAAAACAAAACATGAATTTTCACCCTGACCTCGCACTACACACAAAAACTAAATTTTGCCTCTATGAAATGGGTCATAGACCGAAAAAGAATTAATAAAAATAGGAAACGGCTACAAGAAAAAATACGAGAAAATCTCGGCGGCCCAGAAAGCCGCACACAGAATGCACAAGCTATAAAAGGAATGATTGATAAATTGGACTTTATCCAAATTTAACATTTTGCTCTCCGTGAAGCGTATATCCAACAAAGGCCCTGCATCCGAAATGGTGTTTCCCAGCCTTTTCTCCCCACCCTCCCCCAAGGGCCCCTTTTCCACATTGTTCTCCCAATTGCCCCTATGAATGTTTAATCCCACATATGTCTGTTTCCATCCTGCGTGTGTATTGTGCTCTCACATAAAAAGAATGATTTTTTGGGGTGCCTGGGTGGCTCGGTCGGTTAAGCGTCCGACTTGGGCTCAGGTCACGATCTCGAGGTCCGTGAGTTTGAGCCCCGCGTCGGGCTCTGGGCTGATGGCTCGGAGCCTGGAGCCTGCTTCCGATGCTGTGTCTCCCTCTCTCTCTGCCCCTCCCCCGTTCATGCTCTGTCTCTCTCTGTCTCAAAAGTAAATAAACCTTAAAAAAAATAATAATAATAAAATTTTTTAAAAAAGAATGATTTTTTCCCTTCCCTGGGAGCAATTTTCACCCCCGTGGGGGCATACACTGAAAATGTCTGATCAAGAACACAAAAAGAGCCCTCATGCCTAGAGAGTAAGTAGACAAACAACCTCAAAAAAAAAAAAAAAAAAAAAAAAAAAAGGCGGGGCAGGGGGCGCCTGGGTGGCTCAGTCAGTTAAGCTTCTGACTTCAGCTCAGGTCATGATCTCACAGTCCATGAGTTCGAGCCCCAAGTCAGGCTCTGTGCTGACAGCTCAGAGCCTGGAGCCTGCTTCGGATTCTGTGTCTCCCTCTCTCTCTGACCCTCCCCTACTCATGCTCTGTCTCTCTCTGTCTCAGAAATAAATAAAAACATTTTTTTAAAAAAGCTTTATTTTTAAGTAATCTTTTACATCCAACACGGGGCTCAAACTCACGATCCCAAAGTCAAGAGTCACTCTAACTGACTGAGCCAACCAGGCATCACCTCCCTCCCCTTGCCCTGCCAACTTCTTTTTTTAAATAAACCTTTCCCCAAAGAAGAGATAAGGATGACAAATAAGCCCTTGAGAAGAAGGTCTGACATCATTAGTCGTTAGGGAATCAGATATGAGACATCACTACAGGCACACCAGAATGGCCCAACTAGAAAGCGGGACCATTCCAAGTGCCAACAGGGACATGGAAGAACCGGAATTCTCACACGCTGCTGTTGGGGAGTAAATCTGCATCCACTCTGGGAAACAATTTGGCAGTTTCTTAAGAAATTAAGCGCACACCTCCCTCATGACCCAGCCATTGCACTCCTAGGATCTCCTGAAGGAAGTGAAAGCACACGGTCATGCAGAGAATTGTACTGGAACATTCAGAGTGGCTTTATTGGTAATAGCTAAAAGAGAAAAAGTGGAAGCAACCCGGTGTCCCACACAGGTGAGCGGCTCACCAAGCTGTTCATCCTTACAATGGAATACTACTCAGCGATCAAAAAGAATAACTATTAATACAGGTAACCACGTGGATGATTAATACTCAAGATAATATACTGAGTTAAAGAAGCCAGGCGAGAAAGACAACATATCATCATGATTCCATTTATATGAAATTCTAAAAAAAAAAAAAAGGCTGGGGACAGGGTGGAGGGGAGGGGGGATGAAGAAGGATGGATTACAGATGAGGCCCAGGAAACTTTTGGGGGTGTTGGAAATCATTACCTTGATAGCAATGATGGATTCAAGGATCTACAGACACATATGTCGAACTTCATATATATCATCAAAATTCATCAAATCATACATTTTAAATAAGTATGGATCGTTATACATCAATTATAATGCAAAAATCTGTAAATCGGTTGCCAATCTTAAAAATGAGGTGATTTCAACTTTTTAAAAAAGCTGTATTGCTGACTTAACTTGAAAAATGGGATTGTCTGCATGCGGCTTTCTACGTGGGCCAGAGGCACTTGCCCCCGAGTGAGGGCCCCAGGCCCCTGTGGCCCCTGCACAGGCTCCCCAGCTTTCCTGGCCCGACTCTTGCTTTCTCTGCACTCGGGCATCACCTTCTCATCTCCCCAGGCAGCTGAGTTTGTGGCCCAGGGGGAAGGGAGTTAGGGGTGGGTTTTCAGCAAGGACAACACAAAGCTACTCCTGCAGACCTTTGTCAGGTGGCCCAACAAAGCCCCTCTCAGTCTGGCTGCATCAGAGAGTTGCCAGGGGTGGTTAAGGAGAACATTATGGGGGGCGCCTGGGTGGCTCTGTCAGTTAAGCGTCCGACTTCGGCTCAGGTCATGATCTCGTAGTCCATGAGTTCAAGCCCAGAGTCGGGCTCTGTGCTGACAGCTCGGAGTCTGGAGCCTGCTTCGGATTCTGTGTCTCCCTCTCTCTCTGCCCCCCACCCCTCACTCATGCTCTGTCTCTCTAAAATAAATACATGTTCAAACACTTTTTAAAACTGAAAAGGAGAACTTTAGGGGCGCCTGGGTGGCTCAGTCGGTTGAGTGTCCAACTCTTGATTTTGGCCACGATCTTGTGGTCTTGAGATGGAGCCCCGAGCGGGTTTAAGATTCTCTGTCTCCCTCTGCCCCTCGTGCCCATTCACACATGCGCTTTCTTGCTCTTGCTCTGTTTCTCTGAAATAAATAAATAAATAAATAAATAAATAAATGAAAATAAATTTAAGAAGACCTTTAAACACCAGGCTTTGGACTCAATCTGGGAAGAGTGATAGCTCATCAATTCATGATGGACATCGTCCCACTGCATAAGACCACTGTCCCATTCTACTAGGATTACAGGACTGTCTGAATGGGCGAGGGGGTGAGGAAGGCGGCAGGACTTGCACGAAGACTCCTTTGTACACTATTTCTGCGCTGGGTTGTTGAGTCCACGGCTGGCCTAGAGCTCTCTGCCCACACGCCACTTCTCCCCCTCTTGCTGGGGGACGCGGGGGACCTGGCTTTACTCACGTCTGTTGCTCGGTGCCTCCATCGGTCCAGCTGATATAAATATTTGCAGAATTGACCCCTGTGGCGTGAGCCACATCCCTTCCCCTCTTCCCTGCCTCCGTTTCCCCACCGCTAAAGGGGAGGTAGGCCTGATTCTCTGAGGATACGCCTTCCCCTCTCAGCCCGTCCCTCTTCAGAGCTGCTAATTTCCAGGATCAGTTGGGAAACACGAGATCTGAAGGCTCTAGAAACCGGTTCCATCCTGTGACCCAGAGTTTGCCCAGAGTTCTGAGCTCTTGTAGTTCACCCAAATCTGGGGGACATCTGAGACCCCAGAAATCTCGAGGAATCTTGACTAGTGACTCCTCACTCCTTAATAGTGACGCCTCACTATTCTTATGCACTGAACTAATAAAAAAAAAAAAGCAGATGATTTCCCTTTGTGCTCTGGTTTCCAGGAAGCTCGAAGGCACTTCTCCTTGACTTAGAAATGGTGGAGGGTCTCCTCCTATCTACCGGTGGGTTTCTACCTATGAGCCCTGAGGAATGAGGTGGGATGCTGGGACACATGTCCAACGTGTGGTCCTTCAGGAGGACGGCCTGTGGTTGTTGATGGGGCCACGGGGGAGAGAGAAGGGGCCCAAGGCAGGGGGACAGAGGGGAGGGGACACATCCGGGGGTGGGGACACCACATGGCTTCCTAGCTGGGCTCCCTGCTTGCACTCGCAGGCCAGGCGGCCCTCCACCCCACAGCCAGGGAGGGTCCCCATCCGAACCGTGCCGGGGGACGCCGCCAGGGGGCGCCCGACACCAGAGCGTGGCTCCCACTGGGCCGCGAGAAGGAGCCGGGCTCGCCCCCAGCCGGATCCTGCTCTGCGCTCTGGGGGTTCCGGCCCTCCGCACCAAAAGCACACTCTGGGCACCTCACCGCCTCTCTTCCCCCTTCGACACCCAGTTGAGGTACCATCGCCTCCAGGAAGTCATCCTGGGTCTCAGGCTGGGCCAGGCTTCTCCCCCAGCCTCCCAGAGCCCCCTGGGCTCTGTCCACACTGCCAGGCCCTGTTCCCTTCTTCCAAAGGAGTGGACAGTGACACCCTGGGCAGGGATGGGCCTGGGTCACCCATGACCCCAGAATGGCCACTCTGGCAATAGTATTCAGGTGAATACATCTGGGAGCTGGGAGCCCCACGCACCTTTCCTGGGTCATCAGTGGTGGAGGTCCTGGCCCCCCACCCCTCCCTTGCTTAGGGCCTAAGTGGCTACAGACGGTCAGTAATGGGTTCCCTGGCTCCCAGCCCCGTCCCATCTCATGTCTGTAACTTCTGAGGAGTGCCCTCCTAGCCTGCAGGCTGAGCCCTGCCTCAGTTTCCCCACCCCTTCCGGCTCCCAACCTCTGGCCTTTGCACCAGCTGGTCCCTCCACTGGGACGCCCACCCTGATACCATACATCTCTGCCTGCTGTTTCCTGCTTAAGAGGAGTGGTCAGCTCCTGACACTCTGGATGTTTGGAAATGATTTTCTTACAATTAATAAATTAGAGAGGGTTCCGGTTATCTCTGTGATGATCTGTTTCCCTCGCGTGATTTGACCTCACAGCGGTGGCTGCTCTTGTAGACGTCGCGTGTCTGGCAGGCAGGATGGCTTTGGAAAGGCTGCGTCTGAATGTTCTCGAACATCCAGACCCCCCTCCCCAGGGCCCCTGCTGGCCTCTGGCTCATACACGCACCACGTAGGGGATGCGTGACGCACGCTGGAGAGACACCTCCTGGGTTCGGGTCCCAGCTCCATCCAACTCTGGCTCGCTGTGTGACCTTAGGTAAGCTACTGAACTTCTCTGTGCTTTAATTTCTTCCTTTGCAAAACGGGATGGTGATATCGAAGCTACCCCCCCACCCCCAGCCCCGGCCTCCATTCTCAGGAGGGTTAATGAGACCAGGCCTGCAGAGGACCCAGGAGAAGGCCCAGCACAGAGGAAGGGCTTAGAAGGGTTTGTTATGAGCAGTGCTGCTAAGCACACAGCCTGCCATCGCTTGCTCGGGGCCCCGTGGCTGGGCCCGCCCCGGGCGCTTGGCAGGCTTGTGAGGTCTGGCCTGGGCCCTCAAGAACCTCTCTCCTCGTGCCGCTTTCTGGAATCCGCGACCACACGTGCGAACACACCCATCCCCTTAACTCACAGCTCCCGGAGGAGCGCGGGCGTTGGCGGAGTCATGATCCTGGGGGGAAGAGGGAGGGTGTCACTGCCTTTTCCTGGGTGAGGACTCTTCACCCTGGGGGCCTAAGTTGAGGAAGCAGGAGCTTCATGTGGGAGCTTAGTGCAGGAATGAATGACTGGACAAATGAATGAATGAGTGAGTAGATCTGGGGCGGTGCCAGCAGTGGCTAAGGACGGGGGTGCTGGCTCGCCCACCTCCCAGCTGTGTGGCCTCAGGCTCGGCAGCTCCGAGCTGCAGCGTCCCCCGCTGAGCCACCAGACCCTGTGCCCAGCTTCTCGGAGGGAGGACATGCTCGGCTGCTGAGGTTGAGGCTCTAACCCCCCCAGGGTGGCCGTATTTGGGGATGGAGCCCATACGGAGGTCATTGAGTGAGATGAGGGCATAAGGGTGGGACCCGGATCCCATAGGATTAGTGTCCTCGTAAGAAGGGACACCAGAGAGCTCGCCGTCTCCGAGTGCAAACGGAGGAAAGGACACACACAGAGAGAAGGCCACGATCCCTGTGCCCGGAAGAGAGCCCTCACCGGGAGGGGAATCGGCCTGACCCGCCATCGTGGTGACATCTGGCTTCCAGAACTATGAGAAACGGAATGTCTGCGGTTTCAGCCGCCCGCCTCTACGGTACTTTGCTGTGGCAGCCCGAGCTGGCTGAGACATCCTGAGGGCACGGCGTCTAGGGGCAGAGCTGGGGCCGGGCCCTGCCTGAGCACCAGGCCCGGGACTTCCTGGCTCCCTTCTCTCTGCTGGTCTGAGCACCTGTGTCCTCCCTCTCCCCTCCCCCCTGCCTGCCTGCCTGCCTGGGGCTTGCAGAAGGGGCCCACGCTACCCTTCCCACGCCTTTCCACCCCGGATGAGAAGCCCGCTCCCGCCTCCTCGGTGTTCCCCAGGGAAGAGTCCCCCCCTGCAGGACGGTGGGACCCACCTCGCCAGATGATCTGAGGGTCAGCCACTCACACTATGGCTCTCCAAACACCTGTGGGCCAGGCACCGCTCCTGGGACCCCTAGACCGCCCTTGGGGAGGTGACGTTTGAGACAACAGACACATGCGCCTCAGATAACCTGCAACGGGTCACTCCTGGCAAGCTCTAGCAGAGCCTGGAACACAGGGAGCCCTCAGCGATGCCCTCTGGGGTCACCCGCCCGGGTGCCTGCAGCTCCGAGATTTGGTGTTTCCGGGCCTCTGCGACGCAGGTGCTCTGAGATGGGGTGCCCCTCCCCCGCCCCTCCAGTGTCACCAGACCGGTCGCAGCACCTCTTCCTATGGGTGGGGTTGGCCCCTTGCTCCTGGCGGGGGGGTTGGCGAGCAGGCCCTGGGGAGACATGAGCTCAGGAGCCACACTGCAGCGCCCCCGACCCTACTCTGTCACCCCAACACCATGGCCCGGGAATAGTACCTTCCAGGATGGTCAACGAAGGGTATTTCAAGAAGGAGTTTACACGGGGTTATCTGTGTGAGCCCTAAATGCAACCACATGTCTCCTTATCAAGAGAGAAGCAGAGTTCAGAGATGGCGTAGGAGGCCACACGACCCACGGAGCAGAGATTGGAGCCATGTGGCCACCAGCCGAGCAATGCCCTTGGTGGCCAGAAAGTGGAGGAGATTCTCCCCTGCAGCCTCCAGGGGGAGCACGGTCCGGCCGACACCTGGGTTTCAGATGTTGGCTCTGGAACTGTGAGAAAATACATCTTGGGGGTTGGAAGCCACCAGCTTGTGGTGATTTTTTTTTTTTTTCCAGCCCCAGGAAACAGACACACCTCCCTTTAAAATGGGCATAAGAGCTCTGACCACAAAGGATATGGTGAGGACCAGATCCAAGGTACAAAACTCTTCGAACAGCACCTCGCTAGCACATAGTCGGTGCTGGATGTGTGAGACCCTTACCCTCTCCTGGCCCCCTTCTTGGCCAGCGGGGACCAGCGGGGGGCACAGGCCAACCGAGGCCTGGCTCCAGGGACTGAGCAGGGGAGCAAGGAGGATTTGACCCTAGGAAGCGTCTCCCACTCACAGTGACCTCCGCTCCGGTTCCCGCAGGCTGATTCGGCCCAGGCCCCGCCCTGAGACGTCGGTGCTCTGTACCTTCTGCATTTAGGGCACTGTCCTAGGCTCTGGGGACATAGGGAGCCCGGTATAAATGGTTTCAGCTGTAGGCAGGGGTGGGGTGGTGGGGGGAACAGACAGCTGAACAAGTGATGATTTAAATACGGTTTTCAGAAGCCGGCGAATGGGGGTCAGGAAAAGGTTTCCCTTCCGGGGGGTGGGGGTGGGGAGGGACGTTTCAACTCGGATTGTCAAAGATTAGTGGGGGTCAGGCAGGCGCAGGTGAGGACAGCAGCCTGATGCAGAGGACAGCTGGCCCGTGCGGCTGAAACTCAGCACGGAGGCCACAGAGGTGCAGGAGGGGCGCCCTGGAGGGGTGTCCAGGGTGGCAGCACCCGTGCCTGCCAGGCTTGGAGGGTCAGGGGAGGATTCTGGAATTTTCCTGAGATGGACAGGAAGCCATTGCACTACGCCAACCCAAACGACGTGATCTCGCCAGGGTTTAAATTTTCAGAAACCTCTCGGCGCAAGGAGATACCGTTTCACGCCTACTGGGGCGGCTGCAGCAAAAACGACAGTGTGGGTGAGGCTGTGGGGACAGCGGGACCCTGGGGCATTGCCGGAGGGAATGTTAAATAGCGCAGCTGCAGTTTCTCAGAGGGTGGCCTGGAGTTGACGCCCGTCCCAGCAATGTCACCCCAGGCGTCTCCCCGGGAGAAAGGTGCACCTGCCACGCAGACACTGTGCCCGAATGCCCACGGCAGCGTCAGTTCCTGATGGCCCCAAGGCGAGAACCACCCAAAGGTCCATCTTCGATGAGCGGATACAGGCAATGCGGGTTGTCCGTGCGACAACAGACGGCCGTAAGAAAGGAAGGGAGTCCTGACAGATGCCGTGACCTGGATGAACCTTGAACATGTTGCGCTCAGAGAAAGGAGACGGTCACAAAAAGCCACATGTTGTCTGACACCCATTGTGCAAAATGCCCGGAACAGGCGAATCCCCACAAAGAGAGGCCAGACCAGGGAGAGGGGGCGCAGGGGTGACTGCTAATGGGCACGGGGCTTCTTTTTGGGGTGATGAAAATGTCCAGCAGGGGTGAGGACTGCGCGGCCCCGTGGATAGACTGAAGGCCACCGAACTGGGCGCTTTACGTGGGACGGAGAGGTCCTTGGGACGCTGTCTTTGCTCGGACGATTCGCTGCTGGGGCTCGTTTTTCCTGGAGTGAGGGTCACAATTCTGCTTTCTTTCCGCTCCCGCTCTCAGCTGATGCTTGTCCTGCTGTCCCAAGCTCAGACCTCGAACCCACATCCACGAGCGCTCGTGCTGGCTGGGCTGGGAGACATCGCTCTCGCTTCCACCCTCCCTCGCCGCCCAATTCCAGTCCATCCCACAGTTCCTGCCCCCCCCCCCACTCACCCCAAGCCCTTCCGCCGTCGCCCCAGCACAGACCCTGTGGATGCCAGGATCACTGGCTCCTCCTGCCCTCCGGCTTCTCACTCCTACTCTCTCTCACTCCTTCCGTGGCTCCCTACTTCGTGAAAGCTCTCCTTTACTTCTTGTCTCCCCTTCTTCTCCTCCTGAGCAGAAGCCCCCCCAGTCCCGCATCCCTGGGGCCTCCACATCAACGACTCTGGTGGATGCTGGTCAGCCCCGAGCGGCACGCAGCCTCGGGCAACACTGTCCCCTCCTGATTCGGCACGATCCCAGAGTGGCCCCGTAGAGCGGACCCCCCTCTCCTCCGGGTGCTGTATGTTGCCCGCAAGAAAAGGCCCAAAGCTGAAAGCCTCCCGGGATTGAACCATCACATTATCCGCTCGAACCGAAAGCAAAAGGGAACAATCGAACTCACTATTCATGAAGGGACTGCTTACAAATCACACGGGCAGGGGGGTTAACACGTGCCTTGAGAGCAGAGCTCTTGGGGTCCCACGCTGCGGGCACTGGGGGCTGGATCATTCTTTGCTGTTGCCCTGTGCGTTACAGGATGTTTAGAGACATTTCTGAGCCCCACCCGCTGGATGCCCCTCCTCATCACCCCGGATGGGACAACCAGCGCTGTGTCCGGACATTGCCACATGTCTGCAGGGGGCAGAATGGACCCCTGCTGAAAACCCTCTGCTCTGGAGCAAGCATTGGATAGAGCATCCTTGGAAGGTGCGTTGGGGTCCTCCAGAGAGACCTGGCCACAGCAGTGTGTGTGTGTGTGTGTGTGTGTGTGTGTGTGTGTGTAGAGAATGAGATTTTAATAAACTGGCTCACGGGATTGTGGAGGCTTAGTGAGTCCAAGGTTTGCAGGGCAGGCCGTCAGGCTGGAGACCTGGAAGAGCTGTGGTTGAGGTCCAAACACCATCAGGAGACAGAATCCCCCCTTGCTCAGGTGAGGTCAGTCTTTTTTGTTCTCCTGAAGCCTTCAACTGATGGGATGAGCCCCACCCACATCATGGAGGGTAATCTGCTTTTACTCAGAGTCCACTGACTCACAGAAACATCTAGAATAATGTTTGACTAAATATCTGGCCACCGTGGTCTAGCCAATGCGAGGCATAAAATTCACCGTTGCAATGGGATGCAGCCTCCCCTAAAAGAAATCACTTAGAAAACTTTGAACTTGATTCGGTTGTCCTCCTTCCTTCCTTCCTCCCTCCCTCCCTCCTTCCTCCTTCCTTCCTCCCTCCCTCCTTCCTTCCTCCTTCCTTCCTTCTTCCTTCCTTCCTTCCTTCCTTCCTTCCTCCCTCCCTCCCTCTTTCCCTCCCTTCTTTCCTTCCTTCCTTCCTCTTGGTTTTTATACTGGCAGAGTTATTTTTGAACTATTTTATTGTATTTTAAGAAAAAATACAACTAAGTATATATGCTCATGGGTTAGGAGTCAAGATTTCAGGTAAGAACATAAGTAGCAATCACAGAATCAAATAATGTAAGTAAGAATGTGAGAACTACATTAGAAATACTGACACAAACTCATGATTTTAAATAACTACATTAACAGCTATTAATGATTTATATATATATATATATATATATATGTGTGTGTGTGTGTGTGTGTATATATATATATATATATATATATCCCCCTGTGTCCCTGTGTGTGGGCCAGGAGCTATGCAGTGGACCTGTAACACGTTGGTGAGCCACAGGGCAAAAAGGCTTTTAAGGATTCCTGGGGTCATGTCAAGAGGACACAAGAGCTTACTTAAGGGACTCCCACTGGCCAAAGTCCTGACGATTTAGAGCTCAAAAGAAAAAAAGTGACTATACTTGATTAAAGCACACTAACGCTTTGAAAAACCAAGCCCATAATGATATAGAACATTAAAAAGTTACAATAATGGGGGGGGGGCTGGGGGGCTCAGTTGGTTAAGTGCTCGACTCTCGATCTTGGTTTGGGTCATGATCTCACGGTTCACGGGATCCAGCCCTGCATCCAGTTCTGCACTGACAGCTTGGAGCCTGCTTGGGATTCTCTCTCTCTCTCTCTCTCTCTTTCTCTCTCTCCTTTCTCTGTCTCTCCCCATGCTGACTGGCTCACTCTCTCTCAAAATAAATAAATAAGCATTTTTAAAAAGTTACCATAATGTCTTACAGAAGGTGACCATAATAGAATGTGCTTGTGCTGTCTCATCATTCATTTGGTTATTGTATCAATAAAGAATACCTTTGTTTGGGGCACCTGGGGAGCTCAGTCAGTTAAGAGCCTAACTTCGGCTCAGGTCATGATCTCACGGTTCGTGGGTTCTAGCCCCGCATGGGGCTCTGTGCTGATGGCTCAGGGCCTGGAGCCTGCTTCAGATTCTGTTTCTGTCTCCCCTGCTCGTGCTCTCTCTCTCAAAAATAAAATAAACTTAAAAAAATAGTAATAAAAAGAATATCTTTGTTTGAAGACATTTTCCTACTCGAAGGCAAGGACTCAGTAGAATAGTCCAGTATTCTGTAACTTTCATAATGGTAAATTAGGGTCTGTTGAACAATAATTCAAGGGGAAGGACAAGTGGGTGTGAGGGCAAAGTAAGATTAATACAAGAGTTGATAATTGTCACAGCTGGGGGGTGGGCACAGAGAACTGTTGTGCCGTCGGTCGACTTTTGTATATATTTATAATTTCCATAAAAATTTTTTTTTAATTTTTTATTTGATTTAAAAAAATTAAAAATATTTTTTAACATTTATTTATTTTTGAGACAGAGAGAGACAGAGCATGAACGGGGGAGGGTCAGAGAGAGAGGGAGACACAGAATCTGAAACAGGCTCCAGGCTCTGAGCTGTCAGCACAGAGCCCGACGCGGGGCTCGAACTCACAAGTCGTGAGATCATGACCTGAGCCGAAGTCGGACGCCTAACCGAATGAGCCACCCAGGCGCCGCTCATGAGAAAAAATGTTTAAGTCCAAAGGACAGATGAAACAAAGTGGGCCAAGTGTTGACTATTGGTGGGGCTGAGCCCCAGGCACACATTCTCTTATCTCTACTTCTGTGTGTGCTTTACGTTCTCCATGACAAAAATCGGGTTTTCTAAGTGTTCGCGTTTGTTAGCGTCATACGTCAGAATCTTAGGTCTGCAGGCTGAACTCAAACACCGAGGAGGAGACCCTCAGATATCACTTCCCGTGGTACGTTCAGCCATCCAGCCCGAAGGGAAAAGACCAGGCTGACCCCTTTTTCATCTTCCCACCCTCCTCTGGGCCCCCTGCCCCCCATGGGCTGCACCATTGGGCTCCCCACTCCCAGGCTTCCCTTAGGGTCCAACAGCGGGGGCCCTGGCTGGAGATCGGAGGGCTAGAGGAGAGTGAGCTGGGTGTGTCTGGCTCTCCTGGAGGCCACCGGCAGGAGCCAGCTCTCCTGTCTTCCAGCAGATTCTCTCCTTGCCCCTTGAGGCCTAGGAAGGGCCACCCCATGCCTCGTTTGTGCTCAGTCCCAAATTTCCCATTCTGGTGTGCAAACCTTTCCTGCACCGACTCAGGACCCCTCTGCCCAGCCAAACCTCATCCCCCCCAGAGCCCAGCCTAGGTGCCGCTTCCTTGGGGAGCCTTCCCTGCAGCCTGGAAGGAGTCCAAGCCCGATTCTAGGCTCCCCGAGCCTCTCCCTAGCCTGTTGTGGGTTTGTTTTTTTTAAATGTGTTTCTGTGTGATTATTTGATGAATGTCCCCTTTTCCTAATACAGAGCATCCTGGGCGCAGGGGCTGTCTCCCCCTGCAATGTTGGAATAATGGTATTCCCAGCACACAGTTGTAGGCACTTTGTAAGAAGTTTATTCATTTTTGAGAGACCCAGAGACAGCGTGAGTGGGAGAGGCAGAGAGAGAAGGAGAGAGAGAATCCCAAGCAGGCTCCATTTCAACCCGAACCGGGGCTCGAACCCCCGAAACCGTGAGATCATGACCTGAGCAGAAACCAAGAGTCTGGCGCTTAAGCCCCTGAGCCACCCAGGCGCCCCAGCACTTAATAAGCGCTTGTTGAATGCATATTCCTTTGAAGGAAAGAATTAGTGAGGCGCTTTATCCTACAAGCAAGTGCGCTTAAGGAGCTGAATTTTTTACTTTAATTTGGATGACCTGTGAACAGCACGTGTCCGGCGGCTACAGAATCGGACACGCGGGTCTAGAGAAAGGGGCGGGCTCAACCGTACGGATGGATTTGAGGAGCAGCCGCAGACCCGCCCCTCCCGAAACACACCCTCCCCTCCCCTCCCCTCCCATGGTCTAGATCGTGCGATCGGGTTATTTGTCTGGAGGAAAACTGCTTAACAAGCGACTGCCCAGGATCTGCTTAGTCAACCTTTACCGGCTCACTTAATCCTCACAATTGAGTCCTTTGTTATATACATTAGTTACTGATTTTATTATTTTTTTAAAGTTTATTTGTTTTTCAGAGAGAGTGAGCAGGGGAGGGGCCGAGACAGAGAGACAGAATCCCAAGCAGGCTCCGTGCTCACAGCACGGAGTCCAGTCTGGGGTTCGAACCCAAGAAGAGAACCGCGAGATCATAATCTGAGCTGAAATCAGGAGTCTGACGCTTCCCCGACTGGGCCACCCAGGCGCCCCATTCCATGAGTCTATTTTTTTTTTTTTAATTTATTTTTGGGACAGAGAGAGACAGAGCATGAACGGGGGAGGGGCAGAGAGAGAGGGAGACACAGAATCGGAAACAGGCTCCAGGCTCCGAGCCATCAGCCCAGAGCCTGACGCGGGGCTCGAACTCACGGACCTCGAGATCGTGACCTGCCACCCAGGCGCCCCACCATGAGTCTATTTCATCCTTAGAACAGACCCATGAGGGAGAGATTATGATCATTTCCAAATGAGGACATCGTGTAGCGAGTATTTTATTTGCCCAAAGCACAGCCTGCAGGGGCTGACAAGTCCCGTGGGCTTAACCTGGGTGCCTCCTGGCCTCCGGAGGGAACTGTCTAGGGAGCCCTGAGGCATTCACGGATTCACAAGAACTAGTTTGTCCTGCCTTTCCGGACAGGGGGTGGAGTTAGGGTGGGGACGCGACACAGAAAACTCATTTTAGATGTGTGGTTATTGGCAGGGTGTTCAGATGCAGGAGTAAGACCCAAAGGGCAGTGTCAGAAAACACCAGATTGATCGAGATGTGGGCACAAATAGGGCAAGAACAGGGGGTTCTGAGCCTACCCTGCTGGGCTGTGCTGCGTGGCTGTCCCCGGCTCTTCCCTCCGAGTCTTGGTGGCTGTGAACGCACAAGGTGGGGGCGGAGGGGGCGGGGCTTCCAGCTGGCTGGGCAGTGCCTGGGTTGGGTGGGCTTTGGGAGGGGGTGAACAGCAGTTAAATCAGGCCGAGGCCTGGAGTACAGGCTCCCAGTACATCACCCGAGGTCTGGGGGTGCCCCAACCCATCCCTCCATCCACAGCCCCCGCCCCGCAGAAGTCCTGAAACACACAGTCAGTGTGTAACAGAGCGTAAACAAAACCAGCGGCCTGGGAAGCAGGCTCAGCTTCCAGCAGGAGACAGAGGAAGTCACTGCAGCTTGTGAATCCTGTTTTCTCCCCTGTAAGGGCAGGGGTGGGTGTGGGGGGATGAAGGAAGGAAAGCGAGAGAGGGGGAAGCGCTTGGAGCTAGAAAGTCAGGCCTCTGACCCACCCAGGGTGGTTGGGGGTGAGGGGCCAGTGGGGACTGAGCCATGAGGCAGAGGGAGAGCAATTCTGAGTCAACAAGGACCATTTGGGGCCGGGCAAGAAAGGGCCCCATGCCTGCCAGCCTCCAGATCCCACAGATAAAGAGAGATTAATGTCTAATCCAGGCTTCATTCCAGAGATGGACAAACCAGTTTGCCAAGGCTCAACCAGAGAAGCCTCACCTTGCCCACCCCTCCCCCGCCCCTGCCCCGGGCAAGGGGGTGGGCGCCCGAGCATCCGTCTGACCTTCCTGTGCCTCTAGGCACAGCCCTTGACCTTGACTCTCTGTGGCAGGAGCAGTGGGGGATGGGGCTCCAAGAGAGTCTCCAGGACCCAGCGGGTCTGAGGGGCTGCCCTCAGTGCCCTGCGCCCTGAGGAACTTGGGGACATTCGGTGAATTCAGGTTGTAAATCAGTCCCCTCACCTCCTGCCACCCTCAGGTGTCACTGGGTGGGAGAAGCTGTTGCTGGCCCCAAGAGATCCCCAAGACTCTAGGACAGAGGACCAGTCTCGTAGACCCCAAAGTGGATGCCGTCGGGAGCAGGACAAACATTGTAGACGGACCACTGCGCTGGGCTCTGGGTGGCCTGTTCTAACCACTTTGCTTCTTTCCCAGAGCCTCTACTGGGAAAAAGGGAATCCAAAGCTCTAAAACCGACATCTTGATTCCCTGTCCCCTCCAGACCCACTCTTCCTGCGCCCCCGTCTCGGTTTACGGCCACTCCAGCCGGTGGATGGTGGAAGGTGGCCCAGCCTTCAAAATATATCCTCAGGGGGAACATTCCTCCTGCCCCCGCTGATGCCAACCTGCTCCGTGCCTTGCCATAGCTCTTTCCTTCACTCATTCATTCAACACTGATGGGCACGTGCCCTGGGCAGGGCACTGGAGTCACTATAATAAAGGAGACTCCGTCGTGGCCCAGGAGGGGCTCTTATTCTGGGGCTTGGGGAGCAAGACACGCCACTGGAATGATGTCATCAGCGCTAGAGAGGTCGTGTGCGGGAGAGCCCCGGAAGGAAGACTCCCAGGAGAAGGACGGATTTGGGCTGGGCCTTGGAGGACAGGGGACCCCCAGGCAGGATCGTGGCTCAGTCACCCCAAGCAGTGGGCACAGGGGAGGGGCCTTGAGAAAGCATCAGTTGTTGATATCAAAGTTGGGGAGCACAGAGAAAGCTCTCATTTTTGGAGCCACAAAGGGCAAAAGAGAGAGCATGGGGAGCTTGGGGACATGCCAGCGTCCAGTGGGGCTGGTGGCAGGGGTGAGGGGAGAGTGGGGAGGCAGACAGGTTGGCGGGAGCTGACCCACCATGCAGGGCCTTGGGCGCTGGGGTAGGAAGTGTGGCTGTATCCTGAAGACCGTCAAGGCCCCCAAGGGGGTTTTTTGCACAAGGGAGGTGACAACCAGATTCATATTTTAGAAAGGCCCCTCTGGAAAAAATAGTTTCAGAGACGGGGGGCAAACCATAAGAGACTCTTAAAAAGAACAAACTGAGGGTTGATGGGGAGGAAGGGGAGGGGGAAGTGGGTGATGGGCATTGAGGAGGGCACCTGTTGGGATGAGCCCTGGGTGTCATAGGTAAGTGATGAATCATGGGAATCCACTCCCAAAGCCAAGAGCACAATGTATATATACACTGTATGTTAGCTAACTTGACAATAAATTATATTAAAAAAAAGGAAGTCCCCGCTGGCTTCTGGGTAGAGATGCACTGGAGGGGTGACAGGTTAAAGAGACCCGGGAGGAGGCAGGGCGGCATAATGGTTAGGGACTGGGCACTGGGGTCCCATGACCTACATTTAAAATCTGCTTCCTACTTCTTACCTGGGGGCCACTGGACACACCTATTTGTCCAGCATAGCAGCTGACACTGGGTGCTGGGGTTAGAGACTCTGTTCCAGAGAGATGTTTACATTCTAGGTCCTCAGCCTCAGTTTCCCCATCTGTAAACTGGAGACAATAATCATACCCGCCTCCCAGACCAGATGTGATAAATGAGTTAATAGAGGTCAAACGCTCAGCATAGTCCCTGCACCCGGGGGCTCCTGCTGTTACTGGTTACTGGTCCAGGCAAGACGGCACGGACAGAACCAGTTGTGTTCCCCCAAATGCACATGCTGAGACCCTGACCCCCGGTATCTCTGAAAGTGACTGTATTTGGAGACGGGGCCTTTAAAGAGGTAATTAAGTAAAATCAGGTCTGGAGGGTGAGCCCTAATCCAACGTGACTGGTGTCCTTAGAAAAAGAGGAGGTCGGGACACAGGCACACAGAGGGATGTCCACGTGAGGACACAGGGGGAGGACGCCCAGGAGAGAGGCTCAGAAGGAAGCAGACCTGCCCACACTGTGATCTCAGACTTCCAGCCTCTGGAACTGTGAGAAACAAGGTTTCTATGGCTTAAGTCCCCAGCCTGTGGAATCTGTTTCTGCAGCCCTAGCAAACTGATACACACACCAGGCAGCGTAGCAGGACCGGGAAGGAAGACACGGATATGAGTCGCTTGGGGGGGGGGGGGGGTGGCGGGGGGGGGAAACTCGTGTGCCCAGCACACAGTAGGTGCTCATTATCTGTCGAATATGGTTGGATCTGGCAGGACAGGGACCGGGAAGGGAGGGCTGAGGACAGTCGAGAGAAGGCAGGACAAACCCGATGGCACTGGGCAGAGGCAGATGAGAGCTCTAACCGCCAGCACCGCCCAGCCCCCAACCCCCAGCCACACAGCAAACACTTCATGCCTCTGCTCTGCCAGGGGGCACCTTGAGAGCCCACATTTACTGAGAAGGACACTAAGGCTTTGGAAAGGGGCAGGGACTGCTCCCGAGGGAAGCAGGGGCAGGGGCCTCTGGGACCACCAGGGCGGGGACGCTCTGCAGGACAGGTGGCTGGAGCCTGGGAGAGAGGTGGGAGCTTCTGGGAACAGCCTGGAGCTGGGGGGGGGATGGATGGCCAGGCTCCCAAGGCTCGGGGCTCAGGTTACCTTACTTACATTCATTTCATTTTGTTTTCACGTGACTGGATCCAGGGGCACCTGAGTGGCTCAGTCGGTTAAGCGTCTGACTTCGGCTCAGGTCATGATCTCACGCTTCATGGGTTCGAGCCCTGAGTCCGGCTCTGTGCTGACAGCTCAGAGCCTGGAGTCTGCTTCGGATTCTGTGTCTCCCTCTCTCTCTGCCCGTCTCCCACCCATTCCCTCTCCCTCTCTCTCTCTCTCTCTCTCTCTCTCTCAAATATTAATAAACATTGGGCACCCAGGTGGCTCAGTCGGTTAAGCATCCGACTTCAGCTCAGGTCAGGATCTCACAGTCCATGAGTTTGAGCCCCGCGTCGGGCTCTGTGCTGACAGCTCAGAGCCTGGAGCCTGCTTCGCATTCTGTGTCTCCCTCTCTCTCTGCCCCTCCCGCACTCATGCTCTGTCTCTCAAAAAATGAATAAATGTTAAAAAAAAATTTTTTTAAGTAATTGAAAAAATGAATAAACATTAAAAAACAAAAAACAAAAAACAAAGTGACTGGGTCTCAGCACCTCGGAAAGTTTCCAGGACTTTTCAGACGTAGCCAACACTAAAGGCAAGAGCTCACTGCGGTGAGGATTTCTGGCAACTTCTCTGGCTTCTAAAGAAAAGAGTCATGGAAACCAGAGGCCCAGGCCTCTCTGGTGCTTGGAGAAACATGTCGGGGTCAAGAATTTCCCACCCGTAAATTCCCCACGTTTCAAGTTCAGAGGAGGTCTGCGCAGGGCTGGGGTTTGCATAACCTCTCACATCCAAGCTCTTCCTGCTTTGCGGCCTCCTGACAAGCTTGTCATCTGGGCCAGGGTTCACGAAGATGGTCTGATGCACTGAGACTCGCAAACAGATGTAAAGTCAGACTGAAGCTCGGTGCCCTGGAATTTGCTTGATCAAAAAGGGAAATTAAAAAAAAAAAAAAAAAATATATATATATATATATATATATATATATATATTTGGTTTTGGAATGTGCACCCCGGGGTGCTGGGCACAGGAACCCCCTGTCAGGGCCTCCTGGTTCCCCATGTCCCTCCACGCACCCCAGCATGGTGTCTCCCAGCCAATGTGCCACAGTGACCCCATTTCCCCTTGCACTTGTCCCTCTTCAGAATTCACCAAACAGAAGTCAGCATCTTTGAAGTGGATGTTTATAAATCCAAGACTTTTTTTTTTTTTTTCCCAGAATGTTTGGAGGCCTTAGCAGATAATTTTAACTCTTTTCCCCACATGTTCTTGCCATATTTGGGCAAGACAAGAGACAGGAGGGCTTTTTTTGTTGTTTTTTTTTTTCATGAGAAACTGCACTGTCTGGGAGAAGGCCACGGGTGCCTGGGTCTTCTCTCTCTCACGGGCGATTCTGGGCTGAACCTTCACGAACAACTCAACCAGGTCCTGTTCCAGTCCAGGTACACAAACGATCATCGGACGGGAAATGTCAGCCTGTAAACATTTTTGGAGGAACCCCCCCAGCACCTTGCCCAAGAGATCGCTATCTCTGGGGCAGAGACTTTCTGTCACTTTCTGTCTCCCAGAGATAAGGATCTGATCATCCACTCGGCACGGCGGGGCTCGAGGCGATCGGACTCGTGCCCACTTCACAGAGGGGAAAGCGAGGCCCAGAGGGGGGAGCAGCGTGTCTGGTTTTTAAACACATCTTCGGGGCGCCTAGGTGGCGCAGTCGGTTAAGCGTCCGACTTCAGCCAGGTCACCATCTCGCGGTCCGGGAGTTCGAGCCCCGCGTCGGGCTCTGGGCTGATGGCTCAGAACCTGGAGCCTGCTTCCGATTCTGTGTCTCCCTCTCTCTCTGCCCCTCCCCCGTTCATGCCCTGTCTCTCTCTGTCCCCAAAATAAATAAAAAAACGTTGAAAAAAAAATTAAAAAAAAAAAATAAACACATCTTCGCTTGGGCGCATTTCAAATCTATAGACACGTTTCAAGAACAGTATAATGAATATCCATGTTTTTTTACCAAATGCTAACATTCTGCGACATGTGCTTTCTCTCTCTTTCTCTCTGTCCCTCCTTATTCACGTATCTGCTCTCGCTTCGGAGGTGGTGACCTACGAGACCACGATACTGTGACTGCATTCTGGAAATGGCAGATCTGCTCAATATTATTATCCGATACGCATTCCATAATCTGGATTCCTCATTGTCCTACTAGCCGTAACAGGGCTCTTTGTAGGTAGTTTTCATCCAGGAATTAATCAAGGGTCACCAGGGGCAGTTAGTGGTTGAGCCTCCTTCAGTCTTCATCAGTTCTCAGCCTTTTGTTTTGTGTTGTGTTTGCCTCTGGCTTTGCTGATATTAACATTTTCAAAACACCCAGGCCAGCTGGTTTGCAGGAAGTGCCTCAATTTGTGTTTGTCCGGTTGTTTCCTCTTGGTCTGATTTAGGTTAAACTTTTGGGATGGGAACACTGCAAAGAAGATCCTGGCCCTTCTCAGAGGCATGACACCAAGGAAGCACATGAAGTCAGTCTATCCATTATCGGTTATCTTACGTCCGATTACTTCCCTAAGCTGATGTCCCCGGATACCTGCACATCTTGTTCCTTAAAAAATCTTTCACCTATGGGGCGCCTGGGTGGCTCAGTCGGTTAAGCGTCCGACTTTGGCTCAGGTCATGATCTCGCTGTTTGTGGGTTCGAGCCCCCACGTCGGGCTCTGTGGTGACAGCTCGGAGCCTGGAGCCTGCTTCGGATTCTGTGTCTCCCTCCCTCTCTGCCCCACCCCCGCTTGCACTCTGTGTCTCTCTCTGTCTCTCAAAAATGAATACACATTCAAAATTTTTTTAATTTTATTTTTTATTTTTAAAAATTTACATCCCAATTAGTTAGCATATAGTGAAACCATGATTTCAGGAGTAGATTCCTTAATGCCTCTTATTCATTTAGCCCATCCCCAAACCTTAAAAAATTTTTAACAAAATGTTTCATCTATGGTTTTAACATTCATTGAGATGATTATTTCTTGAAATCAGTTATTACCAGGATGTTTGCAAAATGGCGATTTTTGGTTTGTCATTCCTTGTACATTTACTAGTTGGTGTTCTCCGAAGAAAAATGTTCTCTTTTACAACATTAAAAAAAATGTTTTTTTAATGTTTTTATTTATTTTTGAGACCGAGAGAGACAGAGCATGAGCAGGGGAGGGGCAGAGAGAGAGGGAGACATAGAAACTGAAGTGGGCTCCAGGCTCTGAGCTGTCAGCACAGAGCCCGACGCGGGGCTTGAACTCACGGACTGCGAGATCATGACCTGAGCCGAAGTCGGACGCTCAACCAACTGAGCCACCCAGGCACCCCAAACATGTTTTTTTTTTTGTTTGTTTTTTTACTTTTTAAGTTTTTTAAAGATTTATTTATTCCGAGTTCGAGAGAGAAAGAGAGAGAGAGCAGAAGAGAGGGGCCGAGAGAGAGGGAGACAGAGAAACCCAAGCAGGCTCCACACTGTCAGCACAGAGCCCAATGCAGGGCTCGAACCCACAAACCACAGATCATGACCTGAGCCGAAGCCAAGAGTCAGATGCTCAAATGACTGAGCCACCTAGGCTCCCCTGTTTTATAACATTTTTTAAAGTGCCGGTATTGGCCCGCGGATTCATGTTTCACCCAAGGGGCTAGATTTGTTACTTTTATTATTTATTTTGTGTGCGAACTTTCCATCTGGCCGCTGGGCGCCCCTTCAAGCCCCTTCTGGGCCTGCGCCTTGGACACAGTCCCATCGTTTTCTAGCACTTTAGTTTCTAGGCTCCTCCTGACATTCTCTGTCCCAGCCCGGAAGTTACCATCTCTCCCAGGGGGCCCAGTGCCTTTTACTGGGGAATGCTTTTGCAGGACCCAGAGTGCTAAGTGACTGTGGCTAGGCCCTTTGAGCAGACAGAGCTAGGGAGTTGCTATTTTTATCTTAGCAATACTACCAATTCAAAACTCCCTAAGTTCTCCTCCCCCCCGCCCCCCAAATCTCCCTCCTGCTGTATTGAGGACCTGGGTCCTGACACCAGTTCTGGGGCACACCCAAGTCGCTGCAGAACTGCTCTGCCCTCCCCACCCCTGCTTCATTCCTGCGGTCCAGGCCTTGGCTACAGCTCTCCCTGCCTTCACAGTGCTCCCTACAAGGGAGCACAGTCAGACAGGCCTCGTCAAGTTTCTCGGTAGTTTTCTGCACAGGGTTATGTCGTTCATGCTATACCCGGATTCCTTACTTTCTGTTAAGTTTCCAATTTTAGCTCCCCTCCCCACCCTTGTTGATTTATTTCTTATATGTAAAATATAGTATTTAAGACACTCTTGGAGATTCCTGACGCTGGAAGAGTGTGTGTGCGGCCTGGAGAGTCCCTGGCCGTCCACCTGTGAACCCCAAGGGTCACACCGGGGTCTCTGGAGAGCTCACAGGCCCGGGACCTCGTGGTCTCTATGACAGCGCTTTTTCTCATTAGCCTGTTTAATCTTCACAGGAGCCGAGAGAGTACCTGGCACCTAGTAGGGTCTCCGTAAACAGCCGTAGAAATTAGAGGCCCATTTCACAGGGTGGAAGCCGTGGCTCAAAGAGGGGACGTCTTGCCCGCAGAGGTCTCATTAGGCAAGAGACGCTGTGAGAGCGCCGCCCCAGCTCCTGCACACAGTAGGCGCTTCGGCGGAGACGCGGGGCGGGCGTGTGCCCCGGGGAACCGGAGTTCTGGGCAGACGGGGCGGGGCGTATGCAAAGAGCCAGCGAGGAGGCCGGGGATTGGCCGGCGCGGGCGGGGGCGGGGCGCGCCGAGGGAGGGCCCAGGCCGCCAGGTGCGCGGACCCTGAGACGCGCGGTGCCCGCTGGACCGCCCGCCCCGCGCTCCCCGCGGCTGGTTCAAGGCCATGCTTCCGCTCTGGGCCCTGCTGGCCCTCGGCTGCCTGCGCCTCGGCTCGGGTGAGCGGGGAAGGGGAGAAGGGGCCGTGCCTCGGGAGGGCGGGCAGCTGTGACCTGGGCCCTGACCCTCCCACAGCCCTCAGAGGAACCTGGATGGAAAGGAGCATTGGGAACGGGGAGCTTCGCGTGTTCACTCCAGGAACGGGCACGCCTGCCTGCTCTGTGCCAAGCCCTGTGGATCCTCTGGGGTTAGGGTGTTGCTAACAATAGACCACACTAACTAAGCTTCCTCAGGTGGGATTCCAGGGCTCAGGGATCACAGATCCCTGTGATGGGTGCTGTGAGAGACAGACGCACAGGGGGCTGCGGGAGAGCAGAGAAGGGGCGGGACTAGACCCTGGAGAGGCCTGGACTGGAGGGGATGGAGGGGCCTTGCAGGGGAAGGGGCAGCCCCCGCAAGTTCAAGGAGGGAGGCAGTATGGTCTATCCTGGGAACCTCCCGACCACTGTCCATCAGCGTGGCTGGAGCATGGGGTGGGGGTGGGTGGGGGGCGTGCTTTGGGGTGAGGCCGCAGGCCCAAGGAAGCAAAGCCCAGAACCTCAGGACTTTGATGGCCCTTCAGAGGGGCTGGACTGTGTTGGAGTCCCTTCCAACGCAGTGGGGAGCCACAGAAGGGGCCCAGGAGGAGAGTGACAGGGTCAGGTTTGCATGTTAGAGAGCCGAGAATGGGGGAAGGGTCCACGTGAAGAGACTGGAGCCGCTGGACTGGGCTGACTGCGTGAGGAGATGCTTAGGAGAGGCAGTGGGGTTCTTGGCAACCGAAGAGAGAGAGGGCAGCAGGGGGCTGGACCGCTTGGCTTCAGGGGGTGGGGGGGGGTGTGGGGGCAGGGGTGCCGCCTGTGTCTGAGACAAGTTCCTGAAATGGCCCTTGGGGAGGGCGAACCCCAGTGCCCGGCACACTCTGGGTGTCGGGAACCCTGTGCAGACATGGGGTGGGGGGCAGAGTGTGCCCAGGGGTGTGGGCTCCTCTGCTGGGGGTCAGCTCCTGTCCTCATCGCCTCCTCTAGGTGTGAACCTCCAGCCCCAGCTGGCCAGTGTGACCTTTGCCACCAACAACCCGACCCTCACCACGGTGGCCTTGGAAAAGCCTCTCTGCGTGTTTGACAGCTCAGCGGCCCTCGATGGCACTTTTGAGGTCTACCTCTATGTCCTGGTCGACTCAGGTAAAGGCCTTCTTCCCGCGGGCCGCACTGAAAGGGGCTTTGACCTGTCTGCAGGGGGGAGGAAAGGACACGGGTCGTGGGGTGCTTTAGCACCGGAACGCGACTACCCCCGTGTACCTCACTGGCAGGCAGCCCTGGGGGCTCCGTGCCAGCCCTGGGCGGGGAGCTGAGGCCACACGTATGGACTCGCCCCCGAGAAGCGTCCAGTCTAGCGGAGAAATAAAGGCAGCACCAGTCACTGAGCACCTGCATCGTGCTCAGTGCTTCCCACACCTTAGAGCTAATATTGACAACCGGCCGGCAGGACAGCTGCTAGGATGCCCATCACAGAGCAAGGAATCAAGGCTCACAGAGGCGGAGTCACTCGTGGGGGCCCCCAGGCTGGAAAGTGAACCCAGATCGCTGTGGTGTCTCAAGCCCCGGCCCTTCCCCAGGCTCCCCGAGGTGGTGCCTGATTGGGGTTTGCGAGGGAAAGCATGCACTTGGACCCACGAGCTCTGGCCCGGCCTCGCCTGCTCACTGGGGCGATCCTGGGCTTCTGAGAGAAAGAACCCAGCGACGACCTCTTACATTTCTGGCAGCCCGTTCAGGGCCATCATTGCATTCTTCCAGCCGACACTTCCCGCCTGCCTACCTGCGCCCGATCTGTGCCCACTGCAGGGGGGGTTCTCTCCCATTTTACAGACCAGGGCCCAGAGAGGTACAAGGGGTCGTCCGAAATCACCCAGCAAGTAAGGAAGGGACCTAGGACCCAACGCAGGTCTGTCTGTTTCCCCTGTACCGTAGCACCCTCCTTTCTCAGTTTACGGAAGATCCGGGGCTCTCAGGGGAAAATGGTGGAAGTCTGTTGGGGCGGGAGGGTCTGTAGGAAGAGGAGGTGGGTGAGAGCCGGGAGCCGGGCACGGCGCCCGAAGCCGAGAGGTGATCCCGTCTGCCCCCTCCGTTGCACCGGGGGCCCTCGAAGCAGGGCCGAACCTGCCTCAGCCTGGGACGCGGGGCCCAGCATAGCGCTGGCTCAGGGAGGGTGTCCGCGGGTATTGGGTGGATGGCTGAGTGAGTGCCTTTGAGCTGAGGTGGCCAGGAATCTCACTCCCGACCCTGTCTCTGCAGCCAGCTCCAGGAACGCCTCCGTGCAGGATGCCAAGACCCCGCTGAGCTCCACCTTCCAGCAGACAGAGGGGGGAAGGACAGGCCCCTATAAGGCAGCGGCCTTTGACCTGATCCCCTGTGGTGACCTGCCCAGCTTGGATGCCATCGGGGATGTGGCCCGGGCCTCGGAAATCCTGGACGCCTACCTCGTCAAGGTGGGCGCCAACGGCACCTGCCTTTCAGACCCCAACTTCCACGGCCTCTGCAACCCGCCCCTGTCGGCGGCCACGGAGTACAGGTGGGTGTGGGCAGCTGTGGGTGAGTGACCGTCATGCCCCAGCCCTGACTCAGGAAGGCCCAGAAGGGCCGCGTTTCTTGTACCAGGACTGGCCCAGGGCTCACGAAGGGGCCTGCTTCAGGGCCCCAAGCACTCAGAAGGACCCCTGCTTGGCTTAATTCTCTGCCTTTGTCATCTTGAAATTCTTTTATTATTTTTTAAATCTTTTTTTTTTTTTCACATTTGTTTATTTTTGAGAGAGAGACACACAGAGACAGTGTGGGAGGGGGAGGGGCAGAGAGAGAGGGAGACCAGAATCCGAAACAGGCTCCAGGCTCTGAGCGGTCAGTACAGAGCCCGACGCGGGGCTCGAACTCACAGACCGCGGGATCGTGACCTGAGACGAAGTCAGATGCTTAACCCACTGAGCCCCCCAGGCGCCCCCCCCCCTTTTTTTTTTAAGTGTTAAACTAGAGGCTGTTGATTTTTTGGTTCTCAGAATATCCGCTGTTTTAAACTGACCATGTATGAGACCGTCAGCGGGCTCTTGGTATTTTGTGCTGATCCTCCTTTATGATTAGAAACACTTGATTGGGGTTTTCTACATAAAAATATAGCCCTGTCCCAGGAAAGTTGAGTTGGGAATGAATATTATTCCTTTTTTTTTTTTTTTTTTAAGTCCCTTTTGTGTGCCAAGGACCAAGCTGGGAATAGTGGAAAGCAAAAATACCACCAGGACAAATGGGTTAATACTCAGCCAGTATGCTACAGGCCTCGTATAGATACTAGAGAAATGGTGGGGGCGGGTCTCCCAGAGGGAGAGCTGACAGGAGGGCCATTGGTCCCTTCCTGGAGGCTTCCTGGAAAGAGTCCAGGGGCAGGAAGATGGGGCAACGGTGCCGATGCCAAATCCAGCACTGTCCTGTCGCCCAGAGCCCACCCTGTGGCCGCCTAGATTTCCATCTCCTAGAAGTACCCCGTCTGTCCCCCAAACCAGTCCTCCCAACCCCTCCCACCTGCCGGTGGCCCGGGGCGCACAGGATGGATAGAAGTCGCCCTTTGCTCCGTCTCCTTGCAGGTTCAAGTACCTCCTCGTCAACATGTCCACGGGCTTAGTACAGGACCAGACCCTATGGTCCGACCCCATCCGCACCAACCGTCGTAAGTTGGGGGGGGGGGGGCAGGGCTGCGGGGCAACCCTCAGGGGAACCCGGGAAAGCAGACTCAGCCTGTCATGGGGAAAAGTCTCCCCAGATGCAGGGCAGGCTGTTGGGTTGATGAGGAAAGTGCATCTTTTTTTAAAAAAATTTTTTTTTTTTAATTTTTTTTTTTTTTTTTCTGGGGCGCCTGGGTGGCGCAGTCGGTTAAGCGTCCGACTTCAGCCAGGTCACGATCTCGCGGTCCGGGAGTTCGAGCCCCGCGTCGGGCTCTGGGCTGATGGCTCGGAGCCTGGAGCCTGTTTCCGATTCTGTGTCTCCCTCTCTCTCTGCCCCTCCCCCGTTCATGCTCTGTCTCTCTCTGTCCCAAAAATAAATAAACGTTGAAAAAAAAATTTTTTTTTTTTTTTTAATTTTTTTTTTCAACGTTTATTTATTTTTGGGACAGACAGAGACAGAGCACGAACGGGGGAGGGGCAGAGAGAGAGGGAGACACAGAATCGGAAACAGGCTCCAGGCTCCGAGCCATCAGCCCAGAGCCCGACGCGGGGCTCGAACTCCCGGACCGCGAGATCGTGACCTGGCTGAAGTCGGACGCTTAACCGACTGCGCCACCCAGGCGCCGCAGGAAAGTGCATCTTTAAAAAAATGTTTTTTAATATTTATTTTTTTGAGAGAGAGAGAGAGAGAGAGAGAGTGTGCGTGCAGGGAGGGAGGGGCAGAGAGAGAGGGAGACAGAGTCCGAAGCAGGCTCCAGGCTCCGAGCTGTCAGCACAGAGCCGGGGCTCGAACTCACGAAGCATGAGATCATGACCTGAGCTAAAGTCGGACGCTTAACCGACCGAGCCACCCAGGGGCCCCAGAGGATGCATCTTTACCTGACACTTGCCCCCTCCCTTGTCTGAGGTGTTGTAGCAGGTGACGGGTTTGCTGGCGTAACTGAGGTGGGTGTGGCGTTTGTCCTGCATTCCATCCTGACCCCCCCACCCCATGTTGAGTCCGCCCCCACGGTAAGCTGACGGGCCATGCAGTAGCTCTGAAAGGTAGCTTGAAGTCACATGGCTAGTGACGGGTGTGGACAGGGCGTGTGTGCATGTGGCTGGGGTGCCCCCCCCCCCACCCCGTAACAGTGCTGCCTTGGGACCAAGCGTCCCGAGTTCAAGCCCAGCCTCTGCCCCTCACTGCTGTGTGAACCCTTCAGAACCTCAGTTCCCCCATCTCAGAAGTGGGAGGAAAAACCCTTGGTCTGCCTCCCCAGCCGGATTCCTTTGAATTATCCAGGCAAAAGCACCAGGCCCGGTTCTTTTTGGGCAGGGCCCGAGGTCAGTTTGTGGGAAGACTGTGCCCTTTGGGACTAGACAGACCGGCACGTAAACTCGAGTCTAGAGTCCGAGTGCCCTGGGACAGGAACTCAGTCTCCCTGAGCTGCAGAAAGTGATCTGTAGAATGGACATCTCGTGGGTCTATATGGGGCAATGACCAGAAAGCAGCTAGTTCACCGTAGGACCTGTAAGTTGTTCACTGAGTTCTAAAGGTGACTTTGGTAGAGGGGTGGAGGGGTTCTGTTAGACCAGGGCCCTTTGCCTCATCTTTAAAAAATTTTTTTAAATTTATTTTTGAGAGGGTTTTGAGAGAAAGAGAGAGTGAGCAGAGGAGAGGCAGGCACAGAATCCAAAGCGGACTCCAGGCTCTGAGCTGTCGGCACAGAGCCCGACGTAGGGCTGGAACCCACCGACCACGAGCTCATGACCTGGGCTGAAGTCAGATGCTTAACCCACTGAGCCACCCGGGTGCCCCAGGCCTCATCTTTAACTGCGGATAATCCGTATCCCATCCATTTCACCAGACGAGTTGAGTTAGGTTGTAATTTAAAATTATGCAAAAGGCCAGGGACACCTGGGTGGCTCAGTCAGTTAAGCCTCGGACTTTGGCTCAGGCCATGATCTCACAGTTTGTGAGTTCAAGCCCTGCATCGGGCTCTGTGCTGACAGCCTGGAGCCTGCTTGGGATCCTCTGGCTCTCTCTCCCTCTCTCTCTCTCTCTCTCTCAAAATTAAGTAAACATTTTTTAAAAATGAAATTATGCGGAAAGACCCTTAAGAGAGGAAGGGAAGAGACACACGAGGCAGTTGGGACGTGGGTGTGGCACAAGCAAGATAATTGCGCCTCAGACCTGGGGGGGGACAGACACGGACCCGGGTCCCTGCTTCATCCTGAGATCTGCGGCTGCCGGGCCTGGGGCGGGGGTCCCCTGTGTGTCCCTGGGAGAAGGCTGAGGGGTGCAGTGTCTGGGGAGTAAGTGGGCCCGTGTCCCGTTAGCCACCCCCTACTCCGCGATCGACACGTGGCCGGGCCGGCGGAGCGGGGGGATGATCGTCATCACGTCCATCCTGGGCTCCCTGCCCTTCTTCCTGCTCGTCGCCTTTGCTGGTGCCATCGTCCTCAGCCTCCTGTGAGTAGCCGCCGGCTGGAGGGTGCGACTCGGGGTGCACACCAGGCACGCTCCTCCTCGAGGGTCCCCCCCCACTGCCAGGCAGGGGAGAGCCCAGAAGGCCATGGAGCTGCCTTCCACCCCGGGGCGGGGGCGGGGCCGGGGGCTGGTGAGAGGGGAGCAGGGTCCTGGGGTGTCCGAGGTCAAATCATTCAGCTGGGTAGGGAGGGGCTCGGTACCCGGGCTTTGCGGGCAGGTCCCGGCTCTGACACCTCTCCTTCTGTGCCTCAATTTCCTCATCCGGGCGACGGGGATACGAACAAATACTATCCTCTTTGTGGAGTCTTGAAGGTTAAGTGACATAATCCCTAGAGTTTTCAGGGCAGCACCTGGACACTCAGTAAATATTAGCTTTGTTGTCGTAGTTCAGTTCACCTACTTGCTGCAAGATGGGGAAACTGAGGCCCAAGGTCACAACAGCCAGTTAAAACAGAGTTGAGCTCAGAGCCCTGGGCTTCTGAAGCTACCAACAGCTCTGATGTTGGACGAGGACTTGAGGTCTCCCGTGGGGGGTCCGTCGCAGCTCACAGGGCTGCCTGGAGGGAAGTCAGGTGTGCCCACAATCCACTCGTCCTGGGACGATGGCGCAGGGGGGGGAATCAAGGCACCGGCAGGTGCCGTGGGAATCTAGAGGAAGGGGAGGAAGGTCCTGGCTGGATCCCTGCCAGGGAGGGCTTCCTGGAGGAAGGAGCGGGAGGAGCCGAGCCTGTGGGGGGGGGGGGGAGGGGGGGGATGAGTCGCCAGGTCCTATGCAGAGTGCTGCTCAGAGAGAGGGAGGCTCTGAAGGGGGAGAGGGTGCCTGCCCCAGTGCTGGTGGGAGGACAGATGGGAAGTCCCCTTGGAGCAGGTGAAATTAAGGGGACACAGAGACCAGCCAGGCGGGAAAAGCCCTGTGGGCTGGGTGGGGGATGGGGAAGGGGACAATGAACTTGCAACTCGGTCGCCCTCTGCCATTTAAGTCCTTAAAAACACAAATAACAGATGAGATTAGTCACTAGGAGACTGGTCTGTCTGGCCAGACTTGGGAGCCCTGGGGACATGGGTATGTCCCTCCCTCCTTGTGGGCAGCACGTTAATCTGGCACCAAAGGTCCTGTTCTCTGACGTTGGCCTGGCTCTCCCATTTATCCCTCCTCTACCCCCATCCCAGCCCCAGCGACACCAGACTGCCCACTGTTACCCCAGCCCTTCCTGTCGCGTGCCTGGAATGCCTTTCTCAGCCCCCTCCTTCGGGATCTATGACCTGTCCCCTCCTCCAGGAAGCCTTCCTGTCCGTTCTGTCTGGTCATTCTTTCCTGTGGCCTGTCTTCCCCAATCTTAGCTCTTTGGGGATTTGGGACGGCGGCCTCCAAGTGTCCAGCTCATGGCAAGATCTGTAAATCGCCTGTTCCCGCAGTTCCAAACGGGGTGCCCCTTCCCTTATCCCGGGGCCCTGGCACGCAGTGAGGGCTCTGGAAAGACTGGTCTCTGGCCGAGGGCAGCGTCTAAGTAGAAAGGTCCCTGAGCAGCTGCAGGGGTTTAGGCTTGCTCTGTGCCCCTAACCCTTACTCTCGTCGTCTGCTTGGTCAGGGACACGGGCGGTTCTGACAGGGAAACGACACACGACTCCCAGATCACGCAGGAGGCCGTCCCCAAGTCCCTGGGGACCTCGGAGCCCACGTACACGTCTGGGAACCGGGGGCCGCCGCTGGACAGGGCTGAGGCGTATTCCAGCTAGCTGCAGGACTGAGCCCGGGCCCGCTACTGGGCGGGAGGCCTTCTCCCCACTGGCCTTGCCCAGGGGGTGTGCGGGCAGCCGGTGCCCTGACCCCACCCACGGCGGAACAGGGCATGTTGGCCCAACCTGCGGGAAAACTGTTAATAAAATCTGCCCAAGGTTTTGAGTTCCAAATGAATGAGGGACAAGACAGATGAATGAATGCTTGAGTCCATGTTGGGCGGAGGCGCCGGATTGTTTCTCTAGAGGGTGGGGGCAGGGGACTGATTTTCCATCAGAGTGGAGGGGGTGAGGGTTAGGAAAAACGGTGTCAGAACCCCTGGAACATCCGGAAGATGGGGGAAGCAGCACCCCCCTGATCGCCTCCCGTGAGCTGGAGGGGTCCCGAGAGACGGGCCAGGCGTGCAGTCACTAGATGGTGTTTGGGGTTCGCTGACTCCGAGGTGCTTGAAGCTGAACTGGGCCCCACAGGGGCAGCGGCCATCAACTCCTGTGTCCCCCAGCAGCCATCTCCTTCTCTCCGGGGCTCAGCTTCCTCATCTGTAAAATGGGCTGATGTGTAAATGGCTCCTTTCAAGGCTCCCTCCCTGCTTTCCCTGAGGGCACCGCGGTGGGCGGGCCGAAGAGGCTTCCGGAAACAGAAGAGGGGCACCGAGTCCACTTGTGGGGGTGCCGCAGGGACCCTCCTACTCCCGCTTCCCGGCTCAGATGACTCAGTTCTCTCTTCTGAGCCAGGTAGCAAGACCACTTCCCTCTGGGGAATGTGCAAAACAAGTCATGGTTTTCCCATCACGGAAAGGAGAAATTTCTCCGAGCAGGGCTGGGTTAAAGCAGGCACGCTAACCTGTCAGCTGTGAGGGAGACAATGCTCCTGAGAGGCGGCGGTCTCCCCGCTGGCCTTCATCAGCAGTGGCTGATGGGGTCCACTGAGACCACCAGATCTTCCTCTGGGGGTACGGATGCTGAGACCAGCACGGGTCCACCAGCGGGTTCCAAAGCCGGGAAGGCAGGAGGCAGAAGCTGTGAGAAGAAGCCTGAAGTCAGGCAAGGGTCAGGAGAAGCCAAAGCGGCCGAGGGTCCATCAGGGTGGCCGCGGCCACGGGAGCTGAGAGGAATCCAGTCCCTGGGCCGTGGGGAGGAGGGAGAGATGGCACAGACTGGGTAGGCTCCGGCCAGCTCTGGATCCCTCGACACTGCATTCCAAGCCCAGGAGCGCTAGCCTGGGCGGCCACTGTGCTAATTCGTCCTCCCCGAGCCCTGCCTCCAGTAGGGCTGTGCTTCCAGAGCTCCTCCAGGAGAAACCCCAGGGGCCGCAGAGGGGAGGCAAGGCTTCCGGAAGTCTGCCCTTGTTAAAAATTCCTGCAAATGTGCATTTTGGTTTTTTTTTTTTCCGGTTTTTCACAAGTCATCTCTACGCCCAGTGTGGGGCTCGAACTCACAACCCTGAGATCAAGAGTCGCACCCTGCCTTCTGTTTTGTAACATGCCTGTATTTATTTTAATGGAGGTGGGCTTCACATAACACACAATTAACCGTTTTAAAGCAAACAGTTCAGTGGCATTTAGAACATTCTTGATGTTATGCAACCATCACCTCTGCCTGCTTCCAGAATGTTTCCATCACCCCAAAAGGAAACCCTGTACCTATCAAGCAGGGACTTCCTGTCCCACCCCCCCCCCCCCCCCCCCACCGCCAACCCGAGTCCCTGACAACCACCAGTGTCTCTGGACATTTTGTACCAAAGGACTCATACAACGCGTGGGCTTTTGAGTCTGGCTTGTCATGTTTGAGTCTTGGGTCATGTTTCTGAGGTCCAGCCACACCGTAGCAGTCGGCCGTCTGGCCCTGTCATTCTTCGGTGGACGGACGCAGGGGTCGTCTCCACCGTTCGCTGTCGTGTCGCTGTTTGCGGGGGTCAGTGCTGCTCTGAACGGCCACCTTCACGCATTTGTTTGGACACCCGTTGTCGGGGGTCTTGGGTGCGTACCTCGGAGCGGATGGCCGGGTCATATGGCCGTTCTGTTTCACGCGTTGAGGACCCACCAAATTGTTTCCCACGTCGGGAGAGGCTGCTGGTCCCGCGAGTGAAGCACAGCCTTTCTGGCATCAGATCTGACTTACCTGTCAGCCGGGAGACCTTAGGTGAGCCGCTTCGTCTCGTGCAGCCTCGGTTTCCCCGTTTGTAAAAAAGCTTTGGGCCCTCGGTTTCCCTCTCTCTCTGCCCCTCCCCTGCTCATTCTCTCTCTCAAAAATAAGCATTAAAAAAAGAAGAAGAAGAAGAAGACAGGGCGCCTGGGTGGCTCCGTGGGTGGCTGGGTGGCTGAGCCATCTTCGGCTCGGGTCATGATCTCACGGTTCGGGAGTTCGAGCCCCGCTCTCGTGGGCTCTGTGCTGACAGCTCGGAGTCAAAATCTTTGTGTCCCTCCCTCTCTCTCTGCCCCTCCCCTGCTCACGTTCTGCCTTCTGTCGTGCTCTCTCTCAAAAACAAATAAGCATAGGGGCGCCTGGGTGGCGCAGTCGGTTAAGCGTCCGACTTCAGCCAGGTCACGATCTCGCGGTCCGGGAGTTCGAGCCCCGCGTCAGGCTCTGGGCTGATGGCTCAGAGCCTGGAGCCTGTTTCCGATTCTGTGTCTCTCTCTCTCTCTGCCCCTCCCCCATTCATGCTCTGTCTCTCTCTGTCCCAAAAATAAATAAAAAACGTTGAAAAAAAATTAAAAAAAAAAAGCATTAAAAAACAACAAAAAAAAAGGCGACTCGTGGAGCAGCTCCCAGCCTGTGCCCAGAAGCCCCTGCACATACTCACATCGGCCGCGTAGGCAGGGCTTCCCCACGGCTGCTCCGAGCCTTGGCCACACGCCCTGTGACCTCCCAGGCCAGGCGAGCACAGGAGGCGCGGGGGGTCGGTGCCACGGAGCCGCAGCCAGCCTCCGCATCTTCCCTGGAGGCCGCCAGGGGCCGGGTTCCCATCCCGGGTTCTGATGAGGTTTAAGGCTTCCTGCCTTACGGTGCTGCTGGAGCAGGAAAGTTCAGTCCAGGAGTGTCCCCCATGAGGCAGTGGTCTGGCCCCTGGTGATTCAGGGTCAGCCTGCAGGATCGCAGGGGGCTGGGGTCTCGCCCGGCTTTCCTTGGCTGTCTGAGTCTAACAGGGAAATTCGTTTGTTCCCCACCGAATCTGCCAGCCTGGCCTCGGCAGGCCTGTTACGGCATAACCCACAGACTTTCTTTTTTGTTTTCTTTTGACTTGTTTTTTTTTTGGGGGGGGGGGGATGCGCAAGTGAGCGAGGGGCAGAGAGAGAGAAGCAGGGCTCACCTGACGCAGGGCTCGCACCCACGAACCGCGAGATCGTGACCTGAGCCAAAGCCGGACGCTTAACCGACTGAGCCGCCCAGGCGCCCACAGGGGCTGATGCGCGGAGCACACACGATGTGAGAGGCCCGGGGACTGGCTGAGATCACTTAAGGGGGATAGAGAGACTGCAGGGGACCGAGCGCGTCCCCAGTGGGGCCGGCATGGAGGGACGCCCAAGAGAACAGGAAGAGAACTCACCGGAAAGCTGCACCCTACCTTCTGTGACCCCGACGCGGTCTCTGGCCTCTGTTCTCCCGCTCAGCCCCCGAACCTCCCCATCACTGAGATGGTGACAGCGTTGCTCCCATGTCTCCAAAACCTCCTCCCCAACACACACTTCTGTCCACAAAACAGCCTCTCTGGGGTCCTTCGGCTGGTCCCTCCTGTGCAACACGGGGGGAGAGAAGGGAAAGCAGCGTCTTTCAGACGGTGGGTTGAAGCGGGAGGCCAAGGCCCTGCTAACTCCCAGCCGGCTCTACCCCGTCTGAGCAGAAGAACCCAGGCAGCTGGGCGGGGAGGCGGGTGGAAGAAACCGCGAGTGGTGCATGCGTTCTGGGCCGCACTAAGAAGGCTCTCATTGTAAATACCCACGGGAGCGATTTTCCTGGCCCCTCCCCCGCCTGCCCCACGGCTGAGATGGCAGGACCTTCAAAATGCGCTTTCCACCTCCGCATAGACACGGCCTCACCTTCCCTCCTACCCCAGGCGTGGCTCGTCAATGAACTAATCACATAGACGTGCTGTGTGACTCGGGGCAAGGAAGTAACCTCTCTGGGCGCCCTTGACCTCATGGGTACAGAGAGGGGCGGAACGCTTGGGAAGCCCGCTCAAAGATAAGTGATTTTGTTTTCCCCTCAGATCTGATCAATCACAAAGTGATGTCATTCAGTTCAACCCAATAGAGCCCTGAGCCCCAGGCTTGGGAAAGCTGGCCAGAAGGACAGAAATGCACAGAGGAATTGTCGGAGCAGAGCCTTGGACAGAGCACGGTCTGGCCTTAAACACACAGGTCGGGCTAGAAGTCCTGTCGGATTCGGAGGTATGATCCCCTCCCCACCAATCAGGGCCGGAATAGTCAGGAGGGCTTCCTGGAGGAGAAGGCACTTTTCTCAGATCCCATCTCTAACCCAGCTCCTGAGCCCAGAGGCTGTATTCCACGGCCCTGTCACAGGTAGATACATGCTGAAACAATAGGAACAAGGTCTCGGGACGTTGTGTTTCTTGTTCTTCCATTTTAAATTCAGGATTCTGAACTTTACAAGCGACACAGCACACTGGCTGCTTGAAGAGGACCGAGGAGGCTAGGGTGCTCCTTGGCGGGGCCTCAGACCCGTGCCCCGGTTACTGATCCCTTGAGCCTCCTTCCAGGCCCCTCCTCAGAGCCCTCTACCTGGCTGGAGAGGTGCCTACAGTCACTATCCCCCCTCCTTTGTGGGTCGTGTGACAATCTGGGGATGGACATGGAATTACTGCGGGACGTCTCTGCCCCTGGGAGCTCAGGAACACTCCCTGGGGGCCCCTTGGCACACAGGGCCCTGCTGCTCCTCGACCTCGCCCCCAAAGCTCACTCTTCCCACCTGCACCGAATGGCTGTGCCCTGTACGACAACCCCAGGCCTCAGAATGCGAAGGACGGTTAACCTTCCGTGGCAAGGGGCAAGGGGAGAGGTCTGTCCCAAGGCACAAGTCACACGCGCTCTCATCGCATCAAGAATGGCCCAGGGGAGGAAACTGTCTGGACGCGGATGTATCTGTCCCCGTCCTCCAACGCAGCTCCTGCTTCCTTCCTCCGTCTTCATCCGGCTCTCCATGCAGCAGTCAGGGATGCTGTGAAAATGTCCTGTCCGCACGTTGGCTGCTCCTCCCCCCACCTGCCGGGGTCCCCGTGTCCCCGGGTGTAGAAGCCAGAATCTCCCCACGACTGGGAGAGACGTCCTACCCTGAATGCTACCGGCTGCCCTCACTTCTGTCCGGCCACGGCATTCGCCCAAGGAGGGGCTCTCGGGCGTTTCCAACTTGGGGCTATTCTGAACACAGCTGCTGTGAACCTTTATGTGAGGTTTGCCACCAACACAGTTTTCATTTTTTTCCCCCCCTGGGATGAACACCCGAGGGTATAATTGTTGGTCTGCACGGTCACTTTTGAAAGAAGCTGCCACGCTGTTTTCCACAATGCTTGGAAACCATTTACGGTTCCCCCAGCACTGGATGGATCATCCAGTTTTTCTGCATCCTTCCCAGCATTTGGTGTTACCACTATTTTTTATTTTAGCCTTTCTGATAGGTGGGCACACCTCACCTGCCCAGCAGCAGAGCGTGAGTTCTGGTTCCTTCACACCCTAACAACACTCAGTACGGTTAGTCTTCTTAATTTGGGCCACTTAATTTTCCATCCGTATGTAAGGCTATCTCTTTATGGTTTCAAGTCGCATTTCGCCAGCGGCTAAAAAGGTTGAGCATCTTTTCAGGTCCTTATTTGCCGTCCCTGTATCTATACCGATGAAGCATGTGTTCAAGTTTTTGTTTGTTTGTTTGTTTTTTGATTGGGTTGTTTGTCTTCTTACTATGAGTTATAAGAGTTCTTTCTATATTCTAGATTGGGCCCTTAGAGAAATGTTTTGCAAATGTCTCCCCGGTCTGTGTATTGCCCTTTCATTTTCGTCTCCTGTCCGCCCCTCACCCAACTTCCTTTTTCTTTACAGCCTCGTCACGCCCTGACAGGTATGTTTATTGCTTGTGCTCCCTTCTACCCAGACAGCCCCAGGGGTTCAGGGGATGTTTTTCCTGCTCTGTCCTTGGCTCCTAGCACAGTGCGTACTCAGGACATATTTGTTCAGTGGCCATGCCGGGCTCCCTGGCCATATCACAGTGGCTAAGGGGCTGCAGGGGCACATGAGCTGGTGTGTGGAGACCTTAGAGTGGGCTGTTGCAAACTTCCAGGTCAGCAGTGAGGAGTCCTCAAGCTGGGGCATGGGCACGGGCGGGGGTGGGGCAGAAAAGGGCTGGAGAGACTTTCCCAAGGGGCACGTGCCAAGCTCCCTTCCTCCCTTCTCCTGCCGGCGAAGCCATCCCACTCCGCACACGCCCCTCCTCTGCCCGGTGCTGGATCACAGCCCTCCCTGCCTGTTGGCCTGCCCAATGGCAGGGGCAACACAAGTTTCTACAGGAAATTGATGGGGGGTGGTGTCCAAAAGGTATAATTAGTGTCTACAGTGTGCATGTGTAATTGAGGGGGTGTATACACAGAGGGTGAGGGTGTGTATGTGCCCTGCCTGCTATCTATGGAGGGTGTGGTCCAGGGTGTATGATGTGTGGACATCCGGCCTCTCACGCCAGCGCGGGGCATCCGTGCGTTACGTGGGTCCTTCCATGCAATAAAGTGACAGGTTCCTCTCCAGGATGGAAGGATTGTTGGCTGGTCTCTGACGTCTTTTCTGGTCACCCCTCCTGGGACCCTGTCTGTGACTCTGGGCCTTCTCTCCCTTCTGACAGTGCAAAGCTCCCTGTGTGGCCAGACAGCCCCTGGCAGCAGTCCCAAGCAGATGCTTGCTCGCCAGCTTGGCTTAGATACTCTGAGTCCCCTGGGTCTGGTTTTCAGTCTGTTCAAGGGGAACGATATTACCGCCTGCATTTGGTGACTGTGTGGATGAAGCAGGATGTGCGTGAGAGTTTAGAAGGTGGCCCTTAGCAGGTGCTCAATAAACGGGAGCGAACACACGCGCACACAAGCACGCCTGGTCCCTGGGCTCCGGGAGCTGAGTCTTGCTGCTTCACCCACAACCATATTTACTCGTTTGCTCAACGCACACTAGGACACGCTCAAGCCGGCTGGGTGGAGGCTAGGATGCAGACAATTACAGCCCGCAGCGCCCAGCGCGCTGTGACACACACACACACACACACACACACACACACACACACACACACCAGCCCACCAGCGCCATGCCAGTCCCTTATCTGCCCTGACAATGCTCCAGGCAGCCAGGTGGCACTACCTCTCAGTAATTTTCCACAACCTGAGAGAAGACGAGCCTCTCGCACACTCTCCTCTTAGGGGTTGCTCTGAGGACTGAACGAAGGCACGCATACAGCAGGCTCAGGTGAGTGCCTGGCACCACCCAGGAAGCCCACCTCTGCCTTGTTTGTTACGAAGCCACGGTTCCCCACAGTGCTCTGGGCACCCCCCCCCCCCCCAAAGTTCACAGGCTGCTGAAACGCATGAGCTTCGCCGGGTGGGCTGGGGGGATGTTAACAAGCAATTAACGCCAGGCAGGGACAAAGATGCCAAGGAGGGAAGGAAGAATCATCAGCTCTGGCTGGCTTGGGCAGGGCAGGGAGAGCGGAGCTGGACAGGCTGCGCAGAGGAAGTGGTTTTTGGTCCAGTTGGGTCTTGTTCGCGGAAGGAGATTTCCAGGGGCAGAGAAAGGGGGGAGGGAGCCACTTGAATAACAGGATGACCAGGCGACGAGTCCAGCTGCGTGTTCCCGTGCCAAGTGCAACCACGCGTGATCATGAGTTCGCCGAAGCACCCCGTTTTACGGACGCAGACCCTGGGGCACGAAGGGGACCCGAACCCAACTGTCAGACCCTGGGGAAGGGCATTTCTTGATGAGGGGAGAGCGCGGGGGTGAGGGTGCACTCGCGCATTCACAAACGCCTGGCACCGACCGCCCCGGCTCCGTGCTAGCTGCTGGGGACCCAGGGGGGTCCTGCAGGCAGGGTCCCGGTTCTCTCGGGCAGGGAGGCAGCAAACAACAGGCGTGCGCGGTTTCAGAGACGGAGGAGGGCTCTGCAAGAGAAGAGCGCGGGGCTGGGGCCGGGGGCCGACTGCTTCAGGTGGGCAGGGGGCTCCGGCCAGGAGGCGCATTTGGGACCCGCAGCGCACGCGTCGGGGGTCTGGAGCGCCCAAGCCGCGCGCCAACGCGCTTCGGGGCGCGGCTGCCGAGCGGCGCTTCCGGGCTCACAGAGACGCTCGCCGCGTCCCGGCAAAGTGCGCCTGCGCCCATTTTGCAGATGCGAGAAGCGAGGACGCGCAGCCAGCCCCGGCAGGGCGGCGGCGCGGTCGCCGGGTCGCGGGCGCGAGCTCCGTGCGCGCCCTCCTCTGCGCCTGCGCGGGAGAGCTCGAGGAGGGGGGGCGTGGCTCCGGGGGCGGGGCCGGCGGTTTCGGGGCGGAACCTCCGCGCGGCTACGGCGGGCGTGCGGGGGAAGGCTTGGCGGCCGAGCCGCGGCCGGCCCTCGGGAGCCGCGCGGCGTCCGCTCGGGCTCCGGCTCGGGCGCCGGCTCCCGCCCCGGCTGCGCGCGCAGCCCTCGGGCCGCGGGCCGCCCTCCTCCGGCCCCGCCCAGCGCGGGGAGCGCGCGGCCGCCGCGAGAGCCGGAGGCGAGGGCGACCGCTGAGCGGGAGGCGGCGGCGGGAGCGCGAGCTCCGGCCAGCGGCGCGGCGGCCCGGCAGGTGAGGGGACCGGGCGGGCGGGCAGGCCCCGGGGGGTCCGGGCCGAGAACCCCTTCGGGAACTCCGACCGACCTCGGTCCCCGAGACCCCTCCCAGCCTTCCCCTGGGGACCCCAGCCTCCCGAGACACCCTGGGGGCCAGCCCGCGCCCCTCCGGACCCCTGGTCCCCGAGACCCTGTCGCAGTCCCTGGGCCACCTCTGGCCCCCGCCACTTGGAGGACCCCGCAACCCGAGACCCTTCAGGGTTTCCCCTAGACTTCCAGACACCCCGAGGACTCTCGGTTCCGGAAACCGCCTCCCACATCGCCTGAGGACCCCCTGAGCCCGCCCCAGGTTACCGTCCCGGTGCGCGGGGCTCCTGAGAAGCCCCCTGGGCCGCGCAGGCCCTCGGTGCCCTCTCTCCCCACCCCGGGGCTGCTCCCCTGCCCTTCTCTCTTACCACCTGCCCCGAGTGTCCACTCCCCCTTTGGCTGGTCTCCAGGCTGGGTTTCTCAAACCTGAGGTCCGTGGACCCCGAGGGGCACCCGTGAGTCTTCGCCTGGGGTTTGTGAATTCACGAGTACCCGAGAAGTGGGGGCCTGTAACAGGTCAGCCGATGAGCCTCTGTAACAGAGCAGGGGGTGCGACCTCAGCCCCCGCAGGATCATTTGTGTTTGCTGTTGCATTGAGGCCAGGGCAGGGACAGTGTTTAACTTTTAATGCTCTTTGATGAGACTCATATGGCCTCACAGAAGAGTCTAGAGAACAGCGCTGATGTGGTGGAGGGAGGGAGAGCTGCGTCGGTGAGGGAGTTAGGGCAAGTCAGCCTTTGAGGTTGTCTCCTTGGCTTAATCTTTTCACTGGTGGGACGCGCCTTTTTTCTCTTGAAGGCCTGATCATTAGGAGGAATTGACACTGGAGCTGGAGATGACAGAGTCCTTGCTCTCGGGGCCCCTCGCTGGAGGGGTGGGGGTGGGGGTTAGGAGGCTGAGCAAGTGGGTAGTTTTTCCAGTGTAGTGGCATTGAGCCCGGCTGGGGTGGGAGCCGGATTCTCAGGAAGTGGCGTTCCGGAGGGCTCGTTGAAGGGGAGGAAGGCTGATGGGTAACAGGTGAGCGGATTCTTGAAGGTTGGGGTTGCAGAGAAGCTTGCCAGAGCAGTTCCAGGGAAGGGGACAGTGTGTGAAAAGGCACAGAGGTGTTGCCACGAGGCACAGCCGATCTTGGAAATGAGAAGTGTGGCTGGAGCCGAGATCCATCCTGGGGTGGCTGGAGACGCGTTGCCTCCCTTAATGACGATGTTCTCGGGGTGGTGTTGGAGAATCCAGCTTCGTTCCCTGAGGCTCATGCCCTTGGCCCTGTGCTGATTTACTGCCTCTGCCGTCACCCCAGGCAAGTGGTGATGCAGCGCAGGGCTGAAGGAAGGGAGGACTTACTTGGTGGGTGGAGAGGAGGGAGGGGGATTCTGGGGAGACCAGAAGGGGGGAACCCGGCAAGTTTGGCCGAGGGCGGGGTTTGAGGCAAAGGAAGGGGCGGGCGAGGGGGGTCAGGGTGAAAGTCCGGAGTCAGAGTCGAGGCCCGCTGAGGGGTTTAAGGAGGGAAGTGAGATGGTTTCTGTGTTTATGAACAGCCACTGGCTGCGGGGGGAGGAGGGGGTGTGGGAGTGGGTGTTGTCTGGAGGAAGCCGGGTCATGGGAGCACGTGAGAGAGGGGTCCTGGACCGGGGTGGTGACAATGGGCACCGTGGCTTGCTTCCTCAAGTCCAGAGCCCCGGGACTGCCGTTCAGCTCTTTCCTGTCTGAGCCTACAGTTTTCTGCCCGGGAACTGACTTTGGAACTTACTAGTTCCTGGAGGAGAGGTTTTGTCCTTTTTTTAACTTTAACTTTATTTATTTATTTGGAAAGAGACAGCGTGTGAGTGGAGGAGGGGCAGAGGGAGAGAGAGAGAGTCCCAGGCAGGCCCCATGCTGTCAGCACAGAGCCCGAGAGGGGCTCCCTCCCACAAAACTGTGAGATCAGGACCTGAGTCGAAGTCAGCCGCTTAACCGGCTGAGCCACCCAGGCGGCCCTAGGCTGTGTTCTTTTAAGTGTTACCGCTTTTAATGTTTCCAGCAACGCTAGGAGACGGGAGATATTATTCCTCTTCTTACAGATGGCGGAGATAGAGACTCAGAGTGAGTAACTTAGCGTTAAGAAGGACCACCAGCACCTGGTTGCTTCACTGGGAAGGCCGGGCTCTCCCTGCTACACCCTGCTTCCTCCCTGCCAGGAGCCTGGAGCATCCCCTGGCCCGGAGAGGGAGGTCCTGGGAGGCGGTGTTGGATCCCCAGTCCGCCCGCCCTCCTTGCCCGTTCCTGCGGAGGTCGGCGGCGTAGACCAAACAAAACTGTTGCGAACTGCTTGTTTTGCCTGCCGCTGCCTCTGCCGCCTCTTAGATCTTCCTCGTAGTGGCCTCTTCTCTTAGCATTTCTGGAAAATGAGTCACGTAAGCAAGTGAAACTAGCGGTCAGTGAAACACCGTGGCTTGTTATTTGTGGAGATTTTTCGGTAAGAAGAGGTACGTCGGATGCAGTGAGTGCCTTAGATGGGGGGTTGGGGTCACGGTGGAGCAGGCGGTGCCCAGGGTAGTGCAGAGTTATGGGCCATGAGCCAGCGGTGAGTGTAGAGCGGGCCCCTGACTCCTTGGGGGGCCTTCACCAGGTCACTCCCTCTGAGTCTCCATTTCCGCTTCTCTGAGACGAGGGCATCTGGCATCCCGTACCTTTCGGATCCCTCCGTAATGTTGCATTTCACTAGAGGTGGACTTTCTAGAACGTCTCTTCTTTTTGTTGG
This sequence comes from Prionailurus viverrinus, assembly GCF_022837055.1. NCBI lineage: Eukaryota > Metazoa > Chordata > Mammalia > Carnivora > Felidae > Prionailurus > Prionailurus viverrinus. Next base: position 135,114,526 of record NC_062567.1, read on the forward strand.
GTTGGAGACATGCTGGGGGTTTGGCCTGCCCTTGGCCTTGGCACTGGTGTGTCTTCACCATTATTGGCTTATTATGAAGTAGCACATCTGTTTGAGTTAATTCGACGTGTCCCATCTGATGATGGACAAACTCAAACAGCCAACACGTGATTAGTTGGCGGGGTGCCCGGCAAAATGTCAGGTATATTTGCTGTTCTGGACCACACTCGTGTTAGGAGAAAACATCATGGTGACTGGCCTCTTAGAAGGGTTTAATGTCAGCCTTGGCCGGATGAGATGTAAGAGAAATAGCTACTTCAAGGGGTTATTGGGAGGATTAAGTGAGAAAATGCATGCAAAGTGCTTGGTACTTTCCCCCGAATCTCATACGGGAACAAAAAATGTCAGTAACAAATGTGGTTTTTGGACTAAACTGTGACTTTTATGTTTTTTATTGGTGGGGGGTTTTGTTGTTTTCTTGGTTTGGGAAGTTTTGCCCAGTTTATGCCCAAGCAACTCCGGAGGCGTGGTTCATTTATAACTGGTAAAAATAAGCATTTTTTTTTTTTCCCCTGTCGGAATTGATTTTGACTGAACTTTAGAAAGTGATGGGTTAAGTGTCATGTGTTCAAATTAAGGTTCAAATTAAGTGTCATGTGTTCTGTAAAGTGAAGAAAAACAGTTCGTCCTGGAGATCCCCTATTAGGGGTGGCTGGGACGAAGTTTAAGCTGCACTGTGGGCAAATTAGGGTGTGGTTGTGCTCCCGCCCTGGCACAGTGGCCCTGGCACAGTGGTGTCGCGGAAATAAGCTGCCCGAGGCTGGGGGAGGTGAGCCGGCCGGTAGCGGCGCCCCCTTTCAGGTTGAGTGAGAACCTTTTCGGATGTTTGACTCACCTGGAGTTTTCACAGCCACCCAACCGCTGGTGTGGCTGGTGGATTCCCAGGTGACAGACTTGGAAACCGAGGCGCAGAGAGCTCTCCCGGCCGGGACGCGGCGGTGTTTTCTCGACTCCGGGTCTTGTGTTTTCTCCGTGGTGCCTCCAGCGCTGCCTTCTGTCGGGAGTCGTAGTTTCGGGTCCGGGCCTCTCTCTGCGGTTCCGGAAGCTCGGTTGTTACCCGTTTGCACCTTGTTTCCGGATCAGGTGACCTCGTCGGCTCATCCGACTCTCTGGCAGTTTGTTTCTCACCCCCCGGGTGACTCATTTGTGGTTAGAAGCGTGGCTGTCAGCAGTACTTGAAAGCTTGGGCTCTTCTTACCCGGTGATTTGTGCTTCTGTGGCCCCCGCCCCCGGGTCTGCGTGGGAAGCCGGGCTGCCCTGAAGAAGGCGGTTTGTGGGAGTCCCGTCGGAGTGGGAGAGGACAGCGGTGACCACGGGTGTCCGTGCCGGGAGCTGTGGGAACTGCCGTGGGACGCTGCTAGGTGGGAAGTGCTCGCTTCGGGGCTCCCGGGCTCTCAGACCCGCCTTGGTGCGGCCAGAGTGCAACAGGTGGCTCTTGGCCTCCTTGTAGGACGTCCCGGTCTTCAGGAACCACGCTGGCTCCACGGATAGGACTTATCCTTGCACAGTGGACCCCTGAACCACACGCGTTTGGACTCTGCGGGCCCATTCGCCTGCAGCCTGTTTTCAGTAAATATATCGGAACATCTTTTTTTCGAGTTGTGAGTCTGTGAGTTGAAAGAACACAGGCAAGCCGCAGAGCCTAGAACTGTCACAAGAACTCAGAACAAGGTAGGTATGTCGGAATGCGTAAAGGATTTGTAGATACCAGTTTATTTGATCAGTTAACTACCATAAAGCACACACACATCCATTAAAGAGTTAAAATTCATCAAAACTGGCAGACTGTGTGTGACTTCATTCTCCGTGGAGAGAAATGTCGACAGACGTAGAAATGCACTCTTAAAACTGCATACAATTACCTGTAGTCCTACTGTACTGTCAGTATTTTGTAGCCCCCTCTGGTCGCTGTTGTGGTGAGTTCAAGTCCTGCCAGTATCTGCTTAAAATGCCACGGGCACCGATCTCCCCGTGAGCATTTCATCTCTCTGTGCATTTTGTGTCTCGGTAAAAAGCACTCTCCCGTGGCTCTTGCTGTTGGTAGTTAAGTTTTGGGGGAGTCAAAAGTTCTACGCAGATTTTCAACCACATGGGGTGCTGGTGCCCCACCTGTTCAAGGGTGAGCTCCGTCCGAGTCTGTCTCCTGTGAGCAGCACATTGACACATCTCTCCGTGTGGGTTGCTTCTGTAACAGTGGTGGCTGTACCGTTGATAGAATGTTGTACAGAGGGCCGCCCTGTTGCCGGGCCTTTGTGGGAATCCAGTCATCTGTAGTCACGATGGCCGGTGTCACCCTTGGGCACACCTTCTGGGAGCATCTCATTCCGTCGCTCCCTGGATGGACTAGAGGTGACGTGAAAGCCAACGCGTGCAAACTTCGGCGGATGTTCGCAGTACCCCCTCCCCTGCTGTGTGAAGGGAATACGTTTTGAGTACCTGTCTCTTGCCTGTGATCAAGGGCTGTACGACTTGAGAGCTCTCCCCACTCCCCTGGGTCGCTCAAAACCGGAGTAATTCGCTTACAGAAAGAAACGAAGGGGTTTGTCTAAGGACGTTTGTTGATCCCACAGACTAATTCGTGGTTCATGCTGTAATTTGCAATAGAAGGTAATTCGTTTCGGTTTAAGGTTTTTGTTGGGCTAACGCAATAAAGACCATTCTTGACAAACGTTTTCTCCCTCCGCCTCAGCACTCCAGATCCAAGCACTCATTGATCCGCTCTCTTGACGCTTTGGTCTCCTTCCTTTCCCGTCTCTGTGCTCTTCGCGGTGGTGGAAAACAGTGGTGGTGATGGGCGCTCCAAACTAGGGTCGGTTCTGCAGCTCAGCGTCTGGGCCTGCTCCGGCAGGTCGTTGGCTGGCCTCCCGGGCGTCACCCCTGCCCTTGTGCTGATCTGGCTGCTTGACTGGCACTGAGTGGCCCCGGGTAGCCTCTTCTGTGTTGGGTCGGGGGTGGTGCTGGGTTGTCACATGGTGTACCTCAGCTCTCCCCTGGGGGCTGTTCACCCTCCCAGAAGGCTGGACTGCACTTGACAAGGCCCAAGTTCCAAGAGGGCTGGTTCCAGCGTCAAAGTGCCCCTCAAGCTTTTGCTCGCTGCCCGTATCTCATTGGTCAAAGAAGTCACATGATGATGAGGTCCAGAGTTAGTGAGTGAGGGGACCGTCCAAGGGCGGGGTTATCAGGAAGCAGGATGGTAGGGGAAGGTCCTTAACAGTCTGGCACAGTGGGGTTAGGGAGTTGGGAGGGGGCCTTGTTTCGTGAGCCGTAATCACAAAGACCGTGGTTGTAGTTTATTCTTTTTTGCGTTGGACTCCGTTTGATGAACATTTATTTCGTGCTGGATGCTGGGGGTTCAAAGAACAGGACAGTCTCTGGTTACTCTAAAGCTAGTTCATAAACTATGCATGATCTCAAATTAAAAAAAATTTTTTTTAATGTTTTTATTCATTTTTGAGACAGAGACAGAGCATGAGCAGGGGAGGGGCAGAGAGAGAGGGAGACACAGAATCTGAAGCGGGCTCCAGGCTCCGAGCTATCAGCACAGAGCCCAACGCGGGGCTCGAACTCATGGACCGCGAGATCATGACCTGAGCCGAAGTCGGACAGTTAACCGACTGAGCCACCCAGGCGCCCCTCATGATCTCAAATTTTAAGCAGAAAACATCCTGTTAAGACTTTTATTCGTGGTTTTAGAGAAAAAGGACGAGAACTGCTTATACAGATCTGTGTTGGGGCCTGATTCCACTTTCAGAAAATGCTGATAGGTCCTTGAAGAAAAAAAAAAAAAACGGGTTGCTCTGGGCCTGCACACTGGTGACGACATGGTCACCAAGGAAACCAAAAGATGCAGCTTCTAAAAGGTCTCCGAAGGCTTTTGTTACTGTTGTCTAGAATCTGATTGGCTTAGCAGAATGGTGTCGGGCATGGGAACAGACTGCCAGCGGCCTGCCCTGCGTCCTGCTGAAACTTCTAGGATGTGGCGCTAATGGCCTTGGAAATCTCCTACTCGGCCCTTGGATTAAGAAGGAGCGCTTTGGGGGTACTTTCTGGGTTATGGTGAGACTTGGCTCTGCTGAAGATTCTGCTGAAAGGACAGGAAATGAGGTAGTGTCTGTAGCCTGCAGTGTTCGAACGAACCGTAGATGTCTAAATATGGGCAGCTGTGCGGTTCATCTTCACGGTTCTTGGGTTGAGTTTTAATATAATTGAGTGCTTCCTTCCCCTGCTGGCTCCTTGGATTCTTAAAGGTGCACAGCAGGGTCTGTGTCTCAAGACACATCTGGCCATTGCAGTTGGAGCCCGTGACTCGGTCTGAAGTGCCGTCTAAGGAGCTGGCTTCTGACCTTCATCGAGCTCAGGCAGAGAGAGGTTTGAGCACTTAATCCAGCAACAAACCGCACGGCAGGGCAGGCTCTCATCTGTTACGTAAGCGTTCAGTACTTGCCGGATGAGTTCCTTTGGCAAACTTTGAAATCACATAATTTCGGAGTTCCGTCGAGCCTGCCAAAGTTTAAGTCGTTCATACTTTTTGACAGGTGTGTCAATGCAGTTTTTAGATTTCCAGTTTGTAACTAAGGTCCTGCCTGTGTGGCGAATCACAAGCAGTTGAACAGAAGTTGGGAGAACGGCAGACAGGTGGAAGGAAGGTTTTTACCATGGAAACAGTTTGAGGCATTTCTGAAGTCTTTGGTTGACCAGTGACTGTTTAAGAAATATTCTAAAATGTTGCGTAGAGAAGGCCGAGGTGAAAGGCTCCTCCCCAGGAGTAATGATTTCAAAGCGATGTGTGTTATTTTGGGGGGGAGGGTGGGAGGCAGCTGGATTGGTCAACCGATAAGCATCTCACGTTAACTTTTCTTTTCTTTTCTTTTTTTTTTTTTTAATTTTTTTAACGTTTATTTGAGACCGAGAGAGACAGAATATGAACGGGGGAGGGGCAGAGAGAGAGGGAGACACAGAGTCTGAAGCAGGCTCCAGGCTCTGAGCTGTCAGCACAGAGCCCGACGCGGGGCTTGAACTCACCGACTGTGAGATTGTGACCTGAGCCGAAGTCGGACGCTTAACCGACTGAGCCACCCAGGCGCCCCTCACGTTAACTTTTCAAATATGATTGAGTAGGATCGAGCCTCAAGTTCCTTCCTGAAGCAGGAGGTTGAAGAGCTGCCTCACTGGCAGGTTGGAGCCCGTGCTGTTTGACTCCACAGTTTGAACGTCCAAGCACGTTTCACGGGAGACAGCCTCGAACTTTCAAAACTTGGTTGGCAAGAATTCACGTTTTATAGTTGTTAAAACTGACGGTTGGTGAATAGTTATTGATATCTCAGGGCTGGGGTCCAGGGTTACTTAATATGGTGGAAAGCCCCAACATTTGTTACCTTCCTTAGAAAATATCTAGTAGGTTAAAAAAAAAAAAAAAAAAAAAAAGATTTGACTTGATGGCTCTGATCGGAACTTTCTAGTGGGGAGGATGGAGGGAGGGGACGAGAGCCAGCCCGAACTTTGCCAGCCTTCCCCTTTGGGTAGATCTCAGGCCTCTGTGCAGGATTCCTCTTGCCTGTGGGCTGTGCTTTCTTAACATTCGAGCGAAGGTCACAGACACCATCCGGAGGTCGATGGAAGCCTTGAACCCCTTCCCTGGGGCGGGGCGGGGCGGGGCGGGGCTGAGAGATGCATCCACGCCTGCACACGGGTGTATCTACGTTGTCAGGGCATTTTCTTAGGATGCCATTTAGCTCTACAATCTAATGCTTATAGACCTATTAAGCCTTGTTTACTTACCCTGGGAAATTATTTTTGGTGACCTGATTCTAATTGAGATTAAAAGAAAAAAAGACTACACATGTAAAAAGGTGGTTTCCAGTCAGTGCAGGTTAGGATATGACAAACCAGGCTTTTCCATATTTGCTGACCACTTTTCTGAAAGGTAGTTTGTCAGTGCATGCTGAGATGTTTTACGGTGTTTATATTCTTTAACTCAGCAATTGTACTTCTCAGGAATCTCTCCTAAATAAATAATTCCAAAATAGATAAAAATCTTTGTGCACAAAGATGGTTGTCCAAGTGCTATAGTAATGTCCTGCCTTGGGATTTTAGAGAAAATAAATGATGGCATATTAATAAGGTAGAATTTTGTGTATGTAGCTGTTACACTTCTAGTTCTGAATTAAAAAAAAATTTTTTTTTAACGTTTATTTATTTTTGAGAGATAGACAGAGACAGAGTGTGAGCAGGGGAGAGGCAGAGGGAGAGGGAGACACAGAATCGAAGCAGGCTCCAGGCTCCGAGCCGTCAGCACAGAGCCCGACGCGGGGCTCAAACTCACGAACTGTGAGATCGTGACCTGAGCCAAAGTCAGACGCTTAACCGACTGAGCCACCCAGGCGCCCCTAGTTCTGAATCTTTTTAATAAGGAAAGGAAAATGCTTTTATTAAAACGCATGGAAAAAAAGTAGGGTGTGACCTTTGGACTCAAATGATGGGAAAAATGTAAACCACCTTGAGGGAAATGTACAGATGTTCCTAATAGTTCTTGCCCATAGGTAGCAGAGTAATGGGCTTTATAAACTTGATTTTTCTGTATATTTCCTTATTTACAGAAGTATTAGTTCTGGAATTGGGGGAAAGCGATTCTGTAAAATTCGCAGGCTATGGAGATAGTTTGGCTGTAGAGACCTAGCCGGCTTAAGATGCTTGTTTTACGGAAGCTAAGAATTGACCTTTTCCTTAGTTTGTATCTTTGGACTAGATTTCAGCCTGGCTGCAGGAGGGCTCCGCGCCCTGGAGATGTCGTCCCCCTGGCTTTGCTCTGGTGGGCAACTTGCCATCCTTCCTCCCGTGACCAGTCGTTTGTGCGCGTGCCCACGGGAAGCCCTCTGGAGTAGAGTCCTCTCACGGACCCGCCGTGCCGTCTGCGCTGGGCACACGTTCCTTTTCCTTCCCTTTCTGCCCAGAGTAGAGCTTGGGAGAGTCTGAATCTGAGCCTCCGCCTGGCCTGGTTGGTCACATAGGCGTGGGAACAGTGGCTTGGGAAGCATGCTGGATGTATGTTTTTGGTATATGGCATTTTTTAGGTATTGTGATTTAACAAAGATCCAGGACCTTTGATTTGAATTCTAGCTTTCACTCTTCCAGAGTCTTAATGAGAGAACTTTGATCTGGGAAATAGAAGGCACGGCTGACTTATTTTTCTCTCTAGGATTTACAGATGGATCCAGTGGAAAAGACCACAAACAGAAGTGAACAAAAATCCAGGTAAATAAAGTCAGCTACGCCTGCATGCAGGTGTAGAGCACCTGTCACGGGTCTCATGAGCTGGTGTTTAGCCCCCGCACAGGGAAAGTGGAAGGAGAACGTTGTGTCAGGAGGGATGCTCGGGCTGTGTAGCCGCCCTTTGCTTCAACATAAGAACTGTTCCAGAGAGCACTTCTCTCTTTGCCCGAGGAAGCGACCGTAACCTGGTCTCCAGACCAAGCAACAAGGGAACCCAGAGTCCCGTCGGAGACCGGGAGGAGACTGGGAGTGCCATGCTTCTCTGGCTCAGGGGACCGCGGGTTACGGGCGTTAAGTGGTGTCGGGTTAAGGAGGTGTCAGCCTGGGGTGGGTCGCGATGGACAAGCGGCAGAAACCCGGTTTGGGCCGGGGACTTTCTTACCTGTCGCCGCCAGCAGGATCATTCTGTCATCGCGGTTGGTCTTTCCGAGCTCCCAGCGGCGTCAAAAGAGTTAAAATTATCGGCGTGTTGTCCCCGAGTGTAGATGACTTAAATACGCGCTGCCCTCCAGGGGGACTCGTGATGACCAAGGCACAGCCGGCCCCAGCTCCTTTGTGGACGGAGGGCAGAGCGCGTGAGATAAACCCACAGCACAGCATGATGGGCGGGGCCTCTCTTCCGGCAGTGGCAAGTAGGGGGGTGACCGTGTTTGACCTGAGCCCCGCAGGTGTTCCTGGATGTCATGTTCCCTCTGACTGCGGTCCTTCCAGGGTGACTTTCGCGCTCTCTTTCCCTTGTTTTTAAGCAGAAAGTTTTTAAAAAGCCTCATCCGGAAGCAGCCCCAGGAGCTGCTCCTGGTCATCGGGACGGGCGTCAGCGCCGCGGTGGCCCCGGGAATCCGCGCCCTCTGCTCGTGGCGGAGCTGCATCGAGGCCGTCATCGAGGCCGCCGAGCAGCTCGAGGTGCTTCACCCCGGGGACGTCGCGGAGTTCCGCAGGAAGGTGATGAAGGACCGGGACCTGCTGGTCGTCGCCCACGACCTGATCCGGAAGATGTCGCCTGTAAGTCTGTTTCAGAGGGCCGCTTCGGGTCTCCCTGGGTCGCTTGCTTCCGGTCGGGGCTGCAGAGGGCGGGGCTGATGCGAACGCTTGCACGAGCCCGCGTCGCGTTCCGTTCTCGGCCGGGCCGGGCTGACGAGCCACCGTGTTCGTGTCCTTTAGAACCTGAACCGTCCCTTCCGACAGCGGTGATGCGGGCGCACCGCGGGGCTCCTGAAAGAGCCCGTGCTGAGTGGAGCCGGGATACGAGACGTGGTGACTGGGGTGTCATGCCACACTGGGGACAAACCTTGGTTTCACGCCCATTTCGCAGACGGGTATCCTGGAGGTGTGGTTTTGGTTTAAGCAGGCCAGCCACGTAGCTTCGGAGGACAGGTGGTTCCCGAAAACATTTTAAGATGGGGGAAGCTAGAGCGTCTTTGTCCGCAGGGGGACGTGATCCGGTGGAGAGGAAGAGCGGTCCCCTCGAGTCGGGGCTGCCGGCCCAGGGGTGGGGGTCCGCTGTGAGGCAGCCGCCGTGGACAGGCAGGGGCGCTGGGAAGCTACACGATGTGGAAGAGGCCAGGGGCGGGTTTCTTCTGGTTACTTCTGGGTTTATTAGAGCACAGCCATCATCTGAGCGTTGGGGGGGGGGGGGGGGGGGGGGGGAGGGTGTTGGAGACGCTGCACAGAAAGCATGAGAGGGTGTCTGCAGGGTCATCGGGGAGACCTGGAGAGTTTAGGTCTCTGTGCCTCCTCACAGCCCCCGCTGTGCCCCCAACAACTGACTTAATGTGGTCACATTTGTGTCCCCCACGTGGAAGTCCGCCCCGGGACAGCATGCTGGTTTGCCAGGGCCGGGGCCCCCGGGCCTTGTTTTGTTCCTCTGCCAACATGTGCCCGTCCGGCAGGGCAGGAGGGGAGCAGGGAGGGCTCCTGCCTCACCCCTGCCTGACGTGGGAGCCGCATCTACCGCCTGTGTTCTCGTCGCGCCGGCCTGGGGTCTCCAGCGTCTGGGAAGTGTTTCGGCTGGGCGGCTGTCCCGGGGGACGTGTTCTGTTGGCTCGGGGCAGCTGGGACGTGGGGCCAGGCCTGGCCCGCTGCCCGTTTTGTAAATGAAGTGGCCGGTGCCCAGCCACGCCGATCATTTGCGTATTGTCCACGGCTGCTCTCACGCTCAGGCGCAAGGGTCGGGTAGTTGTCACAGAGAATGAGGCCCGCAGAGCCTGAAGCAGTTGCTGTCTGGGCCTTTGCAGACGGGGTTGCTGAGATGGACGGGGACGAGTCAGTGGACAGAGTGGTGTCGCGGGGCGGGTGGTGCGGGGCCGCGTGCGGTGAGAGGTGGTTCATTTGTTGAGAGGCCACGAGGCAGACACTTGGAGCTCCTGCCCAGATGGAGCCTTAATCTACTCTTCTCTCTACTTCTGTGCGCTTTTTTAAACTTCGTAAGACAGGAGTTAAGGTGAGGCCAGCCGGAACGGTTGTGTTTCCCCAGCCACGGTCAGCAGGTTGAGAACAGGTATGGGGTAAGTGGCGAGTTTTTCCAAATTGCCAGGAAATCCTGGCAAAGGACGGGAGGGGCAGCGAGGTTGAAAGCTTGGTCAGGGGAGTAGTTGCGGTGATAGATCACGGAATGTGAGCTGCCTCCTGGGAGAAGGTGGGGGGGGGGGGGGGCGGGTCCGCGGGACCCGATTCGGTGGTGGGCGGGTCCTGCTGGCTTCGGGGTGGCCCTGGGCGCCGAGGTGCTGGCAGGGTGAGCAGGCGCGAGGGGAGGCCCGGCCAGAGGTTCTGAAAGGGCCAGGCTCTTGGTGGTGGTGAGGCTCGGGATGTGACAGCAGGCCGGTGGCGGAGATGGGACGCGGTGGGTGGAGGGGAGGGAGGGAGGTGCTTCGAGGGTCAGCTGAGTGGCCGAAGGAACCGGCAGGAACTGGCCCAGAAGTACAGCCGGAGAGACTTGATGGGGAGCTGGGTCCACCCCTGTGCTCCCAGGGCCGGGCCGGTTTCCAGTGGCACCAGGAGGTGGGCGCTCACAGAAGTAGGCGAACGTGTGGGAATTTGCCGATGACGGGCCCACGGGAACAGGGGAAGGGTTTTTGGGGTCGGGGAAGGAGTCGAGAATGTCAGAAAAAGGAGTCGAGCGCTGTCCTGGGGTCTTGGGACCTGGGACCTGCACCGGGACAGAGGTGGCTTCTGATGGACAGAACTGAGGGCGGGCCGGCGCATGTCGTGTCGTGTGCGGTGGGGGTGGCCGGGAGGCTCAGCCTTCCCGAGTGCACGCTGCCGCCTGACCCCCACGCCCCCTGGCTGCCCCCCAGTCCCACTCCCCCGCGGCCCCTCTCAGCAGGGCTCTTCGGAAGCTTGTGTGTGTTTGCGGCTCCCCTGCCCTCCTCTTGAGCCCGGGCTTTGCCCCCGTCGCTGCACGGAAGCGGCTCCGGTCAAGGCCGCAGGTGACCTTTGGTGCTCCATCCAGAGGCCGGATCTCCTTCCCGTCCCATTGAATCACCCAGCAGCATGTGCCTTACTGTCCTCCGCCTAACTTTAAGATGCTGTGGCACCGAGAAAGAGAAAACCAGCACCTCTGCAGCTCCTCACAGGGAATCTGAAGTCCGCAAAGCCCCACGTGATCTGGTGCCCGGTCACCTCACCTGCCCGCCCTCACCCGCCAGGGCCCCGGATCACCCTCGGACCCACCTTTGCTGCTGCTACCTCAGTGCCTTTGCGTCCGCTCTTCCCTCTGCTTGGGCCACTCCCGGAGGGTGTGTGCTCCAGTGTCCCCATTCCTAGTGCCCTGTGCCCCCAGCAGCGCCGTGCCCCCTTTACTGCTTTACTTTCCCGTAACGTTGGCCACCGCTGACGTACCACTTAGGTTTTGTACATTGTCTCCCTCCTCCAGGGTTTTAGGAAACTCTATCAGGTCGGGGTTTCCTTTCTTTCTGAAATCAGCAGCCAGAAAGAATGTTGCCGCCTAGGTGCTCAGTAGTCGCTGAGAGAGGATGTTTTGGTAACTCTGTTCCCCCTTTCTGTAGCGTACAGGTGACACCAAGCCCAACTTCTTCCAGGACTGCCTGATGGAGGTTTTCGACAACCTGGAACACCACATCCAGAACCCGCTGGTGTTGCAGTCCGTCCTCAGCCTGATGGACAGGGGCACGATGGTCCTCACCACCAACTACGACAACCTGCTGGAGATTTTCGGGCAGCAGCAGAGCAAGCCCATGGAGTCCCTGGACTTGAAGGACAAGACTAAGGTGCGGGCTGCGGGGTGGGGGGCGGGGGTGTCTCGCCCCCTCCGCGGGCCGACCGAGCCCTCCCTTTCACGGCGGCACAGGAGCGATCGCGACGCCGGGAGGGCGCCGACTGGTCTCACCTGCGCGTTTCCTCTGTGCCTTCGTCCCGCGCACGTGCGAGGGCTGCCCACGTGCGTGTGTGCGCGTGGCAGGCCCTGTGGGAAGGAGGGCCAGTGGTTTGGGTAGCCCCTCCCCCTCGTTCTGGATCGGGTGATGCTGCGCGTGACGTTGTTATCTTGATATTTTTCCCTTAGTACCGTACTTGGAATGTTTCCTGATCACGAAGCTGTTTCTAAAAGCACGCTTACAAACGGCAGGGCGATGGGAGAACCGAACCAGAGTTGCCATCCTTTCTCTGTTATTACTAGCGTCCTTGCACAAGTACAGATAACACTACCGTCAAGATGTTTACACTTGTGTGTCTTTCTGGTGACTTCTTTAGGGTAAAATCTCAGAGGAGCGGCAGGGTCAGAGGGCATGAGTATGTTAGACAGATGATGTGAATCACCAGGTTGCTTCCCGGAAGATAGCCGGTTCCTGCCCCCACCAGCCGCGTCAGAGAGCACGCGTGTCCCACATCTTGTCAACACGTGTCACCAAAAAACAAAACAAAACACATTTCTCCCGTTGAGGTGGAAATCGGTGAACAGTGTACGTTTCTGTTTCTCTTATCGCTAAGGTCGATCCTGGTTTCATTTTGTCGACTGTATTTCTTTTGTGAAATGTTTGTGTCTTTGTGTGTTTGCTTCAAGATGTTGTGTCATTACTAACGCCGCTGCTGGGTTATCCAGCTCATCCGCCCAGGAAGCCGAAGCGCGTAGAGATCGCGCCTTGACGTTGAGGGCTGCTCCTTGCGCCCTCCCCCGCGGAATGTGGCGAAAGCGTGTGCTGGCACGGTCCGCATGGTGGGGTCACGCCCTCCCCTGAGCTCTTTGTGACACGTGACGGAGCGCCCGCTCGCCGCACCCCAGCCACGCGGTCCCATCTGCGAGGCTCTCTGGCTGCTGCTGTTGTAAATCGCGTCCCTGGAAATCCAGTGCAAAGGGCCTGTGGCAGAAGTGCCGGCCGGCCCACCTCCCGCCCGGTGCCCACAGAGCTGGGCTCCTGCGGCGTGTCTGGCGGTGCCAGGCCTGCCCGCTGATGTGATGGTGGCCCTGGTGTGAGGACAAAATGGAGTGTGTGTGATGTGCAGCTTTTCAAGGGCCTTGTTCTAGATCTTGAGGTGAAGTCAGTCCAGGGCTGTTTGATAAGTTATGGGTCCACACGTGTGTTTTTCTGGGCGTACAGACCACACGTCCACGGCAGTGACTAAATAGAACGTGTCACTCAGAAGCGAAAGTCCCCTTCGTCCCCCTCAAGGAACCGGTCTCGGCAGGTAGCTGGCATCTCACGTGCTGAAAGCCGTCTGTAAAGCAGTTGTTGGTCCGACGGGACTCAAGTGGCACAATAGCCCGGTTCCCCTTAGGCTTTAAAGGTGCGATTATAAAGTGAAGCGTTTCTCTCGCTCTTTCCAAGGAACGGTTGAAACCCGCGAGTCCGGCGTAGATGTCTTCCTCTTCTGCCTCCTTTAAATAATAGCTTTCTCCCTTCTGTCCTGGCTTGCTGTCCCACAGGTCCTTCAGTGGGCGCGAGGGCACATCAAATACGGAGTTCTCCACATTCACGGCTTGTACACCGATCCCTGCGGGATGGTCCTGGATCCGTCGGGGTACAAAGATGTTACTCAAGACCCGGAAGTCATGGTACGGCCCCCCTTCCTCAGGCCCTGCTTGCGCCCCTTGGGACTTGGTGGCCGCTGGCTGCTTGCTGGCAGTCCGAGCGGGTTCCTGGCCTCCAGGCATATCCCTGCCCCTCTGTCCACACCGCTGGCGCTGTCCTCAGCTCTGTCTCCCGGGGCTGGCGCGTTGAACGGAGGCCCGGTCCTCGTGCGGTGCGGCGCGGCTGCTCGGGGACGCAGGTGAATCTCTTCGGCGTGATCCGCGCCGGTCTTCTCCGGCCTCGTCCCGACCTCACACGGTGCTTTTTTGCGTTCTTTCCGGCCTCCCCTCTCCTTTCTCTGCTTGGCGTTCTCTCTAGCTCTCAAAACCTTGTTTTACACTTCATTCCTTCCCTGTGAGGCTTTTTTGATATCCTGGACAGAATGAAGTGTGGGAAAGCTGCTTTTCAGCTTTCTATAAACTTTTTTTTTTTAATTTTTTTTTCAACGTTTTATTTATTTTTGAGACAGAGAGAGACAGAGCATGAACGGGGGAGGGGCAGAGAGAGAGGGAGACACAGAATCGGAAACAGGCTCCAGGCTCTGAGCCATCAGCCCAGAGCCTGACGCGGGGCTCGAACTCACGGGCCGCGAGATCGTGACCTGGCTGAAGTCGGACGCTTAACCGACTGCACCACCCAGGCGCCCCTCTGTAAACTTTTTTAATTAGAGCGCTTCCAAACCACAGTATTCTCACGGAGTCACCGGCAAGCTCGGGGTCGGGCGCCGTGGTCCTCATGCCGATCCCGGCCCGGGGCCCAGGTGTGGCCAGACGGGTGGCCGGGCTGATGCCCCTCAGCTGCGTCGGTAATGCTGTGAGGACGTCTGGGTGGACACCGGACCTCCCCCTGGGGTGTCGGGCGTCTGAAGGGGCAACTTCCTGCCGCACGCCCGAGTGACCGCGCAGAGTCCTGGCGGCCCCCTCTGGCCCGCTCCCTGGGGTCCCTGTCCTTGGTCTCCCCCCTCCTCAGCTCTCTGCTCTTACTCCCAGAAACCCAGTTCTGACCGCGGCACCCCGTTACCGTCTGTGAGCCACGGAGACACGTTAATTCCAGACCGTCATACATAACAGTTCTGGACAGAAACGAATAGAACGTCCTTAGTTCCCGTTTCGAGAATTTAAAATTGTACTTAATTCCAGGAGATTTGACTGGAGGGACTACACCACAAGGTGGGTGGTGGGTGGTGGGTGGGCGTCAGACTCTCCTTACTTTAAGGCACGTCTACGCCGGACGTCGACTGGGACCTGGATCCGTGACCCCGGCTTGGAGAGGAAGGGGCTCCCGCGGGTGCCGAGCAGGGAGTGTGTGCGCGGCTCGGGCCTCAGTTTGCTCACGCGCCACACCGCGTTGACGCGAACGGCTTTGCCTCTCACGGTGGGGACGGCCTGTTGCCGAGCGACATTCTAAAGGCGCAGGCGCGCGGCCGGGCCGGGACCTCGCCGTCTTTCAGACGAGCGTCCCTGTCTCTCGGCTGGCTTCTCCGCAGGAGGTGCTCCAGAACCTGTACCGCACCAAGTCCTTCCTGTTCGTGGGCTGCGGAGAGACCCTGCGGGACCAGATATTCCAGGCTCTCTTCCTCTACTCGGTGCCCAACAAGGTGGAGCTGGAGCACTACATGCTGGTGCTCAAGGAGGACGAGGACCACTTCTTCAAGCATCAAGCGGACATGCTTCTGCACGGGATCAAGGTCGTGTCGTACGGGGACTGTTTTGACTATTTTCCCGGATACGTGCAGGACCTCGCCTCTCAGATCTGCAGGCAGCGCAGCCCAGGTACGGGCCGTTCCCCCTTCCGGGCGTAAAGCGATGGGGCTCTTTCTGATTTTCCTTTCTTGGGGATAGAACGTACGTACCGCGAGACGAAGCGGAGATGTAGTTTTACACACCCTTAGGTTGACCGGCCCTCCAGCCACGTTTTAAAAGGGTCCGTGTGTCCGTTACAAATCGGAGGCTGGGGCGAGTGGTCTGATGGTAACGTCTGCGAGCGGAGCCTTAGCGTTTAGCGCTGTGCGTGCAGGAGCCCCCGTGTAGTCCTGTTTCCGATGGCCGGCTATGTCCCCGCCGAGGCCCTTAACCAGGAGAGCAAACTGCCCAGCCGGCCGCAGCCGTTGAGATGCCGAAACCCCAAAAAGTGCAGAGACCTCATTTATTCTCACCGTGTCGCTGCAGCTCACGACTTAGAACCGTAGAGACACGAGACGATTTCACAAAGACTTTTCTTTTGGCAAATAACATCTTTTCCCCGTTCTGCCGCGTGCAGCACACCCTCGTAGGTGATTCCTGGCCCGGCTGGGGGGGAGTTGTTGACCTGCCCAGGAAGGACCAGGGTAACTGAGCAGCTTTTAAGTGGGTCAGCCTGTCAGAAGGGCAGTTGATGGGTTGGAGGTCGGGGACGTCAAACACGGATGATGGTGGGCGTGGAGCGGTCTTTACTGGCTGCCATTTAATTGCAGCCAGAACCTCCCCCCACTCCCCCCGGGCAGGGGACTTGGGTCAACCACGTGGACGGCTGCACGTGGCCGCTGTGACCTGGAAGGCCACGATTGCGGCCGACCGGATGCGTACATGGTCCCGACAGCTCCGTCTTTCCCCGCTCGTCCTAGCGGACAGTTGGCTTTACGTCGAGGGCAGTGGTCCGTGTCGTAGCCCGAGGAGCAGCGGGGACGGACCCTCACGGGGCCCCACCCGCCGTGAGCTTTACCTTCTCCACCTTCGTGTTCGGTCACAGGACCCGGGGCCACGAAACAGATGATTCGATAGACGGCGAGGCCAGCTCCGAGGCGAATCACTTGCCCGGTGAACGCCCAGAGATTTCGGAGCCGGAGCGGGATCCGGTGTGTCCCAGGCAGGCCCGCGCGGCCTCGTCCTGCCCCTCCCCACAGCCTCCCCCGCCTCCGCACGCACGGCTGCCCCGAGGACCGGGGCTCACGAAACCCGAGTGCCTTCCTGTCCCCGCTAGACCCCCTTCCATGACCCCGGGTGCATCCGACGAGCTGTCAGGGCCAAAAGCTCTTTTGGACCCGGAATCTGTGACCGTGTCCTTCAGGATGTTTGCGCTTACCTTCGCGAATTCTCTCTCTTGACCGGAGAGGGTGGTGTCCTGGCGAGGACAGTCGTGACAGTGACCGCGGGTACCGTACCTTCCTCCCCGTGTGCCAGGCTGGCCCAGACGTGCCACACGTGGAGCCCCTCGGTCCTCACGGTAACCCAGGGAGGAGGCAAGGAGGGGCGCTCCCGGCCCGGGGCCCCACGGCACACCGGAGCTGGCGTTCAGGTCCCCTTGTCGCGCTGCCTCTCCGAGCAGCCCTTGCCGCCGTCCCTGCCACTGCCCTGAGGATGAGGACGAAGGGCACGTGACGTCTCGGTTCTGCTGACTCTCTTCTTTCTTCTCCAGATGCTGACCGAGTGGACAGCACCACGCTGTTGGGTAAACAGATCTTGATTTCTGCCAGCCCGTTCTTTGCCTACATGTGCTGCTAGCTCGCTGCCACTGTTGCAGAATCACCAAGTGTTTCTCGTAGTAAATACTTAGCCTGTATTGAAACGGCCCCCCCAGAGGTGATGGCCAGCCCCGCCCTCGCGAGGGTCCCTGCCACAGCGCGAGGATTAAAAACGCGTCCCCCCAGCAGGGAGGTGCAGCTCAAACACGGGTCATGTGCTGGCACCCGAGAATAATTTCCCTTCTTACAAGTGAGAGTTGCAGGGCGACCAGACAAGACTCCGTCTAAGGTGTAGCAGGCCTGGCCCGGCCCCCTCAGAAGTGTCCATCGGCAAGGTTCTGAGCTTTCAGATCAGTTTTTCTGCTTGCTGCTTGTTGGAAAGGTGCAGCTTCTCGCTGCCAGGCCCTCTCTGGCCGGTTACGAATTTGCAAGACAGAGCCGGGCCGGGTGGCGGCCAGTGTCCTCCTGTGGGCGGAATGGGCACTGGGCTGTGCACAGAGGTGGGCTGGTGGGGGAGAAGGGGCCGGTCTGTGCGGCCCTGGTGCCCCTGCCCGCCTGGCTCGGCCCCTCCGCTTTCCATTCCTGCCTCGTTTCCCTGTGAAAGGACGCCTTCGTTAGACCCTTTCCCACTTAAACGTGACTTTCAGATCCGTCCCTTTCTTTGGAAGAAAGCGCAGCCCGTGGGGCATGGCAGGGGTTATTTGGCTATTGTTTCAGCAAAATCCGATTTATTAGCCCTTGAAGGGTGGATTCTAAAACAGATGAAAACTTTTCACCTCATAGGTAACGCGTGTCAGGACTGCGCGAAGAGAAAGCTGGAAGAGAACGGGATTGAAGATTCCAAGAGGCCCCGACGGTCCGATGCAGGTACGCGAGCTTTCCGTGCAGCGGCCGCTTGGCCACACACAGCTGTTGGCGGCCCCTGTGTTTTGTCCGGTCATGAGGCCCCTTGCCGTGGGCGGGAGGGGTGAGGACACGTGTGTCCACTGAAGGCGGCACGCGCTTGAGGAAGCACACGGGAGGTCAGCCCAGGCTTCTCGCAGTGAGCGCTCTGTGCCGTCACACCCGCTTCGAGAAGCAGCATCGCTGGGAGCCTGGCCCCCACCCGCCGCACCCCGGCTGGCCACCGTCCTGCCTTCTGTCCCTCGGTCCGCAGGGAAAACCACTTCAGGTCATCTGTCTTTTGTTCCCCATGTCACCGACAGGGAGTTACAGAAACTGTTGATTTAAGCGGACAACGTCCGTGGCTCCGGGAGAGGAGACGTGGCGCCCTCACGCCTGCCTCCAGGCGTCGGCGCATCACCTCTAGTTGCCCACGTGCCGGCTCTGACTCCCGAACCGGCCCCTGCTGGTTGCCAAGGTCATAGCACGGATTGTGCTCTTCGGTCTGTCTATAGGCGGTAGAGTTTAAAAGGTGGAAAACAAAAGCGATTACTTTATTAAAACGACGCAAACGTTTTTTTCCTGGCTGAGCAGCCATCCCCGTTGCTGTGTTAACGGGACCAGTGTCAGCGGCGGGATGTTGTCAGTATCGAGGGCAAATGTGCTCTTTTGCTTGTTGCGTGTCGGTGCTTTTTATTTTTGAGGAATTTTTAATTTCTCTTTGCCCTTGTCCAAAAAATAATGTTTTGCAGTATTTTTTTTTTAAGTTTGTTTATTTATTTTGAGAGAGAGACAGCCAGCGCTGGGGAAGGACAGAAAGGGGGAGAGAGAGAATCCCAAGCAGGCTCCACAGTCAGCACAGAACCCGACGTGGGCCTCGAACTCACAAACCGTGAGATCATGACCTGAGCTGAAATCGAGAGTCAGACGCTTAAGCGACGGAGCCACCCGGGCGGCCCACGTTATTTTCCAATGGATCATCGTCTGTCATAGGGCCCCTCCCTTCCCGTGACATTCGGCCTTCTGCCCGGCTCTGGACTGTGCACACTTGCCGTGTGGGAGCTCTCTCGCTTCCTAGGCCACTGTTGCAAAGACCTGTCTTCCTGCCCCGGCCATCTGGCTGGGACCTCCTCAGGGGGCGTTCACAGCCCTGTGGGGTAGGGGGGGACACCCCGGCCCTCGGGTGTCCTCATACTCCACTCACGGCCGGGGTGTGGGATTCTGCTGGGAAACCCGCCGTCTCAAGGGTCCGTGTTTCCTGTTGGAGACGGTCTGTTGCCAACCCAGTTCTCAGTGGTTTGTAGGTGATCTGTTGCCTGCCTTTCTGGAAGCTTTCAGGATCTTTTTCCTCTTGTTCAGAAATCTCACGAATTTAGGTGGAGCTCTTTTTTTATATACGTTGCTCAATTTTTTTCCTGTGTCTCCAGCCCCAGGGATAATCTCTGGTTTCCCTGATTATGTCTTTCTGCTGTGTCCCCTTGTCCTCAAATTCATGCTGGCCGGGTCTCCTGGATTGCGTTCCGAGGTCCTGCATTTTCTCCGATGTCTTCCTGTTCATTTTGTGTTCAGCTCTTCAGAAACTTTCTGGGAGATTCTCAAAATCGTGTCCTAGTCTCTGGGTTCCGTTTTTATTTTGAGAGTATTGTTGATTTCTGGGAGCTCTTCTGTGTTCTGATTTACTCTTTCGTGGCATCTTTCCTCCCCTCCCCCCAAGACCGTGATCTTTTCAAATCTTGAGGGATACCAGAGGCTTCCCTGGTTGTCTGACTCCATTCCTGACAACATTGGGATTGAAGATTTTCAAATAACAGTTTTTTTTTGCTTTACATAAGAAAACCGAAGCAAAGTGCTCCTAAACGTAATAATCCACTAAGAATTTCTAGACCTATGAAGCAAGTAACTCGTCAGTTTACCTATTTATTAGGCACCTAGAAGTTACCCCTCGGTGGGGCTGCCGTTAGAGTATCTTCCTCTTCTACATCGTGGGGAGCTTGTGCTGTCGAAGCGGCCTGGCACAGGTGCAAAGATTCACGGTGAATGCGGAGAACGCTCAGTGAAAGGAAGAGTTTTATTTGATTTATTTATTTAATGTTTTTATTTATTTTGGAGACAGAGACAGAGCATGAGCAGGGGTGGGGTGGAAAGAAAGAGGGACACAGAATCCCAAGCAGGCTCCAGGCTCTGAGCCGTCAGCACAGAGCCCGACGCGGGGCTGGAACTCACAAGCTGTGAGATCATGACCTGAGCTGAAGTTGGATGCTTAACCGACTGAGCCACCCAGGCGCCCCAAAATGAAGTAGTTTTAAAAGTGGGGCTCCGTGACAAGGGGAGACGGGAGGCTGTGGCCTCGTTCATACTGGTTGGATGGACACCGAAGGGGCCGGCGTCCGGGTCCTTCGGCCGATTTTCTATAGCTTCAACACACTTTCCTGTAGAGAGAGGATGCCATTCCAGGAGCAGTTCCTCTGAAGTCTTTTGGCAAGTATTTGGGTTGTGAATTTCGCTAGTGGGGACATTTGTAACCAGACAGCGAGGGAAACGACGAAATTAGCATTGACCTGTTTCCTCCAGGACAGGTGGTGGTTTCCGCTGGTCTGTCTCCTCCGTTTTCCTCCTGTCTGTCTGGGGCTCCTCCGTCGCCTGTGATACTTAAGAAGGCAGGTCTTCTGGTCATTCTCTGCCGGTAGTGTTTCTGCTGCCACTGCCGCGTGTGTGCGCTTCTCCCGTCCAGGGCCTCCCCTGGGTGGCAGGCCGTGTGCCCGGTGGCCGGGCTCACTGCCCGGCAGACTTCACGGGATCAGTGGACGGGCCCCGCGTGCCGGCACCCGCTGCTCCCCAGGCGGCCGTGAGTGATGCTCAGAGGAAGCCCTCCGGGTCCGCGCTTAGTGCGGTGGCCGTTCCCATAGGCAGGCGGCGCGGACCTGCTGTTCCTCCGAGAAGGGAAAGGCGCCCGTTTCCACGGGTGGAGATTCCCGTCGGTCTTTGAAAACCTAGCACGGTGATTTCCTTTGTTCCCGATGGCGCGTACGGGTCACAATGCCGTTTCTAGACAGTGGCCACTGTGTCAAAGTCTTCAGTGTGTGCGGAAAACCGAACGGTGTGGGACGCCGACGTCCCGTCGTGGAGGCTCCTCCGAGCTGAATCTTAACGTCTGGGTCTTTCTTTGTTTTGTCGCAACAGACGATGCCGGAGGGTCTTGAAATCTTTAAAACCGCCAAAACCTGCCACTTGAAGACCAGCCTTGTGTAACCGCAGTGCCGTAACCTAAGCAACGAGGAATGTTCAGAGAACTCCGTGTGGCATCTCTCGCTCCAAAACCATCCTACACCCCGGGAGAGCCGTGCGGGCGCCTCGGAGGCCGGCTGCAAGTTCCACCCTGTGGTTTGCGCGTTCGGGAGGTAGAGCCTCACACGGGCCCCGACGGACGGCTACCTCAGGGACCGGCGTGGTGGGAGGGAGACCGGACTCCTGGCTTCTGCCCGACGGGCCCCCTTCATCAAGGTGGTTTTTCTAGTAAAAAGGGGAGGGTGAGGACTGTCCAAGCAACAGTAGTTGCCAAAGAGGAAAAAAAAAAAAAAAAAAAGACACTTACGATTTTTACGTGGAAACGTGTTACTGTAGAAAAAAATTCAAAGTACGGTGGTTGCGTTGTTCGCTAGGAAAGAACGAGCGGGTGCTTGTTTGAGGCACCGAGCCTGCTGCTGTGAGAGTGGTCGGTGTTGAAGAGGAAAGGCCAGCTGAGTGGGGTCGCTTTGGAATTCCCTAATTTTGGTGACTTCGGCTCCAAGGAGCGGCAGGGCCCAACTGGCCGCGGAGCCCCGGAGCCCCAGGGCCTTTGCACGAGCGCAGCTCGGCGCCACACAAGTCGGTGTTGCGACGGGCGCCTGAGAAATGACCAGTGGAGCGCGAGACCAAGTTTGCAGCTTTTAGTTAGAATAGAAATCCCACGTTTTCGGAGTCTTTATTCTATGGGGGAAGGTCCAGCCTTTCTGTTCTTATCTCTTATAAGTGTCTCCCCAGGGCCCATTTGGGGTTTGCCTGGAATGAGGTGGGCAGACCTTGTCAGGGGCGTTGGGGTTCACGCAGGCAGGAGAGCACCACGCTGGGGGCAGGGCTCACGCCCAACGGTGGCCATGGCGGTGACCCTGGGACCCTGCTTGGTTTCCTCCCAGAGGCTGCCTATTTTGGATGTGCTGTCCTTGCCAAATTCCATGATGCTCCCCATTGATGGCGCTGGCCCCCTACCCTCCCCCCCGGTACAGAGAAAGTTAAGAACAAGAAACATAAGGTTGGAACATGTTGCAAGTGAGAGATAAGCCAGAGACCTGCTTGAGACACTTTTTTTTCTCTTTTTGAAGCATGAAAAATCTCTTATGTTACTCTGGTCATAAATAAAATTTTAACCTCGACTACGTGTGCTCGGCTTTAGTTACGACAAAGCTGGGGGTAGTGGATTTAATGAGAACTTTGGCCTTGACTTCTCAGCTGAGAAGTGACTGCTTGTGTTTAAATCTTCTAAAAAGCAGAGATTATAATTTGTTGGTTTTTAAAGACACATTTCCCAAGTGCAACCAGAGGCGAATGTCTGCGTCTGAAAGTTGGACGCGGGGCAGGTGAGAACGACCGGTGTGGAAAGGGACGCGGAAGAGGAGAGGTTGGGCCAGCTGTGCGCCACGCTCCAGGCCGTGAGGCCTCGTCGCCGTGACGGGCGGCCTCTGCAGTCAGGTCGGCTGTCCACTGAGCGAATTCAAACGCACGCTGGTTCCAACGTCATTGGTCTGCTAGAGGCACCTGGAGCATGACTCGCTTGTTGGTGGCTCGCCGGCTGGCTCCCTGGGCCCGTGGTGGCGCCCCAAGCACGAGTTTCCCGCCGGCCTGTGGTTTTCAGGAACGGGGTAGCCGGTGCCGTGACAAACCGTGCCGTGAAGGATCACCGACGGCGTGGGTCCCGGTGAGAGAGTGAGAGCGGCCCAAGGTGCGACCGGGGTCGACTCTGAGCTCACGTGGCAACGGGACGTCTCGGCGCAAAGCTGATGTTGTGTAAAGCGGAGGAGGTCCGCGAGGCAGAGGTGTTGCCGGTGGTTTCTTAGGAACAGGAGACAAATAGAGTGGCCTCTGCTCTCTACACTCAATAAGAGATTGATTGGCTGGGTGAGGGCAGGAAGCAGGTCTTCTGTGACTTTGGTCTAGGTGGGCACACGGGGCACTTCGTTTACGTGAAGCAGTGGGTGTTCAAAAGTGGCCGCGTCACTGCTTCGGGAGGCTGCTCCCTCGTTAGCACTTGGGTCCAGCCCGTCTTAAGCGGAAGACCACCAACATCTCGGAATTCTTTCTGTAAAGTTTGAGAGCGCACACGCGAGCGTGTGTGTGTGTGTGTGTGTGTGTGTGTGCGCGCGCGCGCATGCATGAGCATGGGAGGGGCAGGGGGAGAGAGAGAGAGTGCCTGGTGTTCAGGCTTTGCACTGACCACCAGGAGCCTGCTCAGGATATTCTATCTCGTGAACTGCAAGATCACAACCTGAGCAGACGTTGGACATTTAACCGACCCAGCCGCCCAGGCGCCGCTGGTCCTCACATGTCCACAGACCCCGTGTGGACGGGTAACTGTCAGTAGATTGCAGTGAGGGAGCTGCTCTGCTGTGTGCAAAACTCTAATCCATTCTGAAAGGGAAATGAAGTATTATTGAAAATGCCGCAACTTTCCTCCCCAGAACCACGTATTTAAGCGGAGGAGTCAGTTGTTACTTAGGAAAGCCTGTGTACGACGTTTTCCCGACAGATTTATACTTAGAAAAATTCAGATTGCATTGAAGCAGACATAATTGTTTAACCTTAAAAGAATTTTTGTTTCTAAAATGATAGATCAGAGACATCTGCAGTTAGAATATTCTTTACTGAGATTTCCTGTATTGACATCAGTTCCCCTGAAATAACTTCCCCTAAAACCCAGGTTCAACGTTCTATAACTAACAATATTTGAGAACCAAGAGTTTCCCTGAAAGATCACTTAAACATACTAGGCAAGACCTAAGTGAAAATAATGCAGAATCCAAAATTATTCTGACTGGCTTTCAGAATGACACAAAATTACTTTTTTTTTTTTTTTTTTAATAATTCGCTCAACACTAACTCAGGAAACCTTACCCACGGGGAGGGGGCCCGAATGATGGACGCGAGCTACAGCGGCCCAGGCTGTCCCGACTGCTCCAGCAGTCTGTTACTCAAGAGCAACAACTAGGCAGCCGTGACCGTGACCCAGGTCATGGACACCCCCAGGTGGCTCAGGGGGCACTCGCGGTCCTAACGCGACTCTTGGTTTCTTTTGCTGCTTTCCTGGCCTTCAGTGTCTGGATACTGAGAAAGATCCAGGGTCAGAACTCTGCTGAACATGCAGTCGTCGAACTGAAATGAGAAAAGACCGCTCAAGTCACCTGTCGACTTGGGGGAGAAACGTGTTATTAAACATAAAAGGAGGCCACTAGCGAATCTGGATTTGCACTTAAAAAGGAATCTCCTTATAACCACGGGTCTCCATTTACATCAGCTTTATGTTTTGTATTATCTGGTAAAAGGTCCCAGCGCGTGCCATCGCGGCGCACGGACCGCTCTGAGCTAAAGGCTGCCGCGAACCAGCTGACACAGGAGCAGCTCTAAGGACCGGGCTCCAGGGCTCCGTATTCACAAAGGAAACGTGCTCGACGTAGGAGGCCCCGCTCCGCTCTCACCAGCTCTCAGCGGTGGAGAAGGCGCCCGCTTCCACACGCACCACAGGACTTGCTAAGCGATCCGTGCTTACCACGGCTCCCCTCGCCTGACCCCCCAGCCCTCACCCCTCGTGTTAGCCTGGAATGGTGTGTAAGCGCGGGGCCTAGCCGGCAGCCCTTGGGGTTACTCTTCACCAGGGCGTCTACGTGTACATGTGTGATGCACGTGTCAAGCCGTTTTCCTCCTGTTAATCTGCCTTTTGCCAGTCTGATAACAGGGCCCCAGCCAGAGAACCTAAGTGCGTAGAGGAAAAAGGTATTTTTTGTTCCCCTACGCTGGTGTGAGAATTTCCGGTGCTCCCTTGCATCTTGTAGGCACAGGAAGGGAAATTTTTATCTTCGTTTAAATGAAAACTCAGGAAGTAAAGCCTTACTTTCCCCAAACTGAGTAATCTGAATGAGCTGCTCTACTCCATTAGCTCAGGTAAGTATTTTCAACAGCTGTAGGTGTGTTTGAATTCTAAGTTACTATACAACTTGGAACGTCTGGTGAATTTGTTTTGTTCCCCCTCTGGTCCTTTCTGAAAGATAAATGGGCCCTTTAGTGCTACCCACCCCACAGTGCATTTGTTTGGTCTAAAACATGTAGACATTACAGAAATATGAAACACAGTATTAACAGTTTAGTGTGTGCCTTACAGCTCTGTAATTTTGTTTGCTTTTTCACTTCAAGTCCATCTTAAAAATTCTGTCTACTGTCGTAGGAAAATAAGTCGTTTTAAAAAATCTTACTTGATTCAAAAAAAATCACTTAATCCTAATAGTTATCAACTGCAGAAATCAAACAGCATGTGCAGACCCCACTGGTACTTGTAATTTCACTTCAGGACACAACAGGGAGACTCCTGGGGCTGCCTTTTACCTCTGGGTAGATGCCTATCAGCGCATCGGCCTGGGAATAGAACTCCTCTTTTAGGGAAATGATTATCATCTGAAACTGCTCCTGAGTCTGCTCTTTGATGTAACTTGAGACCTGGGGGGGGGGGGGGGGGGGGAGGGGGACAAAAAGCACACATTTCACCAGCAAGGAAAGGCTTCCTTTCTAAGGGCCCCGGGAGGGTGACTGTGCCCATCTCTGCCCATTGTAGGGGACAAAGCACTTACTTGCCTTTCTGGTAACTCAGTAAACCCAGTATAAGTGCAGAAATGGAAACCGCTCAGATTAAAAGGTGAAAAAAATTGTAAATCTTATAAAATCTGCCATCTAAACTTTAAGAATATTTTAAAGAACAAAGCTCTAACTTAAGATATCATCAAGTGAACATGCAATCAGTTTTCATAACAAGGTAAAAACGACCACTCAGACATTGAGGAAGGACCAGTCTTTAAATTTCCATCTTCCTATTTTGCTAATAACTCAGAGCCAGAAGATGGGAAAAGTGGCAATTATATATATTCAGGAACCATCCTCAAATCCAAGGAATGGGAGGGAGGAAGATAGAAAGGGGTCTTGTTGAACGAAATCTGCTGAGAACCCAGAGGGAGATGGAGAAGGACTGGGCACAGCCTCCCAGGATATTTGCCCACCCCCCGCACGTCTCTGAGGGGCTGGATGGCTCTGGGCCGCGCCTACGGGTCCCGACTGTGTGGGACTATGGCCCAGTGCTGGGCGAGGAGTCACTGGCGGAGGTGAGGGACCAGGAGGGGAAACTGCTTCTGGTGAAGGGGTTGAATTCACAGGCAGAAGGAACTCGGTTCAGCATCAGAGGCAGCGGTAGCCACTGTGGAGCGGCTGTGAGCGGCTGCGAGCGGGAGGGGGGCGGGACACACTGTGTTTGCCGAGGTGCACGGCGGGCACGGCGGGCACCCCGGGCACCAGAGGGGGTGGCCGTCACTTGGGAGCCGCTCACACGTCCGCCCGCGCTCAGCATGGCAGCGGAGCGGTCGGCAGGGTGGATCCTGGGGGAGACTGAAAGGTGACAGGTCTTTAATACACAGGCTGGATGCCACAGAACAGTCTTAAGTAAGACCTCGTCCCTGGAGAGGCCAGTAATACAGCTCCATCTTGCTGGAAGGCACAGATACCTTAAAAGCTAATGAGAAAACAGCCCACAAAAATAGACCCACCCCCCCCCCCCACCCCAACATACAGAAGATGGGCTACAAAGCGCCAAAATTCACCTCTTCGGGGGAAGAGGTCTCCTAAATGAGGCCGTTGAGTCCAATCAGCCGATGCACGCTGGCCGGCGTTCAGGAGACAAACAGATTGTCTTTTGTTCCTGTTTTCTTTCCCTTCCCCAGTTAACCTGATGCCTGGCAGGTCACAGAAGGTGGCTCTTTCCTGTCCTCTACAAAGTTCAAAGGGATCGGGGATCTGGTTTTTAAACCTCTGACTACGGAGCGGACGTGTTCAGAACACGGGGATGAGAAACCTGGGCTGGATGAACACAGCTCGGGCAGCGCTGAGTGAGGCCACGTGGGCCGCCAGAAGGGCCTCAGCCGCAGCTCCCGAAACCCCCCCCGACTCTGGCATCTCCTGGCGGGCTCCAGGGAGCCCAGCGTCAGGGACCCAGGACGGAGTCTCTCTCAGAGGTGGACTCCTCAGCCAAGCTCACGAGACTAAGGTATATACGCCACGATGCCAGTTTACAAAGAGCCCGGTCGTCTCTGGAAGATGAACGTGCCTGGAAGCGGAACCAGGAGTCCAATTCGCCCAACTCCAGAATGGACGGCTCTGGCAGCGGGACCGTGACGCCAGGAGTCTGCAGGCAGAACCGCCCCTCCTCTTTGGTCGCGCTTCCTCGGCTGACCCCGTTCTCCCGTCAGACTCACAGTGGGGAGCTGTGGCCTCACAGTCCTTCTCTTTCAGGTGGCTTTACACTAACGTCTAGAACCGGGGAGAAGCCACCCGCCAGCAGTGCTGTGGATTCAGCACAGCGATCCTGACCTGACTCCCTGTTTTGATTCCCCAGCAATTGACTGAGGATCCCCTGCCCCTCGAATGAAAACTGCTCCCCCACAGCATCTCCTGCTTAGATCTTTAACTTAGATTTGATTTTTAATCAGCCGTTCTCCAACCAACTGGGTGTTCCAAGGTAGGCGGCCTTCTGACCAGCACATGATCCCTGGACCACAGGTGTTCTTTTGGAAATTAAAAGCAGGGAGACACTCACTTTGCCAATGTTCGTGTTGTCCAGGGCTGCGTCCACTTCATCTAAGACAAAGAACGGAGCGGGCCGAAAACTAGGAAGAAATTACAAGTAACAGCTTTGGTTTTCGAGAGACCTGGCGAAGATTAACACAAGGTCCATCCCCTTGGATGCTTCCGCCTCAGTCACCAAGTCACCAGTGACCCCGACGGTGCCGGATCCAACGGGCAGTGCTCAGTCGGTGTCCCCCGTGACCTTTGCGGGTGGCATTGGGGGCTGCCCCCACCTGGCGGTCTGATGTCACAGATGACCGTCTACTCCCCCACCCCCCCCCACCGCTCCTTCCAGGTCTCTTCCGCCAGCTCCTCTCCGTGCGGTGCTCGAACGTTTTCACACCGTGGTGCCCTGGGGTACGGTCCACGGTCCTTCCACGCTAATTGGCTCGCGCGTGGTTTCATCTCATCTCTGGGATTTAAACGCCATCCGTATACCGATGGCTCCCACACCCTACCTGCCTCATGTGCCCAACAGCTTGCCCGACGGTTTCTGGCGGGTGTCTGATAAACAGCTAAAGCTCATCCCAAATCTCACTCCTCAGCTGCCCCTCCAGACCTGTTCCCTCCCACGGTCTTTTCACTCGAGCTGGTATGTGTCACCCCTGCCGCCTCCCTCTCACCCCACACCTTGTCTGCTCAGCCGACACTCACCCTGGTCCAGCCCCTCTTCCCCTTTCTCCCTGACGGCTACCACAGTTCCTATCCCTGTGTCCACCACTGTTGCATACGGCCCATTCACTACGGATGCCGGCTGTCTCTGGCCTCAGGGCCTTTGCACATGCTGTTCCTCATGTCTAGAACAATCTTCCCTTAGCTACATCCACATGACTTGCTCCCTTCATTCCTTCAAACTTTGTTCAAATGTTGCCTTCTCAAATAGGCCTTCCAGGGTGACTCTTAATATTGCAAATCCCTCCTTGCTACTTACTGTCTCCAATTCCCAACTTTATTTTCTTCTCTATAGCATCTGCTATCTCCTGATAGTCTCTCTGTCAGAGAGTTAGTTTATTAAAATACCTTCTCCTCTGTCTTCCCCAACAAAAATAACATATCTTTGAGGCAAAGATTTTGTTTTGTTCCCTGCCAACTCTCTGGTGCCTGCACCACCACCCGACACACAGCAGATCTCTAATCAATATCTGTCGAATAAATGGATGGTAACAGTAATTACTAGTAAGGGACACCTAGTAATAGCCTTATTCTGCTGCGATTTGCTCAACACAGGCTCACGTTTCGATTCCTGCTGCCTGCTTTCCCCAAAGTCTCCCGCATGAATGGTGGTATTTTCTTTTCCTTTCCTGTACGGGCCTCCTCTTATGAACATCAGCTGATGCTAATCCTTCTGGTCATGAAAGTAGAGAGGGAGCACCATGCACACCTGGGCCTTCATCTAATGACTGGAATGTTGAACACTAGCCGTCCTGACCTTAGCCGACATCTTCTCCATTTTCCTCACAGATTGCCACCACCGTTAGTGGAGAGGAGGAGGTTAAACGTTTTTGCAGAAGAAATACTCTGTGTAACATTCTTTACCTAAACACGGCTCTGAATATATACTAGGAAAACAGCACACGGGTTGGATGTTTTGTTCTGTTTGTTGGCAATCCTGATGTCACATCCGTCCATCCCAGGATTTCCTTTTCTTTCCTTTCTATAAACTTGGAATATTAGTAGCCTCTGGTAGTTGCAGAAATTTAGTGAAAATCTGTCAAGGACTGAATTATGTATTAGATTTTCAGTCTAAATTACTATAGGCCTAAAACAACCTGAATTGTCTGGCTGAAGAAAACAGTTTTGTAGCACATATGCTGAAAGACACTTCACTGTGGCCTTTACCTGTGCACCGCGAACAGGAGGGCCAAAGCCGCCACACACTTTTCTCCCCCCGACAGATTGTCCATTGGCATGAACCGTTTGCCTGGAGCCACGCAGTTATAGCTGATTCCCTCTAGGTAAGGCTCTTCTGGGTTTTCTGGGCTAAGAAATGCCTGAAACACAGGTTATTTATCAGCAGTATCACAGAAGCAATTAGTAAAATTTCGACTTTGGAAATTGAGAGAGGTTGTGAAATATTCTATTGGTGAGGTTTTCCTCCGTTTTGATGGGAAAATACCAATGCCTGTAAACAATGTGTATGGCTGTTCATGCAGTCACGGGAAATAGGGTTGCGTGGGTGGTAGGAGAGGGAAAACATTCTAACACACACAAAGGAGTAGGCCTTCCCGTAGGACTGCCATTCAAACGTCAGCAGCACATGTCGCAGTCTGACAAAAACAGTCTTTGTTCGGCTCACCCGTTGGCCCGTCATCAACCATTTATTGAATAGCCGTTGCGGGCCAGGTACTGTAGATGCAGGCAGGAATCCTGCCTTCAAGAAGTTAATGGGTTTATTTTAGTCTTACTTTACTGAAGATAAGTAAATTATTTTCAGCTAAAACCCTAAGTGTCTGATCCAGGATCAACTTTCAGCCGTAAAAGCACACCAGCAGAAAGGTAAAGCAGGTGTAGAAGTCCCCATGCACCCCCTGATTCCACGTTCAGTGCCACGGGGTCTGCTGTGGGTACTGACCGCGTCACGGGCAAAGGTTATAGCAAACGGACTGTCGACACAGTCCTGCCTTTGGTTCCTTCCTCTCCTTTGTACTCCGCCCAACTTGTCACAGACCCCAGGTCAGCCATTCCCAAGACCCTCTACAGAACGTGACCTGTACTACAGAGACCACTGACTGTTCCATGAAACCAAATCAGCACCAGGCAACAGAACTCAGAACTGAAGAGAATCTGGAAACAAATGACCGAACCCCCTCATTTTTCAGATGAAGAAATAGAACCAGAGAGGTTCTGCCTTGTCCAGGCTGACCAGTGGGACAGTGAGTGGGATCTAGAACACAGTTACTATGGCAACCAGTCTTCTGGAATCGACTGGAAGTGGGTCACTCAGATAACACGGTGGATATTTATTTCCCACCAGAAAAAAACGACCAGCAACACGGTTTCCAGCAGCATTTGGGGTGGAAATACCTACTTGGGCGCTGACGTTTCTGCAGAGCTTCTTGTAGATTTGATCAATGGAGACTGAGACGTGCTCAAAACACTGGCTGAAAAGGTCGTATCTCCTTTTTTTCACCTGTTCAAACTCTTGCCTACACATTCTGGCTTCCTTTCTGCTGGCCTCAAAAGCTGAGAGAGAAGCAACGTTCTTTACTTTGAAGACCACTGGGGGGAGGGCTTCTCTTATTGCAACTTTAAAACATAGAGTATCTTGGGGCACCTGGGTGGCGCAGTCGGTTAAGCGTCCGACTTCAGCCAGGTCACGATCTCGCGGTCCGTGAGTTCGAGCCCCGCGTCGGGCTCTGGGCTGATGGCTCAGAGCCTGGAGCCTGTTTCCGATTCTGTGTCTCCCTCTCTCTCTGCCCCTCCCCTGTTCATGCTCTGTCTCTCTCTGTCCCCAAAATAAATAAATGTTGAAAAAAAAAAAATTAAAGCATAGAGTATCTTAAAAACTGGATTTTGAATTTGGTTGTCTTGAGTAAAATCTACCTTTAAAATACCCCAATTGTTATTAATTCTAAGAACATGGCTCTTAAAATTGATGGGCCCTTTTTCTAATAGGGCTAATTTTTAAATAATAGCGACAAATTCTGTGAAAGAGACTCTAAGACGGCCATCATACTGGTATAGAAAATTATGTTCTAAAATAACCAGTATACTTTTTTTTTTTTAATTAAAGCAGAGCACTTTTTACAAAGGCAGCAACTAGTGACTCAGTACTAAAAGTACACATTAATATGGGATGACAGAGAAAGATCTAAGTTAAAAATAAAGAGACAGAACCCACAACCCCCAGGAGTGCGGCCTTGCTGACAAGTGCCGCCCAGCTCACCGTCTGTGGACTCCTGGAACTTGTCCCTGACGGTCTTCAGGTTCTCCAGGGCTCTCAGGTTTGGGGCCGCCGTCTTCAACAGGACCTCCTCCTGGGACGCCACCTGCTGCAGCAGGAGTCTGAGGCTGGCCTCCACTTCTTTATCCGTTTGTAGAGCCTATTGACAGAGAACAGCGGTGACCAAGGTGACCGCTTGCCTTTCAGATCCTAGCTGCTGAGTAATTAGGCACAGGGCCCTTCAGGACCAGGTCCCTGCCTCCCTTTCTCCGCAGCCACCCCTTCCCTCCCTTGGCGCCTCGGAGTCTGAAACACAGTTGGGCCGCGCTGTCCGCAGCTCCCTTAGCCAGCTGTGCTGTGCCGTGGCTCCAATGTTCTAGATACTGCTCTCCCGGGACATGCTTCACCTCCACACTTCCTAATGTGGGCAAAAAGCAGCAACTCATAGATCGCATTTTCTCATTCGTTAAAAAATACTGATCGTTTACTTATGGATTAGACCCTGAGGATTCAGTGATGAAAACTGTTCTGTCCTTGCTCTTAAAGAACTCACTGGGAAGTCGGACACCCAGGCTGGCATTTACAACAGTGTGGAAACCCTCTAACGGTAAGCGGAGGTGCTGCGGGGCAGGGAGAAGGCATGCAACCAGTCTGGAGGGGGAGACACTTCAGCTGAAACCACCAGGATGAAGAGACCTTAAGTGAGGAGGGAAAGGAGGAAGGGGTGTAGGCGTGACCTTCCAGGAAAGCGTTCTTGGCCTCCCAGGGTGGTTCATTAACATGAGGAATGTGACGGTTTTAAGGCATTGAGAAGAGAATTATTTGAAAAATGTTGGGTACACTGGCTAATTTAGGTAACTTCTTAAAAACAGATACTTAACCTCATGCCACCTACCAAAATAAACTTCAGATGAATTAAATAGGTAATGAAAACAAAACACGAACAATATTTATAAATATTTACTCAGTAATGAGGTGGGTAAGGATTTTCTAAATATGAAAGCACTAAATAGACTGCAGAGAAGACAAAAGCTGTTTTGTGACTGCCGAAAAATAGAACTGCGATCCAAGAGCCCAGCAAATCTCACAGCACCTGTAAGAACATGTGAAACTGAAAGGTGGACATTGCTACCTGGCATCTAGTCTCCACCCGTCTCACAGAGCCCATGTTTGAGCTTTCCTCCCTCACGGGTCCCTTGTAGCAGGGGGCGGGGGTCCCTGCTCGATCTGAGGCTCGCCAACCCCGTCCCCCCCGACGGTGACTGGTCACCAGTTCTGGCCACTGTGATGCCAGCACAGCTCCTGGGGCTCTGTCAGAAAAGCCCTTCTTCGCCCTTGACACGCCACTACGAAGGCGGCCTGTCTCTTGCCTGAAGGTTGCGGGGCTGTGTGGCTGGAACGCTAGGACCGGCTAGTCGCCGTGCCCTCAACGAGAGACGCGGCCTCAGGAAGGAGGCAAAACGCAAATGCAGTATTGGAGGGCGGCTCACAGGGACGACGGAGCAGCAGAGCCAGAGATGCTGGATTAGAGACCCTGAAACCGGACCCCAGGTCTGTGCTCTGCAGCTGTGACGGATGGGTCTGTCCCCTACTGTGGGGGCCACACCGGGACGGTGACAGGCCGACCCAGGCTCCTGGAGTACGGTGGTCACTTGTGTCTGCTGCGGGACTTCGCAGAGACTAATGGTCACTGTGAATCTCCAAGGAGACAGCCTTTCAAAAAACTGGCTGCCCACAGAAGACTTCATTTGGGAAGCATTTCCATGATACTCATGTTCTGTGAACACACAGTGAGAAAGGCTGGCAGAAACATTTTTAAGAAGTTGTCTGTTTATACCATTTCTTCAAACACCATTAGCAAATCTACTTTTTCCCCTGAACCGATGGTCAAAAAACTCTTCTGTATTATATGTAAATATCCACTGTCACCATGAACTAGCCCTAACGGAAATCCTCCATTTACCTTCAAATCCTCTCGTAGGGAGCTGTAGTCTACCTCAATGGCTGCTTCTTTTTCATAGATGTCACTTGTTGCCTGGGTACTTTCTGCTTCAGTGCCCAACTGAAAAACAGATGAAGCCCCTCCTTTGTTATGTGAAACGGGGAGCTCTACTCCTCCACCTGTCCCGAGCCCTTCAGTCGATCGCCACCTCACTCGGGTAAAAAGTTAAAATCCTCGCGTGGCCTGCAAGGCTGTGATGACCCGGCAGCAAGACCCCCAGATGCTCCATGTGCACAGAATGATTTTGGAACTAATGATCCGACACAGTCTCTCCCACCATAGAAGAGTCTTCTGGGAGAATCCTGGAGACCTAGGGAACATACCCTGTCTCCACACCTCCAGTGGAAGGGAAATCTCAGGTTCAGCCTCAAAACAGTGATAAGACAGTTACTCCTATGACAACTGTTGAAATGATTTCTACCTGGTGTTCCTTGTTCAGCCCTCTGGAGAGAGACAATTTCTACCTAGTGCCTTTTCTATTTCAGCCTTTATAGAAGATCTTATATTGTATCCCCATTATGTGGCCACTACCAGACATGCTTACCAAATTCCAATCCGGGAACTCACCACTCAAGTAGTGGTAAAAGTGTTCCCTAGGAGAGGAAAGCTGTTTCTGTGGCCTCTCCTTCCCAACCCTGTATCCACCTTGGGACCAGAAAGAACCAATGTGATCTTTTCTCTGGGACAGGCCATCCTCTATTGGAGGAAAATGATCGTATTCCCCAAGACTTCTCTTCCCGGGACAATATGGTTGGGACCTTTTCACTCTCCTCAACACTTTATTCTTTTTTTTTCAACGTTTATTTATTTTTGGGACAGAGAGAGACAGAGCATGAACGGGGGAGGGGCAGAGAGAGAGGGAGACACAGAATCGGAAACAGGCTCCAGGCTCTGAGCCATCAGCCCAGAGCCTGACGTGGGGCTCAAACTCTCAGACCGCGAGATCGTGACCGGCCGAAGTCGGATGCTCAACTGACTGCGCCACCCAGGCGCCCCTCAACACTTTATTCTTAAGAAGCATCATGCTTTAGGGGCGCCTGGGTGGCGCAGTTGGTTAAGCGTCCGACTTCAGCCAGGTCACGATCTCGCAGTCCCAGAGTTCGAGCCCCGCGTCAGGCTCTGGGCTGATGGCTCAGAGCCTGGAGCCTGTTTCCGATTCTGTGTCTCCCTCTCTCTCTGCCCCTCCCCCGTTCATGCTCTGTCTCTCTCTGTCCCAAAAATAAATAAACATTGAAAAAAAAAAAAAAAAGAAGCATCATGCTTTAAAAAGTGAATGCAGGGGCTCCTGGGTGGCTCAGTCAGTTGAGGATCGGACTTTTGATTTTGGCTCAGGTTATGATTCCAGGGTCATGAGATTGAGCCTCATGTCAGGCTGCTGCTTAAGATTCTCTCTCTCTCTCTCTCTCTCTCTCTCTCTGCCCCTCTCCCCTGCTGGAGCGCTTGCTCTAAAAAATAAATTAAAAAAAAATACTATTTTTCTTTCTAGAGTATAATGACTATTGTTTTTCTGCTCCCATGTACTTCTGCTGTTAACAGACCCCCTCCCTTCTCTCTCTGCATCTACACAAGTGGACCTGTGACCCAGAACGAGCCAGAGTTCTTCCCCAGGATTTTCCCAGCAGAGAGTAGGGGAGAGTTCTCTTTCCCCTCTGGTCAGAACTAGTGGTTACAGCTGTAGCCTTGTGGGGAAGGCCCATTTGGGAGAATAAAGCCAATATATACTGAGCCAGAAAGAGTTCTTGATAGTGTTCAAATTCCTGGACTGAGTCTGGCATGAGATCGCCTCCATTCCAGTCCTGTCCCTTTACCCCCTTTAAAGCCTCTGAACTGGGTTTATGTCATTTGTGGCCTGGAAAGGGCTTTCTCCTTTCCTTACCTCCTGTCTGGAATGTGATCTCTGCTAAAATAGAGAAAAAAGACAAAGACTTGGAGTATAAGGTCGTGAGAAGTAATCATGTTAGCAAGGACGAAGGACTTCTGGAGTGGAGGGTGGATGGAACAGAGTAGGTGTCTGACTGCCGGGCAGAGCAGGGCGGGGAGGAGGGAGGTAGGGGGGAGACCCCAGGGAAGAAAGGGCTCAGAGAGGAATGACCTGAAAGGCAGGACCAGCCGTTTCTGTTGCATCCTGTGGCGAGCTAACCGGAAGATACTCTGTCTGAAGGCACCCCCAGAGGTCGCTAACTCCAGCGGCTCTCACTCCACTCTCGGGTATCTGACGTGTGGGAAAGAAACTGGCCCATCCCGCGGGGGCTCAAAGGACGTGGATGGGCAAGAGATGGAAGAGACGGCACAAGACGCCCAGTCCTCTGTAACGACCATCCTTTTGCCCCTTTTGCCTCCCAGGAGATGTCCCCTCCACTCCTAACGGGGCTCTGGGTGGGGCCAGGGGAACCGTCTGCAGCGCTGGGACGTGGCTAAGCAGCCACCGGGCGTTACACAAGTTCCCCACAGCTGCGTGCATTTTGAAGTCACGTGGTAGAATACCTCCACTTCAACGATGTCGTCCAGCGATCCCAACAAAAGAATTATTTCAAGGTCTTGAACTTTGCAGTCAAGCAGCATATTGTGCTTCTCTAGCCGTTTCTGTTCCAAAGAAGTCTGAATGATGACAACTTCTTTTTGCCATTTTCCCACTTCCCTGTAAATACACAGATATGAGAAGTGATTATATTTTACCCATTCGAGCTGTACCAGAGAAGAGAAACGAATGTGTTACAAATAAAACTGCATGGAAAAGATTTTTTCCTAGGAGTGCTGTAAGTTCTAGAGTTATCGCACTGATGCTGTTATGTAAACTTTAACGCTCTTGAGAAAGGCCATGAATGTAATTAATTTATCCAATGGAGCATTTTCAAATAATAAACATAATTACTTTCATCGGGCTAGTTTGGCTTTAAAATCTATGTAATTTTTCAAGCTGCATTTCTCCCTCAATATAAGCTCTACACTTTAGAGCCTCAAACCAAGAGAGACAATCTTTTAACAAGAGAAATGTCTTACCAGGTAAGTCATGACATACCTATTTCCTACAGCCCCTATTAATGTAATGCCTTCTGTCTTAAATGGGGGTTTGGGGGTTTTACCAAGTAAAACAACGTGGTATTTTTAAGAGGTCCCAGAAACAGGACCAAAAAATAAAATAAATGAAGAATTATGTGGTTTTCAAGAATATGATGATAAACAGAGATGTGGTTCTGTTTAAACTAAATACAACCATGAAAACAACTCAAGAGTAGATGAACTTTAACTCCACTCAGAAACCTTAGACAAAGAACTTTCTGCTCTATCTCGAAATGCTGAAGGGCTTTGAACAGTGAGGAAAACTATGCAGTGCCAAGAGTGGAGCAAAAACAGAGTGCACGTTTCATCTGACCACTTACGGTTGAAAAGCAGAGGTCGCTGGGGTGCAACAAGCCACCTGACTCCAAGTGTCCTTGTCACCATCACGACAGACACACATGCTCATCATGTGCCAGGTTCTAAGTGTCCTATGAACAACCCCTCACTGAATCCCCGACAACCGTCCGGGGAGGCAGGCACTATGAGATCCCCACGTTAGTATTTCCTTCTGAGGAAAGGCAGGCACAGCGTGTAAGCGGCAGAACCGGGGTACCAACCACACGGGCTGGCTCCAGATCCCCCCCCGGCCCGCCGTGCGTCCTCACCCAGACGCACTGCAGGAAGACCCTGTACACCAGTGTCAGAGGGGTTCAGGGCCACGTCTGCATCTGCCAAAAAGAACTATGCATTCTCAACAACTGACCGCCTCTTTTGGTTTTCCCCTAAATGAGAATGTCTGAAAGGTGTGATGTGGGACACATACTCAAATAACAAACTGCCTCTAACAGATTTTAAATTGGTAGTAAATGTCTTTAAAACTCTGGTTATGGTCCTTTAAGCTGACAAACTTCTTCATTACCTATCAATAGCCAGAACTTTCTTCCGTTCTTCTTCAAGCTGAGCTTGGACCTTCTCCGTGTTGGCATTCTGAGTGACAAATACGTCCTTAAGTTGCTGCCGCTTCGCCATGAGTTCATCCACAATTTGCAGACAAGTTTCTTCAGCCTGAATGAAGATGATTTGCATTGTAGACTTAATTATCTTTTACGTTAATAAGGTCAACAGATCATCTCGTCAATAAAGCAAAGCAGTGATCCTGTGTGCTGCTTGAACTTCTATTCCCGAATGTGACCCACTCTGGTTCTACACTTCTTGGAGATTGATAATTACTACCTGCCTTTGTCCTTCACTTTGGATTCATTCCTCGGCTTGCTACCCTCTGACTCTGTTCCATTGGACGTTGTCCAATGAAAATGTTTTTGCAACAATGACCTCTTAATTGGCAATTAAGCAGACATCTCCCAGACTTTACCTTTTTGACAACTGTCCTCATTTCCTCCTTCCCGAGCTCCCCCCTCGCTTCACTGTTCCTCAGCATCTACTGCTCTGTCTGGGCGGCGGGGCGGGGTTGGAGGGTTGCGGGGGGGGGGGGGGGGGGGTGAGGTCTCAACCATGCGCATATGGCTTCAATCTACTCCCATTAACCAGCCCGGGCTTCTCCTGTTCTCCACGTGCCCTTCACCTGCTAGAGTTTGCTATCTAGATCTCACACAGGCAACTCAAGCTCCGTGGGTCCAGACTTTCCTCTCTTTAACTTGCCCCTCTATCCACGAATTGCCCAAATTAGAACTCAGGAGTCCTCAGCGGCACCTACCCCCCACACGCCTCTCCCACTTCAACACCTAATAATTTGTGAACCTGCTGGTTTTACTTCCAATATTTCTCAAACCTGCCCCCTACCCTTCCCGTCACTATGAGAACGCTTCAGGAGTCCAACAGTGTTTACGCAATGAAAGAGATCATTTCAATGGCAACGCACTTCGGCCGCCTATAATTAGTTACCTTCTTTAGGCTATCGATGTCTTCTCCGCCTTTTCCGATGGTTTCTTCTAACGTACGGATCTTATTCAGCTTCTTCTTCAGCTGATTGCGACTATATTCAAGTTGAACGTTAAGCCGAGTTTTCTGTTTCTCGAATTCTAATCTAGCATAACAGAGTCAAGTGTTACAAGTGGTCAAGAGCCTTTAGTTCTTTATTTTTAATTGTTATCGCGGAAAATTTTTTAAAAACTACAAAAGTAGAAGGAATATTATAATGAATCCTGTTTCATCTAGAACTCTACTGGGCACTGCTCTCCAGCACTGGGTTATTTGAAGCACATTTCAGACATCGTATCATTTCATTTGTCAACATTTTAGTATGTGTCTCTGAAAGTGAAGTGACCATTAGAACAAAACCACAAACGACTATAGATAGAACTGATGACAATTCCTTAATATTAAATTGTGATCACTGCCAGATTTCCTGAGTCTCGTTAAAAAAAACAACTGGTTTGTTTGAATCAGAATTCATACACTGCATATGATACATGTTTCCTCAATCTTTTATTATCTCCCTCCCTCCCTTCCTCTTTAAGTTACAATTTATGTGCTTATTCTTGTTTATTTCGTCAGTCTTTGCAAATGGCTAGTTGTCCACAAACTCCAAACTTGGGAACTAAAGAACATGTTCCTTCCCGAAGCACTTCCTACTTTGCCAGCTTCACAGACTCCTCGTAAAGAATTCCAAGACCAACTGTAGCTCATTCTTCCCATCCTGTCTCCCTCACATACCCTAACAGCAACATTCAATCCAGAAACATTTTACAGCACTGTCATCAGAGATGGTGCTAGATCCTGCTGATACACAGACCACAACAAGAACAGGAATGATAAAAACCGAGTGCTATTCCGTGAGAGGTTACTGCATGCCAGCCGCTGTTACAAACACCTTTATGTGATTTAACTCACTTAAGTCCTATGACTCTCTGAGGTGGGTGGTAGTACTATCCCTGTTTACGATGAGGACGAGCAGACCCAGGCAGAGCCAAGTTTCCTGCCCAAGGCCACCCAGTCAGGACATGGTGGAACCAGGTGTGACACCCTCGGAGGCTCTGCTCTTAGCCGCTGACAATAGCACCTGTGGTGGTGGTTAAGAACAAACCCCCGAAGGACCTATTTCTGCTGCAGACTCGTATGCAGACCACCTATGAGTGAGACACTTCTTCACTGGCTCTGGACACCACACTACTCCAGCTTTCCTCTCCCCTCACTGGCTGCTCCTTTAATAGTTTCTGGTGATCTCACCCAGGCACGTGGCTTTCAGTGCCATCTGCATACAGACCCAGACTTTATATCTCTCCCTGCACCTCTCCCATGAACTCCTAGCCTGTACATTCAACTGCCTACTCCACAGTTTCAGTCGGATGTCAGAGGCATCCCAGGTACATAATAGATAAGCTACTGGAGGTAACGAGAGATTTTAGCGAACTTATCATATGTTACATCGATCTAAACGTCGATAGCATGTTTCTACACCAGTAGAAACCAACTAGAAATACAGCATAAAAAGAAATACTATTCATAAGAGAAAAAAAAAACACCTCTAAAATATCTAGGAAGTAACTTATGATAACACAAGATCTCAATGGAAAAGAAAACTTTAAAATTCTAATAAAGAATATAGATGATTAGAATAAATGAAGAGCCATACTATGTTGTTAGATGAGAGGACTTGATATTTTGAAGATGTTCTCCCCAAATAAATATATAATCAGAACCAGAATCTCAATCAGAATTCCAGTTGGATTTTTATGAGAAATTCAATAAACAGTAGTAGACATAATCCTTTAGAAAGATAATCTACTGAAGTTCAGGCAGACTTCAGAAAAAAAGAATATGACAGGGATAAAGAGGGGGGCATTTTACAAGGATAAAGGGGTTAATTCAGCAAAAAGACCTAATGATCCCAAATATGTATAGACCTAATCACAAGGCTTTAAAATACATAAAGTTGGAGCGCCTGGATGGCTCAGTCGGTTAAGCGTCCGACTTTGGCTCAGGTCACGATCTCGCAGTTTGTGAGTTCGAGCCCTGCATTGAGCTTTCTGCTGACAGCTCAGAGCCCGGAGCCTGCTTTGGATTCTGTGTCTCGCTCGCTCTCTGCCCCTCCCCTGCTCACGCTCTGCCTCTGTCTCAAAAATAAATAAGACATTAAAAAAATTTAAATTAAAATAAAGTAAACTCACACCACCAGAAGAAGAAATGGACAGATCCAAAAGTACACTTGGAAATTTCAACACCCCTCTCAGTGTTTGCTGAACAACCAGGCAGAGGACCAGTAAGTTACAGAGAGGATTCGAGTGACTAGATTTAACTGCCACTGAAAGAATACTCCACCCACCCCCCAGCAGGTGTCTATTAA
The DNA here is from genome assembly GCF_022837055.1 of Prionailurus viverrinus. NCBI lineage: Eukaryota > Metazoa > Chordata > Mammalia > Carnivora > Felidae > Prionailurus > Prionailurus viverrinus. The sequence continues at coordinate 135,155,272 of NC_062567.1, forward strand.
ACAACACACTTCTGAACCCCAGAAGGGTCTTTGGAAGAAATCACATGGGACGTTCGAAAATATTTTGAATGGGATGAGACTGAAAACACAACATACCAGAAGTAGTGGGATACAGTATAAGCAATAGTTGCAAGGAAAGATAGTTAGAAATACTTATATTAGAAAATAATGCTTATGTACCAAAATAAGTAGAAGGAAGAAAACAAGGTGAGAACAGAAATCAACAACATAGACAAACCACAGAGAAAACCAACGAAGCCAAGAGCTGCTCTTAGAAAGGATCAATAAAACTAATACACCTCTAGCTAGGAATCAAGAAGAAAAGAAAGACGATAAATCACCAATATCAGAAATAAAAGAGGTGATATCAGTACAGATCCTACAGGCATTAAAAAGGATAAAAAGTGATTATTATTAATAACTTTATGTTAATAAATCTGACAACCTGGGTGAAACACATAAATTCCTTGAAAGAAATAAACTACCAGAACACATTCAAGGAAAAAAATACCCCGACTAGCCCTACATCTATTAGGAAAACTGAATTTGTAACTAAAAACTTTCCCACGAAGAAAGGTAGGTGGCCTCAGTGGCTTCACTGGCAAATTTTACCAAACTTTTAGGAGAGAGAGAAGTAATCTAATTCTACAAAAACGCTTCCAGAAAAAACAAGAGGAGAGAACAATTCTTGATTCATTTTATGGGTTTGGCATTAGGCATTACCCTGATACAAAAACATGACAAAGATATTCCTGGGGCGCCTGGGTGGCGCAGTCGGTTAAGCGTCCGACTTCAGCCAGGTCACGATCTCGCGGTCCGTGAGTTCGAGCCCCGCGTCAGGCTCTGGGCTGATGGCTCAGAGCCTGGAGCCTGTTTCAGATTCTGTGTCTCCCTCTCTCTCTGCCCCTCCCCCGTTCATGCTCTGTCTCTCTCTGTCCCAAAAATAAAAACATTAAAAAAAAAAAAATTAAAAAAAAAAAGATATTCCAAGAAAAAAATATGTATACCAATACACTCATGAATGTAGATGCAAAAATCCTTAACAAAATTTTAGCAAATCAGATCCAAAAATATTTGAAAAGGATACAATACAGTACGACTGAATCGGGTTTATCCTAGGTATATCAAGTTGGTTTAACATTCTAAAATCAATCAGTATAATTTACTACATTAATAAACAACAAAAAACCCCAACCATGTAATCATCTCAAAAGACGACAGAAAAAGTATCCATTCATGATGAAACATTTAAGCAAACTACAAATAGAAAGGAACTATCTCAATCTGCTAAAGGGTACCTTAAAATTAAAACCATATCTAACTGTGAAAGACTGAATGCTCTGCTCCTAAGACTGGGAATAAGGCAGGATGTCCGCTCTCAACACTTCTACTTACTCGACATCGTACTGGAGGTTCTAGCTAGTGCAGTAAGACAAGAGAAAGAAATAAAAGCCACACTCCTTGGAAAAGAAGAAATAGAATTATTTTTACTGAAATATGATCGTTTATATAAATAATCCCAAGGAATCTATAAAAAGAGCTCCTAGAACTAATGAGTTTAGCAAAGTTGTAGCATACAAGGTCAATTTATAAAAACCAATCTTATTTCAATATATTACCAACAATCTATTTGAAATTGATAATTAAAAACAGTTCTATTTATAATAGCATAAAAATATAAGGTACTTAAAATTGAACAAAATGTGAATAAAATTTGTACACTGAACACTAAAGAACATTAATGAGAGAAGTTAAGGAAAATCTACATAAGTGAAGACGGTTACTATTCATGCATTAGCATTAAAACATGTCAATTCTTCCCAAATTGATTTATAGATTTATACAGTCCCAATCAAAATTCCAGCAGACTTTTATGAGCAACTGAAAAGCTCATCCTAAAATGTACATGGAAATGCAAAGGACACAGAATAGGCAGGGGCTTGACCTGCTTTGTTCACTGTTGTAGTGTCAGTGCCTAGAAGAGTGCCTAACTCATGGGAGGCTTACATTAAATAGGTGTTGAATAAATAAATGGACTATGAATTATAGAGAATAAAATTAAAGGAATGGGCCAAAATATTGATAGTTTTTTATTTCTAGACAATGGGATAATGACTGATATTTTTTAAAAGTCTTTTCTATGTTCTCTAAGAGGTACATATTACCTTTGTATTTAAAAATTATATTTGATTATAAGAAAAACCCACAACTAACATTATACTCAATGGGAATAAACTGAGAGCTTTTCCCCTAAGGTCAGGAACAAGACAAGATGTCCATTCTCACCACTTTTATTCAACATAATATTGGAAGTCCTAGCTACAGCAACCAGACAAGAAAAAGGCATAAAAGACATCCAGGCACCTGGTTAAGTGTCCAACTCTTGATATTGGTTCAAGTCATGATCAGCTCATGGTTCGTGGGATCAAGCCCTGCATCAGGCTCTGTGCTGACAGCACAGGGCCTGCCTGGGATTCTCTCTCTCCCTCCCTCTCTGTGCCCCTCCCCCACTTCTCACATGCATGTGCATGTTCTCTCTCAAAATAAATAAACATTTAAAAAATTAAAAAAAAAAAAAGTGGGGCACCTGGGTGGATCAATCAGTTGAGCATCTGACTTGGGCTCAGGTCATGATCTTACAGTTCGTGGGTTGGAGTCCCTCATCAGGCTCCATTGCTGACAGCTCAGAGCCTGGAGCCTGCTTTGGATTCTGTGTCTCCCTCTCTGTCCCTCCCCTGCTTGTGCACTCTTTCTCTCTCAAAAATAAACAAACATTTAAAAACATTTTTAAAGAAATAAAACGCACCCAAATTGGTACTGAAGAAATAATACTTTCATTATTTACAGATGACATGCTAGCATATATAGAAAACCCTGAAGACTCCAGCAAACAACTACTAGAACTGATAAATAAATTCAGTAAGGTTGCAGGACACAAAACCAATATACAGAAATCCATTGCATTTCTATACACTAATAATGAAGCATCAGAAAGAGAAATTATGAAAACAATCCCATTTACAATTGCATCAAAAATAACAAAATGCCTAGGAATAAACTAGGAATTAACCAAAGGGGTGAAAGACCTATACTCTGAAAACTATAAAACACTGAAGACAATACAAAGAAATGGAAAGACATCCCATGTTCATGGACTGGAAGAACAAATATTGTTAAAACGTCTGTACTACCCTAAGCAATCTACATATTCAATGCAATTGCTACCAAAATACCAATAGCATTTTTCACAGAACTAGAACAAATAATCCTAAAATTTGTCTGGAACCACAAAAGACCCTGAATAGCCAAAGCAATCTTAAAAACATAAAACTGCAGATATCACAACTCCATATTTCAAATTATTCTACAAAGTAGTAATCGAAACAGTATGGTACAAGCACAAAAATAGACACACAGATCAAAGGAATGGAATAGAAAACCCAGAAAAAACCCACGATATGGTCAATTAATCTTTGACAAAGGAGGCAAGGCTATACAATGGGAAAAGGACAGTCTCTTCAACAAATGGCGCTGGGAGAACGGGACGGCTCCATGCAAAAGAAGGAAACTGGGCCACTTTCTTTCACCACACACAAAAATAACCTCAAAATGGATTAAAGACCTAGATATGAGACCGGAAACCATAAAAATCCTAGAATAGAGGACAGGCAATAATGTCTCTGACATTGGCCAGAACAACTTTTTTCTAGATATGTCTCCTGAGGCAAGAAAAATAAAAGCAAAAATAAACTATTGGGACCACATCAAAATAAAAAGCTTCTGCACAGCAAAGGAAACAACCAACATAACTAAAAGGCAACCTACAGAATAAGATACTTGCAAATGACATATTTGACAAAGGGTAGTATCTAAAATATATAAAGAACTTATACCACTCACCCAAGAAACAAAACACCCAAAAAACAAATAATCCATTTAAAAATGAACAGAAGACATGAACAGACATTTCCCCAAAGGAGACATAGATGGCCAACAGACACTTGAAAAGATGCTCCACATCACTCATCATCAGGGAAATACAAATCACAGCGAGTTATCACCTCACACCTATCACAATGGCTAAAATAAAAAAAAAAATGCAAGAAAAAACAGGTGCGGGTGAGGGTGTGTAGAAAAAGGAACCTTCATGCACTGTTCGTGGGAATGCAAACTGGTACAGCCACTGTGGAAAACACAATAGAGGTTCATTTTTAAAAAGTTAAAAACAGAACTACCCTACAGTCCAGTAATCACACTACTGGGTATTTACCCTAAGAGTATGAAAACACTAATTCAAAAGAATATATGCATCCCTATGTTTACAGCAGATTTACAATAGCTAAACTTTGGAAGCAGCCCAAGTGTCCATCAACAGAGGAATGGATAGAGAAGATGCAGTATGTATATACAATGGAATATTAGTCATAAAAAAGGATGAAATCTTGCCATTTGCAATGACCTGAATGGAGCTACTTACAGAGTATTATGCTAAGCAAAATAAGTCAGTCAGAGAAAGACAAATACAAAACAAATGAACAAAGGAAAAGAGGCAAATCAAAAAACAGACTCTTAACTAGAGAACAAGTACATGGTTACCATAGGGGAGGTGGGTGGGAGATATGTGGAATAGGTAAAGAGGATTAAGGGTAAGTACCCTTATCTTGATGAGCATACGGTGTAACACATAGAGCTGCTGAATCACTATATTGTATACCTGGAACTGCTATAACACTGCATGTCAACTACACAGGAAATAAAAAACTTTTACAAGTAAAAATAAAAATTATATTTGATTTTTGGTCTATGTGAGATGATGGATGTTACCTAAACTTATTGCGGTAACAATTTTACAATGCATGTAACTCCGACCATTATGCTATACACCTTAAACTTAACACAGTGATGCATGTCAATTTTATCTCAATAAAACTGAAAAAAAGAGAAGTACCTAATACAAAATAAACCAATCATCTAGATGAGTATAAGTCTAGACCTTAAATAATCTGCAATCATAAATGCTTTGTGTTTCCTGTTTCTGCATGACTTTGACTACTTTTAAACATAAAATGATTACACCCCTTGGGCAAAGGGACTGTCCTTTGACTTACGGTACAACCTTGTCATTGTCACTATTGTATCCTTAAATTTAGAATTTATAGTCCTATTACCAAAACAATCACATTTGAATAGATAATACATGGATGTGGTACAAAATTAAAAAGGTGCAAGAATACACAAAAAATATCTCTTTCCCACCTTGTCAGTCTTCTCAGAGGCAACCACTCTTTACGATTTCTAAACATATATGTGTACATATGTTCTCCCCCGGATTGTCATTTGTCTTGATTTTCTTCTCGGTACTGTTGCCATGCAAAACATCTTTATTTCTTTACCTTTGCATTTTATCCTCTCCTTTATGGTTCCCGGTGTTTAAGTCATACTGAAAGACCTTCTCTAATCCAAGATTATTTTTGAAAATTCTCTTATGGCTTATCCTCGTATTTTTATGCCTTCATTTTATTTACTAGAATGTTTGGCATTGATCTGAGTCTGAAGAATGAGACAGGGACCCAAGTACGTTTTTCCAGGTTGGAAACACACGTATCCCAACATGATTTACTGGTAAAGTATATTTTTTCTCTACTTATATGAAATGCCAGCTTTATATTGAATTTCCCTTATAGATCTGGACTCTATTTGTGAGCAAGTACCTCAAGATTTTAATTAATCCAACTTTATACATGTTTTCAAATCTGGGAGTCCTAGTCCTTTCTCATTACCCTTTTCAGATTTTTTCTTAGCTAGTTCTGAATGTGAACTCTAGAATCAGCTTACCCAGTTGTTTTTTTTTTTTTTTTTAAACCTTGTCCATACATGTGTTGAGATGAAATTATGGCTTAAATTAGGGAGAACCAACTTCTTTATAATACTGAGTCTTCCTATGAAAGAACTAGTATGCCTTTTCTTTCTTTTCTTTCTTTCCTTTGTTTCCATTTATTTATTTTTGAGAGACAGAGACAGAGCACCAGTGGGGGAGGGGCACAGATAGAAGGAGTCAGAATCCGAAGCAGGTTCCAGGCTCCTAGCTGTCAGCACAGAGCCCAGTGCGGGGCTCGAACTCACAAACTGTGATATCATGACCTGAGCTGAAGTCGGACGCTTAACTGACTGAGCCACCCAGGTGCCCCTGCCTTTTCTTTTTATTCAACTTTATTATTTCTCTGTCTTGTTTAAATTTCTTTTTTAAAAAAAAAACTTATTTAGTTTTCAGAGGGGTGAGGGGCAGGGAGAGAGAGAGTGGAGAGAGAGAGGGAGAGGGGGAGAGAAAATCCTAAGCAGGCTCCACACTGCCAGCACAGAGCCCAATGGCTCAAACCCACGAATTGGGAGATCATGACCTGAGCCGAAATCAAGATTTGGACACTGACTGAGCCACCCAGGTGCCCCTAAAAGTTTCCTTATATACTTTCACATTTAGTAGCTTTATTCCCAAGTACCAAGTATTTTACACCTTTTTTCCTAACATAATTGAGATATTTTCTCCCTACACATTGTCTCCCTGGTAGTTTCTATATAGAAAGGCTACTAATTTTAAAATTAATTTTTATATTAATTTTTAATCTAAAATTCTCATATTAATATTTGTATTCAACCACATTACTGAATGCTTTTTTGTTTCTAACAGTTTTCTAGGAATTTCAATTTCTAATTTGTTTTCTAGGAATTTCTAGATATATATCCTATAACCTGCCAACAGTGGAAGTTTTGTTTCCTCCTTTGCAAACGTTTATGCCTTATTTATATTTCTTGTCTAACTCTATTGACTATTATTTCTAGGAGCACATTAGGTAACGGTGATACTGAATATTCTTCTCATTTCTGATTTTACTAGGAATACTTCTAGTGTTTTCCAACGTTACTCATGAAAACATAATGCTGATTTAGGATAAGGTATATTTTCTCATATTATAGATACCTACTCACATTTTAAGAATTTCAAATCAAGAATGGATGCTGAGGGGCGCCTGGGTGGCGCAGTCGGTTAAGCGTCCGACTTCAGCCAGGTCACGATCTCGCGGTCCGTGAGTTCGAGCCCCACGTCGGGCTCTGGGCTGATGGCTCAGAGCCTGGAGCCTGTTTCCGATTCTGTGTCTCCCTCTCTCTCTGCCCCTCCCCCGTTCATGCTCTGCCTCTCTCTGTCCCAAAAATAAATAAACGTTGAAAAAAAAAAAAAATTGAAAAAAAAAAAAAAAAAAAGAATGGATGCTGAATTCTGTCTAGTTCTCTTAATCATTTCTAGACTTGATTGATTTTTTTTTCCCCTCTGATCATTAATATGGCAAATTATAGCAATAATCCCTGATACGGAACCATCCTTTTATTTCCAGAATGAAATCTACACTGATAATGGTGGAATATTTTGCTGTTGTTGTTGCACTGCCTGTTTCCTTTTAAAACTTATTTGGTTATTTACCGGTAGGAATGATTTAGATGTATATGTACATACCTTTTTTGGATTTTTTGCATCAATATTACTCAATATTATATTATGTTCATTTAATAAAAAGATGTTCATTTAATAAAACTTCCTCTTCTATACCATGAAGAAGTTTAAATATTGAACATTCGTTTAAATGTTAAATGTTGAAGTTCCTTATGCCTTTAAAGTTTGCTGGGATGATTCATTTGTGAAACCATACATGCCTGGTGAATTTGGGGAAGGGTGTGGTGGGCAGAAAGCTTTTTTACTTTCCTTTCTTATGGTAACTGACTTCCTCAGATTTTTCTATCCTGGTAATATGTTATTTCTTGAAAATTACAAATTGTATCCATATACATGGATATTTATAGAGAAGTAAATTACTGCCTTATTATTCTTTTAATAACTACTATGTTTGTGTAAGTATATCCTCATTCTCTTATTTCGTATATTTATGCTTTCTCTCTTTAAAAAGTTACTGAATAGGGGCGCCTGGGTGGCTCAGTCAGTTGAGCTAGCGACTGAGGCTCAGGTCCTGATCTCACCGTTCGTGGGTTCGAGCCCCGCGTCGGGCTCTGTGCTGACGGCTCGGAGCCTGGAGCCTGCATCGGATTCTGTGTCTCCCTCTCTCTCTGCCCCTCCCCCACTCATGCTCTGTCTCTCTCTGTCAGAAATAAACATTAAAGGGGCGCCTGGGTGGCGCAGTCGGTTGGGCGTCCGACTTCAGCCAGGTCACGATCTCGCGGTCCGTGAGTTCGAGCCCTGCGTCGGGCTCTGGGCTGATGGCTCGGAGCCTGGAGCCTGTTTCCGATGCTGTGTCTCCCTCTCTCTCTGCCCCTCCCCCGTTCATGCTCTGTCTCTCTCTGTCCCAAAAAATAAATAAACGTTGAAAAAAAAATTTAAAAAAAAAAAAAAAAAAAAGAAATAAACATTAAAAAAAAAGTTACTGAATAAAAGAATTCTATCTCTATAAGAATATGAATGTTTACTAGATATTTCTTGATGAACTGAAATAAAGATTCGTTCAGCCACAATTCCCTTAAATTAAGAAATAATAGTTACGTTTATATATGTGTAAGTTGCTTACTAACATCTTCTGATAAAAATACCTTTTTTGATCAATTTCTTGTTGCTGTTTAACATGTTTCTTCTCAAATTCACGAATATTTTCCACACCAATTTCTTCACAGAAGTGTTGGAAAATATCATCTTCAACCTTTTAAATTATTTCAAAACAACTGGTTTACTAATTAATTTTTAGAAAGTATACAGACAATGCTTAAATCTAAATTCTTCCCACCAAGAACTTCCTGAATTAGGCTAAATACGAATCTGAAAAGCATTATTGTACTCTGAGGAGCCAGTGATTTCTTTCTCTTTAACTCCACAAACGACACCCATCTATTTTCAAATTTCTTACTCTAAAAACTAAATAAGAAAGCTCATAATTGGCCTTATTAACGGTTTTGGCTTTATGAGGTGTTTAACAAAATCAGAAATATTTCCTTTACGTTAGCTACACCATAATATAACATTCTACATAAATAAATAAAATATTCTTTCTATGTAAGTAATGCTATAGAGTCTTGGGCAATAGAAGCCATGAAGACTGGAACATTGAATTAAGACTCAGAAAGATCTGGAAAAACTAGAATGAGCCAAATCCCAACAAAATAACATTTAACCTCAATATCTTTAAAGCCCTGCATTTACTTATATACAATTACAGGATAAGAGAAACTTGTTGTTTTAAACAGCAGGACATGTTAAAAACTTTCAGGTTTTAGTTGAATATAAATTAAGCATGAATGTGGTATCATTCATGCAGTGGTAAGTCATAATTTACATAACTAGATAATCAAAACTATGGAGAGTTATAGTTCTATGTGTTGAGTCCCATGGTACTCTGTAGAGGTCAGACGATATTTTGGCCTTAAACTTTGTTCTGGGCGTTGATAAACAACAGAGAGCCCAGGGGATGGCTGCCAGAGCTGGTCTTAAATCCACGGTCAACATACATGATTAAAGCATTAGGGGCACTTAACCTGGAAAAAAGATAATTAAAGTAACATAAGTGTGGTTTCAAAACCTGTGACACGAGGCAGAACTAAAGCAATGAGTGGAAGTTACTCAGCGATGGTGTGACAGACAACTTCCTCAGGATTAGACAGGATCAACAGCGGCGTGAATTGAGCCACAAAGTTCCTGTCATGTTACCAGCAGAGGCTAGATGACCAGATCTTTGTTGCCCCAGAGGCAAGCACTGTGCCTGGTATATACAATAAACGTTCAAGAAACAATTACTGAGGGAAGAAGCAACTTTAAAAACTAATCCGAATGAAAAGTTCTTTCTTTCTCGCCGTTAAGGGCAGTGGGAGAGGAAAAAGGCCCTCATTTTTACAATGGCAAGGAGAAGAGAGCAGGAGTAAGTGTGCACTGGTCATGACCCCTCGAGAGGTGCTGCAGGGGTTCTCCAAAGCCACAAACTCATTTGGCAGACCAATAAAACCAGGCACTTATCGAACTGCTTTAGTGTATGTGCAAGAAGCCCTAAATCCGCTATCTGGTTGAGAACTCTACTCGACATGCCAATCGGTCGTAAATACACGGCGCGTGACCTTGTCTATCTCCTCTTGAAATTCTTCGATTCGTTGTTGCCGTTCTTTCACACCTTCACTCAACATAGTACATTGAGACTCGATGTTCAGCAGCTCACTCTGTAGCTGAGATTGCTCCTAATTTCGAAAGAGAAAATTTTCTTTGTAAAATAGCTGTTTTAGCTTTGGATGGTGAAGCAAAAAAAGGTGACAGGAATCTTTTGGAATAAAAAGGGAATCCATAAGATAAGGTAACTGCAGGCACACCTGTGTATCCAGATTAACAACCATAAAAATATAATCTCAATCATGGGATAAAGTGCCGAAATCACATGGTGTTATAGATATAGAATTCCTGAAATTCTCTGTCCTGGTTCTAATCTCCACCAAGTTTTATGTAAGCCCATATTACCCGGTAAAAAGCAGCAAGTTGCTTCTTTTTAATCATCTCTAGTTCACTCTGGGAATATTTGAGTCGTGTATGAGTTCCTTGTACTAGAGTCTGTATTTGTTTCAAGTCAGCTTCCTTGCGAAGTATCTTCATGAGATCCTAACAAGGGAGAGAAACATCAGAACACTTTATAAGAGAACAGCACTTTCATTTACCAGTGATCTCATAATTCACTAATTTTTATATATAACCACACCCACGCCCCACCTTCCCTTCTTTCCTTTTTAAAATTTATTTGAGAGAGAGGGAGAAAGAGAGAGAGAGAGCCGGCAGAGGGGAGCAGAGAGAGACAGAGAGAGAGAGAGGGAGAGAGAGAGAATCCCAAGCAGGCTCCACACCAGCAGGGCTGAGCCCGATGCAGGGCTCAAACTCACGAACAGTGAGACTGTGACCTGAGCCAAAATCAAGAGTCAGACGCTTAACCGATGGGGCCCCCCAGGCACTCCCCATCTTCCCTTCTTCTGATAAGAGACTGGCAACTAAGTACACAAGCCATCCGGAGTGCCCACGATGCCCTACGACAAGCACCCTCAAAAACTAACACACTTCCGAACAGGAAACAGGAATGAAAAACGAGGAATGGGAAGCGTGTGTTCCATACAAGGCACGTTAAGCGGCTGAAATGGAATCGGCCTTGCTTTTAGCGCATCCCCTTCCTCCTTCGCCCACCCTATTACTCAACCAGATTAACTTCCTAGTATATGTCCTTCTGTATTTTCCTCCTAGTCTTTACATGAATATATGCGTACACAGAGTCACTTGTTTTACAAGTTTAGAATCATGTTGCATACGTGTTTCTGCCTCCTGTTTTTCTCAGTTACTCACAAAAGTCAATTGATAAAGCTCCAGATCAATTCTTTCAATGGCTGTGTGTTATTCCAGAGTGTACCTGTACCAAAATTATCCAACTGTTCTCTTAATGATGGGCTGGGTTTCTGCCACTGCCAGCAGCTGCAACAACATACTTGTATGCACACCATTAAGTGTTCACGTTTTCATTTCCATGCAATAGATCCTCAGGGTGCGATCAAGGGGTCAAATGTATTCACGTGTTTAACAGCAGCTACCGCTGCTTTCCCTAAGGCTAGAACTCTCCTTTCCATAAATAACGGAGGAGTACATGTTTCTTTACTTCTCCTCCAGCATTTATATATATTTCCAAGCCTTACGGATAGGTATGAAGTAATCTGAATTTGCTTTGCATTCCCTTGAGTGCTATATTCTATACTGAGCATTTTTTCATGTTTATTGGCCAATGGACAACTTCTTTCCACAAACTGTCTAATCTTATCCTGTCCCCAGATGTTCTATCATGTCTTTTTCATGTCAACTTGGAAAGAACTCTTTGATAAGCAGAGAACCTAGTCTTCATTTTAAACTTAAAAAACTGTATACGATGGGTTTTATTCTCATTTACCTTTTTTACATTCGGGCGTTTAATCTGGAATTTATTTTTGTGTTATAACACGGGGCATAGCATTACTTTCTCTAGATATGCCAATGCCATTTACTAAACCATCTATCCTTTTCCCACCAAACTGAAACATCATCTTTGTTGTACACTAAGTTGTCAGTATACTGGGAGTATTTCTGGAATTCCTCTTCTGTTTCATTAGTCTGTCCATCCCTATGTCAATAATGCATCAGCTTGACTGCAATGGCTTCTCATGGTATATTCTGTGCACCAGCAAGAGAAGTTCTACCTTTCCCACTTTTGTCACATATTTTCTTTTACTAATCTTAGGGAATTCTTCATTTGTAAAAATTAGAACGTCATTTTATCAAGTTAAAAAGTCCTCAGTAAGGGGCACCTGGGTGGTTCAGACAGTTAAGCGTCGGACTTCAGCTCACGTCATGATCTTGTGGTTTGTGGATTTGAGCCCCGCATTGGGCTCTGGGCTGACAGCTCAGAGCCTGGAGCCTGCTTCGAATTGTGTGTGTGTCTCTCTCTCTGCCCCTCTCCTGCTCACCTCTGCCCCCCCCCTCTCTAAGATAAGTAACATTTCAAAAAGTTTAAAAAGAGATTCTGTGTTTAAAAAAATCCTCAATAACATTAAAATTTCTTTTTCAATGTTTATTTTTGCGAGCGAGCAAGCAAGCATGAATGGGGGAGGGGCAGAGAGAAAGGGAGACACAGAACCTGAAGCAGGCTCCAGGCTCCTAGGTGTCAGCACAGAGCCCGATGCGGGGCTCGAACTCACAAACCTGTGAGATCGTGACCTGAGCTGAAGTCGGATGCTTAACCAACTGAGCCACCCAGGCACCCCTCCTCAATATTTTAATTAAAATTGTATTTAGTTTTATATTAATTAGAAGATTTCTAACCCAAGAATATAGTATGCCTTTCCTCTTTGTGTTTTTCATTAAGATTTATTTTCTAGAAAAATTTTTTAATCTTTATTTATTTGAGAGAGAGAGAGAGAGAGCACAAGTTGGGAAGGGGCAGAGACAGAGAGGGAGAGAGAACTCCAAGCAGGCTCTGTGCTGTTCACGCAGAGACCAATATGGAACTTGAACCCATGAACCCTGAGATCATAGCCTGAGCTAAGATGGAGAGTAGGACGCTTAACCGACTGAGCCACCCAGGTGCCCCAGTTACTGTGTCTTTAGGTTTACAGTTATTCCTATTGTGAGAATCTTTTCCCACTTTTAGATGTTTTTTGATAATCCAGAGAAAAACTAGAGTTTTGTTTATCTACATAGCCCTCCCATTAGCTTATTAAATCTAGTAGTTTCAAAACTATAATCCTATTATCAGCAAAAAGTTAGTTTTTTTCTTTTCAAAGATTTATACAAATTTCATTTGTGCCTAACTATATTTACCATAATTTCCAAGACATTATATAATAATGTTGATAATAGATATCTCAGTCTACTTCCTAATTTTAACACGGCTTTAATGTTTCACCATTTAAGCAATTACACCTGTTAGGTTTGGGTAAAAGCTATTTATTTAAATCATTTCCACCATTTACTCTTTTAGTTAGCACTTTAATTAGAGCTACCTGCTGAACTTTACCAAATACATTTTTACATATAATGATATGATTTTTCTCCTGCCTTCGATTTGTTATTATAATGGATTATGTTGATTGATCACTTAATATTGAAATGCCCATGTTTTCCTGGAACAAATGCTATTCAGGCAGATGTATTTTTCTGTTACTACATCACTGAATTCTCTATATTGATATTTAATTTGAGAATTATGCATTTATATTCACAGCAGAAGTCATTTCCCAGTTTTATTTTTTTGTATTATCTTCATAATATTTGAAATTTAAGTTATACTAACTTTATAAAATAAGCTGGCAAGTTCCGTCCTTTTCTATAATCTAGGATGCCTTACTGAAGATTAGAATTATATTAGAAGTCACCTGGAAACCCACGAGGCCCAGAATCCTTGTCTCAATTGTGGTGAAACACATAGAACATTCACCATCTTTACCATTTTCAAGTGTGCAGTTCAGTGGTGTCTAAGATGCATGTCTGTTGTTGTGTGGCCCTTCTCCAGAAGTCTTTTCATCTTGTAAAACTAAAACTTTTGCCCACTGAAGAACTTTATGCTCAGTGAACAACAACAGTCCGTTCTCCGCACTCCCGAGCCCCGGCACCTGGCAGTCTACTTTCTGTCTCTATGAATCTGACTACTCTAGGGGCCTCACGTACGTGGAATCCTACAGTATTTGTCTTTTTGCGACTGGCTTATTTCATGTAGCATCACATCCTCAGGTTTCCACCGTGTAGCAGGTGTTGGAATTTCCTCCCTTTTTAAGGATGAGTATTTCACTGTATGTACAGAACACATTTGTTTGTCCATTCATCCAGCGATGAACACTTGGGTTGCTTCTACTTTTTGTCTGTTGTGAATAATACCGTTAGGAACATGGGTGTACAACTATCTCTTCTAGACCCTGCTTTCAATTCCTTGGAGTATATACCCAGAAGCAGAATTACTGGATCATACAATGATTCTAGTTTGAATGTTTAAAGGAGCCACCATACTGTCTTCCACAGCTGCTGTCTATTTTACATTCTGGGCGTGTTTATTCAATGGTGGGTCACCCAGCTAGCAGTGGCTTAAAAAAAATATGGGTTTATTTTTCTCACACAAAAGCAGTGTGATGCAGGCTGATGCAGTTCCTCAACAACAGCATCTAACTTTTAGTTTCTTAGTACAGTGGCTTTATCCTCATGCTTGCTGCCTCTTGGTGCAAGATGGCTGCTGCCTCCCCAGGCCTCTTGACTGAATTCCGGTAAGGAAGAAGAAAATGCAAGTGACTACCAATAATTCCATCTGTATCTCTAAAACGGTCACGTGGCCACTGGTAGCTACAATGAAACTTAGGAAATCAAGTTGTCTTAGTTTTTTTATGATTCTGTAATAGAGCCAAGCAAGAAAGGAAGATGTTATGGATGGGGCCTGGCCAGCAGACTGCACCACTGCCTAACTTTTCAAATGTCCCACTTCTTTTCTAGTTGGTCGGTCTCTCTGTCTATCTATCTATCTATCTATCTATCTATCTATCTATCTATCTATGTGTGTATGTATGTATGTATGTATGTATCTACCTATCTTCTTTTAAGTAGGCTTCATACCCAGAACAGAGCTCAGTGTGGAGTTTGAACTCATGACCGTGAGATCAAGATTTGAACTGAGATCAAGAGTTGGACACTTAACTGAGCCACCCAGGCGTCCCTATATTTATCTTTATATTCTTAATTATATTTTTCTGAAAATATCCCATTTCTTTCAGATTTTTTATTTTGTTATTACATAGTTATTTGCTTTTAAGATTCTCTTTAAATGATTTTAATTTTGTCATTTGCAGGCTGTATATTTTTGCTTCTAATTTTTCCTCCCTTTATTAAAATTGCAATTTCTTAGCCTTTCAAAAGAACAGCTTTTAGATTCACTAGTCTTTTTTCTATTTTGACTTGTTCTCTAATTAATTTTAGCTTAAAAAATTGCATTATAAGTTTTTTCTGTTTATTTTGTGGCTGTTGTTCTAATTTCTTAAAGTAATAAATGCCCTTATATTGAATCTTTCTTCTGAAGGTATTTCCTCTTGATGTAGCTTTTATATGTCTCACAGACTTCCCATTTACCACTTTACAGACATGTTGTGATTTGCCTTTTCATTACTTCTTTGATCCCCAAACTACCTATAAGTACATTTCTTAATTTCTATGCAAACGAAAATTTTTTTAGTTGTTACTTCTAACTTAATTTAATTATAATCAAGGTGACCTTTTAAAAACCTATTGAGATTTCTATTATGGACAAGTATATGATCAGTTTTTATAATTATTTCATGGATATTTTAAATAATATCTCACATTTATTGAGTACTTTGATCAGTGTTCTATAAAGTTTACATTTATTCACCCACTTAATCCTCTTAACAGTGCTATGAAGGTACTTTGTTACCCCCAGTCTCAGTTCAGGGTCCAGGGGAGGAGGCCAACCATAAGGAAATCTGGAAGGTGATAGAAATGTTCTAAATATGATTGTGGGGGCAATTACATGACTACATACAACTGTCAAAACATACTGAATCACACACTTAAAATTGGTGCCTATTACTGTATATAAATTACACCTCATTAAAGCCAACAAAAAGTCACACAATATATTTACAACATATATGACTAAGAATTAATTTACTTATACAAATAATTCTTTTTTTTTTTTAATGTTTTCTATTATTTATTTTTGAGAGCAAGCGAGCGAGCGAGCCAGGGCACACACAAGTGTGGGAGGAGCAGAGAGCAAAAGAGACACACACACAGAATCCGAGGCAGGCTCCAGGCTCCAAGCTGTCAGCGCAGAGCCCTACACAGGGCTCAAACCCACGAACCATGAGATCATGACCTAAGCCGAAGCCGGATGCTTAACCGACTGAGCCACCCAGGTGCCCCAAAAATAATTCTTAAAGTAGGTAATAAAATAACAAGCAGCCTAATAGAAAAATGTGCACAAGAAATAAGTACTTTATAGCAGAAATTACAAAGAACCAATGAATATATGAGGAAATGCTCAACCTCAGTTATAATTTAAGAAATGCATATTCAAACAATCAGATATTTTTTTTAACCAATCAGATTGGCAAAGATTAAAAATCTGTTAATTTCCTATGTAGCCCTCTAGGGATATACACATTCTACTATAGGTTTTCTTTTGATGGGAATTTAGTAACATACATACCCTTAGACCTGGAAATTCCACTTACAGGAATTCATCTTAGAGATGTATTTATACAAAGATATTTTATTTATTTATCTACTGTTTATTTTTGAGAGAGACAGAGCGTGAGCGGGGGAGGGGCAGAGAGTGAGGGAGACACGGAATCCAAAGCAGGCTCCAGGCTCTGAGCCGTCAGCACAGAGCTCGACGCGGGGCTCGAACTCACAACCAGGAGACCATGACCTGAGCTGAAGTCGGACGCTTAACTGTATGAGCCACCCAGGCGCCCCCAAATAAAGGTATTTTAAAGAATATCAACAAACATGTATACAGTACTCACACATGCCAGATACCATTTTAAGTATTTTAACTGGATTATCTGATTGAATCCTTAAAATAACCCTAAAGGGAAGGTACTTTTATTCTCCCCATTTTACAGGCAGGAAAACTAAGATACAATGGGGTTAGGTATCTGGCCCAAGGTCATACTGCCAGCAAGTGGCAGAGCCAGGATTCAAACTCAGGCAGTGTGGCTACAGAATTTATCCTCCTAGGTACTTTGTTTTTCATCCTCTAAAGAACATGTAATGAGGGGCACCTGGGTAGCTCAGTTGGTTAAGCGTCCAACTCTTGACTTTGTCTCAGGTCACGATCTCCCAGTTCGTGAGTTCGAGCCTTGCATCAGGCTCTGTGCTGACAGTGCGGAACCTGCTTGGGATTCTGTCTCCCTCCCTCTCAGCCCCTCCTCCACTTGCTCGCTCTCTCTCTCTCTCTCAAAGTAAATAAAAATAAACTTAAAAAAATTTTTTTTTAATGTATAATGATGCATCATTTGTAATAGCAAAAACCAACACATCCGTTATTGGAGACTGGTGCAATAAACACAATCTATATAATGAAATACCAGGCAGGATTCATTAAAAATAAGTGGTTCTCCGGGAGCCTGGGTGGCTCAGTCGGTTAAGCGTCCGACTTCCGGCTCGGGTCATGATCTCCTGAGTTCGAGCCCCATGTCAGGCTCTGTGCTGACAGCTTGGAGCCTGGAGCCTGCTTCGGATCCTGTGTCTCCCTCTCTCTCTGCCCCTCCCCCGCTCGCATTCTTTCTCTCCGCCAAAATAAATAATAAACATTTAAAATAAAAAAGTCATTCTCTGTATGCTAAGATGAAAACGTGTCCGTGTCATAACATTAAATGAAAAAGCTTGTTGCAAACATTATTTGTAGCAAAAGTCTACATAAAACAAGTAGAAAAAATAATATATTTACTTACATATACAGAGAAAATTTCCAGAGGCTATATATCAGACTGTGTTTAGCAAATATCATGGAGATGTAAGGATAGGTAAGAGAAAGATTTTTATATTTTAATTTATTCTATTTTGCTTTACTTGAATTTTTTTAAACAGGCATAGTCCTTGTATTAGTCCAAAAATTTGTGTAAAAACACAATTACTCTCCTTAGTATGCTACAATGTCTACAGCATGGGCTTACCTTTAATTCCTGGATCAGCTGGGTTCTTCTGTCTCTTAAGTTCTTTATCTCCTTCTCATCCCAGCATCTAGCCTTGTATTTTAAGTCACTTGATCCTCCAGAGATCACCCCAGATTTTAAAAATAATGTTCCATCAAGAGCTACTGTCTGTAAAATTAAAAACATTTTATCCTGGAGAGATGTACATAAGGAAGATAAAGATTGGACATAATATGGAAATTTTTCCAGCTGAGAATTTATAGATGAGAAAAACCACTTAATGAAATTTATGAATAAAATACCCAACTTATGAAGGGACAGACACTAGCCAATAAATGAACCACAAATACAAGTCCTGTTTTGCTAAGGCCCAAAGCAATTCTAGGCAACAGATTAGCAGCCATTAAAAAGTTTCAAAGTAAATTGTACGTTAGTTCCAAACATATTCAATAATGAGAGGCAAATTTGGTATCAAATAGTTTGCATTATATATTCCTGTGTTTTGAAGAATTTCTTACCACATGCCAGTGGCATATTATGAAAACAGCCTTAGATACCAAGCATATCACATTCTCCCCGATGCAAATGAAACCGGGAGGAAGAAAAAAATTTAAACAGAGTCAGAGGTACAAAATAGCTTCAAGTTTATAGTCCAGTGAGTAATCATATACTTTATGCAGTAAATGATTCTCAGTGTTTTGCAAATGTTTCTAATTATTTGGTGAAAGCAGGTGCAGACCAACTGTGTAAGACTAAAACCATGCAATGTGAGCTTAAAAAAAAAAAAAAAGAAGTCAACAAATAGGAATCTCATTCATTCCTTCATTCAGACAAACATTCCCTGCGTGCTACTGTGTTTGAGACGTTCCATACCGGGGACCGGAGTGACCAAAGAAGTGACATATGGTACTGACCCTCCGCAAATCACTCTCGTGGGGAAAAGAAACATATCATTACAACATAAAGCGATGAGAAGCTAGAATCATACTCAGAATAATCTGGAAGCATAAAACTGGAGGATTCCAACCCAGCTGCTCTGCAGAAGGCTTCTTGAAGAGGCGAAGGCTTCCACTGTATCTTATCAGAGGAACTAGTTAGACGTTAACTAGCTATATTTACCAGAAAACTCAGTTTATTTCTGTCTCACAATTACAGAGGTACGCGTTCCAGGGTTTTTACGGTGACGCCAGAGTTAACAAAAACCCAGACTCCTGACAGAATATTGCTGTACCATCCTTAGTATTTGGATCACTCTTCAAGGGAGACAGCCTTGTTATCTTCTGGAAGGCTTTAGGGGCTCCTTTCCTTCCCAACTGTCGGCTTGGCGATCAGTTTGCTCATGGTCTGAAATGGCTCTGGGGAAAACGTCACATCTTCACTGGATAGCAACAGCAGTGGCATAGAGACTGAGCTCCTAACGGGAGGCTCTCTCTGAGCGGGAGGGCAGTTTGGGAAGCCCACTGGTACACACCTTGCTGACTCCTCTGACTTCTTCACAATGTGCAGTGATATGGAGGCAGCATCCCTCTCTGGGAACACTTGCAGCTCGGGCTATGTCTGCCTGGCCAAACCGTGTTTCACTCACACTGAAGGAAAGGTGAAGAACCACATAGGCTCCTCTCCTTTTCTG
Source organism: Prionailurus viverrinus (assembly GCF_022837055.1). Taxonomy (NCBI): domain Eukaryota; kingdom Metazoa; phylum Chordata; class Mammalia; order Carnivora; family Felidae; genus Prionailurus; species Prionailurus viverrinus. The sequence goes on from NC_062567.1 coordinate 135,175,088, forward strand.
CTTTTAAGTTCTCCACAAAGCTTACTTTACGTTTCCACTATGTGTCACTAGTGATGTGCATGTCTGAATCTCTTACGTGACCGTTTCAAAGTCATTTGGTAGTCCAGGAGAATCCTACAGCTCCAGCTACGGTGTCTACGTTTCACAAAAGGAGGTAAAAGTTCTATTAAGAAATTTTCCTGGCAGGACTCCTGATGACTGCCATTTACTTCCAATTGTCCCTCCTAGACTGTCACGCAGGAAGATCAGGCTTCTGTTAGTAAGGAAAACAGGGAAAGGGATACTAAGCAGGCAACTGCAGTCTCTGACACACACAGGTAGGAGGTAGCCCAGAAAAGGGAGGTGGTGGAATGCAGGCAGCGGGGCACGGACACACAGACTGTGCGTACGTGCGTGTGTCACAGGGGTGGGATGGAGACAGAGGCAACGTGAGTTTGGAATTCCTAGAAAGTAACGCGACAGTGAAGGAATAGCACAGAGGTACGGCTAGCAGGCAGGGCAGATCGTGGAGCTCTTTGTGTGCCCTCACGGGAAAATGGGGACTGAACACCACTAAGGACCAGGGAGTCTATGAGGGCGCGGAGGGGATTAACACGGAATGGGATGGTAGCACATAGGAGACAGAAGTGATCAGACATGAGCTTTAAACAGACCATTCTGGCAATTATGTGAAAAACAGACTGGTCCAATAGACTGGGATTGTAGAGGTTATGAGGAAATCCTTGGGGAAAAAACCAGAACTTCATTTAGCTAGAATAGTGGTACCAAGAATTAAATACAGGAGATCAAGATTTAGAAAGAACATTAATTTAGTTTCAGACATACTGATTTTACAGTGCTTGTAGGCTAGTATTTTATTTACTTATTTATAACGCATATTTTGATTACTTTCTAAAAGAAATTAATTTTATAAATCATAATAAAGATTATAATAAATATAAATATGCAGTAAGATAGCCCCAAATAATAACTAGAGATAAGAAATTATACTAGGTGGAAAAAGAACCAAATATAATAATCCATAATGAGAAATCACTGAAAAAGAGAAAATGAGAAATCACTGAATTCAGTTAAGCAAGCAGAAAAACAAAAATTATTCAATATATGATATTGGGATAGGTAATTAACCATTTAGGGGGAAAAAGCTAATACCTATACCTAATGATACACATCAAAATAAATTTCAGATTAAGATTAAAATTCAGAACCAAAAAACATGAGAAAAATTAAGTAAATATCTATTTGATTTTATAGTAAAGACCCCATTAAACATGTAAAAACAATACTTACAAAAGTTAAGAATGATAGAACTGCTTCCTAAACATATGGCTTATATACCATAGGACGCACTAGAGCTTGCTAGGGTATGGTTGCCAGATTTAGCAAAGAGAGAAGCAGCACACCCAGTTACATGTGAATCTCAGATAAACAATGAAAAAAATTTTAACATAGGTGGTATGTCCGAACATTTTCTCTGGTAACTCTAGGAGACAAGTTAGGGATGGCTTTCATTTTCCTTTTTGAGCTCTATTTTCCCAAATCTCTGAATTGCACATTTATTAACTTGTATATCTGATATACAAAAGCCAAACATAACAGTGAGGAAAAACCTCACCGGGGCTGGCGTGGAGAGGGGCACAAAGAGCTCTGCGCTAACGAGAATCTGCCATATCGTGCATGGGAGTACAACGCCAGCGCCCTCTTCCCAGCTACAAGTCAACTTCTCCTCTTTGAGCAGGGGTAGTTTTCTGAGGCTCTTTTTACTTCATTGCTTGGTTGGCTGCTGCTGTTGTTACTACAACGGTTTACTACTGCATATAACGTGCTCGGCACAGTACAGAGATGCTGTTTAGTTCTATGTTCACAACCCCATTAAGTAGATACTATTTCCATTGTACAGATAGGGACCAAAAGATATTAGGTAACTTGCCTAAGGCCATACACAGGGACCAAAGCCCAAGTCAGTCGAACATCTATCCCCGTGTTCTCACCCACCATGTTATACACTTCCTTGAATTCCAAAAACATTGTGAGCACCAATCACAGAATTATGAATCTTACTTGTTTTAATAGTTTCTAGGTTTATTAAAATAACTTATTTCTTCACAAGGTAAACGTTATCTCCAACAACCTATTTTCATTTGATCTACAGTCAAATTCCTATTCCAGAGGACTATAATTATAACTTCCAGCCGGCAATTTCCTTAACTTAAATCTTACATTAGTTGGTCAGGGTAGTAATCCTAGTCAGGGGTCACATTCCTGAAAAATACCTTGGCTGGCACAGTTGGAATTTCATGACAGAAGAGTGGGAGGAATTTTTAAATAACACTAAATGAAACTTCTAGAGAGTATGTGCTAGAAAAAAATTCTTAGGCATTAAACACTTATTCTGCAGGATTACCAACCAATCCACCGAATCAGCTTCAACTGTTTCAAGAATAGCGTTTCAGTCTTATAAACTGCTAAGGTAGATTCTCCCATAAATTTTTGTGTTATGCAGATTCTACATATTTTTAACGTTCCCTTTCAGTGGTATGAAAAATAATATACTTTAACATTTTATTTCTGAATGGAAAAGACATTCACTGAATTCAAAATCCAAAAGATACAAGACTGTAGAGTGAAAAATTTCCCTGGCCCCTACCACCCACATGCCCTCCCCAGAGGTTATCAGTGATGTGATTTTCTTACGCATTCTCCCAGAATGTTCTTGCATAAACACATGCATGCAAACATCTCTTATTTCCCCAGTGTTTTACACACATGGTAACACACTACACACTAGTCTACATATGACTTTTTTAAAAAACCGAATAGATCTTGGAGGTGGTCTCATACTTGTACACAAAGGACTTCATTCTTATTTAAGGTTGCACATTATCAGTATTCCATTCTATGGACACACTACTTTCATTGAATTAGTCTTGTCTGGAATGTTTCCCATTTTTCCTGTTACACAGAATGGTTCAATAAATAAATCATTTCATGTACATGTGAGTTCATCTGTGTGTGAAGTTCCTAACAAGTACAACTGCTAGAACGGCCCTTCGCGGAGCTGATAGGACTTTTATACTCTCAGAGCAGGGGATGGAAGCGTTTCTCTCCTCACACGGTGTTAGCAAACCTTCCAATGTTTATCAACCCGACAGGTGAAAAAGCATTGAGTGCAGTTTTAGTTGGCATTTCCCATATGAAGGGAGAATGAGTTTTCACATATAAGAGCAATTATATTTCCTTTCACGACAATACGCTTGTTCAAATCCTTCATCCATTTTTCTGCTTTGTGTTCTTTTTTTCCATCGATTTATAGGAAAATTTGCTCTTTACTCTGAGCTGCAAATATTATCCCTGTTTGCCATGTCTTTTGATTTTGCTTGTGGTTTGTGCCATGCAGAATTTTTTATGTGAATTTACCCATCTTTTATGGCTTTGGGGTTTTTCTTGTCATAGTGAAAAGGTCTTACTATCTCTGACATTAAGAATAAAGCCCCGGGGCGCCTGGGTGGCTCAGTGGGTTGATCGACTGACTTCGGCTCAGGTCATGATCTCGTGGTTCGTGGGTTTGAACCCCGTGTCAGGCTCTGTGCTGACAGCTCAGAGCCTAGAGCCTGCTTCTGATTCCGTGTCTCCCTCTTTCTCTGCCCCTCCCGCACTTATGCTCTGTCTCTCTCTCAGAAATAAACATTAAAAAAAAATTAAAGGGGCGCCTGGGTGGCGCAGTCGGTTAAGCGTCCGACTTCAGCCAGGTCACGATCTCGCAGTCCGTGAGTTCGAGCCCCGCGTCGGGCTCTGGGCTGATGGCTCGGAGCCTGGATCCTGTTTCCGATTCTGTGTCTCCCTCTCTCTCTGCCCCTCCCCCGTTCATGCTCTGTCTCTCTCTGTCCCAAAAATAAATAAAAAATATTGAAAAAAAAATTAAAAAAAAAAAAGCCCCCATGCTTTCTCTTAGTAGACTTACAGTTTCATTTCTCGCATTTATATTTTGAATCCATCTGAAATATATTCTGATATAAGGTATGAAATTTAGATTCAATTATGTTCTGTTCTAGATGGTGCCCAGTTTTTAAATTTTTTTTTTTACTGTTTATTATTTATTTTTGAGAGAGAGACAGAGAGTGGGGAGTGGCACAGAGACAGAGGAAGACACAGGATCCGAAGGAGCTCCAGGCTCTGAGTGGTCAGCCACAGAGCCCGATGCAGGGCTCGAACTCACGAACCGTGAGATCGTGACCTGAGCTGAAGTTGGACACTTAACCGACTGAGCCACCCAGGCGCCCTGGTACCCAGTTTTTTCAATTTACTGTAGCCTGCATTTTATTTTGTTTAATGTGCATAATTTTTGGAAAAATGATCTTTTCACAAATTACTAGCTAGCTAATGACAGTTTTCTGGGTCTGTTTTTGCTAACCATGTTAAAAACATAAATATATCTTTCCATATACTTTTTAAATTTTTTTTTTTTTCAACGTTTATTTATTTTTGGGACAGAGAGAGACAGAGCATGAACGGGGGAGGGGCAGAGAGAGAGGGAGACACAGAATCGGAAACAGGCTCCAGGCTCTGAGCTGTCAGCACAGAGCCTGACGCGGGACTCGAACTCACGGACCGCGAGATCGTGACCTGGCTGAAGTCGGACGCTTCACCGACTGCGCCACCCAGGCGCCCCTCCATATACTTTTTAAAGTAAGTCACCCAACTTATGGGAAAGGAAACAAATTATTATTGTTTCTCTGGTTAAGGGGAATGGATGGAATAATCGCATGCATTTAAAGAGAGTCCAGATTTTAAAATGTTGTTATATAAATTTAAAAATATTTAGAAATTGAGTTATCATAAAAATCTTGATGACCAAACTATAGCTAGCAGAACTGCTATAACTTATATGATGTAGTTCATATATACTGTGTAGATTATAAACTAGCCCAAATATCATTTTGTGACGTCACTTGCAGTATTTGAATTTAAAAACATTTTAAACCCAATATCAAGTCTGTAGAAAGATATCAAGTCCACGGAAAACCAAAAGCACACATTGAAGACATTTTCTGTGAAATGTGACGTCTACACAGAAAATTCTTTAAGTGGAACAGGAAGAAGATAAAGTCCCTGAAATATACTTAAGATACAAGTAAGACAAATGAAGCTAATTAAAGTTTTGAAATAATGAAAAGAATGAGAGACAGCCTAGAGGAGTAAGGCGTGAACAAGATACAGGGCCGTGAAAGTTCGTTGAATGAAAGAATAAACAGTCTTATCTTCATGTGACCTCTTTAAATTGACCATACAAATCTTCAAAATCAATTTTACAAACATACAAAAATCGACTGTAGTATAAATAGGTAGCAAAATATCTTAGTAGCTCACTCATGATACCTCCTTAAATTTAATGTGTAGAAGTCAATGACAGTGATCAAGTTACGATTACTGAAAGAAGTACTAAAATGTGTGAGAAATTAATCATGTTAGGTAAGTTAATAAACTCAATACTGGAAATTCCTACTTCTCGTGACAATAGCCTATTTTGTATTAATTTGCAATTCTGGACATTCCAGATCTGATGTGTAAATTAGCTTAGTACTAAATAAACAAGTAACTGGCACTTTTTGAGAGCTATTTGCTAGGCACTGAAATGGCATTTTGCATGTTATTACTTAATTTGGCCCTCTAGCCCTACGAAATGGGTACTATTATTTCTCCAATTTTAAATGATAAAATTAGATGTGTAGAAACTCTCTGGAAGGTGTATCATTAAATACTAAGTAGCATCACTGGTCTTACCTCATAGCTTATGCTCTCAGACTCTATGTTATAATTCATAACAAATGTAGTTCAAAAAAACCCTATGTCAGATAATTTGAGGAATTTAACACTGCTTAACTAAATATAAATTATTCAACTGAGTAAAACGGTATTTTTTAAATAAAAATCATCCTCTTGAGATTAGCATTCAGTAAGCTCATTTCAATTGTGCTATCCTTAGAACTTCAAGTGTGCCAAAACCGTGAATGTGTAAAAGGACAATGTCTGCGTTGAGCTACGGAAGAATTAATATAAAATATAAGCCCCTAAAACCTTTTTCCCGGTATCCAGAAACACATGTATGATATATGAAACGCCAGGAAAGTCAGAGATGCACCAAGGACATTTACTGCATGTCAGGTAAAAAAAAAAAAAAAAAAAAATTAACTGCGTTAGGCTATGATTACAATAGATCTAATTTCTAAAATATAATTTATGATAACAGGGAATACTACAGAAATTAATTCTTTGAAAATTCAACGAGACATTTTAACAATCACCGAAGCCGTAACTGTCCTAGGTTCTGTTAGTTTTCCTTCTAAAAGAGAGCATATGAGCATATATATATATATATATATATATTTGTGTGTATAGTATGTTATTAGTCTTATAAATACTGCTTCAAATTATCCCAAGGTGTGATCTAAGCCTCTTACTTTCCGTCTTTCAGGTCCACCGAATGCAATATGCCTTGCTTCCTCCACAGTCTCACAGACAAGGCCATTTCCACACACGAACTGAATTACTTTCTTCAGCTGAGGAAACTGAGTCTTTATGACATCAATCATCATTTTACAGCCTTTAATCTCCCTCAGTCTTTCATTGATTGGCTTGATCTGAAAGGTTAAAAAATACTTGTTATATTAGATACATTAAAATAAAAATGCAATATTTAGTACATGCTCAAAAAGCATACATAAGCATGACAGCAAAAAATTAACAGAATGAACTTATATGCAATAAAATTTGACAAGAACCTGATAAACTACATCCCACTGACTGGCCCACGTAACATTTAAAGAAAACACACTTGAGCAAAAGCCAGAAGATACACTTTCTAGATTCAACTCTGCCACCAGCCAGCTGGGCCAAAGCAATGGCTGACCAGGGTTCCAGGCTCTCAAAATGAGAAAATCTAATGGGAGATAACACCCATTTACGTATGTGTCAAGAGAGTGGCACATCATGGAACTCTGAAAATCATTTTAGGCTTAAATGACCATGAAAGCCTCCAGACCTTTTTCGACATGACTTTTAGGCTGGGTGTGTAAACAGATTTTTAAAAAGTGTCTGCGATGATTACTGGAAAACAGCAGGTAGGTATGACCTCACGGTTATAACAAGCCGGTGAGAACTAATGACAGACAACGCGGAGAGTCAAGTGCAGGGCAGTCCAAGTCTAGGGCACAAGCTCTAACCGCTACACACACTGCCTGCAGCTCAGGGTCTTGAAAGCTGGACCAAGCAGAGCATTTTCTCTAGGAGGCAAAAAACCAGTAAAGGACGTCAATTATGATAATGACAAGCCTCCTGCTATAGGAATTTACTCTGGATACTCTAAGGCCTCTCAATACATAAGGCCCCAAATTTTGTCTGCTCTACCAAAAGACGGATATGTGTTTCCTGCGATGTATGTAAATACGTGATTGCATATTTAACAACTGAGACCCGGGGTTGGCATTTCAAGGACAGACTGATATGTCTTAACTGTTCCTACCGTTTGCTACAGAGCAAAATACATTGCTGGCTAGCAGGCAGAGTGGTGTACCACTAGAGTCATGCCCTCAAAATCATCAAGGTACACTTACAGCAAAACTAAATTAGAAAGAAATGATATTAAATCAAGAACTACTATGCTTTGCCTACCAATACTCTAACACCAGCCATTTGAGTGACTAACAGGCATTCAAGCTATGACTTTTTTCCTATCGCTGCCTAGTTTTAGGCAATAAAGACATGCTTTAAAGACAAGATTTTGTCACCACTAAGTAATAAACATTACAAGTCTCTTACATCAAGGTAATCTAGAGCAAGGAATGTCTCCGGTTCAGCTCTTTCCTCCTTCAGAAATCGAATACAATCTTTTGCCACCTTTTCGGAGGCTACGACAATGGCAACCATGTAGCGACCAAAAAGTTTAGTAACAGCCAGTTGGTATTTCTTATGAATAGGGTGGCAGAGGTCAAGCAGTCTTCCAAACTTAGCAGGTTTCAAAACAGGAGAAAACAAACACATTACTGAGGGACAAATAATTCACTGTTTTTCAATGTCACAGAGCATAATGGACCATAAACTAATTTTACAGAACTATAAATATCATATTTGAACACTGTCTCATTCAAATGGACATAGGTTTAATTAGGAAGTATCCATTTAGGTGTGCCACGCTTCATTTAAGAGTAATGAGGAGGGGCGCCTGGGTGGCGCAGTCGGTTAAGTGTCCGACTTCAGCCAGGTCACGATCTCGCGGTCCGTGAGTTCGAGCCCCGCGTCGGGCTCTGGGCTGATGGCTCAGAGCCTGGAGCCTGTTTCCGATTCTGTGTCTCCCTCTCTCTCTGCCCCTCCCCCGTTCATGCTCTGTCTCTCTCTGTCCCCAAAATAAATAAACGTTGAAAAAAAAAATTAAAAAAAAAAAAAAAAGAGTAATGAGGAGAGACTAGCCTTACCAAGGTATTGAAATGCTTCACAAAGCCACGGTAACTCATCCACTCTCTGAGTATTAAATAAGAATCTATGAGGTGCCTGCTACATGCAGTTTACTGAGCTAGAAATTGTGTGACCATCACTGAACAAGTGACCTTACAAGGCTTTCAGTCCAGTAGAGAAGATATAAATGAGAATTACAAGCATGCACAGAATAGAGGAATAATATACACTGTGATAACACAAAGTATTCTGAGCGCGTGTAACAGGGACCAGGTTGACTGGAGAAGCCAGGGAAGTCTTCCTATGAAGAAGTGTTATATGAGATCTGATGAATGGCCAAGAAGTAATTAGACTGAAAATCAAAAACTTTACTAGAAAGTGTCAGCATATCAACCGTCCCGTATCATCACTGCTCCCTAGAAAATCTGAAGATTCAATTTTACATCTTTCTACTCTTTCTTCATTTAATAGGTTCTATTTCAGGAACACCAATTGCTTTATGATAGGGCATCGTTGTCTTTAATATTCATTATCTTGCTGTTTGTATTTTTCTTCTCCACTCAACCTGTGATTAACTCAAACCTTACTTCCAGGTCAGTCATTTGACTTTCAGCTACATAACCCATTCCTTGCTACTTGCAATTTACTTATTGGTTCAGCAATAATATTTGTTCTTGACTTGTTTTCTTGGCTCTATGTTTTACTTTTTATTTTGTTTTAGCTCAGATGTGAATCTGGTTTTATGAATTCAAGCTCTTACTAAATTATCCACAGCACACCATACTTAAGGGGGATTTTGTTCAGTAACCTTCTTCCAGACTAGCCTCTTTGACTCCTAAATGCTTTTTCAAAAATTTTATTTAAAATTTTTTTCAGAGACAGAGCGTGAACAGGGGAGGGGCAGAGAGAGAGGGAGACACAGAATCTGAAGCAGGGCCCAGCTCCAAGATATCAGCACAGAGGCCGACATGGGGCTTGAACCCACGAACTGTGAGATCACGACCTGAGCCAAAGTTGGACGCTTAACCAACTGAGCCACCCAGGTGCCCCATTCTAAATGCTTTTTAAATTACTCTTTCTTTTTATTATTGCATGTACCTACAGCTGTTGTATTGATTCTTTTCAACTTGCTTACGTGGGCAGCTCTGTTCAGACCTTTAAGTTGCTGTGGTGGATAACTTTCCTGATTGCCTCACCTACAACTGAGAGCACCAAGTGGTGGACTAAATTAGGTATTTTCTGTTTTATCTCCTCAGTATTTTCTGGGCTGTTTTCTATCACCTAATGGCATGGAGGATAGGGGCAAGTGAGAGCGGAGTTGAGGCTGTGTAGATCTTTTGTCTGAATACTTGAGCTTTGCTCTTTCTTCTGAGTTTTTAATTAATATCCAATACCAAGGTTCCTCTGCCTCGGGGGAGGAGGGAAAATTCCATATTTTGGGTACAGGGTTTTGAATTGGCCTTTACTTCCATCTAAGAACATCAGAGGTTTATGTTTCCTGACCCACTAGTTTTGAATCAGAAGGAAACAAATATATATAATATATATACACACATACATACACACACACACACACACACACACACACACACACACACGTATATACTTGTGTTTACTTGTTGCTAGATTAAGGGATACTAGGTGAGAATTCTCAGGAATTTGTCAGTTTTCCTTCTGCAGAGTTAAGAACAAGAAATGTTCAATTTTTTTTCTTTTTTTTTTTAAATCATGGACTATCACCATTTTCTGAAGTTTACAGCATTAGATGTAATAGCCCTGTTCCTTTTTCGGTTGTTGAACTACTTTTTAAAACTAGTTTCGTCATTTTGTTTGGTACTGGGGGAAAGGATTGTGTGACCCAGCCTTATTCCTCCCCCATCACTACCTAGAAGTCAAGACCAGTTTCAAAACAGTTCAAGAGGTTGCCAGGGCCAAAAGCTAAGAACAGGCCCTCCTAAGAGAAGGACTGCACGGTGTCCCCTGGTGTTAATGACCAGAGAGTGAGACACCACAACCCCGACAGCAGAGGAAGTCATTCTGTGAAGCTGATGCCCCAACAACCGGAGCTGTCCTGCAGCTAATGAAATGTATCAGCAGAAGTGGATACACAGATTTAGAGAATAAAACATCATTATTTCAAAAGCATGCCATTGAGGTTAACTGAAAATATTAAAAACAAAACAAAACAAAACAAAACCAAGAAGAACATGAGGCTTGAGGCGATCTGTTGTGACCTACATAGGGGGATAGTGGTCGTTAACTCAGACTTTCTGGGTCATACTGTTAATGTCCAGGTTTCTCTCAGATAATTACTTATCTTTAGACACTGTTGGAAGTTAAATTTTGTCACAATTATCTACTATTATATTTTAAATACAAATAATTAAACACAAAACTAAAAGACTTCTGAAATAATTCTGCTTCCTAATAATGGTAACTTTTTAAATCCCAAATAAGAAAGCTTAGCCCTTTTGTTTCAATTAACTGTTCACTTCTAATTACCACAGAATCTGGGTAAAGTCTTTTAAGGTGTTCTAGAACTTCTGCTCTCTTCTGCTGACGTTTTCCCTCATGGTTATCAATTCCAGCATTCTGCAGTTCACTTCTAATAAGGTTCAATTCTTCATTAACTTCAGACATTCTTGATTTTGTGTTTTCAATTTCAACCACTAGGGTTTCCTCTTGCTGTTTTTTCTCTTTCAAGCAATCCCTACATAACAATAACAATAAGTTACTAGCAAAAAGAAAAAAAATTAATTGCAAGATACAACATACTGTGGTCTGGCACTGTAGGGGAATGGAATAGTGCTTATCAATTTTAAATGATGAAAACGACAATAAAATAAGCTTAGCACCAGACATGGGCAAAGAGATTTTGATCATTCTTTGTTGGTTCAGAAGATACACATTTCTGAAGACTGAGAAAGTGAAAGTAAGGATAGATCACTATAATCAGAGGAGTCGTTGTGGGCTTAATAATAAGTAAATGGCAATGAAAAACAAAAATCTTAGTGGGAGGATAATCAGGTCATGCCAGCTATCGTGACATAACTTATTATAAAACATCAATACCAACATTTCAAGTTTCATCACTTGAAAGTTTATATTTTAAAACTTAAATAGTGTATTTACTTATGTGGTTAAGTCTAATTTTTAATTATCTACAATGAAATGAAAAAAATGGAGGAGTGAGGGGCCCCTGGATGGCTCAGTTGGTTAAATGTCCAACTCTTGATTTCAGTTCAGGTGGTGATCTTGCAGTCATGGGATCGAGCCCCACATTGGGCTCCATGCTGAGTATGGAGCCTGCTTGGGATTCTCTCTCTCTCCTTCTCTCTCTGCCCCTTCCCCCCTCAAAACAAATAAACATTTTTTTAAAAAAGAAAAAAACCGCAGGAGAACATTATGATACAGTGGAAGCTTTCATTTCACAGATATAACCCAAATATACCAGACCCTCGAGACACAAGAAAGCCACAAGAATTTCCCCTGTACCCACATGCATGCTTTTGTATATTCTTCCAACTTCTCTATTCGTTTTTTATGATCTTCTATCTGCTCTTTTATTTGCTTTAGATTTTCCTAAAACAGGAAGAAAACTTAAAATCAATTACAGCAACTCCAAATAAAGTTATTTTTCACTATCCTCCTAGAAGTTACTAGAGAATTGTAAGATGTTCTAAACTTGAAATATATCAAATATAACCTCATATGGTCATATGTTTTCATATAAACACCTATAAGCGCAAGGTTTAACTCTGAAAAGGCAGTAAAGCATAGAGCTTTGAGTTTGTAAGGGTCAAGGTTCAAATCCTGGCTCTACCATTCACTAGATATTTGGCAACTCCAAACTCTAAGGGTTGATCTTCAAATGTCTACACATTTCTTATCTGTCCCTCAAACTAATTCATTCAATAAATATTTATTCCCTGGCTGCCATGTACTGGGAACTAGAGATATAATAATGAACAGGATAGAGTCTCTGCTCTCAAGGACTGAGGGCTGGTGGGAGACACACAAGTAGACAGTAATTCTAGGGCAGCTACTTGGTGTTACAAACAGCACAGGCACCTGGAAGGCAACCATGGGCTTGCGAGACTAGGACTTTGCACAAGTCTTGCTCCATTCACTGTATCACTAAATACAAGTGCTGTACTAGCCTTCAAGGTTTCACATCTAACCTTTCCCGTATTCACCCCGTGCACTACAGCCAGATTAACCTTTCTTACTCCATTACTAAGTGATCTAAAACCAGGAGCGTACCAAAGTAAAAACAATTCCTTTTCAGTATATAATAGCAGATGAAATGACAAAATTTTCATCTGGAAAAGGAAAAATATATTCTATGAAGATAATTATGTCATTTTACTCATTTGTAATACAAATTCACTGAATAAACATCTACTGTGCTAGGTGCCGGAGTTATAAAAATAAGCAAGACATAGTTCCTTTTCTCTAGAACTCACACATTTCACAATTAGAGTGGTTATACTGAAATTCTATTATCACAAACTTAAGAATTCCATTCAAAGAGGGGCGCCTGGGTGGCTCAGTCAGTTAAGCGTCCCACTTCGGCTCAGGTCATGATCCCACAGTTCATGGGTTCGAGCCCTGCGTCAGGCTCTGTGCTGACAGCTCAGAGCCTGGAGCTTGCTTCCGATTCTGTGTCTCCCTCTCTCTCTCTGCCCCTCTCCTGCTCATAGTTGGTGTGTCTCTCTCTCAAAAATAAACATTAAAAAAATAAAACTTCCAACAACAAAAAAGAATTCCATTCGAAGAAGCAAAAACAAGATGAACGAGGCATACCAAATTAAGTCAACTGGAAACACCTGCCTCTGCCTTTGCTCTGGCCACTCCCAGGGCTTGTATCACGCCAGCTGGGCTCCTTTGTGGTCAATACCTATCAAGGTCACCATCTGTTATGCCAGGAGCTCAGAACAAACTTCAGATATGGCTTAGTTTAAAGAATGGGCTTTAATGAAGAAAATGGAAAAGGCCAGGGTCTTCCCATGGAGAAGTGGTTAAGGCCTGGGTGTTCTGCTCGACACACAATAGAGGATAATCAGACAGTTAGGGTACCAGGTCTTCTGGATTTGAGATGCCGGCTGATCACGCAGTTGTCTGGGAGAAGCAAGCACCGCCCAGAACCTTGTGATCTCAGGATCTGTGGGAAGTTGAAGCTCCTCCTGTCCTGCGGGAAACTGAGTCTGGGTACAGACGTCTCCTTCTGTCTCCAACCCGACATGGTCCTCTTCTACTACCGATGTGTTTGTATTCAAAAGACAGCCACAGGGCGCCTGACACTCGATTTCACTTCCGGTCATGATCTCACGGCTCGTGAGATCAAGCACCGTGTCAGGGTCTGTGCTGACAGCATGGAGGCTGCTTGGGATCCTCTCCCTGCCTTCCCCTCTCCCACTCACGTGTATGCATGTGTGCTCTCTGTCACGTAAAATAAACGTTAAAAAAAAAAAGCTGCAATTAACCACCACTGACATCTAAGTACATGGTTTACAACGAACACTGTTACAAACCCTGCCTTTAAAAGCTTCCAGTCTAGGGGCGCCTGGGTGGCGCAGTCGGTTAAGCGCCCGACTTCAGCCAGGTCACGATCTCGCGGTCCGTGAGTTCGAGCCCCGCATCGGGCTCTGGGCTGATGGCTCGGAGCCTGGAGCCTGTTTCCGATTCTGTGTCTCCCTCTCTCTCTGCCCCTCCCCCGTTCATGCTCTGTCTCTCTCTGTCCCAAAAATAAATAAACGTTGAAAAAAAAATAAATGTAGGCTCATAGAGGTGGGATTCTTGTAATTTTTCCTTTTTTTTAAAAAAATGTTTTTTTGGGGCGCCTGGGTGGCACAGTCGGTTAAGCGTCCGACTTCAGCCAGGTCACGATCTCGCGGTCCGGGAGTTCGAGCCCCGCGTCGGGCTCTGGGCTGATGGCTCAGAGCCTGGAGCCTGCTTCCGATTCTGTGTCTCCCTCTCTCTCTGCCCCTCCCCCGTTCATGCTCTGTCTCTCTCTGTCCCAAAAATAAATAAACGTTGAAAAAAAAATTAAAAAAAAAAAAAAAAAAAAAAAAGCTTCCAGTCTAGTAGAACTGGTACCAAATGAACTGTACTTCTTATTCAATCTGATAAAAGCCCTCAGATGCAGATTAAGCCCAATGAGTAATTAGATGAGGAAAAAATTATTTTCAGGTTTTTGGTGGGAAGAAAAAGTGGGCCCGAGAAGGCTTTGCAGTGTAACTACAGAATTTAATATGTAAAGATGAGGAGGTTTTCCCAAAACTAGCATGTACAAAGGCAAAAATGTACAAAGAGTATTTACTGAAATCAGTGTACAATTTCATAATGTGATGCAAATGATACAAGTGTTTTAAAGTAGTTACTGCTTTGGTACTGCATCTGTTTTTCTCCTTCCACAAAACGTTCCCTCTTCCACTCATGATTATCAAATAGTTCGCCTTTCATTCTTGGTCGTCTTTTCACCTGCCAATTCACAACATGCCTAACGTGAGAGGCAGTGCAGTGTATGGTGAAGAAGACTGACTGTGGAGACAAAGCGCCTGGAAGCAAATCCCAGTTCCTCCACTTACTCGTTTAGTCAAGTTAACCATGTTGTGCCTGGATTCCTTCATCCGTGAAATTCGTCCATCGAATATTTACTGATTATCCCTTCTGGATAAGGAACTATTCTAGACATTTGGGTTGTATCGGTGAACAAAACAGACAAACATCTCCCCACTTTTGTGGAGTTAACTTTCTAGAGGGGGAAGGCAGACAAATAGTGTATGGAAATTAAATCATGTGTTAGGAGAGAAACACTTTGGGAGAGCAGAGCTGGGGCAAGGCCAGCAGAAGTGTGGTGGGTACTATAATTTTAGATAGGGAGGTCAGGGTAGGCTTCAATGAGAAAGCAACATCTGAGCAAAGACTTGCAGGAAGTGAGGGAGTGGCAAATGAAGAAATGTAGGGCAAGCTTGTTCCTAGCAGAGGAATAACCGGTGCAAAGGCCTGAAGGCAGAAATATGTCCAACATGTTCCAGGAGGCCAGTACAGCCAGATCACAGGGAGTAAGAG
This sequence comes from Prionailurus viverrinus, assembly GCF_022837055.1. Classification (NCBI taxonomy): domain Eukaryota; kingdom Metazoa; phylum Chordata; class Mammalia; order Carnivora; family Felidae; genus Prionailurus; species Prionailurus viverrinus. The sequence goes on from NC_062567.1 coordinate 135,190,610, forward strand.
GGAGAACAGATAAAGCGGAAATTTGAAAGGTAAACTGGAGGGGGAGGGCGAGCGACCAGGTAGCTCTTTGGAGGGCACTCGAGGACCCTGACTTTGTGTGTGATGGCGAGCTACTGGAGGAAGTAAAAGAGAGCAAGTGTCATGATCTGACTTAGATATTAAAACCATTTCTTGGGGCGCCTGGGTGGCGCAGTCGGTTAAGCGTCCGACTTCAGCCAGGTCACAATCTCGCGGTCCGTGAATTCGAGCCCCACGTCAGGCTCTGGGCTGATGGCTCGGAGCCTGGAGCCTGTTTCTGATTCTGTGTCTCCCTCTCTCTCTGCCCCTCCCCCGTTCATGCTCTGTCTCTCTCTGTCCCAAAAATAAATAAACGTTGAAAAAAAAATTAAAAAAAACAAAACAAAACAAAACAAAACAAACCATTTCTTTGGCTGCTGTGCTGAGGCTGTTGTAGAGGAGACGACAGCGGAAACAGGAAAACCTGGCAGGCTATCAGAGTGGTACAAACAAACAAACAAGAAGATGGTGATCGGGACCAGCAGGGCAGTGGAGGAGCGATACGAGACTTGGTACACGTACAAAGTGGAGCCGGCACAATTCCCTAAAGGAGTCAAAGATGGAACCCAAGTTTTCTGGTCGGAGCAACCAGTAAGAGTGAATCTCATCACCTAAAATGGGAAAGATTACGTGTGGGAAGCATGTGGGGGTGAAGATCAGAAGCTCGGCTTGGATTAAGTTTGAGAGATCTATTCAACATCCACAAAGGAGGTGCTGACAAAGCAGCTGGATATATGAGGTTGTGAGGAAGAGATACGAATTGGGGAGTCATCAGCGGATGACATTCAAATCTATGGGAATATAAGTCACCAAGGCAGAAAACTTAGAAAAGAGGAAAATCCAGGATGAGAACATAATAATACTAGTATCTACTTCATAAATTTGTCTGAATATTAAATAAATAAATCAGGTTCAGAGCAGTGCCGTAAAATGCTATATACGTGGTATGTACAAATAAACACTACACTATAATATTATTGCTGTTTTCTCTGGAAAACGTCAGACCCATTTCCACAGACATATTTCATTTTGAAATCCCAATCCTCAGTTTCCTCATCTGTACCTAGAGTAAATACCTACTCTTTGTTATTATTGTGAGATGTACAGGAGCCAACGAATGCAACGTGCCTGGCAAAGTAATCAATCAACGTTTTCCTCTAAATTCCAAATATTTACTTATAAGTCAAACGTATATATAATTCAGAACCATTTACCCTTTACAATTCTTATCAGAAATGGTCATATTTTTAGGATGGCCCACCGACTGTATAAAACATCACGATCTGTGATCTGTTGAATTGCCATAATAATTTTGGAGTCCAGTTCTCACTCTTTGGAAAACGAGGTCATGAGGAATAGAGGAAAAGACCAGACCCTTCGTGTATCATCACACGCTTTCATCTTATTCAACCTTCCCGTCTCTATGAGGTAGACTCATTGGTCCCTCTTGCACAAATGAAGAAATCAAAGCCCAGCCCAGACAAGTTAAATAATTTAGTTACTTCTCAAGACTACACAGACCCGTGACAGGAGGAGACTGGCTGGAAGCCAGGTCTGCCTAACCGGAGGGCAGAGCACTATCATGCGGCCTTGATGGTCACTTCCCATGCAGTGCAGTAAGCTCCCAGGCTCCTCCTGGGCTGTGTCCTTGATGTTTCCACAGGGCCTTGCATTCACCTCTGTTAAGATACTTGTCTGTTTTTTCTCTTTATTTATCCTCCTCCTCACCTCACTGAACTAAAACACATGAAGGAAAAAAAACTGTGTGATCTGCTCATGCCCATCACCACATAGGTGTGTAGAAAACACTTCCTGATTACATGAAAGAAGGTGCTTTCTGCTTCTATCTTAGACCATGATGAAGGAGCACCTAAAGGACACTAAGTGGCAAAACAAGGAGCCCAGAATTTTTAAATTAATGGCTTATGCCTAATGTAAATCCATTAATATACTGAGAAGCTGACACAAAAAGAGAATACCATTTCATTGATGGTAACTCCCCGTCATGACTGCACAAACAGAGGTACCTGAACTTCTCCGTGCCTCCTCTTCTCGAATGCCAGTCTTTCTTTATCAGCCCTCTGTTCCCACTGCAGCTTTTCCAGTTGTTGGGTCATTATAGCCACTTTCTTTCTTACTTGTTCCTTAAGTTCTTTATAACGATCCAGCTGTATAAGGAGTATTAAAATATTACTAACTCACAGAAGGAACACGAGAGGAAATTTTTATGTGATATCCTTTGACTAGAAGATAATCTTATCAGTTTTAAATAAATCGGATCATAATTGGTTATCTTTTCCAGGTAAGATAATGTGAAGGTAAAATGAACCTCTTCTTATTTAAAACTGCCTAGGGGCGCCTGGGTGGCGCAGTCGGTTAGGCGTCCGACTTCAGCCAGGTCACGATCTCGCGGTCCGTGAGTTCGAGCCCCGCGTCGGGCTCTGGGCTGATGGCTCAGAGCCTGGAGCCTGTTTCCGATTCTGTGTCTCCCTCTCTCTCTGTCCCTCCCCCATTCATGCTCTGTCTCTCTCTGTCCCAAAAATAAATAAAAAACGTTGAAAAAAAAAATTAAAAAAAAAAAAACTGCCTAGATAGACAATAAGGATTCAAAACCAACTCTCTAAAGTCTCTGCAAGAAAAACTTAAAGAGAAAGGGGATTAAAAAATAAAACAAGAAGGGGATTAGATTCATTAATAGTCCACATGCAAGGAGTTCAGATAAAATCAAATATTTTATTTATATAGTTATTTTGGTATATATTTTATGATGTAAAATTATCATAACATTAATGAAAGATAAATGATAAAAAGTCAGTTGAGAGAATGTTTGAAAACTCTGAATTAAAAATTATGGGAGCTCTACTACCAATTTATCATAATTATTTTTTTCCCATTTGTTATAATTAAATCTTACATACCAAATTGCATATTAATTCACCACCACATTTAAACCACCTCAAACAATCAACTTCCCTCCTGCCAATTAAGTGGCCATGTTTCTTCAAAGCCACGTATATCTGATTTTTAAGTTTTTATAATATCCGTAAGGAAAAAACGATTACCTCAAAAACGTAAGAATATCAGTTACCTAATTTTATTACAAAATGATACCATGTGGTCTTGTTGAAGTATTTTCTATGACTTCAATGAACTCACAAAGGTTATAATGCCATCGAATCTTATAAAACAAAAATACCCTAAAGATACATTCTGCATATAGGCTGAAAAATTTCAATCCCCATCACTGAGATGAGGATTGTCTGAGGTCAATCTCTTAAAATATCAGAGAGGACATCCTTTAAGTTATTTCTAAGAAGCTGAAATAATAGAAAGTTTTCTCTTATGTTGACTTGTTCACCTGACTGGCTTCTAGTTCAATGTCTCGCCTTTTGTATAAGATTTCTTCCTCAACCTGCTTCTCAAAACTTCTCCATGCACCATCTAAATCAACCAGCTCTGTCTCCAGGGCCTTTATGTCATCTTCCTGTTTAGAACATTGTTTTTTACTGTCCTTTATTGATTTCTTAGCCACATCTAATTTCTTGAGGTGGTGAGAAGTATTTTCTTTGGCTTTAATGTATTGAGGCCTTTTCTGATTTAAAAGTGCTTCAAGAGATCTAAAAAGAAAATAAAGTTTGCTTTAAAGTAAATTAAATCTATACCATAAAAGGGAAGGAAGTTCTTTTGATCAAATCATACATTTAAAAATAAACTTTAAAAATTGACTTTCAGAGACTATAAGCGGATCAGTGATTTCCAGAGGTTGGGGGGGAGGTACCGAACAGGTGGAGCATAGGGAAATTTTTTGAGTGGTAAACCACTCTGTATGATACCATAATGGTGGATATAGGACGTCGTACATTGGTGAAAACCTATAGAACTTCATGGCACCAAGAGTGAACCTTAATGTAATGTATACAAATTAAACAAATCACTTAGGAGGCTAAGGGATCCAGATGGAATACAAAATGTGACCAAAGAATCTACTGTATTACCAGTGTATGAAATCACCTTCCTGAAGGGGATTGGGAGGAAAGGTGCTAACCTAAGTAACTCTGAAAATGAGTCAAGTCTATAAAACTAAAAGCAAGAGGACCTGTGCACAGGCACTGTACTCTCATTGCCAAAGTTGCTCCCCATGAGGGTATGGGTTAACATCAGCAGTACCGCCACAGATGACTACTAGAACTGAAAATGACCGGCTGACCGTGGAAGCCAGGTTGCTCGCTATTGCCATGGAGGTTACGGACAGGCGAGAGAAGGTCAACATCAACAATGATGGCAACTCACATTATGATGTATTAGACAAATGCTAGGTCATATAACATATTATATGTAGATATTCCCGATGTGATGAGAAGGACATTTTACCTCCTGCGGCCTTCCCCTTCAAAATCCATAAACCTTGACTAATGATGAGAAACTATCGGGCGAACCCAAATTAAGAGACATTCTACAAAAAAACCTGACCAATATGGCTCAAAATTATCTAGGTCATCAAAAACAAGGAAAGGCTGAGAAACTGTCACGGCCAAGAGGAGCCCACAAAAACAGGATAACAAATGTAACATAGTGTCCTGGACCAGAGACAAAAGACACTGGGGAAAAGAGAGAAAATATTAGTCAACCATGGACTTCAGTTAACAGTAGTGCATGAACACTGGTTCACTAATTCCGACACATGTATCATATTAATAATGTTATTAAGTAGGAGAAACTGAATGTGGGGAATATGGGAACTCTTACTATCTTTGTAATTTTTCTGTATATCTAAAAGTATTCCAAAGTAAAAAGTTTATCTAAAAAATCAACTTTCAAAATGTCACTTATATTTTTATTTTTTCATCAATGTACATAAAACCTGTTAATAACTATGTTTTAAAACTCACTTTAACTCTTTTTCTGTTTGTTGTAGTTTTCTAGTTAGCATTCCATGTTCCTTTTTCTTGGCTTTAACTATGTTTTCATGATCAGAAAGAGACTCTTTGGTGACACTCAAATTCCTGTTCACACGCTCTAACTCGGTGTTCAGAAAATGAATTTTCCTTTCATTATGATATAGTTGGAAAAGCTGTAATTGTATTTTGTTTATTCTCAGTTCTTCAAGGAGACTCTGGTAACGTTCTGCCTATAAAACAGTACAATTCAGTAACAGTTAAAAGGGAATATACTGAAGTTGACCTTTCATAAACTCAGCGAGAGTACCAACAAATGATCTCTAAGGAATCAAATTATTTATTATTTAAGTATCCTTCACAAGTTATCAAATTTATGAAGTTAATTCTTGTCAAAAGTAGCATTATTTGGAGGTTTCTGGGTACACATACACAACAAACCAGTAAACCAGATTTTATTCTCATATACTCAGTGATATGGTGGTAAGAACAATGAAGTGGCACCTGCTAACCTGGGTCCTCATCGCATTTCTGTTTGGACCTTGGACCTCAGAGTATGGCAAGTCCATTAACGTTTCTTTTTTTTAAAGTTTCTAGTCATTTATTTTGAGAGCCCGCACACGCATGTGGGAGGGGCAGAGAGAGAGAGAAGGAGAGGGTGACAGAGAGAGAGAGAATCCCAAGAAGGTGCCGCACTGTCACCACTTAGCCCAATGTAGGGCTCAGTCTCACAAACTGTGAGATCATGACCTGAGCCAAAATCAAGAGCTGGACACTTAACCAACTGAGCCACCCAGGTGCCTCACCATTAACATTTCTGCTATCTGTTTCCTCATTTGTAAACTGAATAAAGTTGAATGACTTATAGGGCCCCTAGCAACATTAAATCCAAGAATTCCGGGTAAAATTCCTGCTATAAGATATAATTTTTCTATTAATAGAACAGGAATATGAAAATTCTAAAGTATATGGACAATGGAAGAATTTCTTTACCATTTGTACTCTTAATAAAGGAATAAAGGAATGGGCTGCCTTGAGAGAAAAGCTCCTAATCAATGACGTATTCCAAGTAACAGGTAAAAAGCCATCTGCCATGACACCGTAACAAATAGGAATTTCAACGATTCGAACTGTCCTCATAATGTTTAATGTTCTGCAACTCTACTTTCTGAAAGCTGTTTCAGTATATTATGAAAAACATAGTCTGACTCTCACCAATACCACCCCTTACCACTAACAAACCCAAGGACACATACGCACACGTAAAAATATGAAGAAACAAACATCACAGTGAGAAACACAACACTTTTATTTCTTCAAATATTATTGACTGCCTACTATGTGCCAGGCCTTTGTTGCTGGGAATATAGGAAGGAAGAAGACAGAAAAAGTCCCTGCTCTTACAAGCTTATAATCTAGTTGTTCTAATGGGGGGGGGGGGGGATTAGAGATTAAACAAGCAAACAAATAATAAACAAGATAATTTCATGCAGCAATAGATGTTACAAAAGAAACAATAGGGTAATACAACCGTACCAGGGAGGGGAATGCCAATTTAGATTGGTGGTGTGGATAGCAAATGCCTACCTGAGAAAATGGCAATGAAACCTTGAATGAGAGAGTATTGGCCATGAAAAAAATCAGGCATACAGCTATCCAAGCAGAGGAAATAGCAAAAGCTTCAAGCTAGAAGTGAGGACGGCATGTTCAATAAATAGTAAAGGCCAGTGTGGTGGGAGAGTAGAGGAAACCAAAGCTTGAGAGGTGGGTGATGGTCTAGGTCAGTAGGCTGGACAGGGACACTAGTGGGAAGCACTGCACTGATGGAGGTTTTGTGCAAGAGAAAGACAAAATTTGGGGCGTCTTGGTGGCTCAGTCCATTGAGCGTCCAACCCTTGGTTTTGGCTCAGGTCATGATCTCATGGTTCGTGGGTCCGAGCCCCACTTTGGGCTCTGCACTGACAGTGAGGAGCCTGCTTGGGATTCTCTCTCTCCCTCCCTCTCTGCCCCTCCCCCACTCACACGTGCTAGCTCTCTCTCTCAAAAATAAACATTTAAAAATTAAAAAAAAAGAGAACAGAGTCTGATTTGCATTTGACAAAGATCTAAATTTTTTTTAATGTTTATTTTTGAGGGAGACAGACACACACACACAGAGTGTGAGCAGGGGAGGGGCAGAAAGAGAGGGAGACACAGAATCCGAAGGAGGCTCCAAGGTGTCAGCACAGAGCCCAACATGGGGCTCAAACCCACGAACCACGAGATCATGACCTGAGCCAAAATCGAATGCTTAACCGACTGAGCCACCCAGGTACGCTGACAAAGATCACTCTAAACGCAAAGAACTATCAACCATAAATGAGGTACTCTACTAGGCATTGTAAAGGGCACCAAGAAATACCACAGAACAGCATATGCAAAGCATGCCTCTGGCCTCCTAGAGGTTCCCAATACCCTTTTAGGGAGTCCCTGAAGTCAAAACTCTTTCCATAATAATAGTAAGACTTCATTTGCCTTTTTCATTGTGTTGACATTTACACTGATGGTGCAAAAGCCAACGGTGGGTAAAGCTGCCAGGCCTTAACATAAATAAGATTTGATACAGAAGGAGATAGGAGCATTCAGCTGTCTTGCTTTAAGCCATATATTAAGGAGATTATAAATATGTAAAACAATGTCACCCTTCTGATTAGTTTTACAAAATGCAATTATTTTTCATAAAAGTATGTTATTTATATTAATGTGTAATGTTTCTTATTGCTGTTTTTACATTGATCATTATAATATATTTCTTAAATTTCTCAGTTTTAATTTCAAACACAATAACTATCGGTCAGAAACTCCTTGGGGACCTCAATAATTTATAAGAGTGTAAAGGGACAAGATCCAAAAGTTGAAAGCCCATGCCTGCCATGTAAGATATACACCCCTCAAGCTTATTTGTAGTTGGGAAAATCAGACAATTTTGTACTTCAGGTAGCAATGCCTATTTAGGAAACAAAACAGTAGAGACTACGTCAAAAAGCTTATTTTTAATGAATAGTGGGCCTTATTTGTCTTACATTATAAAAAAAAAAAAAAAATCTTTTTAGTAACCCAAAGCCAATACCTAGCAATGCTGACAGACAAAAGACTTTGTATCCAACAGTTACTGGTTTCATCTTCACGACGATGCCTTACCTCTTCTTTCTCTAACTTTGCATGTTTGCGCTCTGCAGCCACATTTCTTTTCTTATTAAAATTAAACTGTGCATCCTCTTCAGCTTTCAGTAACTTTCTTTTCTTTTCCTCATACTCTCCTATGAGCTCTCCTGAAGTGCTGATTTCCTCAAAAAACTGGGTTCTTTCTTTGGGTTTTTTCATTGAAATCGACTCTACAGTTCCCTTTCAAAAACAGTAAAGCACATCAACATAAAATATGTGGATGCATTTTCAAAATCGTGAGCCGACTAAACGAGTACAGCTCCTTACCTGAAAAACGAGACAGTTCCGTGCTTTGACCATTACGCCTATCTTTTCCAACTGGGCTATGTAAGCAGCACGACTCACTGGATTATCATCAAAATGAAATTCTGAGCATCCCCCTAAGAGAATAAAACTGTTATTGGAACTATAAATACCAGACATGTAACAACTATTCAAAGGTTAGTAAAATTATTTTTCTTATTGAAGTGGCCAGTTATGTAACAACATAGGTGTTATTAATAAACGCATTTAATCAGTCAACAATTATTGAATGTCTACTCTATGCCAAGGAGAATTCTATAGCAGTGAACAAAACGGAGGACAGTCTGGATCTCAAGGAGCTTATATATCCCACAGTGCAGACAAAAATGAGATACGTAAGTACAATAAAGATGTGAGAAAATGTTAAGTGCTAAGAAGTAAAAGAGAGCTGGGAAGGGGATATGGAAGTTTCTGTGACAGGGAATAGACATTACAATTTTAAACAGGATAGTGTTGCAGGATGAATGCTTATGTCTCCTCCCCCCCCCCCCCAATTCATATGTAGAAATCCTAATGGTATTAGAAGGTGGGGCCTTTGGGAGGTCATTAAGTTGTGACTGTGGAGCCCTCATGAATGGGATTAGTGGGCTTATAAAAGAGACCCCACAGAGCTCCCTAGTTCCTTCCACCATGTGAGAACACAATGAGCTGTATGCAACCCAGAAGAGAGCCCCTCATCTGACCGTACTGGCAACCTAAGCTTGGACTCCCAGACTTCAGAACTGTGAGAAATAAGTTTTTATTATTTATAAGCTATCTAGTCTGTGGTGTTTTGTTATAGCAGCCCAAACAAACTAAGACAGATGGGCTAAGAGCAAAAACAAAGCTGAGGCCTTGCACTTCTGGTCTGAACATATATCACAAAGCCACAGTAATCCAAACAGTATGGCACTGGCATAAAAACAGACACAGAAACCAATGGCACAGAATAGAGAGCCCAGAAATACTGCATGAATGCACCTATATGTGGAATCTAAAATAGTCAAACTCATACAAACAGAATGGAATGGTGGATGCCAGTGGCCAAGGGGAGAAAAAATGGGGGGAGATGTTGGTCAAGTATTATAAAGTTTCCATTATGCAAGATGCTAAGTTCTGGGGATCTAATATATAGCAATGTGACTACAGTTAACAATTTGTATTATAAACTTCAAATCTGCTAAGAGGGTAGATCTTAAGTATTCTCACCACAAACACACACAACAATAGTGCCTGCATGCAAAGAAAATGGTAACTATGTAAGGTGATACATGTTAATTAGCTCAACCGTGGTACTGACTTCACAGTGTATATTAAAACATACATGTTTTAAATACATGCAATTTTGTGAAATTAACATTTTTTCTTTTTCTTTTTCTTTTAAAGTAAGCTCCAGGCCCAACCTGGGGCTCAAACCCACAACCTCAAGCTCAGGAGTCACATGTTCCGCCAACCGTGCCAGCCAGGTGCCCCTAGATACATGCAGTTTTTTACCTGTCAATTATACCTCAATAAAGATGGGAAAAATAAATTTATGACGATTTAGTAAATAAAGAGTAGGCTAGAGAATCCTTACTGAAACAGAGACTTTTGAGTAAAAACCCAAAAGTGAGAAAGAAAATTCACCAATAAAGACACCTAGGTGATAAAGTGGTAAAAATACTTAAATTACACATTAAGGTATAGGTATACAAGTATTTATTAATAAAATAGTATTTATACATTAGAAAATTAAGTCCATGTTCTAGTGGACCAGAATGAAATATCAAAAACAAAAAACCAAAACCAAGACATGCCTATATTATGGAGGCTCTGTAAACTCTGAACATATAGAAAAGATATTCATAAACAACTCTCAATCTTGCTTCTTCAGGAAATAGGAATTATAGGATTTAAATCACAAAATACAAATTCATATATTTCACTCAAATTGCTACTCAGTGGTAGAAAAACTTTCTACACAAACCAAAAATACAGGGGCATCTGGGTAGCTCAGTTGGTTAAGCATATGACTCTTGTTTCGGCTCAGGTCATGATCTCATGACTTGTAAGACTGAGCCCTGTGCCAGGCTCCTTGCTGACAGTGTGGAGCCTGCTTGGGATTCTCTCTCTGCCCCTCCCCTGCTCACACACGCATGCATGGTCTCTCTTTCTCTAAACTTTAGTAAGTATGTATGTGTATGTGTGTGTATATATATATATATATATGTATATATATACGTCTGTATATATACATATACTCAGTTCATCACTAAGAAAAAGTTAAACATACGTAAAGAACCTCCATCATTTTAACCTAATAACCAGTAGAAAAATGCTATTTGACAGTAGAGAAATTTGAACAAATATGTCTGCTTTAAAAAGAGTCTTAGTGGAGACTCATACAGGTTCTATAATTTACTTCTGAGATTTGCAATCCAAGAGAGGAAAACAAAAAAACCTCCAAATCTCTAGTTTACTATGTCAGTGAAATAATAAATCACACCCTTCAAATAAATAAAAAACAGGTCATCTGACTTAACTTTTGAAAAATCAAAGGACTCATAAGCAAGTATCTACAAAAAAAATACCTCGGATAATCCTTGTAAATGTTTTCTCCTCTCCACTTTCCTCCACGTACACAATTTTTACACTCGCACAAGAAGAGACAGGTTTTCCAATATGTGCTCCATAAATGAGTTCTTGAATATTTTTCACTCTTAAATTAGCTGTTTTCTCTCCCATTACAAAACTAAGTGCATCCATTACATTAGATTTTCCTGGGAAAGAAAAGACAGAAAAGTTATCCCTTGTTAACAATAAAAAACCTTGCCCAGAGACAAAGAAGCCAACAATGGAAGTGAAATATAGCCAATACACATGTCTAAAGAGTAGTACTGTCTTGTCTATGTTTAAAATGCATGTGACCAATTTTATATAGATCACCGTGTTCTTCCATGCAGCTATGGCAGAGTATTAAGTGGCCTAAATTTAAGGATCTAAGCAAGTGGATCTAAACCCAACTCTCTTCCGTTATTAAATATTGTACTATCAGTCATTCCATTTTATGATTAACTATCACCTATTTTAAAAAATGGCTAAGTATGTCCAAGATATCCCAAGGACTAGAATAAGGTTGCCGGAATACTTATGACTGTAGGAGGTGGCGGTACAGAAAAGTTATAGAGCAGGTCTGAGCCTGCAATCCTTTGAAAGGCCTGCTCACAAGATTGGCTGTCATCTGGGGATTTGTATTTTGGGAGAGTTTCCACCACTTTCTGGTAAGAATGTCTCACTGTGCCGAAAGCGTTTATACGACATGATTGATGCTGGACACCTCGCCTGTTTTCTTTTTAGGAGTCTGGAATTTTGGTAGATTTTGGTTTGTGCTAGACAGAGGGTGCCTAGCTGACCATTCCCCAATAAAAATCCTGGGCACTGAGTCTTTGCTTGAGGTTCTTTGGTAGACAACATTTCATGTATATTGCCACTACATGTTGCTGGAGGAGTTGCCTGTCCTGTGTGACCCCACTGGGGGAGGATTCTTAGAACCTCGTGCCTGGTTTCTTCAGTTTGTCCCATGTGCCTTCCCTCTTGCAGAGTTTGCTCTGTTCCCTTTCGCTGTAACACATAACAATCCTGAGTACAACTACACGCTGAGTTCTGTGAATCCTCCTAGCAAATCACTGAAACGGGGGGGGGGGGGGGGGGAGGGGGGTGTAGTCTTGGGCATTCCTGATCCAAAGGCCAAATTGTTATACAATCATGAGCCCACAGTTTGCTCTAAGACAATTTCCAAGGTGCTGTGTCATTGCTACTACCATCTGTATCTATCTACCTATCAATCAATCAATCAATCAATCAATCACATTCCTTCCCCCATATCCACAAGGAACTTAAATTTCCAATGCCAGAACAGGAGGAAGATAATACAAAGAAAATACTGCCAGCCAGTGGAAATATGGCTTAGTTTTAGAAGTTTACGATCTTGGCTTGAACTCACAACCCTGAGATCAAGACTCGCATGCTCTACCAACTGAACCAGCCAGGCGCCCCAGTTTGTAATCTTTCTAAAAAGAATCAGAAGTGGTTAAAATGCTATAAATTTATTTAGCTAAGTTTCAATTAATGATTGGGTATGAAACATGGCTTTTTGGGTTGACTGAAAGCTATTATAAGCCAGATAGGACAAAGTGAATACTAATCGAGTTGAATTAAATCTCACTGTAACAGAATTAAAGAGAAACCAGTTTTGGTCAATCCTTATTTAAAATCTGCCTAAAATAAACACTTGCTTACCCAAATTAATTTATTCCATTAATATCTTTTGAATAGCTATTATGTTAATAGCTATTAAGGATATAGCAAAAGAAGACAAAAAACCTCCCAGCCTAATGAAGGTTATGTTCTGTTAAGAGAGACAAAAGACAAAAAAAGACAATTCCATACTAGAGTTAAGTATCGTAAGTAAGGAAATAAACTGGGTGATGGAATAGAGGGTAACTGGGAGACATAACTTCAGATAGGATGGTCAGGAAACATTTTAAGAGCCTACTGACCAGCCAGTGTTAGCTTAAGACTCATCTGCTGAAAAGAATGAACGAATGAACAAACGAACCAACAAACCAAGTTTGGTAATGGTCAGATAGGGGACCTCTGCTGTAAAAACTCAAAATCAACATAAGGAAAATAATAATTCTGGAAGAATTATCTTTTAGGTCATCATCACTCAAAGATATAAAAATTACACTACCACTCTCCAGTCTCCAAACCTCAGTATTTCCATTCATTTGCTTTCTTAACTAACATGCTAAGTCCCTTTTCATTCCAATTCTGCACATCCTCCTCCCATTTCCTCCTTCTTTCCCATCCTTCTGCCCATTCAAGTCCTTGTTACTTCAGGTGTCTCCTAGCTGTACTCCTACATCTGTTATCCAGTCTTTGCAACAATCCTATGAAGTAGGTTTTAATTTGTGTTTCATAAATTAAAAAGTAGAGACTCAAAGTCAAACAAATTGTATGTTTTGGAGGTGTCTGAATCCAAAATCTATATACTCTTCCAACAAAAAGCAGAGAATTATAATCCACTATAGTAAGTTCTAAAATAAAATTAACACACCTAGACACACTTAAGAGAAGCACTAGCTACTGGAGGCTCTGAGTAGACTTTAGCAGGAGATGATTCGGGGCTAAGTTTTAAAGGGTAATTAAGAAGTTTGGGGAGGGGGTAAACATACCATTCCAGGAAAAGACAACAGCTTGGTCATAGGTACCGAGAAGTAAGAGAGCATGGTACCATTTCAGTAAAAAATGGCAAACAATTTTATATAGGTGGAGCAGAGCTTATAAGAGAGAAATTAAACTTTATGCTGAAGATGATGTGAAACCATTGGAGGATTTTAGGAATAGCAGTGAATTTTTCAGACATGTCTTATCAAGATTTCTCAGACAATAACCCACCAGAAAAATGAGCAAAGGATATAAGAAGGCAATTCAGAGAAAAATATAAAAGGCGCCTGAACATATGAAAAGATACTTAAGCTCAGTCATAATAAGAAAAATATAAATTAAAACTGTATTGACTACCAGTTCTATCGTACTGGCAAAAATCCAAAACTTTGAAAACACCTGCCTTTGGTGAGGCGGAAGGGGAACATACCCTTTCATATATTGTTGTTGGAGTTACAAAATGATACAACTCCTATGGAGGGGAAATTCGGCAACAGCTAATGAAATTATAAATCCATTCATCTTTATTTTTTATTTGAATTCCAGTATGGTGAACATATATTAGCTTCAGGTATACAATGCTGTGATTCAATAGTTTCATATATTACACCATGCTCATCATGATAAGCATACTCTTAATCCCCTTTACCTATTTTTTCAATCCTCCTACACACCTCCCTTTTGGTAACCATCTGTTTATTCTCTATAGTTAAGAATCTGTTTCTTGGTTTGTCTCTTTTTTGCTTTGTTCATTTGTTGTTTCTTAAATTCCACATATGAAATCATATGGTATTTGTCTTTCTGACTTATTTCACTTAGCATTATATTCTCTTGCTCCATGTATGTCTTTGCAAATGGCAAGATTTCATTCACTTTTTATGGCTGAATAATATTCCACTGTGTGTATGTATACGTGTATGTATGTATGTATGTGGTATATATATGTATGTGTGTGTGGATATACAAATGTAAATATATATATACATATATATCACTTCTTTATTCATCACTTGATGGACACCTGGGTTGCTTACATATCTTGGCCAATGTAAGTAATGCATCTATAAATATAGGGGTGCAATACCCCTTCGAATTTGTGGGTTTTTTTAAATTTTTATTTATTTTTGAGAGAAATAGAGAGAGACACAGTGGGCAGGGGAGGGGCAGAGAGAGAGGGAGACACAGAATCTGAAGCAGGCTCCAAGCTCTGAGCTGTCGGCACAGAGCCTGATGCAGGGCTCAAACTCACAACCGTGCGATCATGACCTGAGCTGAAGTTGGACGCTTAACTGACTGAGCCACTCAGGTGCCCCCAAATTAGTGGTTTTGTATTCTTTGGGTAAATACCCAGTAGTGCGATTGCTGGATCATAGGCTAATTCTGTTTTTAACTTTCTGAGGAATTTCTATACTGTTTTCCACAGTGGCTGCACCAGTTTGCATTCCCACCAACAGCGCACAAGGGTTTTTCTCCACGTCCTGGCCAACACCTGTTGTTTCTTGTGCTTTTGATTTTAGCCACTGTGGCAGGTGTGAGGTGATACCTCATTGTAGTTTTGATTTGCATCTCCCCGATGATGAGTGATGTGGAGCATCTTTTCATGTGTCTGTTGGACCATCTGGATGTGTTTGGAGAAATGTCTGTTCATGCTGTCTGCCCATTTTTAATTGGACTATTTGATTTTTGGGTGTTGAGTTGTTTAGCTTCTGTATATATTTTGGATACTAACACTTCATCTAAATCCATTCATCTTTTGAGCCAGCAATTCCACTTCTAAAAATCTATCTCCCTGATTTATGTGCACAACTGTACAATGGCAAATACACAATTATGCAATTCATTACAGGTTGTTTCTAACAGAAAAAGACTGGAAACAACTCAAGTGTCCAAAAATTAAGGGAACGCTTGAAATAGCTGTATAACAGCTACACAATGGAGAATTACACAGCAGAAAGAGAACAGAAGAGGATATAGTAAGTAAAAAAAGTGCATAACAGCATATACAGTAAAAAACTAACTATGAACTTTGATGTAATGAGAAGTGAGGAGTTAGAGATAGCAATACATACATATTTGCTTGCATCTGCAAAAAGAAAACACTGAAAGACGATCAAGAAATGAATGGTCATCTATACAAGGTGAAGAGCAGGACATGGAAACTGAGTTGGATACCTGTCTGCCTCTTCTGGTCCATTTTCTTTTCTTTTCTCTCTCTTTTTTTTTTAATTTTAAGTTTATTTATTTATCATTTATTTATTTTGAGAAAGACAGAGTCAGCACAAGTAGGGGAGGGACAGAGAGAGAGGGAGACAGAGAATCCCAAGCAGGCTCCACACCATCAGCACGGAGTCTGACACGGGGCTGGAACCCACTAAAACTATGAGATCATGACCTGAGCCAAAATCAAGAGTTGGACACTTAACCAACTAAGCCACCCAGGAGCTCCTCCTGGTCCATTTTCTACCCTGCTTTCTGCCCTGTATCAATAGGTTCTCATGCCTTTTGGCTTCTACTTGGATTGGGCCAATGGGGAGCTCTGGCAGGAGAGAAGGAAAAGAATAGGGTCAGGGTATTTATTCCCTTACTTCCCTCTCTGTGAGGTGGCTTCTAGTTAGCTGTGTCTTTCGACAGGTCACCACCCTTTCAAATTTCCTTCTGGGTTCCTTCCTCTCTGGGCCTTGGGTGGTGACAGATCCATCATGCTAACCCTGCAATTCCTCTAGTCCTTCCAATTCCTTTATAGCCTTACACACATTTGTAATTACTCCCTTTGTAAACAAATCTTCCACAAATTGTCCTCATCTGAGTGTGCCACCTGCTTCCTGTTGGGACCCTACCTGATAGGGGAACAGTACAGAAGCAAGATCTCTTGGTGTATACCTTTATATAGAGTTTTGAGCGTTGAAATATGTGTATGTATTGTCATTTAAAAAAAAAAAAAAAACTAAAATTTAAAAATTCTATAAATGAAGGGCGCCTGGGTGGCTCAGTCGGTTAAGCGTCCGACTCAAGCCATGATCTCAGGATCATGATTTGAGCCCCACATCGGTATCTTAAGTCTGCTTAAGATTCTCTCTAAAAAAATTAAAAATAAAAATTCAAAAACAGAAACAAGTAAACTTAAGTGAATATTAAATTGGTGATAGCCATATTGAGAAATGGTTTATTTCAAGGGACCTCAGATCACAAAATTCTGACTGTACATTCTTAGTGGGATGTATTTCAAGCACCAAAAAGAAGTATAAAAGAACTTTAAATTTCCTTTAGTATCTTTATTGTTTGTAATGATACTGGCATTGGTAGTTTTAAGATCATTTTCTCTGTATTATAGATTTAAGCAAATAAGTATATTAGTGATGTTAGGAATTATTTTCAAAGTAAGAAAAAATATTTGCAATGACAAGAATCAGGGCACAGTGAAAACATAGTTATGTTAAAACTGAATGGGGGGCACCTGGGTAGCTCAGTGGGTTAAACGTCTGACTCTTGATTTCAGCTCAGGTCGTAATCTCATCGTTTGTGGGATTAAACCCCACATTGGGCTCTGCGCTGTGAGCATAGAGATTCTCTGCTTAGGATTCTCTGTCCCCCCACCCCCGTCCCTACCCTGCTCACACACAAGTATGCACATGCATGTTCTCTCTCAAAATAAATAAGCTTAAAAAAAAAAAGCCTCAGTTTTATAAACCTTAATGAAATGCTGATTCAGTCATAAATATTATTTGGCATTAAAACCATCTGGGTAGCACACAGGGTAATGTCTCTGACATCAGCTGTAGCAATAGTTTCTAGATAGGTCCCCTGAAGCAAGGGAAATAAAAGCAAAAATAAACTATTGGAACTACATCAAAAAAAAAAAAAAAAAAGCTTCTGCACAGCAAACAATTAATGAAACTAAAAGACAACCTGTGGAATGGGAGAAGATCTTTGCAAATGACATAGTAAATGATTACTATTTAAAGTATATATAGAAGTTATACAACTCAACACCCAAAATACAAATAATCCAATTGAAAATGCGCAGACAGCATGAACAGACATTTCTCCAAAGAACACATCCAGATGGTCAACAGACACATGGAAAGATGTTCCACATCACTCATCATCGGGGAGATGCAAATCAAAACTACAATGAGGTATCACCTCACACCTGCCACAGTGGCTAAAATCAAAAGCACAAGAAACAACAGGTGTTGGCCAGATGTGGAGAAAAAGAAACCCTTGTCCACTGTTGGTGGGAATGCAGACTGGTGTAGCACTCTGAAAACCAGTATAGAGGTTCCTCAAAAAATTAAAAATAGATCTACCGTATAATCCAGCAATCGCACTACTGGGTATTTACCCAAAGAATACAAAAACACTAACTCAAAATGATATATGTACCCCTATGTTTATAGATGCGCTATTTACATTGGTCAAGGTATGTAAGCAGCCCAGGTGTCCATCAACTGATGAATGGATGAAGGAGATGTGGCATGTACATACAATGGAGTAGCACCCAGTCATAAAAAGGAATGAAATCTTGCCATTTGCAACAACATGGATGGAGCTAGAGAGTACAATGTTAAGTGGAATAAATCGGAGAATGACAAATACCATATGATTTCACTCATGTGGCATTTAAGGAACAAAGGAAGAGAGAGAGAGAGAGACAAACCAAGAAACACTAAGTATAGAGAACAAACATAGTTACCAGAGGATAGTTGGTAGAGGGATGGGTGAAATAGGTTATGGGGAGTAAAGGGGATTAAAGAGTATACTTATCATGATGAATGCTGAGCAATGTATAGAATTTTTCAAACACTGTATCATATTAAAATTTAAAACTTAATAAAATTTAAAAAACTTGGGTAAATGCTTGATAAAGAACATCTGTATAATGTCAAAGCAACACTAGGAGACCAGACTAGTTAGAAGGGAAAAACTAATTGTACAATGTAGTGATCGCTGTCACCACCCTAATCCAGGGGTCAATCTTAGCATCACTAGTGGTAAAACAAATAGGTGTTATGTGATGTAATACCATGAGAAATACACAACATCACCTATGATGGAATCTAGCCAAAACTGTTTAATTTGAACCCATCAGCCTTTTAGGTATTGAATGTTTTCAAATGTCTTTTCCTCATCTATCAAGAAATAAAATGGATCTTCTTTCTTGTGGAAACAAATGAAGATTACTGAGGGAACAGAGTGGCACATAGATTAAAGTAGGGTAAGACCAAAGATTGGGAACTCAGCTAAAAGATTACTGCATTAATCCAAGGAAGAAATGATGAGAGCCTGAAACCCTGAGAGTAGTGGCAAAAGAGGGAAGAGCACAGGTTAGTGTTCTGGGTGTGACAGGGAGAATTTATTTAAAGATGAAGGAGAATTCATTTAGGTGGCAGCCATATGAAACTCCGGGAGTAAAGCACTCTAAGTCCAAGGAACAGCATATGCTAAGACCCTGAAATGGAAATAAGCTTGGTCTGTGTTAAGGAAGGCAAAAAAGAAAAGCAATTCTGACCAAAGCATAGTAAATACAGCGAAAAAGAATATTAAAGAAGAGAAATACACAGAGGCCAGATCATAAAGGCCTTTGGGTATCATGGTAGAAACACCGGATTTCATTCCAAGTGTGGGGGAAAGCCATTCGAGAGTTTTAAACTAGGCAGTGCTCTGATTTATAGATTTCCTTCGTTTGTTAACCACTCACTCTGGGTGCTGTGAAAATGAATTGTAGGGAGACAAGAAAGCAAGCAGAGGGATGTGCTAGGAGGTTATAGCAATAGTCCAAATGAGAGCTCTAGCATCTTCGATTGTGATAGTGGCGAAAAATGGCAAGAAACAACTGGATTCAGGATGTATTTCAGAGGTAGAGTTATTAGGATTTATAGAAGATTAAATGAGGGAAGTGGGGCGTCGAAGGAGGAATAAAGAATGACTCTGGGTTTCTGGTCTGAATAAATGAGTAAACTGCATCCCTTACCAAGCAGGTAAGACCTAGGAAGGAATAAGTTTGTCTCGTGGAAGTGGGGGAGAGGAAATTTGCTACTCTTTCTGATTATAGTACTTTATTTTTTTTAGATTTTATTTTCTATGCCCAACGTGGGCATTAATTTCTATGCCCAACGTGGGGTCTGAACTTGACTGAGCCAGCTAGGCGACTTCTAGGTCTACTAGAAGTAGCAAAAAATGAAAATATGCTGAATATTATAGGCTAGATATATAATTTTGGAAGTCAGTAGCATAAAGATGGCATTTGAAGCCATGCAACTGAATAAGATCATGTGGGAAAAGAACACAGGGAAGAGAAAGACAAAGGACCTATTTCCAGGGGGTGGGAGGATTCTAGTGCTTAAGAGACCCAGGGGAGAAGCAGCCAATAACTGAGGGCTTGCCAGTGAAACAGGAGAAAACCTAGTCGGTACACAAAGTCAAAAAGAGCCAAGTGACCCAAGGGAGGGATGAAATGGGATCTATCATGCCACCTAGACAGCAAGACCTTCCCTTGACCAACTTCTTTAAAAACACCCCCAGTACTTCCTATCTCTGTTTCTATTTTTCTCCTTATTACTTAACACTTTAATATTCTATATACTTTTCATATTTAGTGTGTTGTCTGTCTCTCCACCTTTGAATGTAAGTTCTATATGGAAAGGGATTTTTATGTTTGTTCACTGATGAGAATGGTACATGGCATATAGTAGGCACTCAATCATTTTTAAATGAATGAAATACCACTGATGTATCAAAGGGAATGAGGATAGGAAATTGGCCACTGACTCTTACAAGATGTAGGTCAACAGTGACATAGAGAAATTTCAGTGGAGCTTGAAAACTTGAAATCACACTTGAAAACTGAATCAAGAGCACTGAGAATGGCTCAAAGAGTTTCACTGTATTGATAAATTGGGGCAATAGCCTAAAGAGACAGTGAAGTTCAAGGGATTTTCCCCCAGGCATTTCATAAAATTTTTTTCAACTTATTTATTTTGAGAGAGGCAGAGAGAGCGAGCGCAAGTAGGGGAGAAGGGCAGAGAGAGAATACCAAGCAGGCTCCACACTCCACGCTGTGCCCAAAGTGCAATCCTATGATATAGTAAGATCATGACCTGAGCCAAAATCAACAGTCAGATGCTTAACCAACTGAGTCACCCAGGCGCCCCTATAAAATTTTCAAACATACAAGAAAGTTGAAAGAATTTCATAGGAAACACCCATACATTTACCACTAAATTCTACAAATAACATTGTACTATACTTTCTTTTCATACAGCTATATCCCCTCTATGTTATAAGAGTGATAATAAGACATGTATTAATGCCAATGAAAACTACCCAATAAGGGAGAAAGATAAAATCCAGAGAAAGAAATACAAAATAAAAGGGGGAAGGATTTAAAACAGAGGTGGAGAGGACTCAGGTACACTTGTAGTACTTCTCTGCTAAATATGCTTCTAAGTCTACCATTTTCTTCCATAAAGTTAAATATATCACCCTGGCAAGGACTGACCCAAAAGGATTTCAACGTTATATCCTGCCGCTCCTCTACACATTCTCGCCAATTTGGACTATTAGCTGTCCCACCGACAGACCTTCCCAAACCCCTGGAAAAACACTCTTTACTCTTTGAGCCAGTTCAAATGATGATTCCTCTAGAAAACCTTCCCTAATCTTGACCTCTTCTTGTCCATACCTCCCCAAATCAGATCTAGTATTTTCCTTGCTTAAAGTTCCATAAACAATGTTACTGGGTCTTCTATTTCAATTAGTGTATTTTCTTATACTCCCTAAACCCTGAGAGCAGAAGCTGTCTTATAATACATACCTTCTTCTGCTTCTAACACTATGTATATGCAAAAACTATTTGCTAAATTCAAGTGGAGAACACTAAGGTTAAAATCAAAATGACATTTTTCCCAGTACCACAAACAATCAACATTAGATTTACTAAGAACAAATGAGAACATGTCAAATTTTGACAGGTGGTGACAATAGGAAATTATTACAAAAAGTATGACTAACTAGCTAAATTGAAGCTTAAGAGAAAATGAATGTAACAGGTAATTATCAATTTGTTTAATAAAATCTACCTAAATGTGCCAGTAATTCCGTAAGATTATTTATTAAAAGATGACTTATTAACAAGTGTTCAAATGAATATAAATGAAATACCACCCATTAAATTAGTCTTGGATGAGTATTATACTGAATTTTAGCCTTTGTATAGAAGGAGAATGTGAATAGCTCACGCAAAATTCAGCAAGAAGTAAACCAGAAATTTTTGTTGTAGAGAGATTATATTAAAGGCAATGCTAAAAGAATCCATGGCTGGCTTTCTATGGTTCTAAGCAAAGTCTCTGGGTTACCACAAATTCTCAAGAGGGAAGTGCAGCTTCCAGGGCACCGGGACAAGAGGAATTTATGAAGGCATTTTCACAATAACCTTAAGATTTGTTGTTAATCACAATATGTATTGTTGAATTAAGATAAGAGATAAGAATATTTTGAAACTTACAGTTTGGCACTAGTTTTAAAAAGTTCAAAACATCACTTCAACACGATCTTGAGTGGTAATGGGCAAGTATTTTAGGCTGACTGTAGTATAAGATTTCATGTAAACACACATTCAAAATATTACACTGTTGTAAGTACAAAACACAATTGAGCAACCCTTCACATAATCACCAGTTAAAAGGTGAAGAAAATCAACTGATGGTGGGTCTGGTAACCTGATACATGAGTGAAGGTTAGGGTAAGAACATAAGGAATGTTTATAATAATTATCTTTTCAGTGTCTTTTTGACAACAGAATCAAGCGTGAATGAGGAAGTATATTACACAGAAGATGCATGAAAATCCTCAATTATGTGCACATTTCCAAGCTTACCTATTTCACATACACTAACTGCAAAGAAAACATTAAACAGTAGTTATCTTTATAAAGCAACAGAAGTTTCACAACAGTTTCATAATAATTATACGTCAGGTTGGAGTGCCAGGAAAACACAAATTTCAGTTTCCTACTCAAGGTCTGTCAAATAAGTTAATTTATTCAGGCAAACATTATCTTTCAACCCAAGAATGGTTTCCGGGCTCAGAAAGGAAATCTGGACTGAGAGCCAAAAGAAGACTCGAGAGTTAGGAAAAATCTCAAAGTAACTATCATTTCAGGCCCTCCAGCAGCCGGGTTCATTACATCTCTTGTTTCTTATCACAGAGCAGTGGGGAGCCTGGCCAGGCCCGAACTCGAACTCAAGTCCAGGCTCTGCCCCTTACTGGGCAACCTTGGAAAGTCATCTGGCCCCTCTGAACCTGTTTCCTAAACCATAAAATGGGATAATACCCATTTATGAGGGTTAAACAGAAATAGGGGTGCCAGGAACTTGGTGAGACTCCATGCATGCCATTATTATTACAATATTCCTGTGTAGAAAGTTCCTTGAATCCAAAATGTTGTTCAGGCTCCTTAGAATCAATTATTTCCTTCACATCTCACTCTCCATCTTTGGAAGAGGAAGGGAAGGGGATGGCGAGGAGAAGTGTAGAGAGTAAGACAGAGCCACTGACGTCAAGCAGGGGCCTGTGTCAACGACGGAGCAGCTCAGGGCACTGCAGCTGAGACCGGATATCGCCCAGACCAGTATCAGCCGGTGACACAGTCAGAACTGATAACCAGCAGAAGGAAAGAGAGAGGACGGCAAAGGCCAGGCCTGATCAAACCCCTTTAAAAAGAGAGGATGGGGGGGACACCTGGGAGGCTCGGTCAGGTAAGCCTCTGACTCTTGATTTCTGCTCAGATCGTGATCTCACCATCAGGAGGGTAATAAGCCTTGTGGGGGCTCCAAGCTGAGTGTGGAGCCCGCTTAAGAGTCTCTCCCTCCCTCTCCCCCTGCCCTCCCCCATTTGGGCACGTGAGCCTGCACACTCTCTCCATCTCTCTCGCTCAATTAAGGAAAAAAAAAAAAAAAAAGAGGGTGGGGGGGCACCTGGGTGGCTCAGTTGGTTGAGCCTCCGACTTCGGCTCAGGTCATGATCTCGCGGTCCCTGAGTTCGAGCCCTGCGTCGGGCTCTGTGCTGACAGCTCAGAGCCTGCAGCCTGCTTGGGATTCTGTGTCTCCCTCTCTCTCTGCCCCTCCCCTGCTTACGCTCTGTCTCAAAACAAACGTTTTTTTTTTTTTTTTTTTTTTTTTTTTAAATTTTTTTTCAACGTTTATTTATTTTTGGGACAGAGAGAGACAGAGCATGAACAGGGGAGGGGCAGAGAGAGAGGGAGACACAGAATCGGAAACAGGCTCCAGGCTCTGAGCCATCAGCCCAGAGCCCGACGCGGGGCTCGAACTCACGGACCGCGAGATCGTGACCTGGCTGAAGTCGGACGCTTAACCAACTGCGCCACCCAGGCGCCCCCAAACGTTTTTTAAAAAAGAGGATTTCTGCAGCCAGGTGTCAGACTCTCCAGACACTGACCCCCTCTATGTCTGACCACTTCCAAACGGCAGCTGGTGGAAGGCTCTGCAGGGTTGATCTCAGGAAAGAACAGAGGTCCTTCCCCGCTTGGACTTAGAAAGCGGGAAGTACTGAGCAGAGACCCCGACCGAGGCCTCCTCTCAACAGGGCGCTCAGACGGACTCCAGGGTGGGCTGGTTAGCTTCCTACCTCCTGTTCATCTCGCTTTTTTGTGCCTTGCGCTTTGCGGGACGCGTAAGAAGCTAAGCTACACGGCTGGCGAAAGATGGCTGAGTCTGGAATCCCGAACCTGCTGTATGGTAACCTCGCTTTATAACTGAAACGAGCGGACGCTGTGGGAACAGACACAACCCGCACGTGCGCCGTCACAGCGCGCTGGTGACAAGAGGGAACTAACTAGGAGGGCGGGAGAAGCCACCGCGAAGCTCGCGGAGCCAGCGCAAAGGAGAGGAGGGGCCTGGACAAACCCGGGGTTGGTGTGCAGGAGGGGTCATGGCGCAGCTGCAGAGGGCGCGGGGGCCAAGGGGTGGAGGGTCTGGGTCCGGACGCCAGAGGGCGGGGGCCGGCGGCAGAGAGCGAGCGGCAGGGGCTGGGAGTAGAGGGTCTGGCGACGGAGGGGTGGGGGCGGAGGGCAGGGGTGGGCACCCGGCGGCGGGGTCTGGGGGCACAGGGCAGGCGTGGGCGGAGGGCCGGGTGCTGGGGGTGGAGAGTGGGGGGTCTCAGCGGCGTTGGGCCGGGAGCGCAGGGTGGGAGTCTGCGCCCCGCGCGGTTGTTGGAGGGTCTGGGACTGGGGCGGAGGGGTCACGGTTCAGGAGGGGGAAGGGCCAAGAGCGCTGGGTGGGAGTTGGTGGGGGGAGGGGTTGGTGGCGGAGGGCCGGGGGTGGTGGACGAGGCCCTGGGGCAGAAGGCACCTGGTGGCTGGGGGCACAGAGAGGGGGTGGCCCCCCTGGGGGGTGTTGGCCGAGGGCTGGGGGGGTGGAGGGCTGGGGGCGACGGTGGGCACCCAGCGGCGGGGGTGGGCGCTCGGGAGGTTTGTGGAGGACTGGGGGTGGAGGCTGGGGGTCCCAGCCGGCGGGGGGGGGCCGGGAGCGCTGGGCGGGGGTCGGCGCCCGGGGCGGGGGGGGGGGGTTGGCGGAGGGCCGGGGGCACCGGGCGGGGGTGGGGGTCGGGGTGGAGGACGAGAGCCAAGGTGGGCACCTGGCGGCGGGGGACGCAGGGCGGGGGTTGGCGCCCGCGGGGTTGGCGGAGGGCCGGGGGCTGCGGGCGGGCACCTGGCGGCGGGGGCCGGGGGCACCGTGTGGGGGTGGGGCGGGGGGCTGGGGGTGGAGGACGAGGGTGAAGGTGGGCACCCGGGGGCTCAGGGCCGGGGGTGGGCGCCCGGGGGGTTGGCGGAGGCCCACGGGCCGTAACCCGCCCGCGTCCAGCCCGCTGGGCCGCCCTCACGTCACGTCCCCTCGGGCAAAATGGGTTCTGGGTGACCGGGGAGGGCAGAGGCGTTCAGGGTCCCAGTTACCGGAGCCGTTGGGGCCGATGATGCAGGTGAACCTCCTGAAGGGGCCGATGACCTGGCGGCCCCGCCACGACTTAAAGTTCTCCACGAGCAACACCTCCAAACGGCCCATGGCTGCGCCCTCCGCGCCTCAAGGGGCGTCCGCACACGCCGGCGGAAAGCGCGGGAAGTGCTTGCGGCATCTCGCGAGAGGAGAGCGAGACTCCGGCGAGCGCCGCGCGGTTCCCAAGCAACCGGGTTGTTTACGTGTCCGAGGAGAGCGGGGCTTGGAGAGGTCGCAGAAGGACTGAAAGCTTGCGGAGCCGGCTCGATTCGCACCCGCCCGGCCTCCTAGGGAGCCAGCCTGGCTTAGGCTGCAGCTTGTTTTATTTTGGTTGTCTTTCCTTTTTCATCTCGTTTGTCTTAAAACCCCCTCGGGGTTTCTTCGCGATTTCCAGCCATGGAGATAGCGCAGCCCAGAGACCTGGAGCGGTACTTAAGCCTGGCCAAGAGGAGGCACGGGGAGCTGTGCCGGCAGAAACGGATCTTCAACGCCAGGAACAGGATCATCGGGGTGAGGCCCTCTACCCGGTGGGAATGTGGGGGGGGGGGGGCGGGCAGCGAGGGGCGGGCGGCGGAGACCAGGGATGAGCCCTTGCAGCGAAACTGCTGATCCAAGCACGGCCGCAAAGGGCACCGGCTCGTCGTGTTAACTGCCGAAGAGGGGGAAGACCTTCGCAGACACCTACCCTCCTCCCACTTGCAGGACAGGCAAACTGAGTCCTGCAGCAGGGAGGGAGCTTGCCTGCAGTGAGTGGCTAGTCAGAGACCGGAAGGCGGGTCTCGTTTCTCTGAACCGGATTTTCTGCACCACCAGGGGTTCCTTCCAGTCTATTCATTTGACACATGCCAGCGAGTTACTATTTTGTGGCACGCCTCAGCTGGGCACAGGAAATGAGGAATATGGCAATCCCTGCCTGACCTTGCAGAGTTCATGGCCCGATGGACTCTAGCATTAAAACGGTCACGTTAGCAAACCGTAAGAGACTCTTAAATACAGAAGACAGGGCCGCCTAGGTGGCTCGTCGGTTGAGCCTCGCACTTCGGCTCAGGTCATGATCTCACAGTTTGTGGGTTCGAGCCCCGCATTGGGCTCTGTGCTGACAGCTCAGAGCCTGGAGCCTGCTTCAGATTCTGTGTCTCCCTCGCTCTCTGCCCCTCCCCCACTCCCCCGCTCTGTCTGTCTGTCTGTCTCTCAAAAATAAACACTAAAAAATTATAAATACAGAAAACAAACCGGAGGTTGCGGGGGGGGGGGGGGGGGGGGCGGAGCTGGGCTACTTGGGTGATGAGCATTCAGGAGTGAGTGCACTTGGGATCCACACTGGGTGTTGTATGTAAGTAATAAATTACTGGGTTCTATTCCTGAAACCAATACTGCACTGTACGTTAACTAACTTGAATTTACGTAAATAAATAAATAACATACTCTAAAAAAAAAAAATTAACTATATTACAAAAAACAAAAATGGCCCACTGCTCACAGCAGTGGAATCAGGGCTGTGAGGGAGGGGAGCATGGGGTGTCAGGGGTGCACAGACTGAGACTGGGAGAGGACATCAGTGCTTCCTAGAGGAGGAGTTGCCCTGTTCTGCAGATATCTATCCACGAAGAGAAAGGGAGAAGGAGGCTCTGGGGACAGGCTGAAAAGGTGTGAAAAGAACTGATGTGTCCCTAAGCCAACTAGTTAACAGTGGAACAAGGCTTAAAAAAAGATCAGTGGGATTGTTATCAACCGACTAAAATTATCTGGCTGTAACTCCGCTCCCTTTGTTTTCCATTTCCAGGGAGACCCAGATGCCTGGGATGCTCAGGTTCATGACCAGAAGATAAAAGAAGCAACCGAAAAAGCCAGACATGAAACTTTTGGTGAGCATCTCTCGAAGCCTAGCTAGCAGTCTGGGGCTGTATAACTCTAGACTCCGGTCCTCATTGCTTCAAAAGTGTAAAAGCTTGTCATTTTCACACTCTTCGTCCTTTTAAAATTTCACCATTGCTTGTGCTCAGTTAACTTAATGTGCTGATTCTTTCTCTCTTGAAAGGAAAACAGCTATTGAATTCTATGGGGGGTGTAGGAAATACATTGTGAGGGTAGGTGTGCCTTGTTCTCGGGAACATAAACCCGAGAACATAACCCCGAGAACATAAAATTTCATGTTTATTTTTGAGAGAAAGAGAGAGTGTGCGCGAGCCGGGGGGACACAGAGAGAGAGACACACATGCCGAATCCCAAGCAGGCTCCACTCTCTGAGCCGTCAGCACAGAGCCCGATGCGGGGCTGGAACTCACAAACTGTGAGATCACGACCTGAGCCGAAGTTCGTACGCTTAACCGACTGATGCGCCCAGGCGTCCCTGTTCTCAGTTTTCTTTAAAAACCGGACGTGAAAACCCTTAAACACACACACCATTCTCTGCCAAAAAGTTTCAGACCTTCTCCTGGGGACAGCTGCTTGCACTAGAGGACATAGGGACACTCTTGGTTCACACTGGCTGTGGTGACTCAGAACAAGATAAGATACTGTCGGAGCTCTGAGATAATTCCAAACAGGGGCGCCTGGGTGGCTCAGTAGGTTAAGTGTCTGATTCTTGATTTTGACTCAGGTCACGATCTCATGGTTCACGGGATAGAGCCCTGAGTGGGGCTCCTTGCTGAGTGTGGGGCCTGCTTAAGATGATCTCTCCCTCTCTGCCCCTGCCCCACCTGTGCGCAAGCTCTCTCTCTTACAAAATGATAAACATTATTTTAAAAATTCCAAATAGAATTCACTTTCCCACATCAGGTGCAACAAGTCGAGCTTATTTCTTCTTAAAGCACTATAAGGATTTTTTAAATAGAAAGAAGCAGGATGCAAAATTGTATATACCATGGGCTATCCATTAAATGTTAAAATATATAAAAAGAAATAAGCTTAGAAAAAGACAGAAAGGAAATAGACCAAAATGTCAGCAGTGGTGATGTTGGAATGACGGAATACAAGGGAAATTTATTTTTTTTCTTTGTACCATTCTCTAGTTCCTAAGCAGTTTACCTTTGCCATGTTTAAAAATAATTCAAACCTGGGGCACCTAGGTGGCTCAGTCGGTTAAGCATGGGACTCTTGATTTTGGCTCAGGTCATGATCTCACAGTTTGTGGGATCGAGCCCCACATTGGGCTCCTCACTGGGCGTGGGGCCTGCTTGAGATTCTCTCTCTCTCTCTCTCTCTCTCTCTCTCTCTCTCTCTTTCTCCCCCCCCCGCCCTTTTCTCGCTCGCACACTCTAAATAAATAAATAAACTTGAACAAAATAATTCTTACAAGATAAATAAAACTTACAACAATGATAGGACAGACACATATGTACCCACTACCAGATTAAATGTTAACATTTTGCCAATAGGCTTTAGATCTCTTATTTTAAGAATGCTTTTTGAGAATTAAGTCCTATATATGTATGTGTGTATATATAGCTATATATATAAGTACTATAACGTATATATAAAAATGTGTGTTTATATGTAAATATATATAAACCCTACCTATGTAAATGTGTGTGTATAGTTATAGATGGATAGATAGAGCCCTCCCCCACCTCCCCTTCCCTCTTCCTCCCTCCTCACAGGGGTGCGACATTTCCATGCATGTTTCTTGTAATGCTGTACTATTTATGGACATATTCATGAGGATATAAAATTGTGTGTGTGTGTTTTAAAATTTCACGCAAACTTTACGTGACATTTTGCATAAATACATGGAATGGATCCTTTTGCACCTTTGTGTCCGCAACGTATTTTTAAAATTAATCGTTGATCTACATACAGAGTGCTCACTTTAAGTATTTTGTGATATTTATATGAATTAACTGCAATTTTTTTATTCATTCCCCTATGGGCAGATTTTTTTCCAAACCCTGCTGCATGCCTATCCAGGCATTGTGTCCCTAGCGTATGCAGGTGAGAGATACCAAAGAAGAGGAACTAATACGTATTGGGTTTGCAGGTTTTCAGGTTTATGGGATATTGGCAGGTTGCTTTCCAAAGTTATAAGTGCACCAAGTTACATTCCCACAAGCAGTGAATGAGAAATCTTGCTTCCTTACTGCCCTTACTAATGTTCTTACTAATACACTCTATTATTAGCGTTGTAAATATTTTGCCAACTTATTAGATGTTTCCCATCTTGTAAGGTCAACCATCTTTTCACAACTTCTTGATCATTTGGGTTTCTTTCTTTTTTTTTTAATTTCTTTTTAATGTTTATTTATTTTTGAGAGAGAGAGAGAGAGAGATCACCAATGGGGGGAGAGGGGCAGAGAGAGAGGGAGACACAGAATCCAAAGCAGGCTCCAGGCTGTGAGCTGCAGCACAGAGCCTGACGTAGGGCTTGAACCCACGAGCGGGGAGATCATGACCTGAGCTGATGTTGGTCGCCCAACTGACCCAGGCACCCCCATTCAGGTTTCTTTATAGTGATTTTCCTGTTCCTATTCTTGGCCCATTATTTTCTTTGGTTGTTTGGTTTTTTAAACTGATTTGTAGGTACTCTTTGTATATTCAGAATACTAATTTTGGGGTGCCTGGGTGGCTCAGTCAGTTAAGTGTCTAACTTCAGCTCAGATCATGATCTTGTGGTTTGTGAGTTCGAGCCCCACGTTGAGCTCTGTGCTGACAGCTCAGAGCCTGGAACCTTCTTCAGATTCTGTGTCTCCCTCTCTCTCTGCCCCTCCCCCGCTTGCTTGCTCACTTGCTCTCTCTTTCAAAAATAAACATTAAAAAATTTTTTTTAAATATTAATTCTTTAATGGTTGTGTTACTCTTTTGAAGGCTTATATTACTTTTAGAATCACTAGAAATTATTTTTTAAGGTGGATTCAAATTTATTTTTTCTCTGAACCTTAATCTTATGGGTATGCTGTGTCTCTTCTAGCTGCTGAAATGAGGCAAAATGACAAAATCACATGCATATTAGAAGGCCGAGAAAGGAGAGATAGGAAAAGCCTCTGTAAAGCCATCAATGATTTCCAGCAGACCTTCCAGAAGCCAGAAACTCGCCGTGAATTTGACCTATCTGACCCCCTAGCCCTTAGGAAAGATCTCCCAGCCAGGCAGTCGGATAACGATATTCGGAATACAGTATCGGGAATGCAGAAATTCATGGGAGAGGATTTAAACTTCCACGAGAGGAAGAAATTCCAGGAGGAACAAAACCGAGAATGGTCCTTACAACAGCAGCGGGAACGGGAGAGTGCCCGTGCCCACCAAAGATGTGCAGGTAATGAAGCCCAAAGGGACAAACCGGTCCCAATACTTTTTCCGACCAATCAAACCCGTGGGTTTCCCCCTGCTTTGTTTGGTGTTTCATGTCCTACCCCTGTGCTGTGTTGGCCGCCGGGGAAAGAGCCTGTGTTCCAGGATGTAAATGTCTTCATTTCTGAGCTTGCAACTCTGTGCTCCCCCTGGGCTCCAGCCAGGTGCAGGTGCAAAACCCACCCTGCCCAAAGGAGGTGCCCAGTCTGCTGGGAAGACAGTAGGAAATACACAGGTCCAGTTGGGTCTTCTGGGGGCTGTGTTAGAAGTTCTCGCAGGGAACGGGGGGGGGGGGGGGGCGGGGTGAGGCCTAGGGCTCAGGGGTCACGTGTCCTCACCAGGACCCTCCAGGCCCAGGGAACCCCTCTGGCAAAGCCTCCAAGACCTGGAACAACCTCCATCCCTGAGGCAGTTGCGACAAGTCCAGTAAACTCTGCCTGCACTAAGGTGACCGGTGTTTTCTTTTTTTTGTTTTAAAAAAAAAATTTTTTTTTTGGTAATTTTTATTTAGTTTTGAGAGAAAGAGTGCGAGTGGGGGAGGAACGGAGAGAGAGGGAGACACAGAACCTGAAAGGGGCTCCAGGCTCCCAACTGGCAGCAACAAAGCCTGACACGGGGCTCGAGCTCACGAACGGCGAGATCATGACCTGAGCCGAAGGCGGACGCCTAACCAACGGAGCCACCCGGGCGCCCCAAGGTGACCGCCAAGCTGCTGCATCCGAGCTCCGTTTTCAGGCGGCTCCTTCATCCGCAGCCTGTGCCATAGCTGGTCATCTCTTCCTCCTGGAAATACTTCCTCCGCCAGCTTCCAGGACCCGCTCTCATCCCGGCTCCCCTCCCCCGGCCCCCTCGTTGGTTTCTCCTCCCCTTCCGAACCAACCTCCTGGTGTTATTGCTTACCAGTGCCCTCTGCGCCCTGCCTGCCTCAACCACACTCGGTCCCTTGGCGCTCTCAACTAGTCTCGTGGGTTTAGATACCACCGATAGGCCATCTTTCCCCCAAACGTACCCTTCCAGCCTGGATTCTTCCCCGATTCTCAGCGCACACGTCCTGTCACCTCTGGACGTTTATCTGCTCTTGGGTGTCTAACGAACTTATCAGAATCAACACAAGACACCCTGGCCTGCCCCCCGTGAACCGCCACCCCCGTCAATGGGAACTCCATTGTTCCAGTTGCGCAAGCCCCAACCCCAAGGCGTCTTGACTCCTTCCTTTGTCTCAAATGCCACGTCCAGTCCGGCAGCAAATCACCCCGAATCACAACCGCCTCTCTCCACCTCCACTCTTACCCCTCTGGGCAGTAATAATCTCTCAGTGCGACTATTGCAGTCGCCTGCAGGTGGTCTCCGTGCTTCTGCCCTTGGCCCTCTATAGTTGCTTCTCAACCCAGTGACCAGGATGATCCTGCTAAAAATTAAGCTAGATCTTTTGCGCACACCCTTCCAATAGCTTCTCATTTTACTCAGAATAAGCACCAGATTCATCTCAAGGACCGGGAAGGTTTTCGTAGTCTGGAATGATCCGCTACCACGCTGCCTTTCATTCATTTCATCCTCGCCACACTGGCTTCCTCACTCAGAATGTTAAGTGTGTCAGGCTCACTCCTGCCTCAGGCCCTTTGCACCTACTGTTTCCTCTGCCTGGAAACATGTCCCCGTATATCTGCATGGCCTGCCCCTTATCCTTCTTTGGGTCTTTGATGAAATGCCATCTTACCAGAGAGGTCTCTCCCCTGACCACTATTTTAAATTGCAACCCCGTACCCTCCCCCATGCCCATACTCTGTATCCCTTTCCTTGCTGTATTTTTCTGCAAAGCCCCATCACTGACATACTGTATGATTATGTATTTGTCATCCCTCTCCCCAGCATCCTATCCCAGGCTCGTTGAAGGCAGGAGATCTGCTCTGTCTTATTCACTGCTCTGTCTTTCGTTCTCGGCACATAGATATCTGTTGAACAATGCATCCGTAGGGCTTTCAAGATCTCCGCCACCTCCCAGGCTCTCCACATGTCCATGTCTGGCTAAAAGACTTTGTCTCAGCCTTGGACTTAGTCCTTGAACTGCCCCCTGGACATCTCCCTGGACTTGGTCCTTGAACCGCCCCCTGGACATCTCCCTGGACTTGGTCCTTGAACTGCCCCCTGGACATCTCCCCAGGCACTTCAGAACATCCTGGAGAGTAACCCTGAACTTCCCTCTGGCTCTGCTCCTCCCCCCCGCCATCCTCCCCTCCATCAATGACACCTCCTTCCCTAGTCAAGTCACAAGCCCAGGAGTCCTCCTTGAGCCACCCTTGTTCTCAGGCCATCCTCAATTCCTGTCCTTCCACGTCCTGCATGTATCTTGAATGGCCCGCTTCTCCCATCCCTGTTGTCACCACAGTGATACGAGTCACCACCTTTTTTTTTTTTTTTTTTTTTTTTTTTTAATCACCTGGAGGGACCACACCAAGGGCTTTCTAATAGTCCTTCATGTTCTTTCTTGTCCTTTCTGGTCTCTTCTCAACATAGCAGTCAGAGTGCTGATTTTTAAACATTGTCACCCCTACTCCCTCCGTCCCAGCTTAAAACCCTCCAATGGCTTCCCTCTTACATCTGGAACAAAATGCAAAATCCTCTGTAGCCTACAGGGCCCTGCGTGCTGGGCCACTGCTCAGCCCCTGTGTCACCTTATGCCCCCTACCCCGCTCACTGTGTTCCAGCCACTTGGCTTCCTTTCACTTCTGGGTGCCGACAGATCCTTGTTCACGTCAGACCCGTTGCACCTGCTCTCCATCCAGCTTCTTGTCCTTCCAGACCTCAGCTCCAAGGTCACTTCCTCCCAGAGAAGCACTCTTCCTCTCTTCCTCCCCATCCCCGTCTGCCTGAGCCAGGTATTCCCAGCGTGTCCCCTCTCAGGACCCTTTCCCCCTACAGCACTTCCACAATGTGCATTCATAGATCTCTT
The DNA here is from genome assembly GCF_022837055.1 of Prionailurus viverrinus. Taxonomy (NCBI): domain Eukaryota; kingdom Metazoa; phylum Chordata; class Mammalia; order Carnivora; family Felidae; genus Prionailurus; species Prionailurus viverrinus. Next base: position 135,224,497 of record NC_062567.1, read on the forward strand.
TCGGGGTTCATCTGTTTACGACCTGGCTCATCGCCCAGACAGTAAGTTCGCCAAAGGCAGGAAGAACCCTTTCTGTCTTGCCCGTCACTGCACACTTTGTGCCCTGCAAAGGGCACAGTCCTGTGTGTACCTCCTCGTGGCGCTGTGTCAACCGAAAGGATGAATGAAGGAGGGGAAGACAGATGAAGCTCAAGTGGAACGGAGGCCCCTGCCTCACGGCTGGAGTTTGCTCTTGTGTTTGGACATCAGGAGGATGCCATGGGGCACAAACACCACGTGAAGGACCTTTGGATCGGTGGCTTTTTTTTTTTGTTTGTTTAAAGTAACAACCCTGCAATGTAGGAGTTGTCCTGCTTCCCAGATGAGGGCTGGAGGCTCGGAAGGGTTGGGTAATAGTTCAGGTTTGCAGAGCTAGGGAGTGTCTGGGCTGGGATAGGAGCCTGCTCTTATCTGAGTCCAGATCTTTACCTTTTGTTGTTTGCATGTTCCACGTTAACCTCTTCTGCTGCTGCTGCTGCTCATTGGCCTGGAAAAGTCCTAGTGTCACTGCAGGAATATCTCCCCACTCTGACACCCCTCCTCTGCAGAGCCCCATCTGGTCCCCACAGCAGAGCTCCCTTGTCCATTGTAAGAAGATGGATGAGGGCCCCAGCCCAGGACCACAGCAGACATCACCAATCCACAGCAGAATTTACCCATCCCCAGCAGACATCACCAATCGCCAGCAGACCTTACTGATCCCCGGTAGTGATGCTGACCCTTGGGGCCTGCACCCAACAGCTCTACCTGAATCACCTCATCTAAGTGTCCCAGCAGCCTTGAGCATCCCCTCTCTCTGGGTGAGGGCAGGATAAGAAGAGACGCGTGGCTGGACACTCCACAGGGTGCTCTGCGCACCTGGGAAGGAGCTCTGGGTGGGCAAGCGAGGTGTGACTGCGTTTCGCTTCCTTTCAGAGGACCTCTACTTCAAGACAAGGCTGCAGTTTGATGAAACGGCCAAGCATTTACAGAGTCTGGAAAGTGCCACCAGAAAGGCGGTTTGTGCAGCTGTGAAAGAATTCAACAGGAACCAGGTAGCTCCCGGGACGCCCCAGTCTCCCCGTCCCAAGTCCCAAGCTCAGCCCTTCACCGGCTCACACCACACAATCCACATGGCCCTCCCGGGGGCTGCCCTGGTACAGATTGAGTGCGCCCCCGCCCCTGCTCCTGAGCTTGGGAGCCTGGGGATGGGGGTGGGGGGGCGCGGTGGGCTTGTCTAAACTCTGCAAACCTCAGATTCTTCTCTAACACCGAGGACAGTGACGTCTACCTAAACGGCCATCCAGCACTACTCTGGCATCCGGTCTTGGTCTCACTTCTTTGTCACCTCTCAGAGCTCATCCTCATCAAGACCAGGTCCTGGCACTCACTAAGGGCAACAATCATCACATTGATGATCGGGGCTCCTGACACCTCCCTCCTCTCTAAACTCTGTGGGACCTCCTCCCACACTCTCCACCTCCGGCCTTTTGCTCCGCCCGTTCCCTCACTGGCCTTGCTTCAAGCTCTCTATTTCTTAATCAGACCCTGATTTTTTTTTTATTTTTAAAAAAAATTTTTTTTTTCAACGTTTATTTATTTATTTGGGACAGAGAGAGACAGAGTATGAACGGGGGAGGGGCAGAGAGAGAGGGAGACACAGAATCGGAAACAGGCTCCAGGCTCCGAGCCATCAGCCCAGAGCCTGACGCGGGGCTCGAACTCACGGACCGCGAGATCGTGACCTGGCTGAAGTCGGACGCCTAACCGACTGCGCCACCCAGGCGCCCCAATCAGACCCTGATTAATCAGGGTTAATCAGACCCTGGCTCCAGACTTCTTTACAAATGCAGTTCTACTTCCTGGGTGGGATGGGGGCCGCCCTGGATTCATTTATCCGGTGAACTGGTTGCCCAGAACTGTGGTCTGTGGAGTAGGGCAGGCGGGACGATGAGCTGGAGAGCAGGAAGGGATAGGAGAACTCTGCTCCAGTGTTTATGCGGCCTCGCCGTGTTTAACTCCCATGTGTGCATGTGTATTATGAAGCACTGTTCATGTGTGGTCTAATGGTGTCACGCTGTGAGATATATTGGAGACACAAGCTCAAAAATGTCCTGCTGGTGAGACATTTATGTAATCAAAACCTCCGGGAGAGGCGGGACCAGAGACCAGAGACCAGAGGGAATGTTGGTTTTCAGCGGGGCAGGGGGTGGGGGGTGGGGCTGTGGGGTGGGGACCGAGGAGGACAAACTGCCAGGGATGGGGGGAGACCAAGGGCAGACCGAGGCACCAGCCGGGAGACCGAAGGCCATCTTAGACATCCTCTGGTCCTTGCCTTGTGTGCAGATGATGCCCAAGAGGAGAGGTCACCTGCTCCAGGGCCCACAGAGAATTCATGGTAGATAGGGCTTTTGTGTACTGTGTGCTGGGTACTCTGTACCGTGAGCTGGGTGCTGTGAGCTGGGTGGTGGATGCTGTGAGCTGGGTGCTGGGTGGTGGATGCTGTGAGCTGGGTGCTGTGTGCTGGATACTGTGTGCTGGGTGCTGGGTTCTGTGTACTGTGTGCTGTGAGCTGGGTGTTGTGTATTGGGTGCTGGGTGCTGTGTGCCATGTGCTTGGTGCTGTGTGCCGTGTACTGGGTGCTGGGTGCTGTGTACTGGGTGCTGGATTCTGTGTACTGTGTGCTGTGAGCTGTGTGCTGGGTGCTAGATTCTGTGTACTGTGTGCTGTGAGCTGGGTGCTGTGTACTGGGGGCTGGGGGCTGGGTGCCGTGTGCTGGGTGCTTGGTGCTGGATGCTGTGTACTGTGTGCCGGGTGCTATATGCCATGTACTGTGTGCTGCGTACTGGGTGCCGGGTGCTGGGTGCCGGGCGCGGGGTGCTGTGCATTGTGGCCGCTCTTCCGGCCATTCATTTAGTCGCTGGCTCATTGGCTCAGCGGATCATTTAGCGAGCCCTCCCGCTGGGGGACCGCCCTTGGCCTTCTCGGAAACCGTGTCGCCGCACTCGCCCACGCTCTCACTCTGTAACCTCCGCGGCGAGCACCTGCACCGCGCCGGCCCTCTCGGGTCCCCCAGCTCCGCGCGTGCGCGCTGCCAGGCCACGCCCCCAGGCCACGCCCCAGGCCACGCCCCCGCGCCCGGGGAAGCCGCCGTCGGCTTTTGAGGCTCTGCTCCTGAGTGGAAACAGGCCGGAGCATCCAGGCAGAGGCCCAGGTAACCGTCCTCCGGAGCCGCTTGCGGGCGGGCCGGTCCGGCTCCGCAGAGGAGGCCCGCACTGGAGGGTGTCCCCCTGGGAGAAGAGGGCTGCTCCCCCAGGAGAACGTGTCCGGTCCCTCCCCCCATCCCCCCCCAACGCCACCTCATCCTGCCACGACAGTCACCTCTGCTCACACTTCACGGGCCCGAGGAAGCCACGTGGCCACGAGCGCTCTAAGCAGGTGGGGAAGTACGGCCGCGCCACCTTGCAGGAGGAGCTCGGGAGATAGTTTGTGACCAGCGGCAACGACGGTCACACGTGCTCGTGAGGTCGTCGTGGGATTAAACGAGTGAATACACGCAGCGTGTTGGCCCGTTTAGCGCACTGTCGTCCAACTACCTTCCCCGGCCAGAGGGGTATGATTAGTCGATAAACAAACAACGAATTAATGGTTTAGTTAATTAACTCAGTGCGTGAGTCCGGGCTCGTCCCACCGCAAAGCCTGTGCTGCCGTGACGCCGCCGAGCTGGCCTTTTGTGAGCGCGCGTGGCGTGCGGGCATCTTGCCCAGCGCCCTGTTTGCTGCTAGAGAGAACGGGTAACACCGAGCCGAGAACCGGCTGCAGCCCAGAGAGGGGGCGTGACTTGCTCCGGTCACATGGCCAGGGCCCTGTCCCTCCACTCCTCACCCTCCCCGGAGCAGGGATCTGACCCGGAATCTGTCTGTCCCCGGGGCCCGTGGCCCACGTGCATCGAGAGCATTTTCACCTTTGAGGGGTCGCCGCCGTTGTGAATCACTCTGGCGGGTGTTCTCTGTGGCCTGCGGCCACCCAAGGGGACCAGGGCCACTGGGAGGGGCACGCAGCCCTGCCCTGGGGGAGATGGCGGCCTAACCTGGGGAGGCCGCTCCCCGCTTCGACAAATCAGTGCAGAGGGGGGCTCTCTCAGCCCAGCCCTCGCGCCCCCCATCACCCAGGCAGCCAGGGTCCAAGGGCCTCCCCACGACCGCGCCTCCCGACTCTCCGCCCCCGCCCCACCTGTCCCAGGCGCACTTTACCATTGTCTTCCTTCAAGAGACCCCAGTGAGATGCGCCAGCCTTGCCTCAGTCCCCACGGGGTCATCCAGGGCATCTTCCTCACTGTCCGTCCTCCCCTGTGCAGGCCACCGAGTCAGCGGAAAGGAAGACTTGGGAGAAAAAACAAGAACAAGAAGACGACTTGGCCGAGATCTCCAACCTGCTGCGTGGGGACCTGCTCTCCGAGAACCCGCAGCAGGCAGCCAGCTCCTTCGGGCCCCACCGCGTGGTCCCCGACCGCTGGAAGGGCATGACCCGGGAGCAGCTGGAGCAGATCCGTCTGGTTCAGAAGCAGCAAATCCAGGAGAAGCTGGTACCTGCCCGCCCATCCCCCACCCCGGCCCCCAGCCGCAGACCTGTACACCCGCTGCCTTCCTGCAGCCGTCTAGTTCTCACCGCTGCTGTACTTGTCCCTAGAAGCAGCTCTCAAGGGGTTTACGTTTGGGGAGGTAGGGAGATATGTACTGGGGTGGAAGTAAGGCTGGGCCAAGGGGATGGAAGGTGCCGAGTTTGAGAAGGGTCCCCAGGGGACTGGGAAGTGACATTGGAACAAAGACCTGAAGGAGGGGAGGGAGTGCACCACGCGAGTATTGCAAATATTGCAAACATCGGAGGAAGGACCACCAGGGGATGAACTGCAAGGACAAGGCATTGAGGCAGGAGTAGAGAAGAGCAGGGAGCCTGGTGGGCTGTGGAGGAACGAGGGGGGAGGGAGAGGAAGAGGTCTGGGAGGGGGAAGGTCAAGGTCCTGGCAGCCCATGGGGAAGAGCTTTTCTGTGATGGAGATGAGGAGCACTGGAGGGTTTTGAGAGGAGTGACGCGTGTGACAGGATCCCTCTTGCTGCTGTTTTGAGAAAAGGCTCTGTTGGGGTGGGGGGGTGGGGGGGAGGAGAGGGCCTGTTACGGAGGCTGTTGCAGCGGTCAAGGTGAGAGATGATGTTGGCTGGTCCAGGGCCCTGGCAGCCAGGGTGCTGAGAAATGGTCAGATTCTGGGTCTATTTTGAAAGTAGAGTGAGCGGGATTGGTTGAAGGGTTGGGTGGGGCATATGAGACCCAGAGGAGTAAAGGATTACTCCAGGCCTTGCGGCCTGGGCAATGAGAAGGATGGAGTTGGTATTTACAGAGACAGGAAGAGGGCAAGAGGAGCAGGTTGATAGGGGAATGGAAGTCACAAGCGCAATTTTGGAAATGATATGTGTGCAGTGTGCGTCACACATCTATATCTGTGAGGATTCCATGCCTGAGCATGGCAGAAGACCCTAACTAACAGCATCTTAAATAAAACAGAACTTTATCTCTGGCATATAGACATCACATGGCAACTCCAGGGTCACTGACTAACATTCTGCCATCCTTGGCGACTGGCTCCCTCCTCCTAGTACATGATGGCTGCTTGAGCCCCAGCCCTCACATGCATATTCCATCTAGCAGGAAAAGGAATGAGGAAGAACACTCTAAGGACATTGCTCGGAAGTTTCACAGGACACTTCCGCTTAAATTCCACTGGATAACACTTAGTCACAAGGTTGCCCCTAAATGGGAAACGTAGTGTTTATTTCAGGCGGCAAGGTAGCCGGCCATGGTTTTATTGAGGAAGACCGAAAAATGGCTACCGGGAGGCAAGTGACATTTTCTGCCACAACCCAAAGCCAGTGGGCAGTTGGATACATAGTCGGGAGTTCAGAACAAGGTCTGGAGACATAAGCATAGAGGCATGGCCACACAGAGAGTACTTAAAGCAGCGAAGCTGGCTAAGGTCACGCAGGGAATGAGTGAAGACAGGGAGAAGGGGACTAAGGACTGAATCATGGGACAACCCCCACCCCCACCTTCATTTATAGAGAGCGAGGGGGGGCTGAGAAGGAGCAGCCAAAGAGGGAGGAGGGACCCAGCAAGGGGAGCCCCCAGGTCAAACCCTGTGGCTGGGCTGCTGGCTGAACCCAGGATCCAGGGGGCAGTCGCTGGGGACTCTGTCAGGAGCATCTTTGGAGGAGGCGTGGGGGGACAGAAAGGTAACAGGCAGGAAGGAAGTGGAGACCCACCGATGCAGACACCGCTTTCAAAGTGTTCTGCTGAAAAAGGTGCAGAGAAATGGGGTGGTAGCTGGTGGGGACAGTCGTTTGTTTTTTCTGATTATGGGAATAACAGCATACTTGTTATGCCACGAGGGCGACGCAGTAGAGAGGGGGAAATTGATGTCAGAGGGGACTTGCTGGAGCCCGTGTCCCCAGCAGGAGAACAAGGCCCTGGGAGCACTAGTTGAGGCTTGGGGTGGGTGGGAACTCAGGCTGATCGTCCTTGGCCGTGGGGGTGGGCTTCACTTGTGGAACCCCTATTTTCTGGGGAAACAGGAAGGGAGGCCAGCAGCCGAGGGTGAGGGGGTCAGGTTGGGGGTTCGAGGACTGAGAGTGGTCATTAGGAGAGCTGGAAAAGAATGGCCTAGGAGAAAGGGGAGGGATGGCCAGGCAGAGCCAGGGCTGGAGGTCATGCACTTGAAGTGTCCTCAGTGAGTGCAATCAGATGACGTTCCCCGGCCACGCTTAGCTGTGCAGACCTGCCCGGCATGTCTGACCCAAGTGAGAGTTTCGAGGGCACCGAGGGCATCTGCACCAGGGCGTGTCAGCCGTGGACGCCGGGCCGAACAAGGAGGGAAGTGAAGTCACAGGAGAGCCGGGACAGTAGAAAGCGCGCGGTCAGTGGATGGCAGGTCCCGGGGTGGGGCGAGGACTCGAAAAACCGGGCTGCTGGAGAGAGGGTGGAAGAGGCAGATCAGAATGGTGGTGGGCGGGACACTTGAGGGTGACACTAGGGAGGCTGACATTCTTGGTAATGACAAGGTGGGCGCAGATGTTCTCAAAGGGGGGGGGGTCTCTGGACCGGCAACATCGGCATTGCCTAGGAACTTGGGAGAAATGCAGATTCTCAGGCCCCACCCCAGACCTTCTGAACCAGAAATCCTGGGGCAGACCCACAGTCTGGGGCCAGGAAAGCCCCCCAGGGGTTCTTCTGATGGCCACTGGAGTTTGAGGATCACTGGTAGGCTGGGCCCAGGGGGTGACAGCTGATAGGCTGGCACTAGGTCTTTGGAGAGGAGGGGGGATCACGGAGAAGCCAAGAAGAAGGAAGTTCTCAGGCCTGCAAGGGTGGACGGGGCTGCCCCAGGGTCAGCAGATGACCACCCCAGGTGGGGTGCTGGCAGGTGCCACGGTCAGTGTGAGCTTCTGAGCAGGCAGGTACTGGGGGAGGGGCAGCGGCCTGGCTCAGGAAAGGGGGAGCAGGTAGAGGAGCTCCCCGGCTGGCTCTGGTCCAGGCGCACAGGGTCAGCAGTGTGGGAGGGAAAACAGCCCCTGCGTGAGAGGGGACAGCCGGGGCAGGCAGGGAAGTAGCCCAAGGTGGGAAGAGCCCCGACGTTGGCAGGGAATGTGGGTCGCCCTTGCCAGGCCCTGCTCTGTCCTTCACTCCTACAATTCAGCCCAACTGCCTGGCAAGGAGGGACGGCCACCTGTCCTGAGAGCAGCATTTTTATCTGATTTTCAATCTTCGTAGAAAATTAAGACCGAAAAGCGCAAAGGGGAAAAAAGCCTAGACCAGGCCTCACCGCTCAGAAATCCGCCTGCCCCCTTCCGCACCCCTGTATGCCCTCCGGAGCACTTCCCCCCTCTGCACGGAGACAGTTTGGAAAATTGAGGTCAGACAAAGAATAGGTAGGCTGTCGGTCTCTTAGTCCAGGGCAAGCAGGTCTCCCTATGGTACTCCATATTCTTTTTTTCCCCAAGTTTATTTATCTTGAGAGACAGAGAAAGAGAGAGAAAGTGAGCGAGCAGGGGCAGAGAGGGGGAGAGAGAGAATCCCAAGCAGGCTCCGTACTGTCAGCTCGGAGCCCAACCCGGGGCTCGAACCCACAAACCCTGAGACCATGACCTGAGCTGAAATCAAGAGTCAAACATTTAACCGACTGAGCCCCCCTGGGCGCTCCAGCATCCTGTATTCTTTAAAAAAAAATTTTTAAACATTTATTCATTTTTGAGAGAGTGTGAGCAGGGGAGGGGCAGAGAGAGAGGGAGACACAGAATCCCAAGCAGGCTCCAGGCTCCCAGCTGTCAGCACAGAGCCCGACGTGGGGCTCGAACCCATGAACCGTGAGATCATGACCTGAGCTGAAGTTGGACGCTCAACTGACTGAGCCCCCCAGGCGCCCCAGCATCCTGTATTTCTTGACGAAAACACCTTGTGTTATGACTCAGGGCAGCTGTGAGTAGCCTCACTTTACAGGTGAGGAAACTGAGGCTCAGACAGGCAAAATGACTTGCCCTGTAGGCGGCAGAACCGGGCACCAGCTTCCTCTCGGTCCTGGGTTGGGGGCCGGGCCCTCTGCCAGCCCGTCTGCACCCGGTGGCTGGCAGGCCCAGGTGGGGGGGGGGGGGAGCACCGCTGAACACTCTACTTCTGCTCATTGGGTGAGCAGAAGCCCCGCCCTAAAACCCAAGGAAGGGAAGGAGGTGTGTTCATCTTCAGACCCCGGTGCCACCTGCTTTTGCTTCCTTTTGCAGGAGAAGGCTGAGCTGACCAATAATTCAGACTCAGGACGGCCGGTAGAATGGCTCACGTTTCTGGGAGCGACCCCTTCCCTCCGCATTGATGGGGTTTCCTCTTCTAGGGCTCAGTGGTTTTTATAGAGGGGGCTGGAAGCCAATGAGGAGCTAGCTGAGATGCAGAAATTCACCCCCAAGGCCTTGAGCCCGCTGGCCTTGGGTGGGGCTGCCTCTTCAGTAGGTTCTAGAAGCCACCAGGTGATCCCCGTGTTCAGCAGTGTGCCCCACTGGCAGCGTCCGGGTAGGAGGGCGGGAGGCACGCAGGCCCTGCCCACGGAGCCCTGGGCTGGCAGGTGGCGCTGGTCTCCTCTGATGCCCTGCATGATGTTACTCACCTGCCTGCCCCCTCTCTGAGCCTCAGTTTCCCCATCTGTGAAATGAGAGGCCGATTCTCCCCGGGCGATCGATCCCCTGGATCTCTTCCTGGGGGAGGGGGGGCGGTGGTGGTGAGTCGCCTCTCCCCCCTCCAGCGGCTTCGGGAAGAAGAGTGGCAGCGAGACAGGGACTGGGACCGGCAGAGGGTGCAGAGGGCTCGCTCCACTCTGCTCGCAGAGCGGCAGCAGAAACGCCAGCAGCGGGACCTACGCCGGGCACTGGACTGCGCCAACCTCAGCCTGGCCAAGGAGCAGCGCTCGCAGTGAGGGCCTGGGCCAAGGGGCAGGGGGAGGGGGAGGGGTGACGGCAGCGCAGGTGGGGCCGGCGGGGGGCACCAGAGCCGAGAGCCCCGCCGCCGAGTCGTGGAGACGGTCGGGCAGGCAGCGCGGGCCCACCTCCCCGAGTCTTTCCCACGCAAGGGCCCCAGGCCCCGGCTGTGTATCCCACCAAAGCCCCCTCGCAGCAGTGACTTGGGCTCGGGCACAGCCTCCTGGTAGAGAATTCAAGCAGAAGGGAGAGAGGGGCTGAAAGCTACAAGCCGGAAATTAAGTGCTTGGAAACCGCTGGTGCGGGCACAGGCCGGGAGACCCTCCGTGGGAGGCGCGCATGTGGGCATAGCGCCCCCCCAGCGGCTCAGACATGGGTGCGGGTCGTGGGGTACACCGAGGGCCCTGGGAGTCCCAGGGGAGGGCTCTGAGTGGGCCTGGGGGAGTCAGAAGGCTTTTCTGAGAGGTTTGTTGGCATAGACATCGGGAGGGGGCGGGAGGCTGGGGGTGGGGGGGCGCGGGACCGTGCCAGCCGCTGCAGCTGCCAAGGGCAAGCTGGAGGCTCTTCCTCACACTAACAGACCCCACGCATAGTTCGGAGTGCCAGCGACAGAAAACGTCTAATGCAGATCCGTGGGTGAACTTGGTAAAAAACAAAACAAAACAAAACAAAACAAAACACACAGTATTGGGGCACCTGGGTGGCTCAGTCGGTTAAGCATCTGACTCTTAACTTCAGCTCAGGTCATGATCCCATAGTCATGAGATCGAGCCCTGGGTTGGGCTCTGTGCTGGGCATGAAGCCTGCTTAAGACTCTCTTCCTGTCCCTCTGCCCCTCACCACCCTCTCTGAAATCCCCCCAACCCCACCCCAAACCCCACATTACTTATTGACTTAGTTATTTGTGTATCCATCAAGCTCTTGGCTTGAACTCAGAAGAGACCCACCAGTATTTTCTCTAATCAGGTGTTTATTTCCTGGCGGGTCCATTGCTGGCTGGTCACTTCCGCCGGGGGCCCCAGAGGAGCAGTAGAGATGATCCCACAGAATGGAATGAACAGATGTCTTTATAGCCACGTCCACAGAGATTTAATTCTAAGACCTCTGCAGACTATGCCGGTGCCAGTGCCCAGTGTAACCGCAAGGCGATGATAAAACACATCCCTCCCTCACCCTTGAGCTCCTCGGGCTGGAATGTATTCCGTATCCCGGGGCTAACACACGGGTAAAAAGTCTGTGGCCTTCTTCCTACATATTAAAAAAAAATAGATTCCTTAGGAAACCAGGCATTTGCTGATTTTTTTTTCTCCTTGTTTTATTTTCAGGAAAAAATATATGGAAGAAGTCTGTACAAATCAACCCACTGAAGGTTATTTCACGCAATTTAATACAGGAAGTCGATAGTGAAAAAGACACGGTCCTTGTCTTCTGAATTGTTCATGCATAAAACGCAGCAGCCTTTTGAAGAGCCGCATTTATTACAAAGAAATACACCCCGTGTTTCAGGAGTGACTTTCGACTCTGCTTTTTCATGGCGGGCAAACCGTGTTAATCCCCTCCCCTGTGTGCGTACGAGGTTTCTGGTCAGCTCTGCCCCGGAAGTGTGTTCCCGGAGCAGCCATGGGGGCCGTACAGGGAAGGCGTAGACGTGGCCCTGCCAGGACCGTCCCAGAGAGAGTGGCATCCGAGGGGGCCTGTGTGTCACCGGCACCCCGGGTCCAGCTGCCGTGAAAGCTAACTCACTATATGCAAGGCATTTAGAACAATTTGACCCTCGGGGCGGCTAGTGGCGGGTGGGTATCTTTATTACTCATCTGCTCTGGGAGAGGAGCCTGAGATACAGACACGTTAAGTGTCTTGCTCAAGGTCACGTGGACAGGCAGTGATGGGCCTGGGGTTGAAGCCAGGGCGTCCGGCTCTCCTGGTTCTGGTAACAGAGACCCCAAAACAAGAGTGGCTTCAGCAAAGCAGTTTACGTCTCGCTCCCGGAGCAGCCCTCCGTCACTTCTCTGCCAGCTCCCGTCCTGTGGTCCAGGGATGCTGCTCCGTGTCATTGGGCCACAAGGGAGCAAAGGGGGCAGTCCTGGCCCTCGAGGACGAGCCACGGACAACGTACACTTCACCTCCGTTCACATCGTATCGGCCAGAAACCGGCTCACGAACTGTGAGATCATGGCCCGGGCTGAAATCAAGAGTCTGACGCTTAACTGACTGAGCCAGCCAGGTGCCCCAAATTTCCCCTTTTTGTAAGGGTACCGGTTGTATTGGATTAGGTCCCACCCCAGTGACCTTATCTTCACTAATTACATCTACAATAACCTTATTTCCAAATAAGGTCACGACTGAAATACTGGAGGTGAGGACTCTAACACATCTTTCTGAGGGTGGGGGGCGGGGCACACAATTCAACCCATAACAGGGGGAATGCAGGGGACACCTGGTCCCATTGCCTCCCAGGATGATCCAATTCGGAACGTTGCTGGCCAGGCTGAACAAGCCACACTTTGAGGGAGGGTACGGGTGATGGAGGAGAGATGCCCCATCCAGATGGTCAGTCCTGCCGCGTTTGGGCCGGGAGATAAAGTGAGAAATGGGAGGTAATGTCTGTCCATCCGCTGCACACTGAGTGCTCTCCGAGGCCCTGTGCCAGGGTCCCCCACAGCCTGGCAGGGGTGCTGCTGATGGAGATCCTTGCAAAGGAGTACAGGGTGAGTCGTACGGGGGCCGGCAGGCACAGGCGAGTAAGGGAGAGAGAGAGCTCTTGGAGCCCACTGCAGCCATCAATAACACGTCGGTATGACTGGGATCATGGCCCTAGTGTGGAGAAGCTTGCTTTAAACGCTGAATTTTGCATCATTTTATGGAAAATATTCCAAGGCCAAGACCCGGTTTGGAAACCTTGGGCGCTTGTTTGCTTTACGTGCACCCTCTGCTGGTGACCGGAAGTATGACACGTTCCCCGTGGTTCTCAAGTGGGCAAATGACCCCAGTGATTGAAGGACCAGCCAGGCCGGGCGCCGGACAGGTTCCTGCCACAGCCCTGACACCTCCGGATGTGGCGATGGACCTCCCGCCAGGAGAAAGCAGGAGAAGGGAGCTCAAGACTTGGCTCTGGCTGGAAGGCGGAGCCAGGGTCCAGGCACCGGGCGTCTCCATCACTCTGCTCTGAACGGCCCCTTACGGTTTTACGCACACAGACACACACCCTCCGGAGGGTTTGGCTTTGCTTTGTCTCACTTTTCCTCAACATCTTATTATAAAAAATTTTCAAACCTACGGAAGAAAACCAGAATTGTACAGTATACACCCAGGCACCACTACCTAGACCCTGCAGTTAAGATTTTCCTCGGGGCGCCTGGGTGGCGCAGTCGGTTAAGCGTCCGACTTCAGCCAGGTCACGATCTCGCGGTCCGTGAGTTCGAGCCCCGCGTCGGGCTCTGGGCTAATGGCTCGGAGCCTGGGGCCTGTTTCCAATTCTGTGTCTCCCTCTCTCTCTGCCCCTCCCCCGTTCATGCTCTGTCTCTCTCTGTCCCAAAAATAAATAAACGTTGAAAAAAAAAAAAAAAGATTTTCCTCTACTTGCTTCCTTTATTCTCTCCTCACAGACTGGCTTTAAAAATTCCAGTTAGAGGCGCCCGGGTGGCTCAGTCGGTTAAGCGTCTGACTTCTGCTCAGGTCATAAGCTCACGGTTCATGAGTTCGAGCCCCGCGTCAGGCTCTGTGCTGACAGCTCGGAGCCTGGATGGAGCCCGCTTCGGGTTCTGTGTCTCCCTCTCTCTCTCTCTCTCTCGCTGCCGTAGAGTGTCATCAGTGATCAAAAGAAACGAGCTATCAAGCCACCACAAGACGTGGAGGAAACTTTGGTGCACATTACCGGGTGAAAGAAGCCAATCCGAAAAGGCTACATAATGAGTGATCGTAACTATATGACATTCTGGAGAAGACAAAACCGGTAAGATGATCAGTGGTTGCCAGGGAGTCGCGGGGAGGGAGGAATGGGCGGGAGGAGCGCAGAGGATTTTGAGGGCAGTGAAACTACTCTGCATCATACCGTAATGCTGGATACAGGTCGTCATATGTTTGTTCAGACCCATATAATGTACAGCTGTGACCTAAATGAGCAACATACGTTTTTGGAAGGAGTAAAGAGTGGGCCGTGCTCCAGTTCGTGGCTTCCCCCCACTTCCTGTATCATTAGCGATGCCGCGTGCCCACGCCACCTGTTGCCAAGCACTCTACCAAGTGCGTTCCTTCCGCACACCTCAGTTCTTCGCGACGGTTCTCACCAGTGAGGATTATTGCTCCCATTTGCCGCAGATGAAGTCACCGAGGTGGCGAATTTCCGCTTCCGACGCAATGATCCATATGGCGGGTCGAGCGTCCCGAAAATATTTGTCCGCCACAACTCCACTAGATCTTGGATTAATTACAGCAGGGATTTTTGTCTGCATTGCTGAACTCACAAGGGAGTAAATGAAACCGTGAAAGTCATTCATACGCATAAGAATGAACGGTGGATTGAGACCAAAACAGTGAACGTTAATAAGGAATAGAAACGGGGGCTGCCCTGGTGGCAAAGGATGATAACAGGAATCCAGAGTTTGGGGGGTTAATAATTAGGAGAAAAATAAGAGGCCCTCATGAAGGGGGAGCATCAAAAACTGAGACCTCTGCACTAATCTGGGACCTTGGAAGGTGGCTGTGCTCTTGATAAAAGGGAGGGATAGAAAGAGACTGTGGAAAGCAATGAGTCTTCACCCTGGTTATGGGATAATGATGATGGTGGTGGTGATGCTGATGGTGATGGCAATGATGGTGACGTGGATGGGGATGGGGATGGGGATGATGGTGATGGCGATATGACGGTGGTGATGACGATGGGGATGATGGTGATGATGGCGGTGATGAGGTTGATGATTGCAGTCCTTGAGAATTCACACCCATATGCCCAGTCTTGTATAGCTCCAGAGTTTCCGTTTTTCAAAGAGGTGAGAGAAATCCCCAGCAGAAAAATTAAACCTAAGTGTTCTCAGATTAATTTTACCTCCATGGAACCTAGTAGGGGCTAACATAAATAATCTCAAGACAAAAGCAGTCCCAATTTAGACTCCTCAGGGTTCTCCCGGATTAAATTCAACCAAAGACAAGCTCTCACAAACACAAAACATGCAAGCAAGGAAGTCACCATGAGTAACTATCTGTAGAAACCACCATTCAGATTTGGATCTCCCTAGGACTTTAGACAATGAAATTATCGAATATAGGTATTTTTATTTATTTATTTTAACATTTATTCATTTTTGAGAGAGAGAGAGTGAGATTTGCAGGGGGAGGGGGGGAGGGTAGAGAGAGACAGAAACACAGAATCCGAAGCAGGCTCCAGGCTCCGAGCTGTCAGCACAGAGCCCGACTTGGGGCTCAAACCCGTGAACCGCGAGATCATGAGCCAAGCCAAAGTCAGACACTTAACCAACTGAGCCACCCAGGCGCCCCCCGAGTACCGGTATTTTTAAAAGTGTTATTGGTCTTCTGCTTCCAGCCTTGATGGAGTTATGAGTACTGGACTATCTCTCCTGCTTTTAAACCACAGAAAGCTGGACAAAATAAACAGGACAACTATTTTCAGGTGCTGGACGACAGGCAGTGCAGGACTGTGGTCTCTGAGAGAAGGGGGGCAAGGTGAACTGTATGCTCACCCAGCGCTTCTTCCGGAAGGCATCACTATGCTTGGCGGAAAGGAGGACCCCAGGCAGAATACACTAATGTCACTGAGCCGAGGCAGAGCCCAGAGCCCGAGAAGCGGAGGCATCAGTAATTTATAGATCAGAGTGACTGTGTGACCCAGCAAGTCCCCTCCTCGTGGTGGTATGCCCAAGAGAATTAAAAACGTGTGTCCACACAAAAATTTGTGCACGAATGTCCAGGGCAGTCAGTGTTCACCAATGACAGGGTGATGGGGATGATCACAAAAGTCCATGAGACAACTTTTTTGGAGCGGAGGAATGTACAGAAAAAAGAAACAAGGCTCTATTCCCCACCCCCATCAAATAAGGGAAGGAAGAAGCCCTAACACACCTGCTACCAGATTCCTGTGGAATGAACTTGGTGGCTGTCTGCAGTGCCCACGACCACCAGCAGGTGGCACTCTGTCTTGCACGCATCTGCCCTTTGCAGGGCCATCTTGCCTCCATGTATGCCTCTGATCTCTCTAGGCAGATAGACGAGGCTGGTGGGGAGGCTGTGAATATAATCCCCTGTGACAGTCACCTTGGAGTGACGCTGCAGAGAGGAGACGACCGGTCCCCATGCTTCTTGCCTGGTCACGGGCCAGAGCACGGCGGCTGAAATATGGCGAGAGGACTTTTGAGTACATTTTCCATAAGAGGCGTCTTCTTGACCTGTGACGTGTCCACATGGTGTTAAAACAATGACAAGAGGGGGCTGGGAGAAGCTGAGAGAGGGCAAGACCCTGGGCCCCGTGGACCCACACGGCCTTCCTCTGTGCTTACCCCCCATTCGGCAAAGGCCCAGGTGGTACCCTACAGCCTTGTTCAATCACCCCCGGGCTCATGCTGCCCTGTCTTGGAACCTAGCCACCCGTCTGCCAAGCCCTGGCAAAGTCAGTTGTGCCTATCCTGTGCCGGGTAGGTCTGCTTTCCTTCTTTTCCTTTGCCAAACGAGTGATGAATCCAAGGCCCCAAGGGCCAATCCCCAGCTAGCACTGCTTATGGCCCCAGTGTGGAGAGATGGAATGTCTGGGATTTAGTGGGTCTTTTCTTCTTACCAGATGTTCTAGAAAGCTCTCCAAACACTCTTGTTCTGACAGTGCCAGAAGGGACTTCAACCCTATTGTCCATAATTGTTGGAGATGGAACATTCCAACACCCATTGGAGAAAGAGGCAGCTCGGGACATCACACCAGGCTGAGCTGTGAGCTAGTCACCTCCTAGGGTTCCCATCTTGGGCTCAACAAATGTGCCTTTGTTGACTGGACGTCCAGTGGGAACTCGCGGAGCCTTAGGACGGGGCTGACACTTCCCCAGGGTGAGAACTGGTGCAAGCCAACCATCATCAAGGTGACTCTGTCCTTGGCTGGCTCATGCGGTAAGTGGCCCAGAATGGCCTTTTGGCTCCAGGGCCACCACTGGTGAGGCTGGTCTCCTCATTCCCAACTCTGATTCGTGACTGGGGAGTCTGATTAGACCCGGTGGTCCTTTAAAATGGACAGCCTTGAGGCTCCTGGGTGGCTCAGTCGGTTAAGCGTCCAACGTCGGCTCAGGTCATGATCTCGCGGTTCGTGAGTTCGAGCCCTGCGTTGGGCTCTGTGCTGACAGCTAGGAGCCGGGAGCCTGTTTCGGATTCTGTGTGTGTGTGTGTGTGTGTCTCTCTCTCTGCCCCATCCCTGCTCGTGCTCTTTCTCTCTCCTTCAAAAATAAATAAACATTTAAAAAAAAAAATGGTTAAATAAATAAATAAAACGGGCAGCCCACAGGTTAAGGTTTCATCCCTGTTCCCGTCTCCGTGGCCAGGGGGATGTGGCTCAGAGTGTAAGCAGAGGCAAAAGGGGGTTTGGGGGGCTTGCAGCAACCTTAGCACTTCCAGCAAAACATAATCGTGTCCACAGCGGAAGCTCGCGGAGCCTAGAGCCACACCGACAGGATACACGCGTCATGGGGTGAAAACCTTCATGAATCTGGAACACGTTTTGGCCAGTTTTATTTCCCAGACGACGAACCGAGACGTAAAGACTAGAATTAACTTCCCCAAAGTGGAGCTAGGCTTCCGGAAGTCTCAGGAGGAATGGTGGGCAGAGCCCCAGGTCACCGGGACGGGCGAGAGCTTCTCTGATGCACGTCGCTAGCCAGACCTTCGCCCTGGGATGCCAGGCTCAGCATCGAATGCCCCCTTGCTATCTAAACAGTCAGAGTGAATGTGTCCAAACGGAATTCTGCCCCCAAACCCATTCCTGCAAATCTCCACCATCTCCGTCAAGGGCGGTCCCATTCTCCCAATCGCTGAGGCCAAAAAGTTTGGATGCACCCCTGGGTTTTCTCCCTCTCACATCCCACATCCACTCCGTCAGCAAATTCTATTGCCTAGATTTCAAACTATTGTATAAATCTGACCACTTCTTAACTGCCTTCATGGCTAACTCTTTGTGCAGCCTGTTCTCTCCGGCCTGGATGATTGCATTAACCTCCTCTCTGCTGTCCCTGCTGCTCTCCCTTTGGCCACACACAGCCCTTTCCCACAAAGAAGCCACAGAAACCAAGTTAAAATGCACGCCAGGCTGTCATTTTGCTCAAGCCCTCCAGGGACTCCCCGTTCACCCAGAGTGAAGCCAGTGGCCTTCAAAGCCCATGTGACCTCACTCCCTGCCATGCGTCTCTCTGACCTCCTCTCCTACCGCCCTCCTCCTCCCTCACTCCGCTCCGACCGCACTTGCCTCATTACTATGCACTCAGCGTGCCAACCTAGCTCTGGCCACCGCGGCTTCGTGCCGGGTGTGTTCTCCCAGCTCAAAATGCTCTTTCTCTGGATATCCAGGTGGCCGACTCTCTCCTCTCCTTGAGGCCTCAGCTCAAAGTTCATTTTCTCAGTGAGGCCCTTTCCTGGGTCCTGCATCCGATGAAAACACTCCTCCCCCAGAACACCCTTTCCGCCCTGCTTTAGTTTTTTTCTCCACGGCATCCATCACCTGGGATGTGTGTTTCGTCGGCCCTCGCCTACCACTAGACGCTGAGCCCCGCGAGGGAAGAGACTTTGCTGTAATTCCTGCCATTCCCAGAACCCGGAACAATGCCTGACATATATTTGTTGCACCGATTAATGAAGTTTTAGAGCTTAAGCCTGAGCCGGTCCGCTCGGCATTCAGGCTCACTTGGGGCAGGTCCAGAGAGTGAGTGGTATGCATCCACTGGGGACCCATTTGTATGATGATGGAGATGCTGCCAGGGAGCAATCCCCCAGGGGGGAAAGGGCAGTCTTGGCACACAGTGTGCCCTAATTGTAATGGCTTTGCCGACAAT
The DNA here is from genome assembly GCF_022837055.1 of Prionailurus viverrinus. Taxonomy (NCBI): domain Eukaryota; kingdom Metazoa; phylum Chordata; class Mammalia; order Carnivora; family Felidae; genus Prionailurus; species Prionailurus viverrinus. The sequence goes on from NC_062567.1 coordinate 135,243,050, forward strand.
GGAGAGAGACGTGGCTCAGCTCTGCGGGACTCTTGTCGGAGATACAGGGGACGGCACCAGGAGTCCACGGGCCAGTGTTCCTTGGGGCGTGTGAAACACCAGGCAGCGTGACCCTGAGTCATACCAGAGAGGTGTCTCGGGATGTCAGAGAGCACGACCAGCCAGCCTTGGCGGGGGGAACATGTCACCCAGCCGCCAGGGGCGATGAGGCAACTAGGAGAGACGCACATGTGCCAGGCGCAGTCGTAGGTCCTGGGCCGCGGCAATTAACAAGACACGCCCACTAACGGGGCGGGGGGGGGGGGGGCAGAAATACACATGCGAATGGGTAACTGGACAAGATCAGCTCCAGGAGACATAAACACCACCAAGAAAATGGCTATGAGGGGCACTTGGTTCTAGCCAACATTTTCAACGGTGATGTGGATGAAGCTCTAAAAAACATACAGTCCCCAGGTGGTCAGGTGAGTAGAGCCAGAATCAGGACCGCGTTATCTGGAGCACAGCCAAACGGAATTTGGTGCGGGTGAGTTGTCGAGATCTGGAATCAGGTTCCCCGAACCAATTACAGTAACTCAGGATGTCAGAGTCCACAGAGCGTGTGAAAGGGATTTGGGGCTACAAGTCAAGGATGGCATGCTCGTTCTGCCACTCATTCATCGAACTTTGGGTGGGTGCTGACAGCCCTAGGTACTCTTCTGCACGATGCGGATAAAACAAAGCAAGGCAGGGGCGCCTGGGTGGCTCAATCGGGCGAACGTCTGACTGGCTCAGGTCGTGATCGCACAGTTCGTGGGTTCGAGCCCCGCGTCGGGCTCTGTGCTGACGGCTCGGAGCCCGGAGCCTGCTTCGGATGCTGCGTCTCCCTCTCTCTCTGCCCCTCCCCCTCTTGTGCTCTGTCTCTCTCTCTCTCTCTCTAATGTAAATAAATACTTAAAAAAATTAAAAACAAACAAAATAAACAAAGCAAGACATACTCCTGTCCTTATGAGGCTTACATTCCAGCGGGAGGACGCTCAACGAACAAGATACGCAGGTAAACCTGTGCGCGAAGAGAGGGAGGGACCCTAACGAGTGGAGAGGAAAGGGGTTAGCGTGTGCTTGAGGAGGCATTGTGCACTTGTAGGTAGGGTGACTCACGTCAACGGGTTCCCTGGGAAGCAGACTGATTTGGAGATTCGTGCACAGGACGTTTGTTCGGGAGGACAGCTGGGATCAGCATGTGTGGGGGGAGGGGGGGAAAGGCAGGATGGGGCTGAGGCGGAACTGAGCTGTGACAGGGCCCAGCAGAGACAGCAGCTGGCCCCACACGGAGCTCTGGAGATGGATGGGCCTTCAGAATTGCCGAAAATCAGGCCTTCACAGCCCATGTTGATCAGTCCGTGGGCCAGGCTGCTCCTGGAAGGAGATGTGGCCGAGGGTGGGCTGGTGGCAATCCTCAAAGGGACCAAGAGGAATCCGGGCCGCGCATCCCAGTGTCCACCACGCCAAGGAAGTCATCAGCGAGAAGGGGATGTGGAACTAAGACCCTGAAGGCGACGAGGGTCAAAGCCTTTCCGGACAGGAGGGGACAGCAAGTGCAAAGGCCCCGGGGAGGAATGACGCTTTGGGTGTTCAAGGAGGCGGGTGTGGCTGGAGCTGAGTCGGTGCAGGGGCGGGGAGGGGAGAAGGGAAGACCCCACAGGCCTTTGCAAGGATTTTGACATTTCCTGGGAGTCCGATTGGTGCCTTTGGAGGGTTTTGAGCAAGGGGCGAGCAGGCTCGCATGTGGAGACGGCTCCTCCAGCTCCTGGGGTTAAGGCTGCAGCGCGCGAACGAACGCAGCAGGGATGAAACCGGGCCCAGAGGGGAGCCCACGGGAATTATCCGGCTGGGAGTGATGGCGCCTCGGGACCAGCTGCAGAAGTGGGGGCGTGACGCGCTTCTGGACAGATCTGAAGACGGAGTGAACAGGAAGGCCGACACGCGGGTGCACAGTGTGAAGGGGCGTGAGGGTGACCCCCGGTTTGGAGACTGAGCGTGCATTTGAATGGAGTTTCTGTTACAAAAACGGATGCCTTCTCCCAGAGCACGTCGTGTCGGGTCCCAGCCTGCCACGCAGGGCCTGCCCCGGGCAGTTAAGAGTCAGCCTTTCTCCAAACCCTTTGGTTCGTTCTCCGAGTGGGAGTCGCCGAGCGATGGTGGGTGGTTTCACTGGCGGGGGGGGGGGGGGGGTCGGGTGAGCAGGGTGTCATGTACGGAGGGACCTCACACAGTGGAGGGGTGTAGACAGACCCCACCATCCAGCTGGCTCTCCTCTCCTCTTCGGGGACGCTTGTACAACAATACTGAGAAATTAATGCTCTGAGTGGCAAGACCCGGTACGGATCTCGTAACTACTGTAATTTTGAAGTAGGGGTGGCCATTGATCGGTGACAGGTCACGGTGCCACTGATGCTCCTCTCGAAGAACGTTCCATACCTTTGGGATGGAAGGAAATGCTACATTTCAGTTGTAAGTTGGTTGAAATAAGGACGTAATTTCTCCCCATCCTATTTCACGGAACTTCCCCTCGGGTCTCTCAGGATCCCACGGACCCAGGTGAAAAAGGCCTGTATTGCACCAGCTTTGCTGTTGGGGTGCGTAAGCTGAGGCTCAGAGAGGTGAAGCAATTTACTTGAAGCCACACAGCACTGAGCCGGGATGGGGGCCCGTGCCGTGTGGCCCCAAAGCACTTTGGATCTGCTTTCCGTCTAAATTCGGAGGTAAGCCCGCTTGTTCGGCTGGGCCGATGGGAAGACGAGCACTGCATGTACATGAGGCAGCACGGTCCACGCGGGGGCTCCATGACGTGCCCCTCCCGGATCCACAGACCACCAGGCAAGAATGGGCCCCGAGAGTCTGCCCCACAGCTGGCAACATCCTGGATGACTCGGGCTGTTTCGGGGAGAGCCCGGTTCTCTCTCCTGGGCTCCAAGTTGGCAAAGATGAGCGGTAGGTCCTGGGGGGGGGGGGGGGATGGGCAGGGAGCCGTCCGGTCACGGAAGCACCACGAGGGGTGGGAGAGGTTTTCCTGACCTTGACTCCAACCTGCTAGGCAAGCAAGCCCCAGAAGAGGGACAGAATTGAATCTGTCTCCCAATTCCTTCCACACGGTATGCACAGGCGGAAGGGTTGGGGGAGACGTCCTCTGGAAGGTGTTGCTGTTTGGATCTGGGGTCCCTTCGTGCCGAATTAGCTGCACGTAGTCTATTCTCTTTTGCTTCCTCTCCGGGGCCCCCTGAGTCATGCCCGGCTCATCCACAACTGCACCAAGGCCCCAGAGGGTTCTGGGGGTTCCCGGGGCTGATGCCCTCCCCTGGCAGCCTGGGTGCCCCGGGGAAGCTGGATTGAGACCTGTTGTCTGATGGGACCCGTGTAGTCCCTGTGCAGCGATGGGGCCCAGGGGCTGAAAGGGAAGAGTAGAGTCCTGGGGCTCAGTAGGTTAAGCCTCTGACTCTTGATTTCTCACACTTTGTGAGTTCGAGCCCCACACTGGGCTCTGGGCTAACAGTGCCGGAGCCTGCTTGGGATTCTCTCTCTCCCTCTCTCTCTAAACTCCCCCCACCCCGCACCATCTCTCTCTCTGTCGCTCAAAAAAAAGGGGGGGCACCTGGGTGGTTCAGTCGGTTAAGCATCTGACTTCAGCTCAGGTCGTGATCTTGTAGTTCAAGAGTTTGAGCCCCGCGTCGGGCTGTGTGCTGACAGCTCAGAGCCTGGAGCCTGCTTCGGATTCTGTGTCTCCCTCTCTCTCTGCCCCTCTCCCACTCATGCTCTGCCTCTGTCTCTCTCTCTCAAAAATAAACATTAAAAAACAAAGAACAAAAAACAAAAAAAGGAAGCAAGTGGAAAGAGTGGGTAAATGGGCGATGGAGTCACACCCCCTAGGTTCAAATAGCATCCCTGCCTCTTGCCAGCCACGCACCTTCGGAAAAATGACCTTCCCGGGCAGGTTCCCACATCTACAAAATGGGGATGATGAGCGTATCATCATACCAGACTAGTGGGGATAAAAGGGCATGGCTCACTGAAGTGCTCGGCACATAGGAGAAATGTCATAAATGTTAGTGATTATGCTGTAAAAATACACTTGGGGGTGTCCCGGGCTTGCTCGTGAGTGCTGTCCCAGGAATGGCACTGACAGGACCCAAACCGTGAGCGCGGAATTTGGCAAAGGCCAGGATAAAGTTCTCCATCCAAATTCAACGCGTTGGTTCTCTGTAAGTGTTTTTCCATCTGTGTCTCGGAGAAGAGTCACCTCTCCCTGTATAAGCCCTTGCAACCTTTGGAAGGAACTGCCGAGCGAGAAAACCTAGCTTGTCCCGACTGGTGGGACTTAAGCCGTTCCTTTTCTCGGTCAACAAACCCCGCGTGAGCAGCGTCCGTGTGCCTGGCTGGCGACACCAGGGGACGATGGCCAGGCCTTTGTCCCGAAAGGGTTCACCATCCAGGGCTCTAGGGGCCTCCCCGGTGCAAGTTCAGATGAACAGCCTGAAATTTACCGAGAGGCTGGCTTTCTTCCACCCAGAAACTCACGGAAGACGGCGATTCTGGAGGAGCGATCCAACAACCGTTTCTTGGAATCATAAATGTCTGAGCGTTGCTGCAATCCTTTCTATTATCTTGTTTTCTTTTTCCATCGGAGCCAAGATTTTAATGCTACATCTGTGTGAGTATCTTTTGGTAATAAGAACCAAATGTTGTCGGTGGAAATGACTGGAAATTACACTGAGGATCAGAATGTGGGGTTTTAGATTCCCTCTTGGAAGGCAGTGCTGAGAAACAAACACACAAGACGTTTTGCCTCTAAATCACCTCGGGTCGTTGCGACACTCAGGTCTCCCGCCTCCTCCCAGGCATCGGGAAGACGGGGGTGGGGGGAGGTGGGGGTGAAATGTCTTGGGTGCGGGCGTCCCCCAGCTGGCAGGAAGTGTCCCAGGGTGCAACTGAAACCTCTACTAGAAGTCTCCACCCAGATGTCCCACATGCACCTCAGACTCAACGTGTCCAAACTGGATTCATCATTCCCCCCAGACCGGCTCTTCTGTCTGCGAATCCCCCACTGGGGAGAGGCACCACCTGGTCCTGGGCGAGAAATCTGGGACTTGCCCTCCGTCACCCGTGCTGCCCCACATCAGTCAAGGGCTGGTCCGCCCCCCTTCCTATCGCCCTGGCCGCTGTCCTGGCATGGGGGCCTCCTCCGAAGTCTGGACCACTGCAGACCACAGCCTCCTCTTGCCCACCTCCGACAAGCCCACTCCTCACCCTTCCAGCCAAAGTGACCTCTGGAAAAATCCAGATTCCACTTGGTCATGGCTCTTTTGGAGACCCGAACTAGAATCGGAATCCTTTGGTGTCTCCCCTTGGATTCCACCTTTGGAGTAAAATGTAAATAACAACAATACAAACTCATATGTGGGGAGCTGAGACCAGGATGCTCCGGGTGGGTCCACGCCCCTTCCTCCTGTCCACTATGTTAGACAGATATTGCAGAGCACAACTCCTTTTCCAAATATTAGTAGCCTTCCACTTGGGCTTTGCACTTGAGAGTCACGAGGGGGGACAGAGACCACCCTGGGCCCCATCACCCCTCACCTGGGACCGGCCGCTCGGGCCTGGGCCAGCGTCTCCACAGCGCTGTGCGGCCCGCTTGGGGCAGCCTCAGGGGCTCTGATGAATAACAGATTTGTATCGTTTGCTTTGTTTTGCTTTGTTCCTAGAAGGCAGCCAGGGAGCAAATATTTGCTAGGTGAATGCATAAACCCTGCTTCCCTGGGATAGCTCCCCGGCCAGTCTGCCCTGAGACGCCCAAAAGGCAACCTAGAAGACGCCCAGCGAGAGCTCAGTGTGGGTTTTGTCAAGCTGGTGGTGTCTCCCGGAGAATCCTAACAATGGCCAATGGCTGCCCGAATTATTTCATGTGATCCTGACCACAACCTGTGAGCTACACACGTCGATCACACCCGTCTCCAGATGAGAAATTGAGGCCCTGGTCGGCTAAGTCACGGGCCCAAGGTTTGCGTGGAGCACGCTCTCTCTCTCTCTCTCTCTCTCTCTCTCTCTCTGTCTCTTTCTCTCTCTCTCCTCCCTGCCTTGGCAAATTCCCCGGCTGGCCGCCCCGGCTGCACCTATGGAGTCGTGGGTGGAGAGCCCGGAACAAAGTCGGGTCAACCCTTTCACCCAACAGACTTTGGCTGAGAAGAGTGTATGGATGCATCGGTTAATCCGATGCCAAACAGCCTCCTCCTCCCACAGCGCCCACCCCCTGCAAACCCTGCCCTCCCCTCCCCGCACCTCTTTTGGATTCAGTACTAAAGGCCCCCCCACCCCCACTCCCGACAGCTGTAAACTGATATCTGGGAGAGGAAGTCCTCACTCTCCATTCATTTAACATAAACAGCTCAGACGCCGGCCGCTCCCAGGAGTCAACAGCTCCGCGGTCACCAATTTGTTGAACATCCGCGAAACGGTCACCCGTTTCAGCGAACTCATGACAAACGACGTGTGGTTTTCCTGCGGGGAGGCGGGCGTGGGCTCCGGGCACCGGCGGATGGCAGAACGGACAGGGGGGTGGCCTCCCAAGGCGCCCGCTGCCAGCGGCCTCTAGCCGAGGCCTCCTTCCCGGAGCGCGTAATTGGTTGTGCATGCTGTTGTTACGGCCTGTGTGGAAATCGGGACGAAAAGAATTCGGTGGGAAGGTTGTTGTCCGAGACCGCATGGCTGACTCCCCGCAGACGCCTCCTCTAACCTGCTCCCAATTAGGGGTTTGGCGGGAGGGTGCGGGGTGTGGGCCCAGGGCCTGGCTGTTGTTTGCACGGCTCCTTGACCAAATTCTGCCTCTCAGGGCCCTTTGTGGGGCCGTGCGCATCTTCTCGTTTGAAATGCAGCCTGGCTAAAGCCCCGGGGAGGCGAGAAAGCACCAGATCTCATGGGCCAGGCCGCTCTATTGGATTTCATGTGAAGGGCTGCAAAGTCGTTGAGCCCCGTCCCTCCCTCCGCCGGCCTGGGCCTAGCATCCAGGTTAACGGGGCTGACGCTCAGAGTCTGGATGCTTCCAGAAGTGGCTGCCACCTCGATTCGAGAAAAGAGCCGGACGGAAAATTGGGAAGACGCGGTATTTTCTTCCAAGGCTTGCGCATCGTTCCTGCCATCTACGAAAATACTCTTGGCTATATTTAGGCAGTGCCATTAACAGGACTCTCTCTCTCTCTCTCTCTTTTCTCTCAAGAAAGTCTGTCAGTTTGTTTTTGTCATTTAATATTTTTTCCTGCCACCTGGGGAAGTCATCAAGCACTCACATTCCAGAATCAACTTTTCCTGCTGTTGGCTAATTAAAATAAACCTCTGGCCAAATTACGACCTTCGTGCCAGTGGAAAGTGTTGGTGGATGTTTTCCCCGCCTCGGGTGGAGAGGTGTTGCTAGAGTTTCTGGGGCACCGGCTCTGGGCCAGGCACCGTCCGCATTGCTGTTCATCTCGGGCCCTTGTCTACCGTGTGTTGTGAGAGCTGTGCCATCATCTCATCAGGTCCTAGGCGAGGACACCAAGCCCTAGGGGGTCAAGCCACAGTCGCGGGGGGTGTGGGGACACTGAGATTTGGATCCAGGTTTACTTGACTCTTAAATTCTGTGTTGAACACGGCGTTCAGGTAGAGGTGGAAGAGACAGACATTGGGGACACTCACTTCCGAAGTTCTGTGGGCTTCACTTTAAATATATATATATTTTTAACATGTATTCACTTTTTGAGAGACAGAGACGGAGTGCAAGCAGGGCAGGGGCCGAGAGAGAAGGAGACACAGAATCTGAAACAGGCTCCAGGCTCCGGGCCGTCAGCACAGAGCCCAACGCGGGGCTTGAACCCAAGAGCTGCAAGATCACGGCCTGAGCCGAAGTCGGATGCTCAACCAACTGAGCCACCCAGGCACCCCTCTGTGGACTTCATTTTAATGTGGAAATTCCACAGGGCATCTAATAGCTCCCGGAAGTGTCCTCCACGGAAGGGGCCCTGACCTGGGGCTCAAGGGGACGGACCTCTCTCCTGGTCGCCCCCCCACCCCATCAACACTACATTGAGAAGTCTGCCTGGCTTCCAGCCCTCACCCCCCAATGGAAGCAACAGTGAAGTCCCCATCACTGTTCCCAGGGGCCCCAGGACGTCAGGTGTGAATTTAAAGCAGTCCCCCAGGCTTCTCTCCGAATGCAGAGCTTGGCACATTGGAAAAAAGCGCCTGCTTTCTGGATGGGCGTAGTCCCTTGCCAGCTTGCAGCGGGTGGCATCTGGGCCGCCATTCACCTCTTGGCCTTGCCACTGTGGGCGGCGAAAGGTTCGCACTGTGCAGCCCTGACTTCCCTCGGCAAGGAGGCTGTCAGTCACAAGTGCACAGCCACATTTTCCAGAACCTTCCTTCTAGCGTCAGGGCCCGACAGACGGCAACAGAGACATAAGGAAATAGGTCATATTGTTCCGTGCCTACAGTGTGCCAGGCACTGTTCAGAGCATGTCTAGTTGTATTTTTTTTTTAATTTTTTTTTTAACGTTTATTTATTTTTGAGACAGAGAGAGACAGAGCATGAACGGGGGAGGGTCAGAGAGAGAGAGGGAGACACAGAATCTGAAACAGGCTCCAGGCTCTGAGCGGTCAGCACAGAGCCCGACGCGGGGTTCAAACTCACAGACCGCGAGATCGTGACCTGAGCTGAAGTCGGACGCTTAACCGACTGAGCCCCCCAGGCACCCCAAGTTGTATTAACTGGTTAATCCGCACCACCACCCTATGAGGTAGGTTCTGTTATTATCCCCATTTAACAGATGGGGGAACTGAGGCTGTCATTTGAGAATACAGAGACCGTGGGGCCAGGCTTCTTTTGAAAACGCAGATCTGTGGGGCCAGGATCTTGTCAACCAAGTCTCCTGGCTTTCCCCCGACACCAACTCTGCTCCAGCAGCACCCGGAAAACCCTATCATGCCTCTGGATCTCTGCACAGGCCATTTGTCCCCCAGGCTGCCCCTCCCCGCTTGGTCTGCCTGGCAAACACCTCTTTTCATCTTTCAGTAACTATGTGAGCAGCACTGGTTTGATCTCTTTCCAAGAACAACTCCCTGCTTGCTTCCTCTGGGCCCCCGCTGCTCTGGCCACACACAGCTGTCAAGGGACACCTTGCAGATTCCCCGTGTTCACCGTCCACTTCCTGGAGTCGATGGTGAGTCCTGAGATCCCAGAGATATCCCAGAGATGGGGTCGGATGTGTGCGATAGGGTCAGAGGGAAGGGCTTGGCGGGAGCTGTGCATTTGGGAGCCAGTGACGAAGAGATGGTAACCAGAGCCACAGGGGAGGAAGAAAGGGCTCAGGAGAAAGCGGGGGGAGAAAAGAGGAGATCCAGGACCCAACACGATGGGAAGGGCAGGTGGACGCTGTGGCCGGTGGGACCGAAGACCCAGGGGCGGGTGGAGTCACAGAAGGGACTCCAAGGAAGGGATTGCTTTCAGGAAGGGGGATGGCGGCCATGTTGAATGGCCTCCTCGTAGGAGCAGACGCTTCGTTTCCACCTGCACTCAGGCCCTTCCACGTCTTCCACAAGATGGCGGACAGCGTGGGGCAGGGGCTTAGTTTTTGCTTGTATCCACATCCCCAGCATTTCACCACCACCCCCGTCCCGGGCTGCCTCAGGAATGGAGACATGGAAATATCCACTTCCGGTTTCCCTGAAGCAGGTGTGAATTTGTTTTTGGGAACCCGGGCTACTTTCTGGGAGTTAAAGACGGGTAAATGTGTCCTTGATGGCAAGAGGCTCATGCTCTCCCCAAGGAATCCGTGGCAGCAGACAACTGTGGAGTAAAATGAAACACCCAGATGTGCTGTTCTACTTGGAAGGGGGAAAAAAAACCCGGCTGTGCTCACTGTGGCTTTGTTTGGCTTTTAAACACTGATTGGTCAAAGTGAATGATGTTTTCCAGATGCTCCCATCTCCTCCAGTCTGGAGTCCGGCTGGCCAGCTGGGCCCCCGCCGTGGGCCTCTCCTTCAGTCCCCTCTCCGGGGCAGCCAGACGGTCTCCCTCAGGCCCAGCTTCCACCCGCCTCGCTGTGGCTGTGGCTGTGAGCTCGCTTCCTGCCGCAGAGGAGGGCTGGGCAGGTGGTACCCGTGGGCCCTTCCTGTTCTCACACTCTGTAGTTGGGTGCCTCCTGGGCTGGCGACTACTGGGCATTTAAGGACCCCCAGGGGGTTAGCAGTAGTGATGCCTTTTATTTGAAAAGTGCTTCGTTCTCTTCGTAGACATGGCCCTACAGGTCTGTCCTGAGCTGCCTGCCCGGCACCACGTCCTATCGGGAAACCCGCCCCTGCCAACGTCAGCCCCACGCCGACTCCTTCCTCTGAGCTGCTGTCCTTTGGAATTTATCACACCCCGCCTGGACTCGATGGATAGTTTTCTTCTCTCGGGGTAACAGACTTTCTTAGATTCTGATACTTGCAAAAAACTGGCGAGACACCTAGGTTGACATTTCTTTTCTCACCTTTTATTTTGAAATAACGATAGAGTCACAGAAGGTTGCAAGGATAGGACAGAGGCTTTTCAGTCCCGGGTAATGGAGGCGATCCCTCCCACGAGGCACAGCTAAAAACTCTGGACGTTTTGTATGAAACGAGTAAGGGGAAGATTCTGCAAGGTGGAGAGAGGCAGGAAGGCCGACGAGGGGCCTCAGGACCCCAGCAACAACACGACGGTGAGCTCCCGGGGTTCTCTTTGGCCGTATGCACCCTAGACCTGGGGCTGAGGTGGCTGCCATCTGGAAATGCCAGCAGGCACAGACAACCAGAAGCCCGACAAAAGCTCGTTCTCTCTAGCCACAGGACCGGGAAGGGGCAGCCCAGCAAGACAGAAAACTTTGAGACAAAAACTGCCCTACTTTAGCTAAACACACAGAAGAAAACAGGGCTTTGCCCAGGCCCACCCCAGGCTGTAACGAGGGCCCGACTTCCCTACTGGGGTGGTGTCAGGGATGGCTGAGCGGGGAGCCAAGACTTTCGTCCCTGCCAGCTGGGAATGAGGCCCCTCTCCCGTGGCGGTGTCAGTAAAGACACGTGGGAGTCTCGACCTCTCCCCCAGCTCGGCAGTAACAAGGCATTTCTCCCCCTCCCCATGGGGGTTTGGTCAGAGGAGGCCAAGTAGGGTCGGGACCTTTACCGTGGCCCAGTGGTAACAAGGTCACCCTCCCCCCCAGTCCCCCCGACCCGGGACTCCAGGTGGGGAGAGTTAACAAAGCACCCGTACCCTCCCGGCCGGGGAGATTTCGGCGCAGGCTCGGTGGGGAGCCAGAACTCCCACCCACCCCCCAGTGGGAATGGGAAGCACCCACCTCGGGTGTCAAGAAAGGCTGAGTGGAAAACCAGCATTTCCATCTCCACCTGGCAACAGTAAGGCAGCCCCCCACTCCCCCTGCCAGAGTGGTGTGAGAGAAAGCCAGCTGAAACAGAAGGTTTAAATAAGATCCAAAATCGCATACGTAATATGAGAACGTCCAGGTTTCGGCTGAAAATCACTCATCAGACCAAGAACCAGAAAGACCTCAAACAGAATGGAAAAAGGCAATAAATAGATACCAACCCCGAGATGACAAGAGATGTTAGCTTATCTGGCAAAGATCACCAAGCACCCATGAGAGAAAGGCTTTGGCAAGCAGTTATGAATGTGCTCAGAGCAAATGAAAAAATAGAAAGTCTCAGCAAAGAACTAGGAGATAGAAAAGGGAAAGAATCTGTAAACTGGAAGACAGAACGATACCAATCACCTGATATGGACACCTGAGGGACGACAGGCTGGGGGTGGGGCACGAACAGAACCCCAGTGACCCGCAGGAAATAATAACCAAAAGCTTCCCAAATCTGGCAAGAAACATAAACTATAGCTTCAAGAAGGTGAGCACGTTCCAAATACGATCAGTCTGAATAAATGCACACCAGGACACGTCATAGTCAAGATTCTGGACACTAAAGACAAAGAAAAACTTCTCAAAAGCAGCAGGAGGAAAGGGACATCCTACCTACAGGGGAAAAAATAGGAAGAATAGCACAGAGGCTATTATATTATAGCAGACTCCTCACTAGAAATCACAAAGGCCTGGGGCTCCTGGGGGACTCAGTCAGCTAAGCATTCAACTCTTGATTTTGGCTCCGATTATGATCTCATGGCTCATGAGTTTGAGCCCTGTGTTGGGTTCTGCACTGAGCGTGGAGTCTGCTTGGGATTCTCTCTCACTCTGTCTGCCTCTCTCCCATTCTCTCTCTCTAAAAAGGAAAGAAAGAAAGGAAGAAAGAAAGAAGAAAGAAAAGAAGAAAAAAAAGAAAGAAATCACAAAGGCCAGAAGGAAGTGGCAGGATATTTAACAAGGGCTGAAAGGAAAAATTCAGAATTCTATGTGCAGAGAAAATATTCCCGAAATGAAAGGAAACCAACACATTATCAGACAACGGAAAACTAAGAGGAAGTTTTGTCAGTCGACCTGTCCTAAAATAATTGCTAGAGGAAATTTTCTAGACAGAAAGGAAGCAATGAAATGAGAAGCTTTGGAATATTGGGGAAGCAAGCAAAAGTATGGGAAAATACAATGGGTTTTTCTTCTCCTCTTTAGTTTTCTAAATTATGTTTGACATTGGCTGATGTGTTTCCAAATATATGTAGAAGAAATATTTAAGACAACGATAAATGGGAGAGTAAAGGAACCTGAAGGGAGGTATGATGTCTACATTTCTCTCTGACTGGTAAAATGATCTCGATAGACTGTGATAAGCTTTGTATCTATAACGCAATAATATCTAAAGCAACTTCTAAAATAGTTCTACAGAGCAATATCTTAAAAAACATGACAGACAAATGAAAATGGAAGTCTAAAGACTACTCAAGTAACTCACAGGATGACACGGGGGAAAATGGAAACAAACAAAAAGGGAATAAATATAATACACAAGCCAAAGGCAGACTGAAGCCCTAACATGTCTGTCAATAATGAAATGTAAATGGTCATTTACCACGTGAAGACAACTAAATGACAGAAGTTGGCAATTAAGAGACAGGAGTTAGCATAGTGGATTTTTACACTGACCCAACTGTATTCTGTCCACAAGAAACTCACTTACAATGGTGTAGGCAGGTTAGAATCAAAAGAATAGAGAAAGATACATCACGTAAATATCAATCAAAGGAAAGCAGTGGCTACGTTAATGTCAGACGGCGTAGATTTCACAGCGAAGCAAATTACCGGAGATACAGATTGTATGATGATGAATGGACAGATCTACCAACAAGACGCACCAATTCTGAATGTGCATCAAAGAACGAAGCTGCAAATTTTGTGGAAGAAAAGTGGGTAGGCGTGAGAGGAGAAATAGATCACTCTACATTTGTACTTGGAGACTTCAACGTGCCTGTCTCCATGTTTGAAAGAATAGCTAGACAGAATATCACCAAAGACACAGATCTCAACAACACTGCTGACCAACAGGACCTACACAACACTTGTAGAACTCCCTACCCCACAATAGCAGGACACATATTCTTTTAACTTCCAGGAAATCTACACCAAGATAGACCATATCCTGGGCCATAACACAGACCTCAAAATAATTAAAAGAATTGAAACCATACAGTATGTTCCCTAACCACAACAGAAGCCAACTAGAAATTAATGACAAAAAGCTAACAGGAAAATCTCCAGACGCTGGGAAATGAGACAACATGCTTCCAAATAATCCATGGGTCAAAGAAGAAGTCTCAAGGAAAGTAAAAAAAAAAATACACGGAGCTGAATTAAAGTAAACATATGACATATCAAAATGTGTGAGACACAGATAAAGCAGTACCGAGAAGGGAATTTATAGCATGAGATGCATACGTTAGCAAAGAGGAAACACCTCAAATCAACAATCCAGGGTTCCACCTCAAGATGCTGTAAGAGGAAGAGAAAAATAAACCCAAAGGAAATAGAGATAAGGAAATAATAAAGAGTAGAAATCAGAAGATAGGAGAAAAAAAAAAATAGAAGCAGAGAAAAATCCACAACACAAAGAGTTGGTTCTTTGAAAGATAAAACCAACAAATGCAGCAAGACTGACAAACGACAGAGAGAAATATACAAATTGCCATGTCACTCCAGATCCTTCCTCTAAGGGTTAATGAGGGAAATCTATGAGCAACCGTGTACACATAACATTTGGCACATTAGATGAAGTGGGTCACCTCGGAAAACTCACACTAATCACAAATCACTCAATATGAAACAGATCATTGGAACAGCCCTACAACTATTAAGAAAACTGAATTCATTATTTTATAACTCCTAGAAAAAGAAGTCTCCAGGTCGGGATGGTTTTACTGACACATTCCGCCAAATGCTTAAAGAAGAATTAACATTAATTCTACACTGTCTCTTCCAGAACATAGAAGGAGGAACACTTTCCAAATTCATTTTATGAAGTTAGTATTATCCTGATATCAAAACAAGATAATGACAGGACAATAAAAAAACATTTTACAGACCAATATCCCTCATGAATTTAGATACAAACATCCTTAACAAAATAGTAATAAGTAGAATTTAGCAATGCACAGAAATAATTCTATACCATGACCACACGGGGTTTATTCCAGGAATGAAATCTGGTTCAATATTTCAAAATCAATCGATGTACTTATTAATGAACTAAAGAAGAAAAAAACAATATGATCATATCAGCTGAAAGGTCAGGTTCAGGGCCAAATCTGTTCTGACCATTTTTATTCAACATTGTGCTGGAGGGTCTAGTCAGTAATAAAAAGCAAGAAAAGGAAATAAAGGTCATTACAGATCAGAAAGGAAGAAATGATACTGTCGCTAATCACAGATGACATAATTTTCTACGTAGAAAATTCCAAGGAATCTGCAAAAAACTCCTGGCACTAATAAGTGCGTTGAGCAGTACCTCAGGATATAGGATGAATATACAGAAATCAAATTTTTCTAGATACTAGCAATGAACATGTGGACACCAAAATTAAAAATACAATGCCATTTATCATCACTCAAACATGCAGTACTTAGGTATAAACCTAATGGAGCATGTACAGGATGAAATTTAGACAGTGCTGATGAGAGAAAGTAAAGAAGAACTAAGTAAATGGAGAGACATACACTGTTCCTGGATCGGAAGATACAACGAGGTAATGATGTGTTGATGTGTCCAAACAGGTATACGTGTTTAATGCAATTTCTATTAAAGTCCCAGCAAGATATAGACAATATAGAGATATAAAGATTGTTCCAAAATCTATATGGGAAGGCAAAGAAACTAGACTAGCTAAAACAATTTTGAAAAGGAAGAATAAAGGGGGGAGAATCAACATACCCAGTTTGATTTCTTCTACAGCTACAGTAACCAAAACTGTTCTATTGACAAAGGAAGAGACACGTAGACCGATGGAATGGAATAAAAAGCCTAGAGGTAGAACCACATGAATACGCCCAACTGACTTTTGATAAAGGTGCAAAAGTAATTCAATAGAGGAGAGATAGCCATGTCTACAAATGGCGCTGAAGCAATCGAACATCCATCGCCTAAAAAGTAAATACATAAGTAAATCTCAACCTCAGTTCCACACCCATCAAGAAATTCAGTCAAAATGGATCACAAACTTAAGCGTAAAACGTAAAACTTTCGGAAAAAGAAAGCCTGGGAGAAAATCTGTGGGAACGAGGTAAAATCTGGGACTAGGTGAGGTGTTTTCAGAGGTGATGTCCCCGGCATTATTCAGGAAAGGAGACATTCGTGAATTTGAGTCATTAATATTTAAAAATTTTGCTCTGAGAAAAATCCTGTTAAAAACATGGAAATACAAGCTACAAACTGGGAAGAAATATTTGCAAACCCCATATCCAACAAAGGACCAGTATCTGGAATACATCAAGAGCTCTCAAAGAACAAAACTCAACAGCAAAAAAAGCCTCCCGTTTAAAAATTTTTTTTTTAATTTGTTTTTTCAACGTTTATTTATTTTTGGGACAGAGAGAGACAGAGCATGAACGGGGGAGGGGCAGAGAGAGAGGGAGACACAGAATCAGAAACAGGCTCCAGGCTCCGAGTCATCAGCCCAGAGCCTGACGCGGGGCTCGAACTCACGGACCGCGAGATCGTGACCTGGCTAAAGTCGGACGCTTAACCGACTGCGCCACCCAGGCGCCCCAAAAGCCTCCCGTTTAAATAGAAAATGGACAAAAGACACGAAGAGACATTTCATCAAGGAAAATATACAGAAAACAAATAGGCACATGAGAAAGATAGTCAACACCCTTAGCCATTAGGGAAATGCAAATGAAAGCCATAGTGGGAGGGGCTCCTAGGTGGCTCAGTCGATTAAGCATCCAACTTTGGCTCGGGTCATGATCTCACGGTTTGTGAGTTCGAGCCCTGCCCATGGGGCTCTGTGCTGTCAGCACAGAGCCTGCTTTGGATGTTTCTCTCTCTCTCTCTCTCTCTCTCTGCCCCTCCTCTGCTCATGCTCTTTCTGTCTCAAAAACAAGTAAACATTTAAAAATAAAAAAATAATAATAAATAAATAAATAAAACCACAGTGGGATGGCTCCGTACATGCCTATCAAAATGGCTAAAATAAAAAACAGCGACAACACCAAATGCTGGTGAGGATGTGCAGAAACTAGGGAATGTAAAATGGTACCGCCATCTGGAAAATAATTCGGCAGTTTTTTTTTTTTAATTTTTTTTTTCAACATTTATTTATTTTTGGGACAGAGAGAGACAGAGCATGAACGGGGGAGGGGCAGAGAGAGAGGGAGACACAGAATTGGAAACAGGCTCCAGGCTCCGAGCCATCAGCCCAGAGCCCGACGCGGGGCTCGAACTCACAGACCGCGAGATCATGACCTGGCTGAAGTCGGACGCTTAACCGACTGCGCCACCCAGGCGCCCCTCGGCAGTTTTTAAAAAAATTAAGTGTTCAGCCACTATATGTGCCCCCCCCCCCCCAGCAATTGTCTTCCTGGGTACGTATCCCAGAGAAATGAAGATTCATGTTCACACAACAACCCATACACTAATGTTTATAGCACCTTTATTCTTAATGGCCCAAATCGGAATAACCCAGATGTTCTGGAGTATTCACTGAGCATGGTCACGGTCGGTCTGTGTGGAGGACCTTTATCAGACTGGGGGGGCTCCTTTCTGCTCCTAGTTTGCTACACTTTTTGTTTTTTTTTATCACGAATAGATATTGAATTTGTCAAATGCTTCTTCTGTATCTATTGAGATGATTATATATAATTTGTGTCCTGTGGTGAATTGCATCGATTAATTTGTAAATGTTAAACTTGCATTTCATTTCCACGATAACTCCAACTTGGCCATGATGTATTATCCTTTTGATACATGGCTGGGTTTGATCAGACAGTATCTTGTTAACGATTTTTGTGTCTATATTCGTGAGGGCTATTAAGCCGCAATTTCCTTTTCTCCTAGCGTCTCTGTCTGGTTTGGGCACAAGAGCAATGCTGGCCTTTGAAAACGGCTTGAGAAGCATTCCCTTCTCCTCGGCTTTCTGAAAGAGTCTGTGCAAAATCAGTATCCCTTTTATCTTAGGTGTTTGATCTGATTCGCTTATTAATCTTCCGATCTTCCCTTTAACTAACCGTCAATCCCGCTACCAGTGCAGTAGGTCCTTAGCACACGTGGGATGAACGGATGCGCTGCTTCTGGATCAACGGTCGCACATTCGAATGGCTTCGAGGCTGAACCAGTAAAGTAAGCAGGTGAATCGGCTGAGTCCGTAATAGGGAGCGGTGGGGCCTGTGGCTAAAGGGTAAAGCCTTCAGATTCAAACTGTTGAAAAAACTTACTTGTGGATCTCGCCTGCAGACCTGTGGTTTGCAACCCCTATCGGCAGTTCTAATTCCCGTTTTGCGAAGACCCAGAGAAGATGAGAGAGAGCGTTCTGGGAGCCCTCTCTTACTCAGAGATGAAAACTGTGTACACGCGGCTGTTTGTTGCTTTCTTTGCGCTGGGCCACCTGTTTTTCCGCCTCCCTGCTCCCGTGTCTCTCATGCTTATGACCCTGAGGTTGCGAGCTCCTGGTAAAGCCTTAGCTTTCAAACGGAAGGCAGGGGGCATGGTGGCATTATGCAGCCAGGCAAAGTGGCAGCTGCCTCTGCAAAGGTCGGGCAGGTGGGAAATGCCACCGTTTGCCCTTTCCAGCCCAGGCCCGGGTGGGAGCCTTGCCGGCAACACACGGTATTCGGTATTCGGGCAGCGTTTTGTGGCTAGTGGGCCAGAAGCGCGCAGGAGTTGAAATTCTCTCTCTGGGTTGTCCTGGAACTTTTGTTATATCCGGGGAGCGGATTCACTGAGCCAAGCTCCCGGAACGTGCAATCGCGTGTCCCAGACTTCTCAAGCCACTCTCCCTTGCCTCTCCTTCTTCTGAGTTGCGTTCACGGGCAGGGTCACTCGGCAAAACTTCGGACAGTGGGTGTCCGTGCTGGGTGTGCAGGGAATAAGCTGGACACAGCCCGGTCCCTGAAGTCCCAGGACCGTGTCCCGTCACCGTAATGGCTGGAAACCTTCAAAGAAAGACACAACAGGCTCCCACTGTGCTTCCCGAGGCAAGGCCATGTATTGAACATTTAAAAAATCTTTCCGTTCAAAATTGTCAAAATAAAAAGCAAAGGCTTGTCTTCTGAAGGGTTGAGCGTCCACCCGGGAGAAAATTGCTCATGTGGAACTAATTCTTTTCCAAACAGGCTTCGTCCCTGAGGGGTTGCCGGGTGGTGTTTTTAGGGAGTTGAAATGTTCTGTTACGGCACAGGGGGGGGTCGCGCTGGCGGTATGGACCCTCACTTGGGTCTCGGTGGTGACTTCAGGGTTTAAAACAATTGTTTTGAGGGGCGCCTGGGTGGCGCAGTCAGTTAAGCGTCCGACTTCGGCTCAGGTCACGATCTCGCGGTCCGTGAGTTCGGGCCCCACATCAGGCTCTGGGCTGACGGCTCGGAGCCTGGAGCCTGTTTCCAATTCTGTGTCTCCCTCTCTCTCTGACCCTCCCCCGTTCATGCTCTGTCTCTCTCTCTGTCCCCAAAATAAATAAACGTTAAAAAAAAAAATTTAAAAAAAAAACACAGTTGTTTTGATCAGCTCTGAAGTCTTACGAATTCTGAACAACTCCGAACGACGAATAAATTCTCACTTGTGCCTCTAAAGTAGAGGTCATCTCTTTACGGGCTGTTTTATTTTTCTATTAAAGTTTCAGAAATGTATTTTGAATTTTCCCTGGCTCAGAATGAAGTCATAAGACCTCCGAATTGCCAACAGACGCTCTCTTGCTAGAACGTGAGCGTGTGGGGAAGTTTTATTCAAGTGATTTTCGTGTGCGGAAGAAGATGAGGCACGTATAAAAGCTGCCACGAAAAATCTCGGGGGGAATGTCTCAGATTCGATTTCGGGGTTCGGTCTCGCGTAGATAATGACGGTCTTTAACGTACACACATATTTGCCCTCTTTTTCCGCTTGGGCTCAGTTTTTGTTTGTTTGGCCTGTGTCCCCGCTGTGACTCTAATATTGCCGAAACTTGAACCTGGAAAACTGGCGCTTGAGATTAGGCGTAAAATTATAAGACTGTATACCTCCAAATGTTTTTCATGCACTTTGGATGGAACTGAGTCTTCAGCTCCAATGTTCCCTTGTGCCAGTAATGAGCATGTGCTGGGACTAATGCAGGTTGTTGAGGGTGCTTGCCAAACGTACTTCTAAAGCTAACCCCATCAGGGGAAAAAAAAGAAATAGCATCACGGCACGTTGGCTCGAAAGCAGTTTACCCAATGGTTGGCCCCCAAATGTTTCTCATTAAGGATCTTCCCCAAGGACAGGCCTGGGACTTGTTTATTCCTTAAATCTTCAGTCCCTAGCTCAGGGTCCGACGGTGTTAGGTGCTCAGTGGATTCATTGAAAACGTTTGACACCAACAAGTGCGTGAAGAGGATGGGTCCCCAGGAGCACGATCCACGCCTCAAGGTAAAGGATGCTGTTCCGCCTTTCGTCTCCAACACGAACTATTAGAACTCTGAGTGGATGGTGCCCTGACATCTTGGAGGGAGGGAGTCCGAAGAGGGGAGGAAGAGAGTTTAATGCTGCCAAGTTCCTGGGTAGGGCCTGTCCCTCCCGCAGAACTTGTTGGGGGTGATTGACTCCCAGGAGAAATTTTGGGGAATGCTGAGGAACAGGGAACTTGCCCTTTGGGGGGCCTGGGCTGTGGGGTGGAGGCCATCTTGGAGGTCGGCGCAGAGAGGTTTTGCTGGTGGCCTCTGTCTGGACCGTCCTCCGTCTTTCCTCGGTGCTCCCTCTCTGGGAAGACTATGCTGCCCCCGTCTGGGTTACCTGTCTCCTCTCTTCCGTGCCTCCATCTGCCATGAACAAATCACGTGGTATTCGAATCCTGTTTCCTTCCCGGCCCGTGAGCTCCGTTGAGAGGGACCATGTCTTTGCACCTCTGTGATCAACGCAGTGTTCTTAGGTTCCCCACTGCTCTTTCAAGGTTCTTGCAAAGATATTGTATTTTCTCTCCCCCGATGCCTACTTCCAGCTGCTTTTGAGATTTTTCTTTGTTACCGTTGGCCATTCTGACAGGTGTGAGGTGGTATCTCATTGTGGTTTTGGCTTGTATTTCCCTGATGATGAACGATGTTGAGCATCTTTTCACGTGTCTGTTGGCCATCTGGATGTATTCTTTGGAAAAGTGTCTATTCATGTCTTTTGCCCATTTCTTAACCAGATTATATGTTTTTTGGGTGTTGAGTTTGACAAGTTCTTTATAGATTTGGAAACTAACCCTTTATCCAATATGTCATTTGTAAATATCTTCTCCCATTCCGTCGGTTGCCTTTTAGTTTTGGTGGATTATTTCCTTCACGGTGCAAAAGCATTTTATCTTGATGAGGTCCCAGTAGTTCATTTTTGCTTTTATTTCCCTTGCCCCTGGAGACGTGTCAAGTAAGAAGTTGTTGCAGCCAAGGTCAAAGAGGTTGCTGCCTGTTTTCTCCTCTAAGGAGGGCACTTCTTGGGATGAGCACTGGGTGTTTTATGTAAGAGATGAATCACTGGGTTCTACTCCTGAAACCAACACTACACTGTGTATTAACTCACTTGAATTTAAATAAATTAATTAAAAGAAAAGATTTGTCTTTGTGTTTGTTTTTCAACAGTTTGACTATTCTGTGCTTAGAATATGGTTTTCTTAGTGTTTATCCTGTTGGGGGTAAATTGAACTTCTCAAAAACATGGGTTGACATCTTTTCTTGTTTGGGGCAAATTCTTGGCCACAATCTGAGTACTGTTTTTTCTCCTCCCTTTTTTTCTGGAGCTACAATTACATGTATGTTAGAACTTTCCTAAAAAAAATATTTTATTTGAGAGAGAGAGAGAGAGAGAGGGCAAGCAGGGGAGAGGCAGAGAGAGAGGGAGAAAGAGAATCTCAAGCAGGCTCCACACTCAGTGCAGAGCCCAGCATGGGGCTTGATCCTAAGACCCCGGGATCATGACCTGAGCCGAGATCAAGAGTCGAATGCTCAACCCACTGAGCCACCCAGGCACCTCTGTATGTTAGACCTTTTGACTACATCACATAGGTCTTTTATTCTTTGTATTTTTAAAAATCTATTCTTTTTCTTTCTACATTTTAGTTTACATATTTTTTTACTGACTTGATTTCCACTCATTTTTCTTATGTCATGCATGCTGTGCCTAATCTGTTGTTAAAACTTTCCATTGAGTACTTAATTTCTCACTTTGAGAAGGTCAGTTTGGTTCTTTGGTTCTTTCTCTTTAAAGATTCCAATTTTTTAACTGTTTATTTATCTCTGAGAGAGAGAGAAAGACAGAGTATGAGCAGAGGAGGGGCAGAGAGAGACAGAGACACAGAATCCGAAGCAGGCTCTAGGATCTGAGCTGTCAGCACAGAGCCTGACAAGGGGCCCAAACCCCCAAACTGAAAGATCATGACTTGAGCTTAAGTGGGACACTTAACCGACTGAGCCACCCAGCTGCCCCAGATTCCAATTTATTTTTATTATTATTATTACTATTATTATTATCTTGCTGTTGAAAATCTACCTTTCATTATTTTGCATGCAGGTTTCTTTTTTTATTAATTTTTAAAAAATTATTTATTATTTATTTTTGAGAAAGAGAGGGAGAGAGAGAGAGTGCGAGCAGGGGAGGGGCAGAGAGAGAGGGAGACACAGAGTCTGAAGCAGGCTCCGGGCTCCAAGCTGTCAGCACAGAGCCCGACGCGGGGCTTGAACTCTCAAACCATGAGGTTGTGACCTTAGCCGAATTCGGCTGCTTAACTGACTGAGCTACCCGGGGACCCCTCATACATGTTTCTTTATTTCCTTTGACATTGTTATTGCAAAGCCCTGTTGGCTAAGTTCAAGGTCTGCATCAAGTGTGGCTATACATCCTTTGCCTGTGTTTTCTCTCCATTATTTGTCATGTTTTCTTCACTTATCTCATGTCTTGTAATTTCAACTGAATGCTGGACATCGTGCATGGAAAGCGAGGGGGCTCCCTTCCCAAAAATATTCCTGCTTAACTGGAAGCAAAACTGTCCTTGTTAGACAAATAGTATGAGGGACTTTGCACCCAAATGCAACCAGAAATTGAGCAGGGAAGGGGCTGGGTTGTAGTTTTAGTCATGGCCAGTGTGTCTCTGGGTGTCCCCGTTCCCAGAGCATATCCTCCTGAGCTTTTGATCGAGAACCTGGTGAGACCTTGTCTCTGTGGCCCTGAAAGCCTTTGGGAGAGTCAGCTCTGCCCTGCAGGGGCTCCAGTCCAGCTCTCCCACTTCCTGCCAGGTGGCTTTGACATCTGGCAAATGTGTGGAGCAGGGGGTCAGAGAGTGTGTTTGAGGCAGGCTTCTCCCCGGCTCGTCTGTTGTGCCCTAAGCCCTGCTCTGCCTTCCAGCTTTCCCCTTGGCTCTCTAGATCCCTGCACAGCATAACTCAGCAAACGCACCACTAGGAGGAATGATCGGTGCACCTGAACTCTCTCAAGCTTCCTCACCCGGCTTTCCACGTGACCACTGGAATATTTGCTGGTTTCTCTTCTCCCCTGGCAGAAGCTCCTGGCCAGAAACAGCTCGATCCTTGGTCCTCAAGAAAAAAACAGTGGCTGGAGACTGTCAGCTCTCCTCAACATCTCATTCCTTCTGCAGCTCTACCATGCCCTTTAAAAAGATGATTTCTGGCACAAAAACAGACACATAGACCAATGGAATAGAATAGAAACTCCAGAACTAGACCCACAAACGTATGGCCAACTCATCTTTGACAAAGCAGGAAAGAACATCCAATGGAAAAAAGACAGCCTCTTTAACAAATGGTGCTGGGAGAACTGGACAGCAACATGCAGAAGGTTGAAACTAGACCACTTTCTCACACCATTCACAAAAATAAACTCAAAATGGATAAAGGACCTAAATGTGAGACAGGAAACCATCAAAACCTTAGAGGAGAAAGCAGGAAAAGACCTCTCTGACCTCAGCCGTAGCAATCTCTTACTCGACACATCCCCAAAGGCAAGGGAATTAAAAGCAAAAGTGAATTACTGGGACCTTATGGAGATAAAAAGCTTCTGCACAGCAAAGGAAACAACCAACAAAACTAAAAGGCAACCAACGGAATGGGAAAAGATATTCGCAAATGACATATCGGACAAAGGGCTAGTATCCAAAATCTATAAAGAGCTCACCAAACTCCACACCCGAAAAACAAATAACCCAGTGAAGAAATGGGCAGAAAACATGAATAGACACTTCTCTAAAGAAGACATCCGGATGGCCAACAGGCACATGAAAAGATGTTCAGCGTCACTCCTTATCAGGGAAATACAAATCACAACCACACTCAGGTATCACCTCACGCCGGTCAGAGTGGCCAAAATGAACAAATCAGGAGACTCTAGATGCTGGAGAGGATGTGGAGAAACGGGAACCCTCTTGCACTGTTGGTGGGAATGCAAATTGGTGCAGCCGCTCTGGAAAGCAGTGTGGAGGTTCCTCAGAAAATTAAAAATAGACCTACCCTATGACCCAGCAATAGCACTGCTAGGAATTTATCCAAGGGATACAGGAGTACTGATGCATAGGGCCACTTGTACCCCAATGTTCATAGCAGCACTCTCAACAATAGCCAAATTATGGAAAGAGCCTAAATGTCCATCAACTGATGAATGGATAAAGAAATTGTGGTTTATATACACAATGGAATACTACGTGGCAATGAGGAAAAATGAAATATGGCCTTTTGTAGCAACGTGGATGGAACTGGAGAGTGTGATGCTAAGTGAAATAAGCCATACAGAGAAAGACAGATACCATATGGTTTCACTCTTATGTGGATCCTGAGAAACTTAACAGGAACCCATGGGGGAGGGGAAGGAAAAAAAAAAAAAAGAGGTTAGAATGGGAGAGAGCCAAAGCATAAGAGACTGTTAAAAACTGAGAACAAACTGAGGGTTGATGGGGGGTGGGAGGGAGGAGAGGGTGGGTGATGGGTATTGAGGAGGGCACCTTTTGGGATGAGCACTGGGTGTTGTATGGAAACCAATTTGTCAATAAATTTCATATAAAAATAAAAAAAATAAAATAAAATAAAATAAAAAGATGATTTCTTTCTCTCAAAATAAATAAATAAACTTAAAAAAGGGGGGTGCCTGTGGGGTGCCTGGGTGGCTCAGTCGGTTAAGCGTCCGACTTCAGCTCAGGTCACGATCTCGCGGTCCGTGAGTTCGAGCCCCGCGTCGGGCTCTGTGCTGACGGCTCGGAGCCTGGAGCCTGCTTCGGATTCTGTGTCTCCCTTTCTCTGACCCTCCCGCACTTGTGCTCTGTCTCTCTCTGTCTCTCAAAAATAAAAATAAATATATAAAAAAATTAATAAAAAAATAATAAAAAGGGGCGAGGGTGTGTGCCTGGATGGCTCAGTTGGTTGAACGTCTGACTCTTGATTTCATTGGGATCAAGCCCAGCCTGCGTGGGAGTCTCTCTCTCTCTCTTGCTCAAAATAAATAAATAAAGTTTCAAAAAAAGATGATTTTTGCCATTTATCCGGGTTTTTCGAATTGATGCTATAGGAACATTGGCCTGTGATGATCTACCACTTACTCCAATTTTTTTTAAGTTTATTTATTTTGAGAAAGAGGGAGCATGCAAGAGTGTGGGGGAAGGGCAGAGAGAGAGGGAGAGAGAGAGAGAATCCCAAGCAGGCTCCGTATCCTCACTGCAGAGCCTGACGTAGGGCCTGAACCCACAAACTGTGAGATCATGACCTGAGCTGAAACCAAGAACCAGACGCTTAACTGACCGAGCCACCCAGGTGTCCCGTAACTTACTCCAATTTTTAAAAAGCAGAAAAAGAATATCTCCTATATAGTTTAATCCACATATTTGCTTCAAAAAATCATGCTTAAGTGAAAAAAAAACGTAAATATATAGTTGTATCTTTGCCATGATTCCAACTGCAAGAATCCCCCACACGAATGAACAGAAACTGGAAAGGAACACGTGAAAAATGAGCCTAATGGGTTGGGGTGGGGGGGTGTGTCCGTTTTCCTCGGTGCTTTTGATTTCCTTTCATAGAATTAACGTGTGGTTTATCGAAAATTTTTTTAAATATTGTTTTAGGGGCGCCTGGGTGGCTCAGTCGGTTGAGCATCCGACTTCGGCTCAGGTCATGATCTCACGGTCCGTGAGTTCGAGCCCCGCGTCGGGCTCTGTGCTGACCGCTCAGATCCTGGAGCCTGTTTCCGATTCTGTGTCTCCCTCTCTCTCTGACCCTCCCCCGTTCATGCTCTGTCTCTCTCTGTCTCAAAAGTAAATAAACATTAAAAAAAAAAAAAGCTGGGGAGAATTGACCACACTGACCCATCGGAGTCTCCTGTCCATTCTCTGGTGTTTTCGTGGCTGGAGCTCTGGACTTGGAGCCAGGAAAGCCACAGAGGGGGAGCACCTGGCGTGGCCCCTTGCTGGTGGCATGACACCTCGTAAGCCCCTGGTCCTCCTGAGCCTCTGTTTCTCTACCTAGACATTGGGCACAGTGTTCCTATCTCACGGGAGCGTTTGAGGACTCAGGGCTGTGCTGTGTGCCGCTTGCCAGAGCTCGGCCAACTCTGCCTTTGAGCCATGGGGTTGGCAGGCGTGAGCGGATGGCAGCTACGGAGCTCGGGTCACCGGTAGAGGGACACGTGCTCGACCAGGGCACGGGGGGGCCGATCTGATTAGATGCATTCGCCGGTTAGGGCCATCCGTTCATTCTCCACGTTTCCACGGGACACTAAATGTGGGTGAACACAAGCCTGAGCTGGAGTCTGAGAAGGACGAGAGGCAGTTCTGCCCCGTGGTCAGAGAGATGGGGGAATGGTCGATGCCAGCACGGCTGTGAGACTCGGGGGAGCAGGACCACGGGGACCCAGAAGAGGGCCGGTGGGAGAGGACACGTGCATCCCAACCTGCCCCCCCAGACCACCCGACTGTGCCCGGCGTCAACCCCGAGATCCCAGAGGGAGTGAAAGGTGTTTGGTGGTCTGAAACACGAGGGCACATAAAACGTGGCCATAGACGAAGTCAGCCTCGTAAACCGAGAAATCCCAAGCGCAGGCCGACTCTCTCCACGTCAGAGTAAACACTGCACATTTTCTAGGAAGACCGAAGCTAAAACCGCACAAAAGGTCGGAGCCCGTTCTGTGGCGAGATACAAGCCCCTGTGTCCGATGTGCCTCCCAGATCGAGAAGCTTCTGTTCGTGGTCAGGGCAGGTGGGCAGGGGCGGTGCTGGGGTGCCCCACCCCAGTCATCAGACGGCTCCTGAGGAGTCTGGGAACACTTGTGGGGGGGTGCGGGGAATGGAGTTGCCAGGAGGGAAATGGTTTCCCAGGGGAGGGAAACACAGCCACAGGTGAAGGAAGGATATTTCGGGTCCGAATGGAAGTCCCATCCGCCCCCTCGCCGTGTCAGCTCCAGGGAGGCAGGGTTTTGTCTGTTTGGTTCCCTTCTGTGCCTAAAACAGTGCCTGGACATAGTGGTCGTTCAAGAAAATGCTTGTTGCACGAATGGGTGAACAATCGATTCGCTGAGGACGCAGACAGAAGAGGTTAAAGAGAACGGGCAGGGCAGAGCGTCCCAGGGGCCTCATGTGACAGTCTGAGGCCTGGACATAGTCCCGCAGACAGCAGGGAGCCAGCAGGGATGCTCTCGGTATTGCCCAACTGCCCCAGGCGCCTGGGGCGGGGGTGGGGGCGGCCGTGGGGCTGCTGCACCCTGAGCACTGCCACGGCCACGGCCACGGCCACAGCCACAAACACGGCAGCCCTCCAGGACAGCCCAGGGGCTCGGCCGACACCTTGTGTGCGTGCGGGGCTCCTCCTGGCCACACCACCACATGGCCACGCGGCAGGAAGGAGCGGGAAACGAACGGCAGCAGAGCCAAGCGGCCGGAACAAAGGTGAAGGGCAAGCCAGTCTCCGCAGACAAATGCAAACCCAGGAGAGGAGGCTGCCCTGGGCAGAGAGCGCACCGGGGTGCAGAGGGACCACGGCGCCCCCGTGCCTACCTCTGCAAAATGGCAGCTTCCCAGCCCGCGGGGTTCTAGGTGATGAGCCAAAGTGTGGCACAGCGCTGGCCCTTGGTCAGGGCTCACACCAGGATACGGGGCGCCTGAGCGGCTCAGTCGGTTAAGCATGTGACCCTCTCTTTTTTTTTTTTAAGAGAGAGAGAACGTGCACACATGAGTGGGGAGGGGCAGAGAGAGAGAGAGAGAGAGAGAGAGAGAATCTCAAGAGGGCTCCGTGCTCAGCACAAGCCCAACTCAGGGCTCAATCCCATGACCCTGGGATCCTGACCTCAGCTGAAATCAAGAGTTGGACGCTCAACCAACTGAGCCACCCAGGGGCCCCAGGCATCTGACTCCCGATTTCAGCTCAGGTCATGATCTCATAGTCGTGGGACTGAGCCCCGTGTCAGAGCGTGGAGCCTGCTTAAATTCTCTCTCTCCCAGATATTTGCAAATGACCTATCGGACAAAGGGTTAATATCAAAAATCCATAAAGAACTCACCAAACCGAACACCTAAAAAACAAATAATCCGGTGAAGAAACGGGCAGAAGACATGAATAGACACTTCTCCAAAGAAGACATCCAGATGGCCAACAGACACATGAAAAGATGCTCAACGTCACTCATCAGCAGGGAAATGCAAATCAAAACCACAACGAGATACCGCCTCACTCCTATGGAATGGCTGAAACGAACGACTCAGGCAACAACAGATGTCGGCGAGGATGCGGAGAAAGGGGGACCCTCTTGCGCTGTTGGTGGGAATGCAAGCTGGTGCAGCCACTCTGGAAAACAGCATGGAGATTCCTCAAAAAATTAAAAATAGAACTACCCTACGACCCAGCAATTGCACTACTGGGAATGTATCCAAAGGATACAGGAGTGCTGATTCATAGGGCCACATATGATCCCGATGTTTATATCGGCGCTATCAACAATAGCCAAAGGATGGAAAGAGCCCAAATGTCCATCGACTGACGAACGGGCAAAGGAGATGTGGTTTCTATATACAGTGGAATACTGCTCGGTGATGAAAAAGAATGAAGTCTTACCATTTGCAACCACGTGGATGGAACCGGAGTGTATTATGCTAAGCGAAACAAGTCAGAGAAAGACAGTTATCGCGTGATTTCACTCACACGTGGAACTTGAGAAACATAACAGATGATCGTAGGCGGAGGGAAGGAAAAAAAGATAAAAACAGGGAGGGGCCCAAACCGTTAAGAGACTCTCAGATACAGAGAGCAAACTGAGGGTCGATGGGGGCGGGGGATTGGGAGGGGGGGGACAATGGGTGACGGGCATGAAGGAGGGCACTTGTTGGGATGAGCACCGGGTGTCGTGCGTAAGAGATGATTCACTGGGTTCCGCTCCTGAGGCCAAGACTATGCTGTGTGTTAGCTAAGTCGAGACGAAAAAGAAATTCTTACTTTATATCCCCTCCCTCGCCCCCCAAAAAGATTCTCTCTCTCTCTGTCTCCCTCTGCCCCACTCCTCTCTCTCTCTCTCTCTAAAAAAAAAGAAAGAAAGAGAAAAAAGAAGACACTCCAGGATACAACTGAAAATGACCCTCCTGGGGTGGCCGAGGCATCTCTGCAAACCTTTGCCGTGTTTCCCGCCGCAGGTGCCCTGCGTCCTCCTCCCAGCTCTGGTTTCGGGACCTCCACGAGGCCCTTCAAGATCAGCTCTCCCCACACATCCTTTCCTCCCCTACTTCTCCATCCCAGCCAACACTTAGCAGACAGGTCCCTGTGCTAAGCTCAGGTCTAGAAGCCCCCCACACGTTGGTTACCCTATTTAACCCTCCCAACATCGGTAGGGAATGTGATGTCATTCCCTTTATTATAAAGAAGCCGCTGCAGCTCAGAGCCGGGGAGTGACCTGCCTAAAGTCATCTAGCCAGTGACGGGGAGGGGCAGCGTCCAAACAGAGGCCTGTGAAGACAGAGCATGCTCTTGGCCATCAGGAGACCTTGCCGGGTGTGAGACCTGTGACTGTGGTCTCTAACGTTGTCCCTGGGTGCTCTCTGTGGACAGGGGGAATCCTGATTATTCTCCACCGGGGTTAGCTTTCCATGTTCGCCTCCGCCCAGGAGACCAGGAGCTGAGGTTTTTGAGAGCCAGGCCCATGCCGCACTAGCCCAAATTCACCACACTCTCCTCCTGCGTTTCCTCCTTTCCTCGCCCGCCTGGCACGCTTCTGTGAGCAACGTCCGGCCCCGTGCTGGGGCTGCCACGTCTCTCCCTGGTACTGAAATGGCCGGGGGTAGGTCTCCCCCAGACCACGAGCTCCTCGAGGGAGGTCCTGGCACAGGGCTGTGCTCAGCGTCTGCGGCGTGAATGAATCTGGTCCAGCGTGGCTTGAGAGTGAAGCGGCCCCGGGGACTCGACCGAGTGTTGCTTTTGCTCTTGAGTCACTGCGGGATCCCAGGCAAGTCCCTTCGCCCATCGGAACCTCGGTTTTCTCATCTGCAGAATGGGGACAAGTTGTGGTAAAGAGAGATGAAGAGCCTTGCCACGCTGAGTTGCGGGGTGGCCTGATGGGGGTCGGGAGGGACGATGGTGGGTCCCCAGCCAGCTCCGGTGTGCACTTGCTCCTTGCTAAGCAAAGCGGACGCTTTGCAAGGCTCACAGCTGCACAGACTTAATCATGAGTCAATACAAAAGATCATTGAGTTCCTTTTAGAAAAACACTACCTACGGAGACTTTTGGCACTGAGCCTTTAGTTTGGCAAGTTTGCCCGGGTGGCAGAGACCCCAGTGGCTCCCCCCACCTCCCCCCCCCTACACGCAGCTGGAGCCTGTGGGGAAACTTTGGGCCTTTAATTGGAACCATTTGTCCTTCCAGCAAATGGCAGGTGACTCGGCCAGCTTAGGGAGAGACGCTCATTGGAGCAGCATGTGCCCTTTGACTCATTCATCTGACTTCTGGGAATCCGTCCTAAAGAAATAACCCCAAAAATGAAAAGCCTCATGAGCAAATAAACGATCTTTGCAGTATTTCTTATATCAGCAAAGAAACTGGAATTAACTCAAACATCCAATAGGGGAATGAGTTGATGTCTCCCCCACTTGATGGCGTCTTGTTGCCCATCGAGAAGGAATGGCTAAGGAGGCTTCGTGGCCACCCGGGGCATGTTTATGATAGACTGTAAATTAAAGACACCGGGTTCCAAGACTCTGTGCCCTGAGATGAGCTACGTAAACTGTGCGTGTAAAATCCTGGCAACAGGCTCGGGGCACGTCTGCTTGTGTCAGGGCGTGGGATTATAGGAGATTTTTTTCCCCCTCCATCTTCCTGATTTTCTGCAATGTGGTTGTTGTGAAAAGTATATTATAAACCTGAAAAGTCAAAGCAAAGAAACAATGGCTGGTCTTCCTGGGGTGGAGACCGAACTCCTGACTTTGTGAAAACAAGTTCTGCAGAACCACTGGTGTGGCTTATTTTAGATTTTTAAAAATGTGTATTATTTATTTTCAAGAGAGAGAGACAGAGAGACAGAGTGTGAGTGGGGAGGGGCAGAGAGAGAGGGAGACACAGGATCCGAAACAGGCTCCAGGCTCCGAGCTGTCAGCACAGAGCCCGCCGTGGGCCTTGAACCCGTGAACTGTGAGATCATGACCTGAGCCGAAGTCGGACGCTTAACCGGCTGAGCCACCCGGGCACCCCTAGATTTTATTTTTCTTCAGTGAAAAAGTCATACGTGTAGAGAGTAAAAAAGTCATCAGTGCAGAAAGATCTAGGAATGCCACTGCCCTAATGAAATAGCATTTTTCTTCCAAAATTTTCTCCATATTCATATATATTATATAAAATATATACATTTTAACAAAGCCTAGTGTGTATATATATAATAGTATATATATAGTGTATGTGTATATATAGCATATATATAGTATACGGTATATAAAATAAACACTTTAACAAAGCCTACTGTATATATATTATATATATTCAATTTTAACTTATGCCTTCATTTGCATTTTATTAAAAAACAACCACCTCTGTTGTCGCGGTCTTCGTACAGAATTTTAAAAAGTTACATGAGGTGCCTGGGTGGCTCAGTTGGTTAAGCGGCCGACTTCGGCTCAGGTCATGATCTCACAGTCTGTGAGTTCGAGCCCCACGTCGGGCTCTGTGCTGACGGCTCAGAGCCTGGAGCCTGTTTCAGATTCTGTGTCTCCCTCTCTCTCTGCCCCTCCCCCATTCATACTCTGTCTCTCCCTGTCTCAAAAATAAATAAAACGTTAAAAAAAATTAAAAAAAAAAAGTTACGTGATATTCCATAGCAGGGATATGTCATGTCCTTACTTAACTATTCTCTCTCCTACACACTGGTGGTTATGTTTCCTTTTATGCTCGTATTCCTATTATAAATCTCATAGCAATAAAAAAATTGCACGTGACTCACATATAGCTGTACGTATTGGATACGTAAAATCTTACAACTTTCCTTTATACGAGTGGTCACCATGTAGAAACCACTGTAGAAAACACACGCCATTCAGAATGTCAATAAAATATAGAAAGCACTGAGAAGTCTGCCCTTGTAAAAAATGCAAAATTTTAAATTTTTTTTTTAACGTTTTTTTATTTATTTTTGGGACAGAGAGAGACAGAGCATGAACGGGGGAGGGGCAGAGAGAGAGGGAGACACAGAATCGGAAACAGGCTCCAGGCTCCGAGCCATCAGCCCAGAGCCTGACGTGGGGCTCGAACTCGCGGACCGCGAGATCGTGACCTGGCTGAAGTCGGACGCTTAACCGACTGCGCCACCCAGGCGCCCCAAAAAATGCAAAATTTTAATAAGGGGTTCAGCTGTCAAGAGGGAGCCATGGCAGGCTAGGATCCCCCAACGATGCCCCCGACCTTCTGCCCATGGGCTGTTCTCAGCACACTAATATACCTCTCTGTCTCTCTGTCTCTTTGTCTCTCTCTGTCTCTGTCTCTCTTCAAGCTTGTCTGTGCCGAACTCAACCCAACAATCTCACGTACAAAGTTGTACATTCCTCCCACCGGTGGCAACCAAAGTCATGTTCAGATACCCCATCCAGACGCCCACTGGAAATGAGAAGCACTCTTCTCACTGCCCACCATCCGTAAGGGAATGCCGTTCCTCCTCTAATTCCGTAAACAATCCCAAGTATCAAGCAGGATTCTCGGTTGCCACCGACTCTGGTCGATGTAAATGGAGAGAAGTTCATTGGAAGGGTCCTGGGCAGCCCGTAGAACCATCAGCAATACCGCAGACCAAGCCTAGAAGCTGGGCTAGACCAGGCACATCTGGAGTAAAGCCGGGGCCACAGCCAAATTCAGGCCCGGAAATTTCACGTTTCTGCTGCTGCTGCTGCTTCTAGCTTCCCACCAAAGGGATTTGCCCCCAGGCCTGCCTCTTTCCATTACCAGCTCCCACTACAAAGTCTGGGGTGGTTGTGTGTGGTCAGCTCCCCTCGGTCACAGGCCAGCACCCTGGTTTCGAGGGAGGCCGGTGTGGGAAAAGTACAAGTTTAGACTCTGTAGTGGGAAGAAATCAGGGCTCCCTCAAGAGCTCTTCAGTGGAGAATCCCTCAAACAAGGGGAGAAAAGGAGAGGTGCCCGTCAGAATCCCCACTCTGCAACTCAGACTAACAGGAAGTTTCGAGATCGCCATTCCACGGCAGTATCTCTGGCAAACAGCGAAAGGACCTGCAGGTCTGTCCTGAAGCAAACAAAAACCCAAACAAAAGGCAGTCCGAGTTTCCCCCACTGTCCTCAAGGCATCGGGGCAGTTTTTCCAGAATTTGTTCAGTTAGATTCTCTCTCTCTCTCTCTCTTTTTAAAGTAGGCGTCACCCCCAAAGTGAAGCCTTGAAGACGGGCCTTTAAAAAAGGGAATTAAGGGGCTCAGTCGGTTAAGCTTATGACTTCGGCTCAGGTCATGATCTCACGGAGACAAACATGGCTCCCAACGCGGGGCTCGAACTCACCACCCTGAGCTCAAGACCTGAGTTGAGATGAAGAGTCGGATGCTCAACCGAGTCCTCCAGGCGCCCCCAGCTTCTCTCATTTTTGTCAACACAATTACATTTGCTTCAGCGTGTAGCAGCTTTCCTGTCCCTTTAACCACATGAGCTCCGTGCTTTTAATCTCTTTGATTTTCATCTGTCCCACTTGTGCTTAACTACTCTTGGGACAGCCCAAGCGTCATGCCCGGTCTCCCAAAGACACAATCCCGTTGGCTTTTCTGTTTTCCAGGCTTCAAAGCAGAGGGCAGCACTCCTAGAACTCTGTTTCACATAACAATAAATGAGGGTGGTTTTATTTGCATTTGCCCTGACAGTTCTTCCTTGCATCCATAGAGTCCCAGGACAGCTGAGGTTCTAGAATGCCCTGGAATGTTGTACGCTCCCTCTCCTCCTTCCCTCCCTGGTTCTGATGCCCTTTACAATGTCCCAGACCACGACGCATAACACCTCTTCCTCACCCTTGTCTTTGTACCCGTTGTAGTCTGCTAAAGCTGTGTAACAAAGTACCATAGACCGTGTGGCTTGCAAGACAGAAACCTATTCTCTGACCGTTCCGGAGACTGGAAGCCTCGGATTCAGATGTCAGCATGGTTGCTTTCTCCCGAGGCCTCTCTCCTTGGCTTGTAGACGGCTGTCCCCTTGTGTCTGCACACAGCCATCCCTAAGTGTGTGCCCGTGCATGCAAACGCATGCTGATCTCTTTAAAAAAAAATTTTTTTTTTTTTTTTGAGATAGAGCATGAGCAAAGGAGAGGGGCAGAGAGAGAATCTCAAGCAGGCACCACACTCAGCCAGAGCCCGACGTGGGGCTCGATCCCACAACCGGGAGATCATGACCTGAGCTGAAATCGAGAGTCAGACGCTCAACTAACTGAGCCACCCAGGCACCCCACCTTACTTCCTTTTTTAAAATCTTTTTTTTTTTAATGTTTATTTATCTTGAGGGAGGGAGAGAGAGAGAGAGGGTGAGTGGGGAAGGGGCAGATAGAGGGGGAGACAGAATCCCAAGCAGGCTCCAGGCTCCGAGCTGTCAGCACAGAGCCCGATGCAGGGGCTTGAACTCATGAACCGCGAGATCACGACCTGAGCCGAAGTTGTAAGCTTAACTGACTGAGCCACCCAGGCGCCCCTTAATTCCCTTTTTTAAAGGCCTGTCTCCAGATACAGTCACAATCTGGGGGACTTCCACAGGTGGAGTTTGGAGAAGCCTAATTCGGCACCCAGCTCCCACTAACCACCTGGCACTGTGCTGGGTGGGCACCTTGGGGTGATAAGACACACCCAAACTGCATCCCGGCCCAGCTGCTGGTCCGTATGAAGCTGGCAGCTTCCTCCAGGATCCTGTTTCATTCGCTGTGAAACAGGAGTCACAGAATTGGGGGCACGCCTTCCTTATGGCTGGCCGTGTAAGTGAAATTAGATAGAAGGCCCGAGACATGTGTGGGTGCTGGACACTGGAAATCTGCAACTTTAGGGTCACAAGGGAGACAGAAGTATAAGAAGCCGCCCCCCCCCCCCCCCCCCCGCACGAGGATTTCCGTGGTCGTGGCCTTCCCTGATGACAGGAAGTTGTCGCTAGATGTGGGGCACCCAGCGTAGGCCTTTCACTGATGGCCGCTCCCCTGAGGACAAACATGTCCTTCTGGAGGGCCTTGATTCGGTGCCCTGCTGCGGGGGTGGGGTGGGGGGAGGCGGGGAGGGGTTAGGAGACAGATGTCTGCTAGGGGATCGGGGGAGCCCGGGGCTATACGGTTTTGTGTATAATTGTATATATCTGGGACAATTTGGAATCTCTAATTTTCTGCGGCCCCCTCGAGGGGACAGAATTCTCGGCCAGTGCGTCACTCTAGTCAGGCCACTGCCCCAGGACCTTCCTAGTGAGGAAGCGACCCTAGGATAGAGCGGGAAAGGGCCCCAGAGGGGCCGGGAGGGGATCTAGGGGTAGAGGAGGTGGTTGGGCCACAGCACGGGTCGGCTCCTGAGCCACCGGAGGACAGCGCCCAGGGAGCCATGCTGGGTGTCGGGGACTCCGCCACCTCCCGAGCTGCTGTCTCCTTGGCCGCGATATGCAAGGACAGCCTCCGTCCCAGGGGGCGTTGCGAGGCCGTGCGACTCTGATGCTCACCCCGCGCCACTGCCAGCTGCTGGCGGCCACCCTCCCCGCGGGTGCCCGGCAAGGGTTTTGTGCTCACCGAGGATGTGCACAGTCCCTGCCCTCAGGGAGCGCATGGGCCTGTGGCGGGAGCGAAAATCAACACGTTGACAAGGACGTCAAGGAGGACCAAGAGGGAAAAGGGTCGGGAAGGGGTTGGAACTGCAAGGTGGGGAGCACCCAGGCCCCCCTGGGCGCTTGGGTTAGCACCACGGGCAGGAAGAGCCCTGGGCCAAGTAGCATCTTGGCAGATTCCTGGAGGACAGAAGGAGCCGGTGGAGCACTGAGGCAGGAAGGCAGGGGTGCCTGGGTGTTGCAGGAGCCCGGAGCTAGGGGTGCAGGGCCGGGTTGTGCCGGGAGGGGTGGGGGGGGCAGGGCAGCCACAGCCTTCAGGGTGGGGAGCACAGGCAGGAACCCCAGGAGGCTTGTCCTCCAGAGTTTGGGCGGGCGTCAAAGCCATTTGTTTTCTGACTTGGAGAAATACAGCCCACATGTGCCAACAATGAGCTTTCAAACAAATGGAGAGCTGTTTGTTTGGGGGGGCGGGGCAGGGAGCAAGGAGCCTGTGCTGCTCCTCTGAGATCCGAGAAAGCTGGGCTGTCACAGTGGGACATGACAAGTGGCTTCCTGCTTGGAGCACAATCCAAGGAGGGGGGCTGTTGTCTTGCCCCAGCGCCCTCCCTCCCAACCCCCGCCGGGGGTTAGGTGGTGGGACCCTCCCTGGTCCCTAATCCCCCCCGTGGAACCTCGCAGAAGACCAGTCCCATCTTTTGCAAACTACACACTGCGTGCTATTCATCAAGCGTCTTGACTCTTACATAGACACCCAGAACTTTGGGTCCTGGTTAGAACTTTGTTCTGGAAGAACCACATCTCCCCTGGTGAAATGGTGCACGTTCTTTGGTCAGAAAACAGGAGCTGTATCAGTGATCATAACTCGGTCAAGTTTAGGTATAGGGATTATACCACTCCAGGTTTCTGGCACAATTATTCCTTTGTGTCACAACTATTCCTGAAAAAAAAAAAATTAACAAAATTTTCACTAGTAAACACCATCTCCGATTTCTTTTCGTTCCCTTTAGATCTTTGAGCTACATGAATACAGTTTTTTCAGCATATAATTGCAGTGTGGACCTCTACGTTCACACTCAATTTTGCGTTTTGAGGTGTGTGTGTGTGTGTGTGTTTTACATAATATTAGTCCACGAAGATCGTATTTCTTTTTTTTTAAATTTTTTTTTAACATTTATTTATTTTTGTGAGGGGGGAAAGGCAGAGAGAGAACGAGACAGAACCGAAAGCAGGCTCCAGGCTCTGAGCTGTCAGCACAGAGCCCGATGCGGGGCTCGAACTCACAAACCGTGAGTGAGATCATGACCTGAGCCGAAGTCGGACGCTCAGCCGACTGAGCCACCCAGGTGCCCCACAAAGATTGTATTTCTACTCAGGAATCCAATTCAGCCCTTTCAACAGTGGCACAATATTCCACTGAATCATGGACTGTTGGTAGAATTGATTCTAATCATACCCACCATAAAAAATAGCCTATTGTTGGACACTGTATTTGTTTCTAGATTGTCCCCTGTAATAAACAATTGGGTCATTACAAAAATAAATGAGTCAAGGTTATGAAAGAAGTTACAAGAAAAGAAATACACATGGCTCCTAAGCCTCTGAAACATGTTCAA
Source organism: Prionailurus viverrinus (assembly GCF_022837055.1). Lineage (NCBI taxonomy): Eukaryota > Metazoa > Chordata > Mammalia > Carnivora > Felidae > Prionailurus > Prionailurus viverrinus. Next base: position 135,280,538 of record NC_062567.1, read on the forward strand.
ACTCTGTGGTGATACATCAGATGGTGATCGATGATACGGGACGCCCTTTCCTCTTGCCTGTGGAAGTAGCCCAAATTAAACAAAGATGTTACTCAATGCCGGAGGGTGGCGGACAGACCCGGGGCTTGGCCGCGTCTCTCTCTGGGGATGTGAATCAGTCCATTCCCGGGTGCGGCAATCACTCTTCAAGGGCATCCAGTTCTCTGCCGGGAGCTGAGCCTCGAACATGCGGGTTTCACCCCTCAACCCCCACTACCACCCCCCCTTTTGGAAGGACCTCCATGTCCAATCCCAGGGGCGTGGGGAAGCAAACGTGTGTGCAATGTTCATACTATTCACTCACTAGATGTGGAATGAAGATTTCTAATAAGACAGGGAAGACAGGGAAATGTTTGTTACAGCGTTCGGTGAAAAACAGAGCCTTGGTACGAGTCGCTCTCAGACGAGCCCGGGACTGGGACTCAGACTCCAAATCCTCCCATCTTGGCCAGTGACCTCACGTCTCTGAGCCTTGGTGTTCTCATCTGCAGAATGGGGGGCGCTAACGACTATGGCTGTTGTATTAACAAAATAACGTGCAGGCGTGTGATACGCGGTGCTCCTCTGAACTGTAAACTCTCCCCAGGGACCCCTTACTGTCTCGTGGCTTAAAAAAACAAAACAAAACAGCAAAGCACAAACCTGTCTCCAGCTCAGATCTCCCCACCTACCCCTGTCCAACTGCTTGCCGCTTGCACGCGCGTACCTCAGACACCCCCACCGTCCGGTTAAGCGGACCAGATAACCTTCGAGAGCTGCCCAGGGCAGGAATCACTTAGCCCCAACCCACGGCTCATCTTTCGGGGGCCAATCCCAAGCCACCCTTTTGGGGAAGCTCGATTTCTCAAGCGAGCCCCCTCATGAGCGTTCTTACACTCTCTGCAAACCTCCCACTTACCAGGCATCTGGTGAGGGCACGAGGGTTTTTGGTTTTTCTTCTTTTTAACTGTTTTAAATCTAACATCCATTTATTTTTTTAATTTTTTTTTAATATATATTTTTTAACGTTTATTTGAGACAGAGAGAGACAGAGCATGAACGGGGGAGGGTCAGAGAGAGGGAGACACAGAATCTGAAACAGGCTCCGGGCTCTGAGCTGTCAGCACAGAGCCCGACGCGGGGCTCAAACTGACGGACCGCGAGATCGTGACCTGAGCCGAAGTCGGACGCTTAACCGACTGAGCCACCCAGGCGCCCGTCTAACATCCATTTAGAAAAGGGCACATAGCGTAAGTGAACAGCTTGATGAAATTTTCATAAACGGAACCCAACTTTGTAACCAATGTCCAGATTTAAAAATCAGATCCAGCTCCCCAGAGGGCCTCCCCGTGCTCCCCAAGGGCCATCACTCTCCCGACTTCTAAACTGTACACGTGCTTCACATAGACCGGGTCACACGGCATCCTTAGCACGTGGCTCCACGGCCCCGTGGTGTCTCTGAGAGCCATTCTTGGGCTCCACGAAGGGTGCAGCACCCACTTTTCACCCACCTGGGAGGTGCCACCGCCCCACGATGTGTTTTCATTCTATTGCTGGTGATGTCGGGAAGTTCCTAACGGGAAGCTAGTATGTGTGAATAGTGCTGTTATGAACACCCTAGTACCCAGCTTTTGGTGCACACTCACACGTGTGTGCATTTGTGCCGGGTGTACACGTGGGGGTGGGATTGCTGGGTGAGGGGGTCGGTGCATTCAACTGAATGGTGCTCCTATGGGTCTCCTCTGCGTCTTCACCTGCACCAGTTGGGGGTTTTGTCCTTTTTTTTTTTTTTTTTTTTTTTTTTTTTTTTTTTTTTTTAAATTTTTTTTTTTCAACGTTTATTTATTTTTGGGACAGAGAGAGACAGAGCATGAACGGGGGAGGGGCAGAGAGAGAGGGAGACACAGAATTGGAAACAGGCTCCAGGCTCTGAGCCATCAGCCCAGAGCCTGATGCGGGGCTCGAACTCCCGGACCGCGAGATCGTGACCTGGCTGAAGTCGGACGCTTAACCGACTGCGCCACCTAGGCGCCCCCTTTTTTTTTTTTTTTAAATTTTTTTTAACGTTTATTTATTTTTGAGACAGAGAGAGACAGAGCATGAACGGGGGAGGGTCAGAGAGAGGGAGACACAGAATCTGAAACAGGCTCCAGGTTCTGAGCTGTCAGCACAGAGCCCGACGCGGGGCTCGAACTCACGGACAGCGAGATCGTGACCTGAGTCGAAGTCAGCCGCTTAACCGACTGAGCCACCCAGGCGCCCCTTAAAACAAATTTATTTGGGCCCCTGGGTGGCTCAGTTAAACATCGGACTTCGGCTCAGGTCATGATCTCAGGGTTTGTGAGTTCGAGCCGCCATTGGGCTCTGTGCTGACAGCTCGGAGCCTGGAGCCCGCTTCAGATTCTGTGTCTCCCTCTCTCTCTGCTCTCCTCCGCTCATGCTCTCTGTCTCTGTCTCAAGAGAAACAAAACATTAAAACACAAAACAAATTTACTTATGGCTCCGACAGACTAATTTACCCTCAGTGACCACTGGCCTGCTTGCAGCCGTGAATTCTGCACGGGGAAGTAGCTGGCGCAGGCCCAGCGTTCCAAGGCTGCTTCCTCTCCCGCAAACCGAATCTTTTCCTCTGCGCTCCGGGACCCTGGGTTCGTCACATGCCACTGGTGTTGGGAATGTCGCTTGAATTCGTCTCGCCTGAGCGGCAGTCCCCTGAGGGCAGAGCCGGGTCCCAGGACGCGACGGACTTGCAGGCCCCGGGATGATCCGTGAGTGCCGGGCGGCGGGAAACGAGCAGACCCGCGGGCCACGTCCCGCGGGGAGCCCCCGCCTCGAAGGGACACCGCCCTTCCACCCCCCCCCCCCGAAAGCGCCTCCGACCCTCTGGGACCCCTCGCTCCCGCGGTCCCCGTCCCCCCCGCACTTTCTGCGGAGTCGGGCGGAGCTAACCTTTGCTACCCGGCCCGCCCCTCGGGTCGGCGGGTGGGGAAGGGATCGGGTTTCTCCGGCGCACGGGGGGGAGGGGGAGGGCGGCAGCGGAGGGGGTGCGTCCCGCCCGGAGGCGCCCCCTCCTCGGCCCCCCCGCCGGGGAGACGTTTGGGGGGGAGGCCCCCGCTCCCGCCCCTCGGGGCCGGAGTGCGCGCGCCCCGGGCGGGGGGCGGCCCGGGAGGGAGGGCCCCGTGCGCCCTGCGGCCCCGCCTCCGCCGCGCCCTCCTCCGGGGCGGGATAATTGAACCGCGCCGCCGGGGCCCAGCGTTGGCTGCGGAGGCTCGGCCGGAGCGTGGAGCCCAGGAGCCGCGCCCCGCGCCCCGCGCCTTTGTCCGCCCGCCGCCCGCCGCCCGCCGGCCCCATGGAGCGCGCCGCGCCGAGGAGGGTCCCGCTGCCGCTGCTGCTGCTCGGCGGCCTCTCGCTGCTGGCCGCCCGAGGTAGGGGCGCCCCGAGTCCACGGCCCCCGCTCTAGGGGCTCCCCTCCCGGCCCCGCACCTCCGGGAAGTCCCGGAGCTGCAGCAGCCGTCGGCGTCTCGGCGCTGCGCCCCCGCGGCGCTCCTGACAGTGCCCTCCCCGCACCCCACTCCTGGCCCCCCGGCCGAATCATCTCGGTGACCTGGGGCACTTGTTTCAAAGACCGTAGGTCCTCCTCCCCACCCCCACCCGCACCCCCGCCCGCCTTCCCGCGCTGCCCACGCTCGCGCCCACCCGTCTTCCCACCGCGGCCAAGGTTGGGAGGCGGGCAGGAAGCCCCAGCCGACGCTCGCGGCGCCCCTCGGGCCGCGCTCTGCCTCCAGAGGCCCTGGCGAATCGGTTCTCACTGCCCCCGCCTCCACCTCTTGGTAGGGGCTGTCGTACCCAGCCTGTTGGGGAGAAGACTGAGACGGGACAGTACTTTGCCCAGGAGACCAAGCCAGTCGTGGGTTAGGGGTGGACGTGGGAGAGCAGAAAGGAAGGGAGCAGTCTGGGGATAGCCGAGCGTCGGGAAACCTCTGCCCTCCTGGGACATAGAGGGCCCCGAGGGAGGTCCTGCCAGGCTACATGCTCAGCCGGGGCTGGGATCAGGCCACTTCCAAACCCACCCACCCTGTGGCGGCCAGGGGGCTGAGTCTCCCCCGGTAGACCTCTGGCCAGGCCCCCTCGGCCCAGGACGGACAGCCCTGGGATGGCTCCTGTTTCTCCCCTCACCCTCAAGGCCTAGCTCCTGGGAGGCGACCACCAGGCCCTGAGGATTAAGTGCAGCGGCGGGTGAGCAGAGCCGCGGCCTCTGACCTCGCCGCTGACCCGTGACTCATCAGTCATTAGACAGGCCTGCCTGCCCAGAGGCTTTGTTCTTCCTGGGGCCTGGACCACCCTTGGAATCCTAGATCCTTTATCTCCGGCTTAGCTTGGTTTCACCTCTCCCGTGACCACCCTCCGTCTTGATCAAAAGGTCGCCCCTGGGAGGTTGGGGGCGGGGGGCAGAGCTCTGCAGAGGGTCCCGGGCTCACTCACTGGCTGCAGCAGATCCCGGAGCTCCGGCTGTGTCCTGGGTGTGTGCTGGGGGGGGGTATCCAGCATGTGCAGGGTGGGGGATAGGTCATGGGAGGCGCAGGGCTCAGGGTTGGCAGCAAGAGCCGCCCCCCCCCCCCTCGCCCCTCCCCGCCCCGGGGATCAGAGGCTTGGAGGGGATGGTGCCTGGGCGGGAGCTGGCCAGGTGGGCAGAGGGAAGAAGGGCATTCATCGGAAGATGAGAGCAAGCCCAGAGGGGGGCCCTGATCGGAGGCCACCCGAGGCTCCTGTTCAAACAGAAAGGACCCCAGGGCCCCCGTGTACTGTGCAGACAAGGCAACTGTGACAGGCCCAGGCGAACTCTTCCGAGGCTGAGTGCCTGGTCCTCCTCCACTGTTCTGTTCTGCCTCGTGTGTGAGGAAGCTGCCCTGCCATCTGACTCCGAAAAAACACGGAGACTCGGTCAGGCTGGAGGGGCGCACGTCGTCTTTACGGAGAAGGCCCGGACTTCAGGGGCGCGTGATAGAGCAAACCCGCTCATCGCGCACGGTGGCGTGGCCTTCCGGCGTGGCCTTCCGTGTCTTTGGGGGCGGCCCCTCTTTCGAGTTGCGGCGACTTCCATTCAGTTTGGGTTTTCTTCCCCGGTTTCTTTCCGCGGCTGCGAGCTTGGAAGCCCGAAGGTTCCCCGAAGTGACACGGCCCCACGCTGCAGGCCTGCGGGGTCCACGGGGAAACCTAACTGAAAAGTGATCATGGAAAAGGCCATGGAGTGGGGAGCCCTTTAGCCGAGCTGCTGAAACTCGGCCCGGCCACTGCGGTGCAGAAAGGCGCTGATCTCCCCTGCCAAGGGACAGAGCTGAGCCACACTCTGTCCTGTGTCCGTCTGCCCTGTTGGGCTTTCCTGAGAGCGGGGCAGGAGGGAGGGAGTGGAGAGGAGGAGGGCATTTGGGAAAGACAACTGTGTTTTCTCCAAGACTTTCTTGGCCTCCGGCTGGCTCTGGCAGGGCAGTGTTTCCGACTGATTACAGAGCAAGTCGCTGGGAGGGAGAACAAAGACGGGAGAGGGCTTGGCTTGGCAACACGTGGCCCGCACCGCTGCTGGAACTTTCCCAGGCTGGCAGGGGGCGGGGGGAAGGGCACCGCGAGCTTTGGTGGGACGGGAAACGAGGTTGCCCGTATCCTGCTGGAAAAGTCCATGCGAAGGTTGGTGGTTTTCTCATCTGTAAAACAGAACAGAAACCCACTTCTTAGGTTGTCTTGAGGACTGAGGGACAGACGGGGGGGCGAGGCCTGCCAAGGTAGCTGGATCACTATGACCTATCGTTTGTGTTGCCCCCTCCCCAGGGTAAGCCGGTGTCCTTGTCCCCAAGAATGCTCTGAAAGTCCTACTCATTTTCCCAGAAGGGCCTCTGAACCGGCAGCTGTCGAGGGCCAGAGCCGTGTCGGGGAAGGTCAGGCAGAGCGGCGTCAGCTGAGCTCCCCGGGCAACCAGTCGTCGGGGCACTAGGTGTCGGCTCTCTGCCAGACGCTGTTCTGAATCTTGGCGACATGGTGAGGGAGAAGAGAGGCCTGGCCTTTCTGCCCATGGGGTCCCCACCCCCCAGGAGAGCCAGAAGAGCCAACAGTCCATTTCAAACCAACCCCGACAGGCAGAGAGTCAGGGAGGACCCCCCCCCCCCCCCGCCCCACCGACCCGAGGACGCAGCATGCAAGGTGGGGTGTGGGAGGAGCTGGCTGGGTTTCTGGAAAGGTCGGGGAGGGTGGTGTTCAGGCAGAGGGAGCAGCATGGGCAGAGGCCCGGGAGGCGAGAGAGGACGTGGACGCGTCCCCTCTTCCCTCCAGTTAAGTTCCTTTGATGGCAGGGCCCTGAGCCGTGGGTGCGTCGGGTGGGGCAGCCGTGCAGACGAAGCTTTACGGAGCCAGTGCTAATGGCGCGCACAATCCCCCCGCCGGTGTATTTTATCTGTAATAAAAGACCCTACTTTGCAAAACATCCTATTATAACAGTTTGACTAATAAATGCCTTTGCAGGCGCTGCATGGTTCCAGTCTCCTTGTAATGATCCCAGATGTGACCACATAACCAAACGGGGACAGCCATTATGTCAGCTTGCCTGGGATCGGAGACGCTTCAGCCTGGAGGGAGCTTGGAGATGAGAGGGTGTGGCTGGGAGCCTTGGGAAGGCAGGACCAGGGGCTGGGTCGGTGCCCGCTGGGCCTGCCCCCTTGGCCCTCAGGCTGGTCCTCACCTGACTCTGGGTCAGGAGGGAGCCAGGTGCCTGGGTGTTATCACGAGGTCCTACGTGGTGGGAGCCAGCGCTCGAAGGAGGTTGGGAGACCGGTCCCGATTCTGAAAGTGACCAACCCCATGCCCTCTGTAAATCTGTTTCCGTAAGTCTGGAAAGAGTACACGCTCTGCTCTAGGAAATTATAAGTGGCATAGTTTACATTTAGCCACTAATTTAATCCTCTCAACAGCCCTATGAAGAGGGTACTAGGATTGTTTTCATTTTACAGACATATATACCAAGGCCCAGAGCAATTAAGTAACTTGCCTGGTAAGCACAGCAGTAAACAGAAGGCCAGGTCACAGCACAACATGCTCCTGACCGCTCGGCTGTCTCGCCTTAGATTTAACGAGGGGAAGAGCAGGTGGGACAGCGCTCGAGTCCCATTAACAATTACTGCACGCGTGTCCTGAGGAGGAACATGCGTTTGGCATGCATGGGGGACCACAGGGCCCTCGAGGGGCTCGTGGCTGGCTTGGCAGGAACTGATCCCCAAGGTGATGGCATCTGTCTTGTTTCAGATCCGTGGACAGGCCTGTCGTGTACTGGGGAGGCCATGGCCGTGGTGCCGGAGGGCTGTTTGCTCGGATACCCAGCCCAGGGCCTGGCCTTGGCCCTGCCTCTCGCTTGGGTGTGGCCCAAGTCAGGCCCTCCCTGCTGCCATCTGGGGGTGGGGTTCAGGGACCCCTCAAGGAACCTGCCGTAGGCAGTGCTGTGGGGGTGGGGGGGAGACGGTGCACGCAGGGGCAGATGCCTCTGACCACAGGACCCTGGGTGAGGTCTAGAACTGTCCACAGGGTATGAAGTCGCCCCTTTCCTGGCACCTTTATAAAGGAAAATGTCCTTGGCTGGACCTGGGTTCCAGACACAACAGGGCGGGCCCGGCATCTGGAGAAGACGGCCCTGGAAATTGTTTAGGTCATGTCCCTGCTTAATCTGCCCCCAGCCTTGCCAAGTGATCCTGCCAGAGGGCCGTGCTGACGTGGCCAACGCTGGGAGCGGGGACACTGGATTCCTGCCCACCCTGTTGCTGGCTTCCTGGGGGACCCAACCACCAAGCCCCCCTCCCCTACTGCTCCTGAGCGCGGGGGCCCCAGAGCCTTTCTTTCTCCAAGTGGAGGGTCTGTGATGTGTGTTCTTAGCTGCACCGACGCCACACGGATGGGGGTCCGGGCCCTCCAGGATCCCTACACCTGGGGTCCGATGGGGCCCAGGTTTTATGATGGGCACTTGAGAATTTGGGAAGGAGTGGTTTGTCTGTCAGGACACGGAAACCACAGATCAGCTGGCCCGCTCTTTGTATAGGTGGGGGAAACTGAGGCCCAGAGAGAGGAAGCAGGTGGAAAGGGTCATTCACAGGCTGCTTCTCAGTTCTGTTGAGCAAACGTTTCCCAAGCATCCCTTATGGGCCTGGCCGGAGCCCTGAGGAGCTATTTGTCACGAGCCCATCATTTGTCAGTTTGTCACGTACTCAGTAAGCATGAGGCTCTGGGGACGCGGAGCTGTGTGCCCTAGGAGTCTTCTGCGGCCCGGGACCAAATTGCTGCAAACTGAGCAGCTTCAGACAACAGAGATGTGTCCTCGCACCGTCCTGGCGGCCAGAAGTCAGGTATCGCGGGGTCTATAGAACTTCAGTCCCCTCAGAGGCTCTGGGAAAGAGTGCACCCTTGCGTCTCCCAGCTCCCGGGGGCTCTTGGTGCTCCTGGGCTCGTGGCTGCCTCTGTCTTCACACTGCCTTTTCCTTCTGTGTTTCTCTTCCAAGGACACTTGTCTTGGGATTTAGAGCTCACCTGGGTGATCCGAGAGGATCTCACCTTGAGATCCTTAATTGCACCTGCAAAGACCCTGATTCCAAATAAGGTCGCATTCCAGGGTCAGGACGTGGATGTATCTTTTCGGGGGCCACTGCACCTGCTAACAGCAAACACAGGAATAGGTGCCCTGACAAAGATGTGTCGGTAGGAATCAGTGCCATAGTGACCATGACGTGTCGTGATGGTGACAGCAGCCCCGGGTGGCTCTCAAGTGGGCGGAGAGGGGAGGGGATACCTAGCTGAGGCGTGAGTGGCGAGGAGCCGTCTGTGGAAAGATCTGGGGAGAGTTTTGGGTAAAAGGAACAGCTGGTCCCAGGCCCCAGGTGGGACCAGGTATATTGGAGGGACAAGAAGGGAGTGTGTGCCTCTGGGGAAGAGGCAGAGGGCAGCTGAGACGGGAGGGCTTTAAAAATCGGGGCGCGGACTGGGTTTTATCCAAAGTTCACTGGGAAGCCGCCAGAGGACTTTAAGCAGAGGAGTGAGGTTATTTGGCTCAGGTTTCCAGAAGTCACTCTGGACTGCTGCGTGACATCTGGGGAGAGGCGGCACGAGCCAGTGTGGAGGCTTGTGCAGGGTCCAGGGCTAGAGGTACCCTGGGCAGAGTGGCAGTCGGGGGGCCGCTGGGAAGTGGATAGAGGTAGAGCTGGAGTGGACAGGACTTGCCATGCGACGGGAGGTAGAGGGTGAGGGACAAGGGATGATTCAGGCTGACCCCGTTATCGTGGCACGAGCAGCTGGACGGATGGGGGGCCGGACGGGGTGGGGAAGAGTGCAAGTTCTGTGTGGACACTCTAAGCGTCCCGTCTGACATCTGGGGGAGCCTGGGTTTGGGGGCGAGATCAGGCTACAGGCAGACATGTGGGGGTCTCGGCCCATAGGATGAGGCGACAGGAGACTGACCGCCCAGGGGGATGGCCGGGGCGGGGGCGCGAGGGGTCACGGGACTGAGCTCTGCCCGGCACGTTGAGGGGGGAGTGTACCTGCTTGGGGGCTTCCAGAAACCTGGGTGGTGGCTGAGATCTTGCCAGGACCGGTTTTGAGATGGGAGCATTTTTATGCTAATGGGGTGAGCCAGTATTTTCTTTCTATTTATTTATTTGTTTATTTATATAGAGAGAGAGAGGAGAGAGAGCGTGAGCAGGGGAGGGGCAGAGAGAGAGGGAGAGAGAGAATCCCAAGCAAGCTCTGAGCTCGGGGCTCGATCCCCACAAACCATGAGATCATGACCTGAGCTGAAATCAAGAGTCGGACGCTTAACCGACTGAGCCACCCAGACGCCCCGAGCCGGTATTTTTCTTGAACCTGTTTTTCCTTTTGGATCGTGTCGCCTGCTGGAGTAAAACGTACCAGGAGCTTTGCTGCCTACATACGCCTCCTGTTTTGACATCAGACTTCTCTCTGCAACCACTCCTGTTTTTATCCCCCATTCTCCGTGAGTGCGGGTGAGGCCACCAAGGCTCAGAGAGGTCAAGCAGCGCGCCTGCGGGCACACAGCGGCCCCACCAGGATTGAAACCTGGGAGCACGGCCCTCAACTCGCGTTCGTAAGCGGGACGTGGAACCCCCTCATGTATCTTTCTGGCTGAGAAGTCTGGATTTTGCTAAGTCCGGCTTTGGGAGGAAGCCAGTTTCCTTCAGCGTGTTATGGGGTGGGGGGGGGGGGTCAGCTTTAGAGTCCGAGCCAGGCTCCAAGGCCACCTCCGTGTTTGCTCTGTGGCCTCGGGCCACTTGCTTAATCTCTCCCTGACCCCCTGCTTCCTAGAGTGGCCAGGATCACATGAGATCATTCTTTCACCGGAATGTATTGAGTGCTCTGAGGCCGCGTGGGGCAAGGGGCAGGGACCCAGCCCTCATGACACTAAGTACACAGTGCAGTTAATTATTTGTGCAAAGCGCCGGGAAGCTCAGGGTGCAAAGAGGCTGTGGAACTGCTGTGTGCGTGTGCGTGCGTGCGTGTGTGTGTGTGTGTGTGTGTGTGTGTGTGTGTGGAGGGGGTCAGTGACGGAAGACTTCTGGAGGAAAGGGCCTCTGGACTGGCGTGGGTGTGGATGAACTGGCTGTCGGAAGGGAGTGCGCCCGGCACCACCCGGCTTCCAGCTTCCAAAGGCCAGGTGCAGACGACACATGACAGGTGGCCGGAGAGTTCAGAGCAGAAGCGGGAGAGAGGGGTCCCTGCAGGGTGGGATGCTGCAGAGATGTCGGGAGGTGAGGCTAGCCCACGTGTCTGCTGGCCTTGGCGGGAGGAGGCTCCTGCCCGGAGGGAGAGATCTGGGAGATGCTTCGTGGCAGGTGCTGGTGGAGGGTTGGGGTGGGGGGGGGGAGGTTGAGGCACGGGCGGCTCTTGTGTGGAGCCCTGAAAGCAGACCCGGGCACGCCCTGCTTCCTCCTGGGAGGCCGGGTGCCCTTGAAGGGGGGATGGTTCTGTCCCTATCCCAGACCTGCAAGGGTCTGTACACCAGACCCCAGTGACAATTGCCTGGTGCCTCCCTGGGCCACCCCCTTGAGGACGGGGTCCTGTCTTTTCACCTCCGGAATCCCCTGCCCCAAGCCAGAAGCCTGCACGTGGAAGGGTCATGAGAGGGGCTTTTTAAACACGATTTTTTTTTTAAGTCCTCTCTACCCCCAGCGTGGGGCTCGGGCTCCCAGCCCACGTCGAGCGTCGCACGGTCCGCCGACTGAGTGGGCCACAGAGGGGCTCTTTTGAATGTGTGCGGGGCTTCGGACAGCTCACAGGCCAGTCAGGCATCGGCCGGAGCCCCTGCGAGGATGACAGGTGGCAGGCTGACATTCTGGAAGCTTCTATCCAAGGAGCACCCCGGAACCCCTCTGACTGCCGGCTGGCATCTGCCGTGTTGGAGAGAACGTGTGTCTGTCTCTCTACCCCTCGACAAGAACGCGTACTCCTCTGGACCACGGGTTCAGAACCGCCACGTTTCACAGTCCACACTGCAGCCTTCACGAAGGCGTAATTCGCCTGGAAGGGGTTTGGTTTTAGCGGCTGTCTCCGCGGACAGATGGCATCCGCTGCCCGTGAGCCAGGCGGTCTCTGTCCACCTGCTCACCAGGGACTTCCGGCGGGGGTGTCTCTTTCCCGAGGGCAGGGGGCGGGGTGGCGGTCCTCTGGTGACGTGTCAGTCTGGGGGAGTGTGTGATTCCCGTCAAGAAGGATGCCCTCTCCCTAGCGGTGCGGTGCCTTCTGTGGCTGCCCGATTGGGAGGGTTCTTTCTGTGGACGGGCACCGACGTAAGCATTTTGCCCGAATTAGCGCATTGTTCTTCCCAGCCCTGGAGATAAGGGGGCTCAGTGAGGTGGAGGGCAGATTTGGGGCCAGGCGGTTTAGTTTTGAGAGCCAGAGAGCCAGCAGGGCGGGGGGCAGAGGGAATCCCAGACACCGCCAGCGCAGAGCCCGACGTGGGGTCGAGCTCGCAAAACCGTGAGATCAGGGCCTGAGCCCAAACCGAGAGCGGGCACCTAATCGACCGAGCCTCCCCGGGCGCCCCCGGGGCTGGGCGGTTTTAACCCACAACGTCTCTCGCCTTCCCCTGGGATGCCCGAGTCCAAAGCCAAGAAGATTTTGCAAGAGAGGTTTTGCTTGGTTTATGTTACGCTTTGTGGATCCACTTCACGCAGTCAGAGTACAGGAACCGGAGGTTAACTGTGCTCTATCGAAGCTTCCTCTCCGAAGGGAGGGAAGCGATCGGAGCGAGAAGACTGCAGGCTGCCCGAGGCCCCGCTTCTCTCCTAAGAGCCCCTCCAGCCGGGCAGCGGGCATGGGCGGGCATTGATAACTGGCATCGCTCCCAGAAGTTAGGGATGGAAGGCAGAAGTGTCCTCGTTTGCTCCAGGTTGCTGAGGGCCGTTCGGGCGTGGTGGGGTCTCCACGTGGGATTTCTGTGACCTGATGCCCAGCTGTGCGTCCTGTGTCAGCTCGGAGCTGGGGATCCACTGACGCCCCCTCCACTGACGATGCTGAATTCTTCCCTGTGTGGTTGGGGAAGCGATGATGGAAGGACGGCCTCCTTGTCACCTCCAGAAGCCTTCCCTTGGCCCTTGCCTGGGCCGGGGAGTGAGTGCCACCCTCCTTCGTTACTTAACATTTCACTTGTTCCGTTGGAGGTCACCTGGCTTGCTGCCTGCTATGAGAGGATGTTCTAAGACACGGTTTACCGAATTAATCCTTGCTACGGTTTACACATTCATGCAGTAAAACAACACTGATTGTTGGGGGCATCTGGGTGGCTGAGTCGGTTGAGCGTCCGACTTGGGCTGCGGTCACGATCTCGCAGTTCGTGGGTTCGAGCCCCGCGTCGGGCTCGCTGCTGTCAGCGCAGAGCCCACTTTGGATCCTCTGTCTTCCTCTCTCTCTGCCCCTCCCCACTCATGCTGTCTCTCTCTCTCTCAAAAATAAACATTAGGGGTGCCTGGGTGGCTGAGTCGGTTGAGCGTCCGACTTGGGCTGCGGTCACGATCTCGCGGTTCGTGGGTTCGAGCCCCGCGTCGGGCTCTGTGCTGACCGCTCGGAGCCTGGAGCCTGTCTTCGGATTCTGTGGCCGCCCCCTCTCTCTCTGCCCCTCCCCCGCTCCTACTCTGTCTCCCTCTCTCTCTCTCTCTAAAGTAAATAAACACTAAAAAAAACCAAACCACAACATCAATTGAAAGAGGCAAGTGAGTTAATCAGCAGAACACCCAACTCCTCTTCTGTTGAAGGGTGATACAAAATGCCACACAAACACTCAATTAAAATTTTTTTTAATGTTTATTTATTTTTGAGAGAGAGAGTGTGTGTGCCTGAGTGGGGAAAGGGCAGAGAGAGAGACAGACAGACAGACACAGAGGGTGCGGAGCAGGCTCCACGCTGACAGCAGGGAGCCCGATGTGGGGCTCGAACTCAAGAACCGTGAGATCAGGACCTGAGCCGAAGTTGGAGGCTTAACCTACTGAGCCCCCCCAGGCACCCCCCCCCACTCAGTTTTTTTTAATGTGTTTTTTCCATTGTGATGAAATACACGTAATGTTAACCACTTGAACCGTTTCTTTTTTTTTTTTTTTTAATTTTTTTTTTCAACGTTTATTTATTTTTGGGACAGAGAGAGACAGAGCATGAACGGGGGAGGGGCAGAGAGAGAGGGAGACACAGCATCGGAAACAGGCTCCAGGCTCTGAGCCATCAGCCCAGAGCCCGACGCGGGGCTCGAACTCGCGGACCGCGAGATCGTGACCTGGCTGAGGTCGGACGCTTAACCGACTGCGCCACCCAGGCGCCCCGGCGCTTCACTGGAACCGTTTCTAAGTGCACAGTCGGGAGTTAAGAACCTTCACCCTGTTGTGCCACCAGCTATCTCCAGAGCTCTTTCCTTTCCCCAAACCGAGGCCCTGTCCCCGAGAAGCACGAACTCCCCACCTACTTTCCGTCTGTGTGAATGCGGCTCCCCTCGGGACCTCTTAAGTGAAATGAGGCAGCGTTTATTTATCCTTTTGCGACTGGGTTGTTTCACTGAGGATGTCGTCTTCGACCACAGCGTTTTCAATGAAGCGTTTAGTTCACTCTTAGATGGTCAGCTTTTTTTTTTAAAAGACAACAGTCGTACGGGGTGTTCGAGTTCATTTTAACCCAAGGATGCATGCACGGCCATTGTTCTATAGGAACGAGGAAGGGCAAGGTTGGGGGGCGCCCGGGTGGTTCTGTGGTTAAGCGTCTGACTTTGGCTCAGGTCATGATCTCATGGTTCGTGAGTTCGAGCCCCGTGTTGAGCTCTCCACTGTCAGTGAGGAGCCTGCTTTGGATTCTCTGTCTCCCTCTCTCTCTGCCCCTCCCCGCTCAAGCTCTCTCTCTCTCTCAAAAATAAATAAATAAACATTAAAAAAAAAAAGGCAATGAGGGAGAGTGAGTGATGGTCCAGACTGTCCTATTCCACATGGTTTTAGTGGAACAGCACGTTGGGGTCTTTAGGATGGAAGCACCATAGGCAATGGTTTTCCGTACTCTCTGTCCGGGTTACGGCAAACATTTGTAGTGACTGTAATTCCCCTCGTGAACACCAGGGACAAAGCAGGGACACCAGCCCGGGCTCCCTGCCTGGTACTCTTTCCCTGGGCCGCCTCTCTTTCTGACCCAAAGTGATTTTTCACCACCAGAGTAACGTTTGTTCACTACAAAGGGGACACGTATGAAAACAGCAAAGACCGTGCGTCCCTTTCCAGTTGGGACGTTTCTTGGAAGACGTGTGTCCGGGGGTGGGAGTGGTATTGGCTTTTGTGCTTTGGAGAGCCTGGCCCTGCCCCATCGAAAGGAGATGCTTGGGAGGAGCCAGGAGGCTTTATTTGTTTCAGAACATAAGTTCACAACAGACCTTTTCTTGGACAGGATACACCTGTCTTTTAGAGACAGACCTACTGCAGACGGTATCTTTGTTGACATCTTGAGCCGTGACGCCGGAACATTCTTCAGGGTGTCCCCCTCGCTCCACCTCCTTTTCCCGCAGCTCCGCTTTCCTCTGACGGGTTGGGGGTAACCGTCTCTAAGGCCAAGAGAGTGGCAGTTCTGAGTCTCAGACCGATGCCCCAGCAGGTCCCGGGCTCTTGCTTAAATTCTCAGCAGCCTGGCACTTTGCGGAAGTCGGCTCCAATCAAGCGTTGTCCTTTGGGATCATTCCCTCCCCCTGAAGAGGCATGTTTGCAGCAAACCCTATACTTCAAGGTCGTCTTGCCCATCAGGCCCCCGGTGAAGATGCCTGTGGCCATTGCGTCCTGCTCAACTTCCTGAGCCTCGCTCGCTGTTTGTGCTCACCATGGGCGGGTGGTTCAGGTTCACTGAGAGGAGAAGAATGCGATCCTTGCCCCAGAGGAGTTTTTAATTCACCAGGAGGCAGACGAGCCTAGCTTTGGAGGCTGTCAAAACCAAATCTGGTGCCTGACTTGGTCCGTCTGGCTGTGTGGCCTCGAGCTGGTCACTTGACCTCTCTGAGCTGGAATTTTCTGATCTGCAAAACGGGGACCCTAATGAACTGGCCTCCCTGGGTCCTTGGGGGAATCAAGGAAGCGCCCGTGTTGTACCTGGCACATAGTAGGTGCCCAGTGAGTGTGCGGCACCAGTGGTAATGGCAGTGATGGGGGAGGGGGCACGGTGTTGAGGGACATCCCAACAGGACTGGGTGATGTCTGGAGGCGAGCAGGTGACAGGGCGAAACAGAGAAGGGCCAGAGCCTAGAGGGGTCAGAGCCCAGACCAAGGAGCAGTGAAATGAGAGGTTGGCAGGGAGACATCAGGGATTTTGAATGACACTCATTCAAAGTGCAGAGCTGGCCACCCACTGGTGTTGGGAGAGTGAGGTGTGTTCCAGGTGGGGACGAGGACACCTTAGCATTTATGTCCACGTCACTGTTAGGTGACCTAACTCCATTTGGCTCCTTCCGTGTGTAATTATGTTTGGAATCTGTGTTCCATACCTGCAGCCGCTGATGTGACAGTTCGGTGGCAGAGTACCCACGGCAAACGGTTTAAAGACAGTGGTGAATGGGGATGGTTGAGGAACAGAAGTAGGGAATTCCCTGGCTGCCTTCCGTCGCCAGGCGCCCACAAGAACCCTGTGATTCAGTGGTCCGTGCCCCATTTCACAGTTTGGGACACAGACCTGGGTGCAGATGGCTTCAAGAATTTGCCCAGGGATGGTGAGCTGCAGAGTGAGGCCCGGGGCTCAAACCCAGCTCTGCCTGATGCTGAACCCTTCCTTCCCTCTGCACTGCCCCACCCCAAAGGAGCATGATAAATACAGCGACCGGCATTCTTCCTCAGGTCCCTCCGACTTTAAGCTGCAGCTCTCAGCTCATCCCCAGCTCACTACCTCAGCCTTCACCAGAAGCCCATGAACTTTGGCCAGTTGGCTCAGCTCTACAGGCCACCCATCGGCCACAGGTGCTGGCTGCAAACATGTCCCTGGTCACCGTGCTCCAGCCACATGGTTGGTGGGGCTGGGTGTTTCTTGGGACGGCAACCCGCTGTGATTGCCCAAGAATGCCTTCCCCCTGGTCCAGCTCCTCTCCTTTGGCTGTTCTGGCCTACGCCAATGCTCAGGACTTGAGGAATGAACGTTTATGAACAAAGATGTTCAACCCAGAGCTGTTCGTTCCTGAGTGTAAAATACCGGAAGTGAAGAGAGGGGGAACGGGGTTGGGAAAGTTGCCTTTTCTGCTCTACAGCGTGATGCCGTGTGGCCTGCATGATGGCATAGAAAGAGGGCTTGAGGGGTCGAGGGGGAGAGAGATGCTGAATGCAAAGAGGCTTACTTGGTGTCAGGCTGGTTATTACGATGGGGGCCGTGATGCCCTGCCCTGGTCTGTTCCCCGTGCCTCTGCCTCATCACTGTCCGGCTGGCTGTGGACCCTGGCGGGCTCTCCACGGCTAATCTGATGGGGCCGTGCGGGAGGCTGATGGGGTGCCTCACGCCCAAGGGGGATGAGCTGACCCCAGATGGCCGTGGGGCTCCCACCTGGCTGCCTGCTCATTCCCCACCCCCCAAACCCGGGACCCAGCCCCCAGACGGCTCTGCTTTGCACAAGTCCCAGCCTTGTGGCTGCTTCAAGCATTCCAGGGACATTCCAGATTTCTGAACTGAGCGGAGGACTTAACATTTTATTGTCCTGCTGAGAATAAGGTTCAAAGTGCTCAGGTTCCCCAGGGAGAATCATTTCCAAATGTTTCCACAGCCCCGGACACAAAGTTCTCGCCCTGCTGAGCTGGCTGTGCCTTTCTCAGAGTCCCAGGGAGGCCTTGGGGCCACTGCTCATCCCTGGGGGCTTCCACACACCCACACAGGGCCGTGGTGCCCCATTTTTCATGGGCCATGGCAAGCATACCCCCTTTGTTTCTTTAACACATACTCAAGCGGCGTCTGGGTGGCTCGGTCGGTTAAGTTTCTGACTTCGGTTCAGGTCATGATCTCACAGCTTATGGATTCGAGCCCCATGTCAGGCTCTGTGCTGACAGCTCAGGGCCTGGAGCCTGCTTTGGATTCTGTCTCTCTCTGCCCCTCCCCGACTCGTGCTCTCTCTCTCTCTCTCTCTCTCTCTCTCAAAAATAAATGTTAAAAAAAATGAAAACACATAATCAAGCGCTGTTTTCTGAGAGCTCACTGTGTGCTCGGACCTTTATAAGCGCACTCGCTCAGCATCTCTGCAAAGGTTATTTCGAGCCCCGTTTTCACCGTTGGAGCTTTGGCTCAGAGAGGGGAGGCCACCTGCCTGGGGTCGCAGAGCACGAAAGCGCTGGAGCCGGGATTGGAGCTGTGACCCCAGAGCGCATGCTTTTTCCGCTCGGCCCTGTAGCTGCTGCTTGCCAGCTTTGTGCCGAGGAACGTGAGGAAAAGGGATGGCCCAGCTTGTAAGACCTCTGCGGCTGGGAGGGCAAGGCCATTGGAAATGTTGGAACAGTGAGGTGTGCTCCCCGGACAGGGGGTGGGCTGTGAGCAGGGGGGCACCCAGGCCAGGCTGGGTGGATTGTCACTCTCACCCAAACCACCTTGGACTCCCCCCGCCCCGCGGCCCCGTGGGGGTGGGGCCGGGACGGGGTACCTCCCTCATTGCGGAGAGCAGCCCAGGGGTCCCCGGAAGCCCCGGCGGAGGGGTAGCCCTGACTCGGTTCCAGGCGACACCCCTCGTCCTCCTGGCCACGGGAAAGGGCCGGCCGTGCACTAACTCTCCCGGGATCTTTCTGGACTACTCTTGGTGCTCGACGGCAGTTTCTCTGCCGGCCTGGAGGGCCTTCAAGGGCAGCGTGTGCCCCGCCCGGTCTGACTGCACAGGTGTTTGTGCTGGTTGACGGCCGGTTGTCAAAGCTGGTGTTTTAGGAACTCTCGGCCTCGTGCGAAGCCCAAGAGTGAGCCTCCCTTCTGGGGCCGCCCCGAGGGCCCGGCCTTGGAAGAATAATGAACTCCAACAGGACACCCATGGCTGCTGGCGCCTCGAAACGCTGCCAGGCTTGGTGGGATTTACCCCATTGGGTGCTGGAAAGCCATCAGTGAGAAAACGTGGGGTTTCGTAAAGCCAGTTTCGCAACGTCCTGCACAGCGTGATCCTGCACTCGGGCCGCAGAGGCTTTTGGTGCTAATGCTCCCGGCCACGCGAGTCCTCTAGGCTGAGGGCATCTCGGTACCAAGCTGCTCCTGCCTTGGGGAGGGGGGGGCTCTCCTTCCCCCGAGGCACGAGGCTCACTGGGGCAGCCGTCTGGGGTGAGGCCGAGAGCCAGGCTGGGGACCGGAGGGCCGTCGTCCAGTTGTGGGGGCACGCGTGGGCCGGCTGCTGAACCTTCTGTCCTTGGGGAGCCCTCCTCCTGTCCTTCGGGTGAGCGGAGACGCCCGTCTCGTGCAGATCAAGGGCAGGAGCGGTCAGCCGCTGTATCACGAGGACTGCCACCCCGCCAACAAGTTGCTGCAGAAATTAACCGAGAGCGCCCGGACGTGGCTCCCAGAAGCTGGCCCGGGAGGGCTCGTGGCGTGGGGGGCCCCCTGTTTCTGTTCTGCCCTCCGGGTCTGTATATGCCACAGTCCTCCCTGGAGTCTGCCCTCCGCTCAGCAGGGGAGGCTCCCTGGGTTGCCTCATCAGCGCTGCCGGGAGCCCCCAGGCCGCCCCCATTTCTGACCCTCTAAGAGTCCGGTTTCCGGTGCCTGGACACCCTCTCTGCCGGGCTGCACGGCGCGTGCTCGCGTCCCTGCCTTGGTTGCCCTCCCGACCCGTCTGGGCAGGGTCCCCATCCGAGTTTCTGTTGTGTGGCCGGAGCAGGGATTCAGCCCCAGTGGGCGTGGATCCCGGGTGCTGAGCCGCAGCCCCATCAGAACTGGATGCGGAAGGTACCGGTTAAGGTACTGGTTAAGGCGTTAGGCTTTCCCAGGAAGGAGCCGGCGTGGATTCCAGCCCAGGACCCAGTGGGTTCAAAGTTCACGCTGTGGAGCGTCCGAGGATGTGTGCGGGCCCGTCCGGTCCGGCCTCACCTGCCGTGGATGCCTGAGGAAGTGGGGTAGGGGGCGCCTGTCCAAGGGGACCTCGCGTGGGTGAGTGGTGAGCCGGCCCCCTCACCAGGCGCCCTGCTCTCTTCCCGCACAGTGGCCGCAGACACCCTCATGGAGGCTTGCTGTGCAGACGGACATCAAATGGCCACACAGCACAGGGACTGCTCACTGCCTTATGCCTCGGAATCCAAGGAATGCAGGTACGTTTGCCAGTGACGGCCGTTTTGCCAGAACGGTGTTCCTCTAGCAGGAAGCCGGGTATGCCGGGACCCCTGGCAGAGTCTGGCGTGCAGGCCCAGATCCGCCCAGGCTATGGGGGGCGTGGTGGATGACCCCCGCCTCCTTCCTCTGTGCTCCCACGTCCCCCCACGGGACGGGGCTCCCCCTTCCTGGGGCGGCCTGGGCGTCTCTCTCCTTCGCTGGGCTGCAGAGCAAAGAGAGCTTCGCTGGGGTGGCTGTTCTCTCTGCCACCGCCGGGCACTGTGGCCAAGTCAGTCTCCTCCTAACAAAAAGGGGTCTGTTTGGGGGGGGAGGGGCGGTCGGATGAGATCACGTGACTGGCGAGTCACAGCGTGGCCTGCCTTCAGACCCCGACAGCGCGCGTGAGCCGGTCCAGAGCGGAGCGTTCCCGCAGACGGTTGTTCCCCTACGCAGTAGCCAAAACCTGGACGAACTGTGCTTTTTTTCCCTAAATTAACCCAAGCTCCCTCGAAGGTTTGGCAGGCGTTAAGCGTCGAGTAAACCATGAAGGTCTGGAATGTCGATCGTCACCGGAAAGGTAACAGTAAGAGTCGGGGCCAGCCTGTACAGAGCTGCTCCCTGCTGTGTGCGATGAACGTTTTCCTCATGTAACCCCGCTGTTAATCCCGGCTTACAGCCCAGGAACCTGAGCTCTGCCCCCTGCGCACAGCCGGTGGGTGACGGCGTTGGGATTCGAACCCCGATCGGCTCGCCCGGGGAGCAGATGTCAGGGAGGCGAGGCCCCGAGAGCGTTCCCTCCTTGTGACAGCCGTGCGTTTCCTCCGTGCGGCCCTCGGAGCCGTGGGGGGCTGGGTGGAGAGCGGCCAAGGAGGGTGCAGTGAAGTTTCCTTCCCTCGTTCTGGACTTCTGCATCTCAGCTGGCAGCGGGCATAACGCGATCGGCCAGCGTCCCCGGGCGACGTAAATCTCGATTTGGGAAAATGCTTGAAAGGTCCAGAGCACTGTGGACCGAACAGAGGGAGAGAAAACAGGACGGTCGGTTGTTTGAATTGACGGGGAGGCTGGAGGCCACGCACTCAGGATTTGCGGGGCGTCTGATGGGCGAGAGCTGGGAGTTTGGCTCCCGAGTGTGGCTCGGAGGGGCCGAGGCAGAGCCGGGCGGTCAGCACCGAGCTCTGTGTTTGGGGACCGAGCCAGCGAGGAGCAGCCTGGCCCTGGGAAGCTGGGTGGACTGGGCTGGATTTCTGGCTGTGTAACCTGAGCCAGCGCAGAGCCTCGGTTTCCCCAAGTGCAAAAGGAGGGTTGTGACACCATGCTTTTGGGGCTGGGACGATGACAGGAGGAGGAGGGAAGACGCCAGCCCCACAAAGCCAGGCAGTGTGAGTGTTGCAGTCTGCCCGGGCCACCGTGACGAACACCACACGCTGTGGGGATTGAACAACCCACATTTATGGTCTCACAGCTCCGGAGGCGGAAGGCCGGGATCACGGCGTGGGCGGGGCGGTCTCCTCCCGAGGCCTCTCTCGTGGGCTTGCAGACGGCTGTCCTCCTCTGCGTCCCCACACGGTCGTCCCTCTGTGCGTGTCGGCGTCCTAACCTCCCCTTCTTAGCAGGACCTAAGTCATAGTGGATCAGGGCCACCCGGATCACCTAACTTTATCTTTCTCACCTCCGTAAAGGCCCTGTCTCCAAATACAGTCACGTTTGAGATACTGGGGGTGAGGACGTCATTGTGGAATTTGGGGGGACACAGTTCCGCTCGTAACAGGGAGCCTCTATTATCAATACTTACTGAAATCACAGACGTTAAAGTAGGGCATCAGCCGAACCTCTCTGTGTACAGATGGAGAGACTGAGGTCAGAGAAACTCAGAAGCTGGGGGCCCCTACTTGTGAATTTGGATCTCAGTCACTGCTCCATTTATGAGTGACTTCTAGCCACCAAAGTGTTTAATAAGTTCTGGAGTTATCTTTAATCCCCAGACTACGTGGAAAGTACCTTCTTCGCTATGCAGCATGCGTTTGTTCTGTGACATCTTGGTCAAGGGTAAATTTCGAACGTGCATGTAGAGATAATCCTAAAATGCAGAGAATGTCACCTGAATGGCCGAGCGGGAGTTTCTTCTCTCTGTGGGGAATGTGGCTACACGTCTGGGCTCCCTTGACCCCCGACTGCCTGCTGGTGGCACTCACTTCGTATCACAGGGGCCTACGGAAATTCCGGCCGGGTGGCAAGCATTCGCAGATTACGACGTCCTCCCCGGCCACCGCTTACCGGTCACGGCCGGTTGCACGGAAGCTCCAGGAGGCTAATTGGCTTGTCCCAGTGAACTCACGGGCCGGGCTGTGTGTGTGTCCATAGCCTCTTGGAGAGTACTTAGCTGTCGAGCTGACCGGTTCTGACCGCGTCACTGTCCGCCGTCCCTCCAAGCCTCTCCTGAACGTTTTCCGCTTTGCTCAGTTACCTTTGGGGTTCAAACCCCACGTAGTCTGCGGAGATCAGAGGCTGAGCCTGGGCTGGTGGCTCAAAGAGAGATGTCGCTCATCTAAGAACACAATTGGGTTTTTATTCAAGAAGCAGGCACTGAGGGGAGCCTGGGTGGCTCCGTCGATTAAAGCGTCCAACTTCTGCTCAGGTCATGATCTCACGGTCCTGGGTTTGAGCCCCGCGTCGGGCTCTGTGCTGATAACTCTGTGCTTTGGATCCTCTGTCCCCCCCACCCCCCTCTGCCTCTCCCCTGCTCACTCTCTGTCTCTCTCTCAAAAATAAATTAACATGAAAAACTTTTTTTTAAAAAAGAAGCAGGCATTGAGTGCCACTGTGAGGGATACTCAGGAGAACGCGACCCCTCCCCTCCCCAGCCCTCCATGCTTTCTGTTCCAGGGGGCGAGGACAGCAGACGACAGATAATTGTGAGCCCAAAGTCAGGTGTTCGGTGCTGGGACGGGCATGGGCTCTGAGTGCCAGGCCTGACCAGCAGCCCATCGAGGCCTGATAGCAGGGATTTTCTCACAAACTCAATATTATCACTGACGGCGAAGGCAGGGGAGGGGGAGAGAGCAGGTCATAAATCAAATCTGGTCTAAGAGGTTCTTCTTGTTAGTAATAGTTAAAGGATGCAGGAACCCAAGATCACCGGCCACTTGGTAACTTAGGCCTCGTATCATTTTTCTTCTTCGGGAGTGGCATTCGACCTTTCCGGTTTTAAGGAAAATCCTCAGTTTTCATTCATCCAGCGCCTCCTCGTTGCCCCTCACTGCTGCTCTGAGCTCAGAATGAGGTGGGATGTTGTAACGGGATGTTTGAGCCGGGGCTTGACGGAGGGAAGTGAGCAAGCCGGGCGGGATGTCAGATTGCTGGTCCAAGTCTAGGGCAGGGAGAGTGCAGGGCGGGGATCGGGGGGATCTGGACGCGGGTCTCCAGACGCCCAGCTCCGGGCCCCACCAGGGCAGAGCTTTGTAACCGTGGCCGCGGGAGCCTTTTCGGTGCGGAAGGCTGTTCTAGTCCGCCAGGCCACCCCTCCCTGCGTCCCTGAAGCCTCGGCATGGTCCTGGCACACAGTAGGGACGCAGCCAGATTTCTTTTACTTGCGGTGACATACACGTAGCATAACTTTTACCGTCTTTTTTTTTTAAGTTTTATTTTATTTATTTTGAGGGAGAGAGAGAGAGCACGAGTGAGGGAGGGGCAGAGAGAGAGGGAGAGAGAGAATCCCAAGCAGGCTCCACGCCGTCAGCACAGAGCCCGACACGGGGCTCGAACCCACGAGCTGCGAGATCGTGACCTGACCTGAAATCAAGAGTCGGACGCTTAACGGAGCGCGCCGCCTGGGTGCCCCCTTTGACCGTCTTAACGAATTTTAGGTGCCTGGCTCCACGTACTCGCCATCCCCGAATGTTCTCGTCTTTCCAGATCGAAACTCCGTCCCCGCGCCTGGTGTATTTTCTGTCTGATTTTTGACGACTCCAGGTTCTTCGTAGAAGTGGGAACAAACAGTATTTGTCCTCTTGTGCCTGGCTCATTTCCCCGAGGATCCTGTCCCCGAGGCCCGTCCGTGTCATAGCAGGGGACAGGATCTCCTTCCCCGTTGGGGCGGAATCCCGTGTCGCTGTGCGGATGGGCCACGTTTCGTTCACCCGTCCCTCGGCGGACGCTCGGGCTGCTTCCTTCTTTGGACTGTTGTGAATGATGCTGTCGTGGACGTGACTGTGCAAACATCTCTCTGAGTGCCTGCTTTCAATTTTGGGAGGGGTGTATCCTGCTGGATCACGGGAGAGTCCTGTTTTTAATTTTTCGAGGAACTACCCTCCCGCTTTGTACAGCAGCTTTGACACCCCCCCCCCCCCCCCCACAGTCCCCGAGGCCTCCAGTCCTCATCCTGAGGCTCTCAGGCTGTTTTCTGTCCAGCCAGTATCTTTGAGTGAATGGACGGACGGGTGCCTGTCTGGTTGCTGTTCCTGACAATTTAGTGAAATGCCCAGTATTTGTAAACTCACCCAAAGCACGAATGAAACATGTAGTATCGCCAGCTTAGACAAACCCCTCCTGGAGCCCCAGATGGTTCTGGAAGCACATGGGAAGCCGGGTGCGGAGCCCCAGCCCTGCAGGTGGAGGTGGGGGGAAGGGCGGGCGGGGGGCTGCCGCTCATGGGCAGAGGAAGCCCGGCTGGCCGGCCGCAGGAGGAGGCCGGGCTGGGCCCATTCTCTCTGGACACGCGCAGGGTGGGTGGCTCCTCCTGTCCTCGCTGGCGTTGGCTGAAGCCGGGGTTATTTCGGGTCTGGTGGGAGCCGTACCTGTGACTCACACACACCTCCTGCTCACTTACCCGCCTCCGGGCCAGGCCCCACTGCCCTGAGCCCATTGTGGCAGGTGAGGGTTCTTCTGCCCACCCAAGCCTTTTATGCGGGGCATCTTCCATCTTCTTCCTGGGGCCCCCCGCGGGGACGGGAGACGGGGACGCCGCAGCGTGGTGTCGCTGTTGCCATCGTCCTCCCTCTGTGGCCTGCGGCCAGCTACTGCACCTGTCTGGAGCTGTCTCCTCTGAGCCTGGAAAACGGGGACGAGGGCTGGGGTCTGGTGAAGGATAAGGGTGCCCGTGTTTGGGTGTTGTCACTAGGTGGGAGCTTTTTGCAGGGCGAGGCTCGGAGCCGGGAGATGAACCGGGACTCCAGCGGCACATGGGGGTCTCCTGCCGCCGCCCCCAGACCCCACCCTGCATCCAGCCTGTCTCATTCTGCACTTAGTGAGCACCGGCCGTCTGCTGGCTAGTGTGCGTGTGTGTGTGCGTGTGTGTGTGCGGGTGGGTGGGGCTGGGTTGGGAAACGGGAGGCACCCGAAGGTGACAGAGCTCCCGTCCCCGAGGGGCTGCTGCTCCCAGGCCCTGTGGACCCCCCGGCGGGCCCCTCTCCCACCGAGCCCTGGCCTCTGCCCGCAGGATGGTCCGGGAACAGTGCTGTCACAGCCAGCTGGAGGAGCTCCACTGTGCCACAGGCATCAACCTGGCCAACGAGCAGGACAGCTGCGCCATGCAGCACAGCGACAACGCCAGCCTCGAGGCTACGTTCGTGAAGGTGAGGACCCGTCCCCCGCCGGCCAGCAGCCGCTGTCCCCCCAGCCGGAGGCCTGGGTGCTCTCCTGCCTGCGGCATCTGCCCAGGCCTCCCGCCCTCGCGAGCGGCAGGGTGGGAGGAGGGAGGAGCCCAGGAGGGGGGAGGGGCCTCTCAGGGCCCTCCCCCATCCCCCACCCCCTTCAGTTTAGTCCTGAACCCTGGACAACACTGAGGAGACCGGGATGAAGGGACCCAGGCTTGCCCTGAGGACCTCCCATCCCAGGGCCTCTGTCAGGAGTGCAGAGATCAGAGCAGAGGCTGCCTGGGCTCAGGGCCTTCAGAGCCCTCTTTGCAGCTCACGGCAGGCCCCCCACCCTGCCCAGGACGCCCCCTCAAGCTTTCCTGCCCACCAGGGAAGTAGAGCTTAGAGCTCAGAACGGGACCCCGGGGTCTCTGAAAACACATGACATCCCTAACTGCCCTAGAAGAGGAAAGTGAGGTTCAGAGTGGCCCACACCCCAAAGTGGCCTGGCAGGGGAGGAGTCTGTGGAGGTGGAATGGGGCGTGGGGTCCACTGGGCTCTAGGGGGGGCTGAGTTCTGAGCAGGTGACTTCACCCAGGTCGGGCCCAGTCCCTGAGGGCCTCTGTCCCTGTGAAAGATCTGCCTCTTCGCACGGGGGTGGGGCAGTTCCTGAGAGCTTTCTGGTCGGGCCTGGAAACTGTAAATGAACTAGGCTGTCCCTCCCTCACCGCGCACTGAGAGAGAAAAACAACCACAGGGAGCTTTGGACCCGGTCAGCGGGGTCCTGGGTCCTGGTCGGGGGACAGCCCCAGGAGGAAAGGGTTCCCATTCCCAGTCAGGAAGGCCAGGAAGTAACTCTGAGGAGCGTGAATCGGAACAGAATCTGGATTCTGGGCGGGAGGGTGGGGGCTCCTTTCTGAGGGTTCTGTCTTCACACAGATTGGGGCGTGGAGTAGTTGGGAGCTCCAGAGCCCCTCCGCCCACCCTCAGCCTTCGTGGGCCTTCATGGCGGAAGCTTCTGGCGCGAGGGAGCTGGGAGGGGTGAGGGTGGGGCGGTCTGGTCGAGGGGTCCCAGGAGCCAGGAGCTCGGGCGTCCAGTGACCGCCTCCCGAGGCAGGGCAGGGGCTCTGCAGACACCGTCTGCTCAGCAGACAGCTCTGCCCTTGTCCCCAGACTGGAGAGAAGGCGGGGGGGGGTGTGTGTGGAAAAGCCACAGAACATCCTAACGGGAGTGGGAACAGGCCACTTTGGCAGACGAGTGATTTGTGTTTCCGGGGAGGATTCGTCATGCCCTGGAAGGTGGAGGGGGTAGCCGAAGCCTCCCTCTTTCTGGCGGGGGGCGGGGGCGTTGTAGAAACGCCCCATCAACCTCCGCAGAAACTCGAGCCAAGCCCCACCTCCGGGCTCCTGCTGTGGACCTGTTGGAAAGTTCTGTGCCTTTCTGAGGATAATAAGGCCTGGAACGGGGCTCTTTGTACATCAAGGGCCGAACGAACCCCCTGGATTCAGGTGTGACTTTCAGGAACACCGCGGTCCGGGTGACAGGCAGTGACTCTGTCCCTCACTTGACGACTTGTCTTCAGGTGCCCGTGCTTCTCGAATGCACAGCGTGCTTCCTGCCGGGCTCTGGAGGGAAGAGACGCGTGCAGATGCATTTTCCTGGGCATCACAGAGAAACCTTCGACCGCACACGAGGAGTGGAGCCTCAGGGCGCCCTTGTGTGACCCTTAGCGGATCCCTGTCCTCGCTAATTCCTCCCGGAGGTGTAGGAGCCGGGCAGGAGGGGGGACATCTGGTGCTGGGGGACACGTGCTGGGTGCAACCCCTTTAAGGCTGCTTTCAGAGCCAGGACCTGTGAGGTTGGGTTGGCAACGTGCTCCGGGCTTGGCTTGCTGAGCTCTACACAGTGCCAGCGTTTAGAGGAGACAGCTACGTCAGCCGGCGTCCTCACCGCCTGGGGACACGGGGATCAGCGAGGCCGGGGGTCCTGCTCTGTTGTGTGGCTTCTCCACCTGGAGTCTCTGTGTTTGCAGAGGTGCTGCCATTGCTGCCTGCTGGGGAGGGCGGCCCAGGCCCAGGGCCAGAGCTGCGAGTACACCCTCATGGTCGGCTACCAGTGTGGGCTGGTCTTCCGGGCATGCTGTGTCAAGGGCCAGGAGACCGCAGACTTTGCCCCCGGGGACCTTGGGGACCTCCAAGAAGCAGGTAATTTCCTCCGTCTTTTCCCTTTCGGGCGGCGCACCAGTCAGGGTCATCCGAAGAAATAAAGCCAACAGAATATGCGTGCATGCGTATGCAGAGAAAGAAATGTATTTTTTTTTTTAAAGATTTTTTTTTTTTTAAGGTTTATTTATTTTTGAGACAGAGAGAGACAGAGCATGGACAGGGGAGGGGCAGAGAGAGAGGGAGACACAGAACCCAAAGCAGGTTCCAGGCTCTGAGCCATCAGTTCAGAGCCCGACGCGGGGCTCGAACTCACAGACCGCGAGATGGTGACCTGAGCTGAAGTCAGACGCTTAACCAACTGAGCCACCCAGGCGCCCCAAGAAATGTATTTTGAGGAATTGGCTCACTCGGGTCTGAAATCCGCAGGGTGGGCCAGCAGGCCAGAGACCCAAGGGAGAGTTTATATTGCAGCTTCAGTCCAAATGCCGTCTGCAGAATTCCTTCTCGCTTGGAGGAGGTCAGTCTTCACCTGATTAGACGAGGCCCACCCACGTTACAGAGGGCGATCTGTTTTACTCAAAGTCCGTTGATGTAAATGGTAATCTCCTCTAAATGATACTGTCACAGCAAATAGAGACCCGTGTTGGACCAAATCTCTGGGTACCGTGGCCCAACCGAGTTAACACAGAAAATTAACAATCACAGGCAGAGTAAGCACACACGTTTGCTGTCGCCTGAACTCAGCACAGACTGACTGTCAGAGCACTGTTGGCGTTTGTTACCTCCTCTGAGAGGCCACTGCCCTGGAGTTGGGACCGAAGGCGTGGGATCTGGGATCTGACAAGTCTGGGTTCACGTCCCTGTCCTAACGTGTATTTTAGGTAAACTGATTTATCCAGACCTCAGTTCGCTCATCGGTGCCATGGGGACAATTGTGGTGTCTGGGAGGACGAGGTGTGTGGTGTGGGACCTGGCTCCACAAACGTTTACCGCCACGGTTCTTCCCTGCGTTTCTAACAGCCCAGGCAGCATGGCGGGTGGCTTGCTCTCAGTTCACAGACGAGGGCCTGATGCTCAAGGCCACAAGGCCGACACACAGGGGAGGGAGAACGCCGGCCTCCCGCGCCCCGGCCAGTGCCCTTTCTCTCTCCATCTGGTGCCAGTGATGTGCAGACAAGAGGCGGGCAGGGGTACCACTCACGGCTGCCTGCCTGGGTTCTTTCGGCTAATAGATACTTTTTCAGCAAAGAGGCGAGTGACCCCCCGCCCCCAAAGCAGCTTCCAGGGAGCTCCCGGCTATTCATTCGCCACCCTCCGTTTGTCCCAGGCCGGATGAATCCAAGCCTTGGGGCACGGCTCAGTTACACGGTTCAGGAAACTTCTTGTTTATCTAATAATCTCTTCCACTGATGCAGGGCTTCTTGGGCCATAATGGAAATAAGCCTAGAAACTTTCAGGAGTCTGCTGGGCCCCAGGCTTGCTGTCTGACTTTGGGCTCCTTTCTTCCTGACTCGGATGCCCTACCCCCTCCCCACTGTGGCGGGTGAGGGGCGGGAAGGCCTTCGGTGAGAGGAGCTCGCACACCTGTACCTGTGGTCCCTTAGGCTGCCCGTCCCGTGGCCGTGTGACCTTGGTGGCTTCATGCTCCTGCGTCAGATGGCCCAGTCTCTCTTTGTGATTGCTCATGGATGCCCTGGGGCTGATTTCAGATTCTCGTAAAGGAGGGTTGGAACCCCATTCTGGCTCCCTCCGTGACTCTTGGAACCAGAGATGACATTTTCACTTTAAACAGACCCAAGCTATTCGTGCTGGCGGAGCATTTCTCCCCTGTCTCTGGGAAGGATTTTTGTCGATTTACGTCTTGTTTCCATCACGCTCTCTGGGCTTTTCTGCTGCTCCAGATGTTTTCTCTCCTGTCTTTTATCCACTTCCAACCTTGCCCCAGACTTTCCCCAGAGTCTCTGTGAGGACTCCCTGCCCTTCCTCCTCGCGGACACAGACGTACCTTCCTCCCGTCCACTAACGCTGATCGCGGGCCTACTGTGTCCTGTCATGGGGCCACACACAGGGCCCACAGACCACTGTCGGCCTCTAACAAAAATAAGTACAGAAGTTGAGAGGAAGCTTTTAGAAACTTTAAAGCATTTGATAGCGTCACTTATGTCCATTTAATTTCTAAATGGGGGCTTCTATGTCTGTATTCTTGAGTTCTTTCTGGCAATGCGTTTATATTCCATGTTATCAAAGGATTGGCTCAAAACAAAGGAAAGAGCCCTGTCCCTTTACCACGGAGGGTTTGGGTGGAACACTACTAGGACATATATTGATTATCCCCGTTCTACAGACTGGGAGATTGAGGCTGGCGACGCCCGGGTTCTGGATTCGTTTAGGGGCAGAAATGGTGGTCCGTTAGGGCCGGGCTTGTTCCCACAGAACACCACGCAGACCTTGACGGTGAAGAAATCGCTCTTCACGGGTCCTCCCAGCAGACGTCCCGGCCTGTGCCTTGGCCTGGACTGAATGCCCCCCGTGAGCAGAGAGGCCCCCAGATTGCAGAGGTTCCCAGCCCCCTAACCTAGAAGAGATGATTCGCACTCGCGAGGTCTTTTGCGCAGTTCCTCGCCGAGCAAAAAGGTTGCTTAGGGACCCTTACCGTATTTTAACAGCGCCGAGAAAAGACCGCCTTTGTACAGTTAGTGTAGGTAAGTTATGCCGTATTGGATTTCGTAGCGGAATTACTAAACCGTTTGGTCGTAATGATGTTTATTTTTCTGCCGTGCGTGGATTACGCACTCACTGGGGGCGGTTTAGAAGACACAGAAAGCAGAAGAAAGAGGAAATTGACATAGAGGGAAATGCAGTTTCCATTAGGTCCGTTTCCTTTCCTGGTTTTTTCTGCGGTCTCTTTCGGTGTCTCTTGATGTGGGAACAAAGGCAGAGGGAAATGGCAGATAGACCTCAATTTCCTTCTAGGCTGCAGCCCCTTGGCAGATACTGGGGCAGCAGAGTAACACGTTTCTGCGGGATTCCCTGCTGTCTCAGCCCTGATGCTTTGCTGGAGGGAAAAACCATCCTGGCTTGACAAGAGCTAGGCCTCCGGTGCCCTGGGAGTCTTTAGCACGTGAAAACGTCCCTGGAAACTTCCCCCGGACTTTACCTCCCCCGACCCCACAGTATATAACCAGCCTCTCTCCTCATGGTCCCCGGACAGCTCTTTCTGCCCACGGGTCCTGTCCCCGGGCTTTGATAAAATCGCCTTTTGCACCAAGGACGTCTTCAAGAATTCCTTCTTGGTCGTCGGCTCCGGACCCACACCCCACTATCACCCCAAAAACATCATCTCTCACATGGATGCGCTTTGATTTTTGCTCCCCGCCCAGCGCTGTAACATAATGCTGTCGACTTGTGATTGAGTTGGGTTCCCTGTCACCCGGTCTTGAGGAAGTGTCCTCGACTTCGGAGGCCTTGGTTTTCGAGGATTTTTAGGGATCCTCCCCGCCCTTGGCTGTACGCAAGCTGAAAGGACTAACCCCACAACTTTCTTCTCTTACCCCACAACTACCAGTGGAAAACCACCCCATTCGATTAAATTAGGGTACCCCGCCGTCTCCCGTGGCCGTGCTGAATTTTCTGTTGAGTGCAGGGGCCTTGTCTAAGCCGAGTGCTCAACAGCACAGATGCTCAGACCCGTCTGCGGAATGAACCCAGTGAGTGGCTATGGATGACCGGCGGCAAACTGAGTCGAGACGCCCCAGAGCAGGGTGTTGGCGGAGGGCTCCTTCCTTCTGAGGCTTCGGGGCAGAATCTGCTCCAGGGCGGGCCTCTCTCCCGGCCGCCCCGGTGCTCCTTGGCCAGTGCACAGATGGCTCTCTCCTGCCTGTGTCTTCACATCCTTTTTCCTCGGTGCGTGTCTGTCTCTGTGTCCAGGTTCCTCTTTTTATAAGGACACAGACCACCCTAATCCACCTTAACTCGATCCTCTGCAAAGACTCTCCTCTAAAGTAAGGTCACGTTCACAGGTACTGGAGGTTAGAGCTATAATATCTTCTGGGCGAGGTGAGTGGTGGGGAGACACAATTCACGCCCTAACAAGAAGCCTTCCCCAGGTGCACCGTTTGGGGGCCGTGACTGCGTTTGCTGACATAGGGCAAGTGCTTCGGATGGCCTCAGCACCCACAGCACTCGGTTGAAACGCTGAGCTAATGAAACGGGCGCGATTGCCCGATGCTTATAGGGAGGTAGAGAATTCAGAGTTGCTGCTGAGATAAGACGGGACGCTGTGTTTGGATAAATGTCCAATTTGCCTCTCTTTCTCCCACAGCCAAGATTTCGGAGATTGAGGAGGAGCAGGAGGACCCATACCTGAACGACCGCTGCAGAGGTGAGGCCCTGCTCCCTCCAGCGGGCCGTGAATCCAGCCTGTGGGGGAGTCCGCGCTCATGTCCTTGGGAGTCTGACGTCCTGGGAAGAGCGCTTGGGCTGAGTCAGCTGAAGTCGCTCTGTCCTCCCTGGACTCCTGGGCCCCCTTCCTCCTTCCCTGCAGGCTGGGGCCTGATGGGCCAGGGGGAGACAGGGTGAGCTCACAGGAAGGGGCCGTGTGGGCCCTTAAAAGCTCCCAGCACGGCGCCCCCCACTCCCCACCAACACAGGCTCTGTGAAGGGTGAACGCCACCGGAGGGAGGGCCGAGTGTTACTTGCCTTGTGTCCCGGAGCCCCAGCTGTGCCACTGGTGGCATCATTCGCAAATTTAAAGTGACTAGGGCCTGGCAGGCTTGTTTTTCACATGATAAAACTAGATTTGTCTTTCGTGGACCGTTCCGCATGTCTAGACGGGCAAGTCTGCTCCAGAGGTTCATTAGGAAGCTTGCCCTGTGGTCGGGGCGTTAATTGGGAGCCAGCGAAATCACAGAATGATGTGGCCCGGGTACAGTGACAGGCCGCACAGAGGTGGGGTGGGAGGTGGGGGTGGGGTGGGGAGGGCACAGAGCCCAGAAAGCTCTCGGGGGGGTGTGGGAGGCCTTCCTGGGGCAGGGAAAGGCTGGTTTGCAGCGGGTGAGGGGGGGCTGGCCAAGGAAGTAACACTGGGCACGCGGCGTTCGGTGTTGGGACACGCAGAATCGCGCAGCTCACGGGGAGGGGTGGGCCCGGGGCTAGAGGGAGAGGCTGGAGAAGCAGGCAGGGGGCTCGCAGGGCCTGGGGAGCGGCCAGAACTGTGACAGAACGTTTAGCCAGCTGGTAGAGGTCTGTCCCCGTGAGATTGGCTCTCTGAGCACCCGTCGGCTGCCCTGCAGGACAGCTGGTTGGAGGGGAGGTCCCGGGGTCGTGCAGGGGCCAGATCCCGGGGGTCTCCCTCGGGAAGGGAGGGGTGCCACGCTGGAGAGGGTGGGCTCCAACCTGGGGAGGCTGTGTCCCGTGTGTCGTCCACCCTGAGGGCGTTTGCCTGGCCCACAGGGAGCCGGAAACGCCAGAGGCTTGTGGTGGGTGTTTGGCCCCCGGTTGCCCTGATTTGCTCTGATTCCAGGTGGCGGCCCCTGCAAACAGCAGTGCCGAGACACGGGGGAGGGGGTCGTCTGCTCCTGCTTCGTGGGCTACCAGCTGCTGCCCGACAGCGTCTCCTGTGAAGGTAACCGTCACGGAGCTCCGGCCACAGCAGGGCGGCGGGGGGCCTCTGCCCCCGTCTCTGCTTGACGCTCTGCACACGTCGGGGCCCCGTTCGTAGGCAGGTGGAGTCCACGGCGCCCGGCCACGGCTCTCCTCCCGGGGCATTTACACACCGTGCTGGGAAACGGGGCTGGGTTTGGCGTCTGACCGGGCTCTGAATCCAGGATCTGAGTGGCCCTGGGCACATCCCTCAGCCTCTCTCTCCCCTCCCATTTGGGGTGGGGGAGATAGAGGACAGTGACAGCCTCTGAGAGGGGTCCTAAGGGTCATGTGACTCCAGTGCAGTCTGCTGCTTAGTGTGTTCTCAAAATGAGCGGTAGGGGGCGCCTGGGTGGCTCAGTCGGTTGAGCGTCTGATTTCCGCTCAGGGCGCGATCTCGCGGTTCGTGAGTTCGAGCCCCGCGTCGGGCTCTGTGCCGACAGCTCGGAGCCTGGAGCCTGCTTCGGATTCTGTGTCTCCCACTCTGTCTCTGCCCCTCCCCTGCTCATTTTCTCTCTCTCTCTCTCTTTCGAAAATCAAGAACACATTAAAAAAAAACAAAAAAAAAAAACAAAAAAAAAAAACCGAGCAGTCGCTCTGAAACTTAGCCGGGGAAGGAAACCATTGCTTTTGATTGGGTGGTGAGTGCCCGAGACCCCTTCAGGTGCACAGCCCGAATACACACGGGTGGGGGACTGGAGAGATGCTGGGAACCCATTTACGGTGCCTTCCGGTACATTCCTTGTGGTGAAGCGCCGGGGTCCTTTGTTCTTGCTGGTTACTCCCTCGTTACCTCCGTCTGTCCTAGATATCAACGAATGCATCACGGGCAGCCACAATTGCCGCCTTGGGGAGTCCTGTGTCAATACAGTGGGCTCTTTCCGCTGCCAGAGAGACAGCAGCTGT
This sequence comes from Prionailurus viverrinus, assembly GCF_022837055.1. Lineage (NCBI taxonomy): Eukaryota > Metazoa > Chordata > Mammalia > Carnivora > Felidae > Prionailurus > Prionailurus viverrinus. Next base: position 135,314,617 of record NC_062567.1, read on the forward strand.
GGGACTGGCTATGAGCTCACAGAGGACAATGATTGCAAAGGTATAACACTCTCCAGTCTACACACCTCAGCTCTCCAGGAATAGATAGAATGAGATAGTAAAGGCAGCACTGGACCCCACCTGTGACTGCCCGGGGCACCGACCCGTTGTGTTGTTAGTAAAGATTTACCTTCTTATCTTAATGCTGAGTTAATGACAATGGTGAGTTTGGACTTCTGAAAAGGCTCAGAGCAGGATCATTTCAAACCAAGATGAGAAGTGAATGAACCTCAGGTGCTCACATGTGCCTTCTACAAAAAAAAAAAAAAAATCTGTACAACAGCTGCCTTCCATCTGATTCCAGACTTCCTTGAAGTTCAAAGCTTATTCTCTTCCGCTGCCTAAAAACACGACATTTCTGGCTGCTGGCTTTTCCCCGCCAAGCCATAGATGTTATTTGGCAGATAAGGCTTTGATGAGGATCTATGAGAACATAGTTTTCTTCTGAGGGTTTCCAGCCCTTCAGAACGAAAAGCACCACTTGTATAAAAGTTTTGGTCGAGTTACGAGGGTAACTCAAAAGCCAGGCACACCCTCCTGACGTCGCAGGGCCTTTGGGCAGAGCTCTGTTCAGTCTATCCTCGCAGCCTCGCTGGGCGGTTTGGACCCTGAGATCCCAGGGGCCCAGCCAGCTGAGTATACACTTTTGAACATTTGACAGCCACGAACTTCAAAGGAAGGGCAGCCAAAATGTCCGATCGTGGCAATCACCACTGTTCGTATTTGGAATATTGTGACAACGTCAGAATGAATGAGTTTGTAGGCACAGTTTTTATTGCCACTAAGATCATTGCTTTATTGTCTAAACCAAACGTACACTTAGCCTAGAGGTAAAAAAAAACAAAAAATCCCACATACTGCCAGGAAAATGCCTGGGTTATTTAGTATATAACAGAAAGTTTGCCTCATAAGAGCCTTGGGGGGGGGGGAGTAGAAAAAAAAAAGAACTTTAAATCTTTAGCAACGCGAGCACTATTTGGCTAACTAAGGCTCTTTTTTTTATGTGACTTCTCGATTGGAATGTTTCGGGTTGTAGCCTGAGTAATGAGCATTAGGAAAAAAAACTTTCTTGTGATTTTTTTGTGAATGTTGTAAGATGCCCCTGGCAGGACTCTTGCTAACAATTTCCTTTTTTTATGATGTACCAGATATTGACGAGTGTGAGAGTGGTATTCATAACTGCCTCCCCGATTTTATCTGTCAGAATACTCTGGGATCCTTCCGCTGCAGACCCAAGCTACAATGCAAGAGTGGCTTTATACAAGATGCTCTAGGCAACTGTATTGGTAAGACATTGCCGCCAGGGTCCCCCAGGCAGGGCGAGCGCTCGAGCGGTGGGCCACAGCTCTAGAGCGCGCTGGGCCTGCCGAGCAGAGGTCGGCAAGCACATCCTCAGAAGGGCTGGGAAGCCAATACGTTAGCCATCCGGTCTCCGTTGCAAAAACTCGGCTCTGTGGACCAAGCTAGGGAGCAGCCACAGATTTGTGAACAAACGCACGGTACCGTGTCCCCGTAAAACTTGATTGGCAAAAACAGGTGCGGGCCGGGTGTGGCCGCAGGGCTGTAGTTGACCGACCCCTGGTTCGGCTGCAGTTTTGGAGTTCGAGACACGTGGTTTAGAATGAATGCGTTAAGGTGGTTTATGTCCCTCCTTTGGCTCTGAATTTCGTCCTCTAGAAAATGGGAATAATACGGGGCGCCTGGGTGGCGCAGTCGGTTGAGCGTCCGACTTCAGCCAGGTCACGATCTCGCGGTCCGTGGGTTCGAGCCCCGCGTCGGGCTCTGGGCTGACGGCTCGGAGCCTGGAGCCTGTTTCCGATTCTGTGTCTCCCTCTCTCTCTGCCCCTCCCCCGTTCATGCTCTGTCTCTCTCTGTCCCAAAAATAAATAAATGTTGAAAAAAAAAATTAAAAAAAAAATGGGAATAATCCTATTACCTGGTTTGGTGGCTTGAGGCAAGGATGGAACAAGATGATTGGGAAATGCCTTGTGTGTTAAAGTTTAGTTGTAGAAAATACTTTATATCAGTGGATTTCATCGAGATGGAAGGGAGAATGGGGGTGCCAGGGACCTGGGGCGGGAATGTGGGGAGTTAGCGTCTACCCCGCAGAGTTTCAGTTGGGGCAAATTAAAAAGTTGTGTAGATGGAAGGCGGTGATGGCTGCACGGCCCTGTGAACGTATTTAATGCCACCTGTCTATACGCTTAAAGATCGTTAAAATGGCAAATTTTATGTCACATCCATTTCACCGCAAAACAAATCTACTGTATTGCCTGACGTCAGAGCAAGACTGCTGTGGAATTACAGGAAATCCCGTGTGAATGGTCACACTCTCGGGATGGAGAAGCAGCCTGGGGAGGGGGCAGGGAGCTGAGGGACGAGTCACGAGCTCTGCAAACGAAGGTGACACCCCTTTCTCCCGGAGTCACCCAGGCTATAACCACTTGGCTCGGCCGGTGTTTGCTGTTGGCATTTGTGTCCAGATCTGCCGCCCTGGCCTTGGTCTCTGCCCAGCAGAAGCTTCTGGGTCCTGCCTTTGAGGACGGGAACACTCCCCCCCCCCCCACCCCTGCCGGAGAGCTGCAAACACCACCAATTAGAACCCTCCTTCACTGAGGCTGTCCCGTTTCCCTCCTTAAAGGGCGCTTCTGGAAGCTGGTTTCTGTCTTAGGTTTGCCTCGCCCTCTCTCAGATAAATCTGTATTGATCTTTGATTTGAAATGGCAGTTTGGACAGAAAGCTCTCTCGCCTTTTTTTTTTTAAACCATCCCAGAGTATTTAAAGACAAATAGACCAGTAACCCCCTGGGACAGAGGCCTCCTTGGAACCCTACCCCAGACTTCTGCTTTTAAAGCTCCCCAGTCATCCGGTGCGGGGAGGGTGGGGAGGCATCGGAGCCGTGGGGGCCTCCGCTTGGCTGGGGTTGGCCCCCCGCCAGCCTCCCGCCAGCCGGGCTGTCATCACCCAGCACAGGGGGCCTGTGAGCAGGGGGCTGACGGCTCTCCCAGGGCCAGCAGGGAGGAGGGTCCTGCCCAGACTTGCAGGGCGCTTGGAGGGGGCTCCGCAGAGGAGGCTGGCATCTGTTTGGGGTGGAAACCCTGACTCATGACAAAATCAGCCCCGATTTCCACACGGAAGAAGGATTTGCGAGTCTGTGTAGCCCCGTTACCCCTCTGTGGGGTGCAAAGTGTGTAGGGGACAAGGTGTGAGAGTAGGGGTGGGGACAGTCCCCTCTGCATCCTTCCCTAGATGCAGGGAGAGCCTGGGTGAGCAGAGCGAAGCCCCGAAGGAGCCCCACCCGCCAGTCCCTGGGTGTTTGGAGGGTCTACAGAGCAGCCACGAGGCGTCCCGCAACTCGGGCTCGGGCAGGTGCCCCTTCTCATGCCCACAGTGCTCTTTAGTGCTCCTAAAGAAACTCAGGATCCTTTCTTTAAAATGTTTTTTCTTTAATATATATTTTTTACTTTATTCAGTTTGAGAGAGTGAGCGTGGGGATAGAGGGAGGAAGAGAGTGCGAGACAGAGAGAGAGAGAGAGAGAGGGGAAAAGCAGGGGGCAGAGAGAGAGAGAATCCCAAGTCGATGCCACACTGTTAGCACAGAGCCCGCTGTGGGGCTCGATCCCACAACCCGTGAGACCATGACCTGAACTGAAATCAAGAGTGGACGCTCTGCCAACGGAGCCCCCCAGGAGCCCCGAGACAATCCTGTCTTTGTTGGTTTTCTTTTTCCTGCTTCCTCTGATTCCCTGTCGGGGTTCTCACCGTCTACCTTTTGGCTTCAGTGAGGATGACGGAATGGGCCAGAGCAGGGCTTCCCGCGCACTGCATCTTGGGGTGTTCCGAGGTGTTCCATCGGGGCAATCAAGGGTCCCGTCGTCATTGGGTTAAAGTTAGCGAGGTGCTTTTCAGCCGGGATCGTCCGGGCTTTTCCCGTGTGAGCCCGTAAGAGACAGAGGTCGTATGACGCGTTCCCAAACGGCTTGGACCTTTTTCTATTTATTTGTTCTTTATTTTTCCCGGTGTCCCATTCATGCATTGATTGCCTGGTCCTTCCTTACCTTGTGGTGCTCACAGGTGGGGGGACTCCCCTGCCCGGGGAGCACACCATATCTCAAGGGGTACTCGTGTTCCACGGAACACAGTTTGGGAACTGTAGATCTGCTTGGCGAGCACAAAACCTCCGGGGGAGGCAGCGATATCGTTGCTAGACGTTGTATTTCTTCTTGATACGGGGCAGGGGACAAATTTCTTTCTGTAAAGGGCTGCCTAGTAAGTACCAGCTTCGTGTGCTATAGGGTCTATGTTGCAGCTCGGGTGTTCCAATAAAGCTTTATTGACAAAAACAGGCAGTGAGCTGATTTGACTGGCGGACTCTAGCCTGTCAACCCTGATTTTCGGGCTGGGAGGCAGGACACCCTGCTTCTAGAGCCGGCTAGCTTTTGTAAACTGTTAAGTGCTGTGTGAAGGCTGACTCCGGGGGCGGCCCCGGGTCCTACCCCTGACTGTCCTGGCCCCTGACGGTTCAAGGAGCGTGAGGCTTGGCCGGGAGGGGAGAACGACAGCTGATCCCTCTTTTTGACTTTGGCTCAGGGGCCTTCTACCATAACTCCCTTCTCTCTGTCCCCTGGGTGCTTTGCAAGTGTCTGAACAAGGGTATTCTTGAAAACCTAGGTGCCTGGTGAAGTCTCCCCCTAGTAAGAAGTTTAGCCTCTGTGGTTTTACACCAAATTCGAGCTGGGGGAATGAAGGGTCCTCCTTGTCCCATCACTGGTTCGCGCTTGCCAGGCGTGTGTGCAGAGGTGAAGGCCCCACGCAGGCACGTGCAGTCAAGGAGGGAGACCACAGTGCGGTGAACTTGGAGCCAGCAGCCCCTCCCCGCTGGGCGCAAGTCAGCTCGGGCCTGAGGAGCCCAGGTGGGGGCCGGACAGGAAGGGGCCTCCAGGAGGTGACACGCAAGCTGTGAAAGTGTTTCCCAGGCAGACAGGGGAGGTGATTTCCCAGCCAGGGGCTGTGTGAATAAAGGCACAGAGGTGGGACCCAAGCGGCCTGTCCAGGAGCCATCAGTGTGCTGTAAGGGCTCAAGCCTGGTCGCGGGGGCCGCTGGCCAGAGTGAGGCCGAGGCCAGGCGGGCCGGGCCCATCATCGGGGGAGCCCAGAGCCTCGCGGGGGCAAGAGTTTCGGCGCCGAGGGCACTTAGCCCCGCACCCCGTGTGGAGCGAGTGAACACGAGATGGCCCCTGAATTGCCAGCCCCGTGGTGGGGACTGCGAGTCCTGTAGGATTCAGAAGGGACATAGCCACGTGACCGTGGGCAGACCTGGGAGCCAGGCACGCGGCTTCAGATTCGGTGCAGGGAAGGATGGCGGGCTTGAAGCTCTAGGGGCAGGGAGATGCCACGGAGGTGGTATTTCAGGTGGCATGTGTTGGCAAAACCCGGGAGCCGGCTGGAAGCCTGCCGCGTGGTCCAGGGTGAGGGCATCGTAGTACTTCTGTTTGTGGTTTTGCAATACGGAGGGAAGTGGGGGGTGGTCTCGGAGACCTAGCTGTTGGGTTTTGGGAAGCCCTCCACGTTTAACCTCGCTGTCTCCGTCTTTCCTGCTGCAGATATCAATGAATGTTTAAGTATCAGTGCCCCATGCCCTGTTGGGCAGACATGCATCAACACGGAGGGCTCCTACACATGCCTGAAGAACGTGCCCAATTGTGGCCGTGGCTACCATCTCAATGAGGAGGGAACCCGCTGTATTGGTTGGTATCGGAAAAGAGAACCAATCTGAAATCCACTTTTCTGTCTGTGCCTGGCGCCCCCCTCCCTTCTCTGGAAGGGGAGGAGGAGATCCCCCAAGTGAACCTGTCCATCCATCCCGTTGCTCATTTCCAAGCTTAGACCTTCGTCATCTATTGCCTGGACCGTGGCAGTAGCCTGCCAGCCTACCACTGCCCCCAGTTTTACCCCTTTCAGTCTGTCCAGGGTCTCTTGAGCTGGAAGCGCTCTCATTCCTCCCTGCTCACAGCCCCCGTTGGTGACAGACAAGGACAGATGCCCCTGCTTACAACCGAGTCCTCCTGAGGTGGCCCCACCTTCACGAGCTTTATAATTCAGATGAACTAGGCCTTGCAGCTCCCTAAAGAAGCCCTGCCCTTGCCTCTCTGTGTAGTATTTTGCTCTTACGTTATTCCCTCTGCGACCCGCTGCTACGTTCCTTTGGATCCAGACCCCTGCCAGCCAGAGAGAAGCTCTCTACAACTCCCAGAATACTTCCTTAACGTCTCCCCGGGTCACTGGGCCCTTTCCGCCTCAGCTAGGGTCATTGTTGGCTGGCCAGAGCAGGAGGCCCCGAGGGTAGGGGCTGCATCTGGGTCCGCTGTGTCCCCAGCATGGGGCCCAGCACGTAGCAGGTGCTCTGGGACATCGTGTTGAAGAGCCAATGATCCTGCTTTGTGAACGTACAGTTTAGTTTGCTGCTCTCCCGGCTTCCTTTCTGACCATCTCAGGGAAGAGCCCCCGCTTAACGTTTTTCAACGTGTCCTTCTCTTTTGCAAGATGTGGATGAGTGCGCGGCGCCCTCTGAGCCCTGTGGGCCGGGGCACCTGTGTGTCAACTCGCCTGGAAGTTTCCGCTGTGAGTGCAAAGCCGGGTACTATTTCGACGGCATCAGCAGGACGTGCGTGGGTACGTGGGTATCCCTGAAGGCCTGGGCGGGGGGGCCCGGCCAGGTGGCACCCTGGCGTGGCCACAGTCTACGCCTCACCTCGGAGAGCCCTAGTGCAGCAGTCCCCGAGAAGAGACCCTGAGTCAAGAGACCCCCGTCCGGTCCCAGCCCTGGTGCTGCACTCCCGGGTGTCACCCGCCCGCAGAACAGGCGTTCTGCTTGACTCAAGACCTCCAGGGGTCTATGAGACCCCAGCCCACTCTGCAAATGCCCGAGAGCATTCGTGATTTTCTCCCAGAGTCGCTGCCCTCGTGCAGGGCTGCGGGGCTGCGTGCCCGAGGCACGGTGGCCTCAGCGCCGGGAGCGGGGACAGACCCCGCTGGCCGAGCGCCTGCCGTCCGCAGACCAGGGTGCTCGGGGGAGGCTGGCCCCTGGTCAGACCCCAGTGGACCCTCGTTCAGGGCTCTGGGGTGGGGAACTGATGGGTGGGCACGTCCTCAGGTGTGCGTCACAGAAGGGACACGCGACTGGCCCAGTGAGCAGATGGGCGGGCGTGGCCCCGGCTCCCTCGCCCGCTCGTGCCGTGGGTTTGACTCGTGGGATGAGTCACTTTGCGCCTCTCGTCTGAGCAGAGGGGCTGCGGGAGGTGGGGTCGCCAGCAGAGGCTTGGGTGGCACTGAGAGGGCCCACCTGCTCCGTTTCAGACATCAACGAGTGTCGGCGCTATCCCGGGCGCCTGTGCGGCCACAAGTGCGAGAACACGCTGGGCTCCTACTACTGCAGCTGCTCCGTGGGCTTCCGGCTCTCTGCCGACGGCCGCTCGTGTGAAGGTGAGGTGGCCTGGGCGCCGGGCAGGCTGATCGACTCCCTTCTCTCGGAGAAGCCACGGCTCCACCCGCAGACGCCGTCCGTCCGTTGGGACAGACTCGAGTTTGTTTCCCAAGCGCAGATTAAGTGAGGCATCAGTGGGGGAAACGCCTGTGACAGGTGACGTGTCAGAGATGCCTGGGCCTCCTGGGTCCCGGAGCGCCCAGTGGCATCTGCCCAGGGCCACGCACGTGGGGAACGGATAAGCCGGTTTAGGAACAAGGGACGTGGCTAAGAGTGCGGGATGGGGAGGCGTCCCACCCACCCTGTGTTCACGTGACCTCCGGGAGTGGCTGGCCTCGCCTGCCTCAGTGTCCTACCAGGAGACAGGGCTTGGTAGGTCAGATTTTCGAGGAAACGGGTAAGACAGAGTTTACCCAGACTGTTGCATCCGCGGAGAGGGGCTTGGGTGTAAAACGATCTCAGTTTGGGAAAAGCAGAAGGCAGGAGGCTTTTTAAATTTTTCTTTATTAAAACATTTTAAAAAATGTTTTATTTATTTTTGAGAGAGAGACACAGAGTGTGAGCGGGGGGGAAGGGGCAGAGAGAGAGAGACACACACACACACATACAGAATCCGAAGCAGGCTCCAGGCTCCGAGCTGTCAGCACAGAGCCCGATGTGGGGCTCGAACCCACAAACCGTGAGATCGTGACCTGAGCCGACGCTGGACGCTTAACTGACTGAGCCACCCAAGTGGCCCAAAGGGCAGAAGTCTTTTTAAATGCTGGGGTGTGCTAAAGACAAGTGCTTCAGGACGTTAAGTGGGGGATCAGCGTGTTTAGGCTGGCTGCACCTGCTAACTGGCTCCTGCCCTCCCACAGAGACTGGGAGGGCAGGGGCGGAGGTGGGGGGCCGGGACCTGCCCTTCCCAGTGATCGCACTTCAAAGGCGTGGTTTGCAGGTCCTGGGTTGTAGGGGGTACATCTCAAAGGGACAGAGCAAGGATTGACATTTGCAAGTTTGCTAAAGTCAACACTTCTAAGAAAAAGGGAGGTCAGGACCGAGTATCTTCTTTGGGCTGCTCTGAGCTTTCTCAGGCAGGCACTTTAAGGGTCTGGGGTCATTATCCTGGGCACCCCGTCTTGGGCCGGTGGAAGCCGTGCTAAAGTGTGCTCAGGGCCCTTAGTCTGCCGGGTGGAGGCTGGAGGGAGTTGTTAGTGCTGAGCCTGTCGGTTCTCAGATAACATCCACCTCCTCTGGGGCTGGACCGAGATGGCGTGAAGTGTGTTCAGCACAGGGCCTGGCACCCCGTAGGCGCTCAGCAGACGTCACATCTTCTCTGAGGACTAGGTTCTGACATCAGCAAAGTCCAGAGCTCTTACAGCCCTCGGCGCTCCCCTCCCGTCGCCCGGCAAGCCCTGTTCTGTGCAGCGCGGCGCCTGGGTACAGCGTCTGGACGCTCGGCAGGACGATCACAAAAGTCACATATGCCCAGACGCACCCAGTACGCACAGGTCTCCCACTGGAGGGTGGACGGTGTGACGGGATCCTGGGCCCTCGGGTCCCCCCAAGATTCTAGGATCTGTCCCCAGGAACCAGACTCAATGCACGTGTTTTGGCAAGGAAAAAAAGATTGATGCACAGGGGTCCCTCGAGCTTGGGTTCAAATCCCAGCTTGACCATGTTATGGCCTTGAAGAAGTAACTCGGCACTTCCGGGCCCCATTGTCCTCATCTACAAAAGTGGGGGGAGCAGGACCCACCTTACCGGGGGCCGTGAGGATGATGCACGTGGAGAGCGCATCCCAGTGTCCTGTGTGAGACCAAGTGCCAGCTATGGGGACCGTGGGTGTCACTGCTGTTAGCACTCATGGCTTACGCTGTTCTTCATCAGTCCCCAGTGACTGGAAAGGAGGTAGTCGCGTCTACGTGAGTAGCAACACTGGGGACACAAAACCGGGGCATGGCCCGCTTTGCCCTATCCTTCCGCTATGCATTTGTAAAGCAACCCCGATAAGGTGCGTAGCAAGAACGTGGTTCCTGCCTTCGAGGAGTGTCCCTAGGATTTGATGAGAAACCACACTGGGCAGCAGGGACGGCCAGGCAGGGTGTTGGGGGTGCTGCAGGGACGAAACACGGGCCGAGAGGCTAATGGACATTCTTAGCTGCTCACCCCGTCTGCCCTGCTAGGAATTAGCAGTAAATAAATGTGAGGAGGGACTTCTAGGCCAGAGGTTGGCACAAATCTTTTCCTAAAAGCCGCGTAGTAAATATTTTAGGCTCTGCCCGCCACAATCTATGTTGCGGGTACCCACTTCTTTGCAGGGCAAAGGCGGCCCTACGCCAGGGTAAATGAGTGAGCGTGGCTGTGTGCCAATAGAGCTTCCTTTACAAAAGCAAGTGGTGGGCCAGAATTGCGCTGATCCCTGCTCTCAGCGAAGGGAACAGACGAGCGGGAGCTCAGAGTTGCTGAGCGGGCTGGTGGTGAGCTTTACGCACTGGGGTATCCGGGATGTGGGCACATCAACGGTTCGCTCGGGCCTCCGTCTCTGCAGAGGGCATCGTCTTGGAGGTGAACTGGGGAGGGCTGTGATCACGGCTCCAGTTGAGGACTAGAACTGACCCTGGGAGCCTGAGGCGGGACCCACCGGACGGAGCCGAGACCGGAGGCTTTATGTCGTCCTGATGAGAGATTCCGGAGGGAATCTCTGTCCCTCGGGGCGACCCCAGGCGGCAGACGGCGGGACTTCGGGCCCTCCATATGTGTTCCCTTGAGGGGGACCAGGGGTGTGCGGGGTGGCTCCAAGCGGGGTGACCTCCGGGGACCCTCTCTTTCAGACGTGAACGAGTGTAACAGCAGTCCCTGCAGCCAGGAATGCGCCAACGTGTACGGCTCCTACCAGTGTTACTGTCGGCGAGGCCACCAGCTCAGCGATGTGGACGGCGTCACCTGCGAAGGTGAGGGGGGCGCCCCGCCCGGCTGAGGGGAGAGCACCCCCGCCCCTTTCTCCCGAACGCCCTTGCAGGCTGGCGGCCGGTGTAGGTTTTTTCTCCCTGCAGCTGAGGCTTGTTTGGATACAAATGAGTCCTCGAGAGTGAGGTTTAGAAAGCAGCACACCCACTCCCCGGATTTTTCTTTCCGAAATGCGTAGCTGGTGAGCGCCACGTCGTGTGGGGGCCTTGGACCACACGTGGCGGGGACCGCAGGTGCCAGGGCTTGGCAGTGTGCGACCCTGGGGCGAGGAGGGGCCTCAGGGGGCCCCCCCGCATGCCCGATTCGAAGCTCTGCCTCTCCCTGGTGGGGGACCATCCATCACCTGCAGCCTGAGGGCCGACCCCAGCCCCACCGGGCTGTCAGAGGGTTGAAGATGACCCAGAAGCGCTTAGTACAGTGCCTGGCGCACCATAGGTGCTGAAAGGTGCTGTTGGGATTCCTACCGTTTCCACGGAAGGCGTGTTTCTTATTAGCACGTGGATAACCGTTAGCGTCAGGGTGTGCCTGCAGCCCGCGGGCCATCTGTGCTACGTACTGTTCTGAAGCCCTTGGCCTTTCCCCCTCCACTTGGCCCCCGTACTGCCTCCTTCCTCCACGTGTACGTACTTTGCACCGTGGACTTGCTGTGTGACGCTGGGCTAAGCTCTTCCCCTCTCTGGGCCTCACGTTCCCCTCTGATGTAAAGGTTCCTGAGCCCCACCCCAGTACTTTGCGGCTTCCTGTGTCCAGATGGCCCCATGTGGCCGTCCTCCCAGGCCCCTTCCTGGCCCACTGTTGGGAATGGAGCTTGGCCACGGGATGCTGAGGGTGGGCTTTGCCGTCACAGACATTGACGAGTGCGCCCTGCCCACCGGGGGCCACATCTGCTCCTATCGCTGCATCAACATCCCTGGAAGCTTCCAGTGCACCTGCCCTCCGTCCGGATACAGGCTGGCCCCCAACGGCCGCAACTGCCAAGGTGAGCGCTGGGGACGGCCTGGGGCTCTGTGGTACCGGGGAGCTGAGGCCAGGCAGCTTCCCTGACCCACTGGGGGGGGTGCATCTGGGAAGGGGAGGGGAGGCCTCTGCATCCACGGAGTGTCTCGGGGTCCACACGCACCCTGGTCTCTCACTCCTGGCACGCTGTCTCCAGGGGGTTCTGACCCTCCCACCCTGCCCTCAGCAGCTCCGAGGGGGCCAGAACAGGGGCTGACAGCCTTTAGGAAGTGGGACCCCATCCCACAGCAGGGGGGCTACTCGGTCAGCCTTTCATCCACTGATTCGACAGGCCCTTGATGTAAGCTAGGCCCTGCCGAGAGTTACGGGCAGAGCAGTGAGCAGGTGGGGGAGGCCTCTGTCCCAAGGTGCCGATGACTGCCCTGCTGAGGGCGGGCGTGGTCCGCAGTGGGACAGCCCCGAGGTCTCTGTATTCATGAGGGTGTCCCGTTGGGGCCAAGGGGTCAGCTCCCGCATGGACTAAATGAGGGGGTCCGATGGCCCCCATCTGCACTCAGCTCCCATATCTAAGAACACCCTAGGAGTCACCATGAGCCCCGTAACTGAGCCATTTGGTGACCGAGAGAGGGGTGCCAAGGAGATATTTGTGAACGAACAATCCCCGAGTGGATCGAGGGACGGCCCCAAGAAGCTGAGCCACAGAGGTCGGGTCTGTCCGGCCCCTTCCTCGTGAGCCCCCACACAGGACTGTCGACCCAGAGGCTCAGAGGCCCCGGGTTCTGCACACGTGATTTCTGGTCGTGAGGAAGGACTTTGATCAAAGGCGGGCAGGAGCGGTGGCCTTTCCTGGGAGGCACCCACTCGGCGCGTCCGCAGCTCTGGGTGGAAGTCACTTTGTTTTCGCCTCTCCGGCGGAGCAGATGACTTTCTTGCTCCTGGCCGGCCTCCCTTGCCGCAACCTGGGGTCCTGCCAGACACAGCAAAACACATTCCTGAGCCTCGGCCTTTGAGATTAGGAGTGTTGTTTTTACCGCCGAGATCAGGCATTTGGCACCTCTCACAGACGCCTCTCAGGCTCGCCAGACCCCACCATTCTGCTGCTCCTGAGACCTGTGGGAAAGAGGACAGCTCCCCGTGTCCGGGGACCTCTCAGGACAGTGCCCCAGGCCTCACCGACCCCGGGCCCTGGGCACAACGTAGAACTCCTTGAAGCCTTGGTGTCCTCATCCGTCACATGCAGCTGCTAGCTTCTGCCATTTCCTTCTGGCATGTCACGAGTCCCCCGTGAGGTGACGGTACTGACCCTCAGGAGCCTCGGACAGGTGCTGGCTGCTTAGAACCTTGGCTCTGGCCCGTGTGGGTTCAAAGCTCAACTCTGCCGCGCGCAAAATGTGCGGCCTTGGGTGAGCCCCGGAGCCTGTGCGAGCTCCTGCCTACACTGAGGATAATAACAGTTCTTGCCCAGTGAGCCGTCGGGAGAACGGAACTCTCCAAAGCTCATCCCAGAACTGTGAACGATGAGTAAAACCTCCATAAATACCGATTATCCTCTAAGTAAGAAAGCTGGCAAGGGCACTGCCACAGAGCGCAGGGGAGGGAGGGGAGCAGGGGAGCAGCCAGGGGAGGGCAAGGGTGGCCCCATCTCCCCCCTCAGTCCTGCCTGGTGGGAGGCCCCAGCGCCACCATCTGGAGATGGGGTCGGCTCGGGCGGCCTCAGCCTTCACCGGGCTGCCTTGGGGTCTCTCACAGACATCGATGAGTGTGTGACCGGCATCCACAACTGCTCCATCAACGAGACCTGCTTCAACATCCAGGGTGGCTTCCGCTGCCTGGCCTTCGAGTGCCCCAAGAACTACCGCCGCTCCGCAGACACGTAAGTCCCTCGGGCCCCGCCATTGTCTGTCTGCGTCGGCCTTCCTGGGGGCCTGGCTCCCGGCCTGGGTGGGCGGCTCATGAACTGTGCCCTCCCACCGGGGCCCTGGGAAACTTGAGGATCCTGATTCTCAAGCCCCTAAACGCCAGGAGGCTGGTTGCAGAGAGCCTAGGTAGTGACTTCAAGGAGGGCAGGCCTGGCCTCAGGGAGCCTGTGCGAGGAGCCAGACAGAAACACCAGGCCTGAGACCTTGGGCCCGAGGCAGCTTGCCGGGCCCCAGCTTCGTCATCTGCGAGATGCAGAGGTCAGAACATACTCTGACCCAGACGAAGGTAGTGATGCTTCTGGGTGAGCGGATGTGGTTGCTGGGGCATCGTCATTAGGCGACCCCCCCCTCCTGAAAGCCAGATTCCATTCAGCCCGGTGACTGCGTGGGAACGGCACGGAATTTTCTGTGTCCCAAACTTGAGGCTGTATGTTCCTATGTTATTGGAAGCTCCGTCCTTCCCAGGCCACTAGGGTGTCTGCTGGGATGTCCAGAAACCCCCTTCCTCAGGGCGTAGGGAGGACCTCTGGCCTCACTGCATACCACCCTACCCCTAATTTTATTCAGCGAGGTTCGTTTCATGCCACTGTCAGTAATTTCAGGAGGAGCTCTTTAGTGGGGCCAGATTCGGGAGCACGGGTGCGTGACCCCTCCTTCCAACCCCCGGAAACGCTCAAAGCCAGTGCACAGCTAGGCTGACCGCAACTCGGCCTTTTGACCGTGAGCCTGCTCCTCCCGCTGGAGGGTCAGGGCCTCCTTGGCTGGTGCACCCGGCCCCAGTGTCCACTCGCTCAAGCCCAAAGGGCGGCTGCCCTGGCTTGCGGTTCTGGCCTGGCCTCCGGCTTGCTGAATGCCAGATGCTCAGACCTCCGTCTCCCCAGCGGCACTCTGGGCTCTTCCCAGGTGCTCGTCCTCCGGCCTCGCCACCTCCGCGGGCTTGCTCTGTTCCCCCAGCCCACGTAGGTTCGTCCGCCTGGAGACCCGATAGCTCGTGTCCTCCCTGTGCCCCGGTTAGGGAAGAGGCACCCCAGAACTGAGCCCTGGAGGGCAGCGAGGGCGTACCTCGGACCCCTAAGAAAGTTCCGTTTCCTCAATTTGAGGCTGGGCTGCTATTTGTGGTATTAAGTTCCTGCTCCCCCAGTTCTTTGTCTGTGTCTGGGCTCGAGGACTCTGGAAGACTGGCTGGCGCTGGGCATGGAATTCTAACGCAGGCAGCCACGAAGCCCAGACCGGAGGCAGCCTCCCTGTGGGGGTCTGCGTGCTTCCCGAGCCCAAGGGTGGACAGGTGGGCGCCGTGAGCTGAGGTTGTGACTGAAATCAGCAGACCCGGCCCCTTCATGCGTGTTGGCGTTTGCTGTGGAAGCCTTGGCCATGCCTCGGTGCTGGAGAAAGTCATTTACTTGTTTGGGGACCGCGGGCATACTGTGTGCAGGCACCCGGGCAGACAGTGGGCCCACAAAGGCCCCCGTGCCCAGCACCGTGCCTACTGAGAGCACATTCCAGAGCAGCAGTGGCCACAGAGTGCAGCAGAGTCCCCATGTGGCTTGGGTGGGGGGTGCCTGGAGTAGGCGTTGGTGGAATGAATGGGGAGGGGGACACCGAGTTAGGCAAAGAGGGAGGGCGTGGCGGGCAGGACTGGAGTAGGGCTGGGGACAGGGGGTCGAAGGGCGTCCGGCCATGAAATGGGGTGCTCAGTGGGGAGCCTGGGCTGGCATTCTGCTCACTGTGGGGGTTGATGCTTCAGGGCTCGGTCTGTCCCATCCCACGGCTTCATCAGCATGTACCGGGGGCTGATAAAGAGGGGGCTTGTCATTTTCTGTGAGTAGGAAGAGGGAGCAGGGCCCCACCCACAGTACAAGCAAGAGAGGGAAGATGGGGCTCCAAGCTGCCCCTCCGGGGAGGACGGCCCAGATTAACACCCATGCCTGCTCGCCAGTGCCCCCCCCCCCCCAGTGGCGGGCACAGAGGGGGAGGAGAAAGAAACTGGGGGTAGTGGCCAGGCCAAGCCCTCCAGGACTGAGTTCTCCAGCTTCTTGGGGAAGCTGTGGCATTCCAGAAAGGTGCCAGCTTGGAGTTACTCCTTTCCAGGTCGCTTGGGCTCCTTGGAGCCTCTATACCCTCAGCTGTGAAGTGGGTGGTGAGGCCACCCTGCCAGGTTCCTGCGGGGTGAGCCTTGATGGTGGAGCAGGGCCCCCTCATAAAGCTCATGCTGGGTTCAGCCCCCATGGGGGAGTGGGTAGGTGCCCCAAAGGTCTGTCTCACTGCCAGTTTTTAGGGGGGTGCTCCCTGGTGTCCAGGGCAGGGCCTGAAAAGAAAGGGGAAGAGCCAGGGCCGGGATTCCAGACTTCCAGACTTCCAGACTTCCAGACTCGCTCTCCTGTTCCTTGGGGCTGTGGCCTCAGGTCAGTCTCTTGGCCACCCGGGGGCCCTTTCTGTGTCTGCAACACCTGCTTGGCAAGGCCTTGGGGATTAGCAGGGATTAGTGGTAACGAGCTCCAGGCAGCCAGCCCGGTGCTGGGACAAGAGTGGTAGGGAGTGAGGACGGTGATGACCAGCCATCCCGTTTCTCTCCCTCGGGGCACCTCTGCTGTTCCCCGCCTGCTGCTTGCCGCCCGTGTGACTGGTTGAGCTCCCGGCCCTCCGATGGGAGACGAGACACGGGCATCTGAGGGGCTGTGTGGTTGGGGCCATCATGCTATGGAATCACGGGCTAGCCGGGAGCCCGGTGTAGGAAGGGGGGTTGGGGCTGGAACCCCAAGTTGAGTGGCCATTGGAGGCTTGTATCCTGGTTGTCCCCTCCTAGAGAGAGGAGTTACCGTAGGACCACGGGGGCTCGGAGCTTAGTGTCAGCATAGTGACAAGCCTCTGACAAATGGTAGACCGACGCAGGCAGGATACAGGCCGGAGCTCCAAGCGAGGAGTGGCCCGTCTTTTCGGCACTGTTAGCGCCTCAGGCTGGAGTTTTCTTGTTTTGTAGCTTCTTTTCCTCATCCTCCAAAATCCTCTTAAAGAATTTATTATCTGACCTGCAGAAAGCAATTTACAAAATTTAAAAGAGCTGTATCAGGAAAGACCCACTAGCCAGCATTTCTGTAGGTAACATTTAGGGAGTCTTGATAGGGAAGATTTAAGGTGTGTGCCCTCTCTCTGCCTCTCTGTCTCTCTCTGGGCCTCAGCCTTCTCTTTCTGTCCACACAGTCTCCTTCTGGGCAGTGTCCCTGGCGGCCAAGGGGCGGTAACTGGAGCATGACCCAGCAGGCTGGGCCACAAACCACAGGGCTGGGCCTCATGGATCGTCCAGGCTGTTAAGATCCTGACCACACGATTCCCTCCTACCCACAGGAGGAATGTCAAAGCGTTCCAGAGCCTGGGATGGGACTGAAAACATCCTCTTTATCCCCTCAGCAGGACGGACCCCTGAGACATGCGGTCTTAGAAGCCAGAGGAAGGCCGCACAGCCTCGGTTGGCACAGCTCTGGGCCTGAGGGTACAGTGCGGGTGGACAGGGGTGAGGGGAGTGGAGCCCTGCCTTGGCCTGTTCCCAGGGCTTCTGTCCAGAATGACAAGAGCGTGAAAGCCAGGGAGGTGCCGGCAGGGAAGGCTATAAGCGTGAGACAGCCTGGGGGGTGGCCAGAATGGCCGTGCCTCCCAGGAGAAGGGACTGGGCCTGGGGGACCTTCTCTCTCTAGTGTGTGGCGACTTCCAGCATTGCATTTTCACAGAAAATAGAGTGTTCCGATCAAATCCGTTGCACTGAAAAATTGGGGCGCGTTGTTCTCTTGTACATGACGAGATGGAAACCGAGGCGTGTGGTCCCAGGGACCTGGCCCTTCTCTGTGCGACGACAGCCCTCCAGACATGCTGGCGAACAAAGACTTTTGTGTGGGTGCCCAGGGTGGCGGGCAGTTTGCCGGATGCGGTAGTTGAGGTTTCTGTGATGTTTCCATAAGCTCAGGGTAGAGCAGGACAGGAGCGTTGAAGTTGGAGCTGACCGGGAAAACCGGGGCCGTACGTGTTTGTGCACATTTACTGGGGTGCATAGCATGTGTCAAGTTCACGCCGGGTCCTGGAGATGAAGCCGGGGAGCCATCGCCCGGCCCTTGGGAAGTGAATGGTCCACACAGAGCCAGGCCGAGAAATGCCTCGTGTGAGAAATGCCCGCGGCTCTGCGGTTAATGCCTCTTCGGGGTTCGTGGTGGGGGTGTGGGGACCATGGAGGAGGGAGCGTCCGGTTCTCCGGTGTGGTGGCTGCGGGAGCTCGAACGTCACGCACACGTCACGTCCCCTCTGGCCACACGTGCTGGGTTAATGCGTCCATCTGACAAATCAAAACCCCGTCCTTGGACCGGGTACAGGCCACACAGAAGTGGGACAAGCTTAAGTCACATGAAGGCGACTCTAGTGCCACCTGCTGGCCAGACCACCAGGCCTTTCCTGAAGCAGCTGGTGCGTGTGTGCGCGCACACGTGCGCGTGTGCGTGTGTGTGTGTGTGTGTATGCGCACGTGTGGATGAAGGCTTTGAAGTGAGACAGGCCAACTTTGTTTCTGCCACTTGATACAGACTGTGGCGTCACAGACAAGTTACGTGTCCTCACTGAGCTTTGATTTTCCCGTCAGTAGAGCGGGAGAACAGTGTGGGACGACGAAATGAGCTAATGGAAGGAGAAACCCTGATTCACCCAGCACGCGGCCAGGCACCTTCCCTCAGGGTCTCCCGAACCCCCCGGAACCTTATCGTTTGGCCTGGAGCTAGGTGTCTCGGGGGGTAGGCCGCCCCTCAGCAGCCCCCTTCTTCTGCTTTCCTTCTCTCCTATCTGTCCCCTCTGCCTCTGGGCCCCTCCCATGCATGACTCCCCCGCAGTGCTCCTGGTCCTCACCTACCGTGGAGGATCATCCCCAGGGAGTACCCTGGAGCTCGCCTCCAGGGCTGGCCTAGCGAAGCCTGCTCAGAATGGTAAACGGCCAAATAAATGAGATGATTCCCCTCATCCCGATAAAGAGCCGGAAATCGGATGGAAAAAAGAGACCCCGCTCACAATAAACGCCAAATGTGAAATAAGTCCGAGTAACCCAACACAAGGCACAGAAACGTAAAGAGCTGAAAGGGAGACGTGATGGAAGGCTAGGACGGGACTTGCTCCTGGCCAGAGAATCCAAACACTGTCAACATGGCAGAACTTCCTGGGGCATGCTCTGCCAGCTCCCATGGGGCTCTGCACTTGGGCTCCACTTCCAAAGGCAGCTGCCATCAGAGTGTGATGGCCTGGTGTTCAGGAGGCAGAAGATCGTCCCTGTCCCCAACCTCTCACAGGAAGTTAGAACCTGTCTCCGTCTCCATCAGGGGAAGTGAGGAGCTCTCACCATCCTGTCACAGAAAGTTGGAGCCTGTAGCAGGAAGTCGGAACCTCTTTCCATCCTGTCACAGGACGTTAGGAGCTCTCTCTAATCCTATCACAGGAATCGGGAGCTATCACCAACCTATCACAGGAAGTTAGAACCCCTTTCCGTTCTGTCTCAGGAATTAGGAGCTCTCAGCATCCTGTCACAGGAAGTTAGGAACTCTCACCATTCTGTTACAGGAAGTCAGAACTTCTTTCCATCCTGTTATAGGAAGTTAGGAGCTGTCACCGTCCTGTCACAGGAAGTTAGAGTGTGCCACAGGAAGTCAGAACTTCTTCCCATCCTGTCACAGGAAGTTAGGAGCGATCACCATCCTGTCACAGGAAGTTAGAACCTATAACAGGAAGTTAGAACCTCTTTCCATCCTGTGGCTGGAAGTTAGGAGCTATCACCATTCTGTCACAGGAAGTCAGAACTTCATTCCATCCTGTCTTGGAAGTTTGGAGCTATCACCATCCTGCCATTGGAAATTAGAACCTGTAACAGGAACTTGGAACCTCTTTCCATCCTGCCACAGGAAGTTAGGAACTATCACCGTTCTGTCATAGGAAGTGGGGCGCTCTCCCCCTTCTGTCACAGGAACTTAGAACCTCTTTCCATGCTGTCACAGGAAATTAGGGGCTATCACCATCCTGTCACAGGAAGTTAGAACCTATAACAGGAAGTTAGAACCTCTTTACATCCTGTCACAGGAAGTTAGGAACTATCACCATCCTGTCACAGGAAGTCAGAGAATGTCATAGGAAGTTAGAACCTCTTTCCATCCGGTCACAGGAAGTTAGAACCTCTTTCCATCCGGTCACAGGAAGTTAGAACCTCTTTCCATCCGGCCACAGGAAGTTAGGAACTATCACCGTTCCGTCATAGGAAGTGGGGCGCTCTCCCCGTTCTGTCACAGGAACTTAGAACCTCTTTCCATGCTGTCACAGGAAATTAGGGGCTACCGTCCTCCTGTTACAGGAAGTTAGAACCCATCCCCATCTCCATTCCAGGCCCTGGCTGTCCCTGTGGACACACAGGAAACTGGGCCTGGAGCACAAGACCCAGCGAGGCGGGTGGGGATCAGACCTCACTGCCTGAGCACACATCTGGCTTCCTCACTCCGTGACCTTGGGAAGGCCTCCCGACTCTTCCAGGCTCAGTTTCCGCATCTGACGAATGGCACTCGGGCCACTCTCACGGTGCAGTTACGGTGCTCGCGCTAGAGAACGCTTGGTGACGAGTGGCCGAGCGCTTGATAGGTGGCAGCGGCCGTGACCGCTAGCGGTGGAGATGACCGCCCCCGGGGTCATCTCCGTGCCCCGCCAAGAGCCCCGTGTAGCCGTGACCACGGCCTGGGTGAGGGGCCGGGCGCCCGGACGACACTCAGAGGGCAGGGGTGCGCCCGGGGAGTGTGGCCCGGCGGGGGGTGCTCTGCCGGCGAGAGGGGACACACCTCACTCCCGGCACGGCCCTAGACCCCGGCCACCCAGCGCCCCCTGAGGGTGTTGGAAGAGGCTAGTGCCTGAGCCAGCGGCCCGGAGGTCCACGGCACCTCCCGCAGGTGAGTGAGGGGTGCTCTTCCTTTAGCCGAATCGGCCAGAGGGGTGGCGGGGGTCCCTGCCCGGCGAGCCCCCGCTTTCCCTCGCGCTCTGTTGTGCCTCCGCTTGCTGAATTTGCTCTAATCCTCTTCTTGTCTCTCTGTCCACTTTTCTTGCAGCCGCTGCGAGCGCTTGCCTTGCCATGAGAATCAGGAGTGCCCCAAGCTGCCTCTGAGAATAACCTACTACCACCTCTCTTTCCCCACCAACATCCAAGTGCCCGCCGTGGTTTTCCGCATGGGCCCCTCCAGTGCCGTCCCCGGGGACAGCATGCAGCTGGCTATCACCAGCGGCAACGAGGAGGGCTTTTTCAGCACCCGGAAGGTGAGCCACCACAGCGGGGTGGTGGCCCTCACCAAGCCCGTCCCTGAGCCCAGGGACTTGCTCCTGACCGTCAAGATGGACCTCTATCGCCATGGCACCGTCAGCTCCTTTGTGGCCAAGCTTTTCATCTTTGTGTCCGCAGAGCTCTGAGCACTTGCTTTGGGCTGCCGGGGGCTCCCTCTTGTTGCTTTCCTCGCCCTCCCCTCCGGGATCTTAATAAAGTTTCAGCAGGCGATCCGACCCAGCATGCCTCACGTGCCTTGGTTTTATTTCGCCCGGGCGGGAGGCCGTGCTGTTCGTCACCCTGGGGCGAAGCAGGCACCTGCCACGGCCTGGTGCTCCCGCGCGGTGACGGAGGAGTGGTTTTCATATGCTCGTGTGCATCTGGGAGTCCCTGTTGCCGGAGGTCACCGTCTACACCGCCAGGGGGCCCGGGGACGGGGTTAAGGAGGCGCGCGTGTATCGCCTCAGAGGAGTGAGCTCTCCTCCATCTTGTGTTGAGCCCGAAGGCTGAGGCCGTCATTGAAAAGAGGGTATCGGGCTCCTTCCGCTCTCGTTCTCTAGATGTGGAGACTGAGGCCCAGAGAAGGGGCAAGGCTCGGCCAGGGTTTTGTGGCCTATTTGTAGCAGAGCCGGGCCACGGGACCAAGTCTTTGGCTGCGCTTGGTGTCCTGGCTGTGTTGCGTGGAGCTGACCCTTTAACGGAGTCCAGAAAACTCGATCCTGAGCCTCTCGTTCTGTTTGTCTTGATGACAAGCCCGAACTGGTGGGAGAAAGACCCAGAACACAGTTGCAGAATCTTGGCTGCCGCTCTTGCCTGAATACGGTTAGTTGCCTCGGCCGGGGATCCTGCCCCCCCTGCCGGGAGGAGGAGGCAGAGGATAAGACGATAGATGTGCCACTGGTGCTTCGGGTCCTTCGTGTGCATGGCCCCAGTGCCGCAAGGCAGGTGTCTCATCCCCGTGGAGACCCAGAGACAGCAAGTGATTTGCCCAGGCTCGCACAGCTGGTGTTTGAACCCTAGCTTGCTGACTCCATAACCCCAACTATTCCATTCTCACAACACCTTCAGCATGGGCCTCGAGCCACCCGCCTCTCTCCATTCCCTCCACCATGATTCCAGCCAAACCGTGGTCACCAGTCCCCAGAGTGCCCTTCGAGGCCCTGTATGATTTTGTCCTTGCACGCGCCCCCAGCCCGACTACAAATTGCTCCCCCCTTGCTCCCTTCCCTTGAGCCACACCGCTGAGTTCTTTGCTGCCTCAGGCCCTTTGCACACGCTTTGCTCCCTTGGCTCCGATGCTGGCTAAAGCTCAGCTTAAGTGCTCCTTTCTCAGTGAGGCCTTCCTCTTGGCTCAGCTCCTCTGTCAGTCTTTCTGCTACCTCGCGCTTCCTTTGTTATGCTTATCACGGTTTGCATTTCCCATTTATCTGTCTGTCTTCACCACCCGGAGGGCTCTGGGCCGGCAGAGACCAGCTCTGTCCCCTTCAGCGATGTGTCCCTAGCTCCTGGCGAGGTGCCTAACACACAGGAGATGCTCTGTCCGTGCCCGTTGAGGGAACGGATAACTTTCTACCAACACTGGCTTATGTCTCTAGCATTTCTGTGACTGCCGATGCTGTTTCCCAGCAGAAACCCGAGGGGAAGGCAGAACATCACAGGGGAACCAGGATATTGCGGGGTCCTAAGATCCTTCCTATAGTTCCGTGTAAGTTGGTGGGGGGAGGGTGCGCTGGCCTTGCCATCTGGCAGGGAAGACAGATGCCTTGTGCCTGTTGACAGAGTGGCAGTTGAACTACCGTGGAAGCCAGTCACCTCAAGCCTTCCACGCTGTCTCCCATAGCTCTCTCTGAGCATGTCTGGTCTGTACCGGCTCCCAGTCTCCCATCTTCTAGAGCATTCTCCAAGCTGCAGCCAGAGGACCCCTCTGAAGGACCAGCCTGGTCTCGTTAGGACCTTCTGTGATTCATTTACCAGCGGGTCAAGTCCAGCTCTCTTGGAATGGTATCCAAGGCCATGCTCGATCTAGCCTCTGCCCACATTTTCAGCTCTATCCTAACTCATCCCCTCGTTCTAGTCCTGCAGGGGTGCCTGTCCTCCCCTGAATGTGCCTTCTCTTGGCTTTAGCGTGTGCCCTGCCACCCTCCTACAAACTGCTATGTTTCTTGAAGGCTTAACTCAAAAGTCAGCTCCTCAGTGAAGCCTTTCCTTAACCTGAGCTCCAGTAGCCCTGAACATCTGCACATTTTTCCCTGTTATCTTGTGATTATTACTTTTTATTATCCCTACTGCACTGGGACCTTTCGGAGGACACGGATTATGTCTGTATTCTCGACACCTGCAGTGTTTGGCCTATAGAAAGAGTTCAGTAAACAACTGAATAAATAGATGGATGGACAGATGGATGAATGGATGGATGATGAATGGATGATGGGCAGGTGGATGAATGGATGGATGGGTAGATGGATGGATGGATAGATGATGGATGGATGGATGGATGGATGGATGGATGAATGATCGATGGATGGTATTTTCAAGGCTAAGTTCAAATATCCCCTCTTCTGTGAAGTTAGCAAGGCACAGCAGGGATCCGGTTATCGTCTTCAAGTATTCCTTCCCCATGCTCCAGATTATCCAGGTTGGAAGAAGCCCTTTTCCTTCATGTCTAGGAGTGTTGAGTTGGGGGGAAATGCTCAGGGGCTTTAGAGGCCCTGCAGTGACCTTACGGAGTTTGCCAGAGTCCCCTGTACGACATTCCCACCAACTGACCATCCAGCTTAGCTTGCGCTCTCCCTTGTTTGTAGAAGTCCCTACATCTTAAGGTGGCCCATTCCATTTCAGGACGCCTCTGCTGTCTCTGTGTGTGCGCCTGAGTGCATATGTGGGGCTGATATCTGCACTACCTGGAGGCTTCTCTCTGCCCTGCAGTTCCTTGGGGCTGTACGGTCATAGTCCTACATCGTGCTGCTGAGATCATACAGTGCAGAACAAAAATAATAACCAAGAGTTTGAATGTCCTCCTGGCCACTTACTAGTTCTGTGACCTTGGAGAAGTCATTTGCCTTTCAGAGCTTCAAGGCCCCCGTCATGGATTATGTTGAAAATTACATGTAATTGCAGATGAGGCCCTATCTGGTATATATAGTCGGCAGTCAATAAGTGTTGGTTTTTTCATTCATCGGAGGGAATGTGAGTGTCCATTTGGATCTTGAGTTCAATGGGGAATGAAGGCTCAGAGCGTCTGGATGTGTCTAAGGTCACTGCCATCACCTCGGACTCCTAGGACTCTGCACTTCTGACTCCATCACTGTCCTAACCCAAGCTCCCCAGGGCAAGTGATAATAATCATGGCTATCATTATTGTAATGATAATAATCATGACTATGATAGCTAACACATGTACTGCTTGCCGAGGGCCAGGTACTGCTCCAAGCATTAAATTGAACTCTCACAACAGCCTTGTGAGGAAAATACGGTTATGATCCCCATTTCACATTGGAGACATGGAGGCATAGAGCAGATAAGTAACTTGCCCAGAGCCCCACAGCTGGTCTCAGGTGGAGCTGGGATTCACACCCAGGCAGCCTGGCTCTGCCTCCTGTCCTCCGAAACCCTGTCCCCTGCTGTCTTGAATGCTGTGAAGCAGATAGGATTGCTGGGATCAGTCAGTGCCGGTTGGATTGTTACTCTGGCCTCATCTCTGAAATCACTGGATACAAGCCCTATTCTCTGATTTCCAAGTATAAAGGAAGCAGTGTAGTGTAGAGGGAAGAGCTGTAAAGACTAAGTGAGATATAGTGACGAAAAGAATGAAATCTGGCCATTTTCAACAACGTGGATGGAACTGGAGGGTACGATGCTAAGTGAAATAAGTCAGAAAAAGACAGATGTCAAATGATTTCACTCATGTGTAGAATTTGAGAAACTTAACAGAAGACCCTAGGGGAAGGGAAGGAAAAATAAGGTACAAACAGAGAGGGAAGCAAACCACAAGAGACTCTTAAATACACAGAAAAAACTGAAGGTTGATGGTGGTGGAAGTTTGGGCGCTGGGGAAAATGGGTGATGGGCATTGAGGGCACTGGTTGGGATGAGCACTGGGTGTTGTAGAAGTGATGAATCACGGGTATCTATTTCTGAAGCCAAGACTACACTGTATGTTAGCTAACTTGACAATTAAAAAAAAAAGCCATTTCAGCTATGAGATTTTGGGTAGAGAAACTTAAAATTTTATTATATTACATGGTCATTTGGTAGTAACCTTATCCTCACATAGCATCACTGTTTTCATTAAGTAAATAGAGTCCATGATGTACTGACCAAAAATAAATAAACCAAAAGACTAAGTGAGATAATGTGTGCAAACCCTCTAGCACAGAGAATCTGGAAAGATGCAGCAGCATAGTGTTTGAAGCTCTCTGGATTCCAACCCAAAACACACAAACAACAACAACAAAAAAAATTTAAATCTACAGAAAATATGCACAACTAAATGAGGTGACAGGATATCCCTACGAACCCCCAAATACAGTGTATGTCCATCGGCATGGTATCGGCACCTGTGCAGAAGAAAGCAGTGGGAGACTCCAGAATAGTCAACAGATATTCCCTAGAAAATACAGAGAACAAATTATGGAGCATCGGCTGAGACTGGGAGACATTTACTCAGTCCATTCCAGTGCGTGCAAGGAGCTCATGGAAGCGTTGAGGGAACGGAGCCATCTAGCCCCTAGGAACCCCTAAAACTGAGCCAGCGGGGCTTCCCTTAATGTCAGGATCTCACACTATGGAGAAATTGCTGGGTGGGAAATGCAGAGTTGAGTAGGAAAGAGACAACAGACTGGATAAAGAAGGTCCAGGTAAATGTAGAGGAATATCAGAAGGCCAGCTGCCCCAAATGACAGATAAGGGAGTTCTGTGAAGTCAGAAAAACTGTGAATGCGCCTTTTTCTAAAATTTCAGGAAAACTAATTCCACTTGAAAATGATCAACCAAAAAGTAGCAAGGTTGAGTCTCCTACAAAAATTATTGTAAGAAAGGAGATAATAAGGAACAGAATGGCATCCCTCCAGATAATGAAAATACATCAGTAACAGATGTTCACAGTCTAGATCAAAACTGTAACCTATATCAAAACAGAGTAAGAGCACTAAGAAAATGATCAAAAATGTAAGAAAACTGTGGGTCAGAATTAAGAAAAACTGAGACATGAAGTGACAGAACCCAGGAAATAATTTAAAACTAAAGCAAAAAACAATTTCAGAAATATTTCAGAGAAAGAGCGACCAAAGAGAAGACAAATTTTATAAGTCAAAAAAGAAGTAGAAGAGATGAAAAGGCTCGAAGAGAAAGTGACGGACATAGAAGACACACACAGAGACCCACCATACAGATAATAGAAATCTCTGAAGCACTAACCCAAAACAAAGGAAAGAGATAAGTATTAAAAATGGTAACTCAAGCAAGTTTCCAGAAACTTAAAAAAAAAAAAAAGATTTGAAAATCCACATTGAAAGAACGCAGCATGCCTAAACATATCTACTCAGAACAGCAAATATCAAGACATAGTCTAGCAAAATTATCGGACTTTGTTATTTTTTTTTTTAATTTTAGAGAGAGTGTGAGCAGGAGAGGGGGCAGAGGGAAAGCGAGAATCTTAAGCAGGCTCCACGCTCAGTGAAGCCCCACGTGAGGCTCGATCTCACAGCCCTGGGATCATGACCTGAGCAGATATCAAGAGTCGGATGCTCAACTTAGTAAGCCACCTGGGGGCCTCAAATTATCGGACTTTAAAGGAAAGAGAAGACAGGGGCACCTGGGTGGCTCAGTCAGTTAAGCACCGACTTTGGCTCAGGTCATGATCTCGCAGTCCATGGGCTTGAGCCCCACATCAGGCTCTGTGCTGACAACTCAGCCTGCTTCGGATTCTGTGTCTCCCTCTCTCTCTGCTCCTTCCCCACTTGTGCTCTGTCTCTCTCTGTCTCTCAAAAATAAACAAACATTAAAAAAAAATGAAAGGAAAGAGAAGACAAACAGTGGGCATCTAGACAAAAACAGCAATGACTTATAAGGGGAAAAAGTATGTTGTCATCAGACTTTTTCACAGCAACACTTATGCTGGAAGAAGATGAATACTTAGGATTCTCAAGAAAACATAAGCCAAGGATTATATGCCCAATGAAACAGACTCATGTGTACAAAGGACACAAGCCATTATCAACATGTAAAAGTATCAGCCTACAAGCGTTAAGCATAGTTGCTTATCCAACCACAACTAAGTGAGTATTGTATTGTAAGGACAGCATATAGAATGAATTGCTATATGTCCAAACAATGTAGATAAATATGAATTGCTGTCTGTCCAAACAATGTAGATATAGCACGTCTATAAAACCTGCAGGAAGAATAGGGAGGATGTATCCAAAAATACATATATTATTTTAAGTAATTGTGTTCGTGGTGGTGGTAGTGGTGGTAATTTTAGTCTTGCTCTTCTGAGACTACTGTGTCAGAATATAGAATAACTAAATAAATAATTATGGGATCTTCTATCATCTCCTGTGTTCTTAAGAACCAGGATTCTGATACGGAAGAAAAGAGATTCCTCTGTAATACGGAAGAGATTAAAAGTCTGTGTGGTTCTCGTTTTGAATCAGAAATATCAGTAGGAACTCATGATATATTTTACCTTTAAAAATGTCCACTGAAGAGGCCCGGGAGAAATGGCCAACCCAGTAGCACCAAACATATCCGGTGTCTAGATTGTGGTCTTGCGATACCGTTTACCGCTAAAAAACCAAAACCAAAGCAAACCAAAGACTTCTCGGAGATGTAGCTGGGGCAGTAGAAGTACAAAATAAGGCTGGACCGCCCCGTCACGCCAGAGAGCAAGAGAGCTACTGGACATTACTGGGGCCAAGTCGAAAGGACACAGGAGCCACTCTGATCTTCCCTCTGGGCAAAGATGGGAAAACTTGAGCTCCAGCAAAGGATAATCATTGCAGTGGGTTGAAACCCATCAAACAGTTCACATCCATGAGTTCATACCGATACTTGAAAAAATCAACGGGTAACCTCTGGACGATGAGAGAGAGCTAGTTCATGGTCCTGAAAACTTATTAAACTGCATCTTTGTTCCGGGTAGGTGTTGCATTTATGTTTTATTTTACAATAAAGAGGATTTAAAATGTTTCTAGCCCACATATTTTAAACTCGCACTTGAAACAAGCCCCCGCCTCTTCTCCCTCCTCCCGATCTGTCGCAGGACACCGTGGGTTTGACTTCTCTGTGCCGGGCGCCGAGCTGGGCACCGCGTGCGCATTCTCTCACTTGCCACCCCTGTGACCCACCTGACCCAGGGCTCCGGGAAGGCGGGACCGTGTCTCCCACGTTTGCTTGGGCATCCTTGGTGCCCGGCACCCAGCAGGCCCTGAAAACACACCTGTTGAGTGAGCGGATGAACAAATGTGTCTGCAGTTGTAGAAACGGCATTGGCAAATAGCCCAGCTTCGCTCACCCGCAGCCAGGGCCGGTGAAAACGGGAGTGTGGGTCCCGGTCCAGGTCGCAGGAAGGGCCACGAGGCATCCCCGCCGAGCAGCCGGGCCGCGGAGGCCACTGCGGTTCTCCGCGGGAGCCGCCTCTGGACGGGCGCTCCCCACCTGGCCACCTGCTGGTCCTCCTGGATCCTGGGTGTCTGTGGGAGTGGCGGTTGCGACATTCCCATCCGCCTCTTGTGCTGTGGTTCCCCCCAGGCTCCGCCAAGAGAAGACAGACACCGTCCGCTGCATCAAGTCCTGCCGTCCCAACGACGTCACCTGCGTGTTGGATCCTGTGCACACCATCTCGCATACTGTTGTCTCGCTGCCCACCTTCCGAGAGTTCACCCGCCCTGAAGGTGAGTGGCGACTCCCACGGATGGAATCGGCATGGGGGCCCCAAGGCAGGTCCCCGCAAGAGAGACGTCCCTGCGAGGCAGCCCCCTCAGGGGCCTCCCAGTGCTTGAGCCGAGAGCTTGGCCCCAAGGAGCTTCTCCTTGGTAAGATGCAGATTTGCCTCCGCATCTCCTCTGTGTCCCCGAGTGCACAGCACCGTGCCGGCCCATTCCGGGCTCTCGGCTCAGGAGGGCGTGCTTCTTCTGGGTCACAGCTGTCCGGCAAATATCTTTTTGGGTGTTGGCTCTCTGCCGAGCGCTGGGGAGTCAGGGAGGGCCTCTGGGAGGAAGTGACTTCCCCACCGGGGTCTAAGTGGGTGGTTCGTAGTGAAAGTGGGGAGCAGGGACAGAGGGGGGTGCCAAGCGGAGCAGAACTCCTCTGGAAAGGTCTGGAGGTAAGCCTGGGGGACAGCGGGCATTTGAGGAACTAAGCCCAGGTTTCCTGGTTGGGAGGGGTAGAGGCTTGGCAAGAGACAGGCTGGAAAGGATAAGCCTTAACGTGGGTGGGGTTGGGGCTTCTAGTCCGAGGCTTTTGGGAGCCATTACGGGGCTGCACCCGATGCTGACCACAGAGGGGCTGGATCGGATCCAGGGAGCCCGGGAGTAGAACAGTGTTCCAACCCCCACCCCTGCTGCCGGCACCTGGTGGGAGGCTGTGTGTGGGTGCTGTTCTGCACGCCTTTTGCTGCTGGGTGTACATCCCCCATGCGGGGCTGCCGTGATCTCCTGCCCCCGCTTCCTCCGGGAGGGGACGGGTTTCGTCTCTGGCCTTGGGAGGAGCTCCACCGTGATTGATTCCCGCAGTAAACGTTCACTGGGCCTCCCGGGTGCCAGGCTCAAGGCCGGGCTCTGGGGCACAGCGATAGGAAGAACACTGTGAGCCTCCGAGGGCAGATGTATAGCTGAGCCAGCGTGACCACACCCCGTGTTTACCCTGCGACGGGGTCCCGCGAGAGCACATGGCAGAACATAAAAGGGGGGAAGGGGGGAGAGAGGGGTGGCGAGGGCAGGAGAGGCTCCCCAGGGACGTGGTCGCCTGACGGAGCTCGTTCCTCTGGCAAAGGCGCGGCACAGGATCTCCGCGGGGAGGCACGGACTCGGAGAAAATCGCCGACTGGGGTCTGCCGCGTGCAAAATGACACGTTCCAGCCAACCACATACAAATCCTTCCCAAACCGCTAACGGCCGGTTTTGTGGCCTCTCGGGCAGCGCCGGTCTCTGAGTTGATTCTGCAGGGAGTGGAGCGTGGCTGGAGACGCCTGTTGGCGTCACGGGCCCAACAGACCTTGACCTTTAACGCTGAAAGGACCCTTAGTGGGCACCACCAGTCAGCCTCCTTCACTCCAAAGGCGAGGAAACCGAGGCCCGGAGGGAGGACGCCTCCAGATCATCCAGAGCCAGGGTAGAATCGGGGCCTCGCGCCCCCAGCCCGGGGTAGTCTGCCCCACTTCGTATCAGAAGGCCGCGGAGGTAGACACAGCCACCGATCTGCCCGGCGCTCCCGGAGAGGCAGCTTTGCTGACCCACATCACCGTGGGCAAGCGACCACCCACTGTCTTGCCCTTGTTGACCCCCCTCCCTTCGCCTCTCATCCACCTCCCTTCCCCTTCTTCCAGCTTCGGGAAGATTTATGACTAATTACTAATTGCTCCTCAGCTCTGGCACTGCTGATTACTCTATGACCTCAGAGAAGATCCAAGGTTTCTCCTCCAGGCCTCAGTTTCCCCGCTGATAACAGGGGGGACAGGCCGTGACCCGTGAGCCCTCGGGACCCCTCCGCCTTCTCCGTGCAGGGCTCCCGGGCACCGGGTGCCCGTGACCCAGGGGTGCATCTCTGGGCTCTCCATGCTGTGCTTCCTTCTCGCAGAGATCATCTTTCTCCGGGCCATCGTGCCCATGTATCCCGCCAACCACGCCGACATCATCTTCGACATCACGGAAGGGAACCTGCGAGACTCCTTCGATATCATCAAGCGCTACATGGACGGCATGACTGTGGGTGAGTTGCCGGAGGCGTTCAGGTCTGTCCAGACGCCTCCTTGTCCTCCCGGCCAGCGGCCTGGCAGAGGCCCGCTGTGCCGGTCTGCTGGGACGACCTCTCTGGACCACCCAGCTGCCGTCCGAGCCCCCCTCCTAGAGCCTTCCTTGTCCTGCAGGGCCAGCTGGGGACCCCCAGGGCAACCGCGGGCTTGGAGTGGGGTCCGCTCCCGGCTGGGCCATTCTCCCACCCGCGAATGGGTGCATCAACTGGGTCTCCGTGTCTCACAACCAGGAGCTTCTGGGCATACCTCCCGGGCAAGGTGTTTGTCTCAGGACCCAATCCCCAGGTCAGTGGGACCTGTTAGGATTTTTATTCTGGTGGTGCAATGGAAGGAAAGCAAGTAAGGAGTCAGAGCCTGAGCTCTGGTCTCGGCCCCAGACGGCTGGCCTTGTGGTGTGTCCAGATGTTGTCCCTCCTGGCAGGTCCTGGGCACCGCCCCGCCCTGGGAGCGCAGAGCAGGGCTGGGGCCCTTCCGCTGGGGCAGAGAGGGAGGGGAAGGGCTCCATCAGAGGCCCAGGCGGGGAAGCAGGTGAGTCTGGGTAAGTGGTTCATAAACCTCTCCTGAACGGTCACGTTTTTATAGACCTTAAGTTCTCGGGGAGTGAAAACAATCCCGTCTACCATTCTGGACTTAGATGTAGACCCAGGGTTTTCCGAGCAGCTGAGCCCCCGGGGTCCGGGCCCTTTGCTCACGTAGGCCTCAGTTTCTCCACGGCGAACGGGGGCCGGAGGGACTGGGCTTCGTGGTCTCCTAGGCCCTGGATTCTGTGAGGTGTCCGTCCACCGGGAGAAGCGGCAGAGTGGTCGGCCCTGGAGCAGAACGTTCTGGAAGGAGGTCTCTAGGTGGCGCTGTTGGATCTTAGAACCCTGTTCCCCGCGCCCCCGGGCGCCGCCGACCGTTGTTAAACTGGCAGCTGGAGACAGGGAATCGTTATTCCCCTGTTGCCAAAGAGCCATTTATAGCGACTTTACAAGCTCTTAAATGGGTTTGCATGTTGTAAACATGACTGAGTCATTTAGGGGCTCCCCACCCCCAGCCGCCTCCTCCGCTACTTCGCAGCAGGAATAATTAGTTAATTACAATTAATGGTACATTAGTCCTCCCTGGGATTCCAAGGGGAGGGCATATGCAGCTTGGCTGTGAGCCGTCGTGAAACCTTCTGCACACCCTGGGCCTCAGTTTCCCCCATGTTAGATGAACAGGCCCTTCCGGGACCCCCGGGGCCTGGGGCTGAAGGCAGGCAGGAGGAGGCAGGGTCAGGGTTTGCTCCGCTCGGGTGGGGTGGTGGTGCCTCACCTGCAACAGCGGTGCCCGGGAGGCCCCCTCCTGCCACCCCTGTGGGCGTGGCTTCCACTCGGGGTAAATCACAGCCTTGGAACCGAACGAGCAGGACTGGAACCTTCGGATTTACTCGTTCATTCTTTCCATTCCTGCTCTTTTCCCCGAGCCCCCGTCTGTGCCAGGCCCGAGGCCGGGCAGTGTGGGTCCACAGGTGAATGTTTTGCATTCCAGCCGGGGAGACAGACGGCCCCACAAACCCATCGTGAAAATCTGACACTGAAGACACTGATAAGCCTCTGTGGCCTGCGAGGGCTCTCGGGGGGTGGCCCCTTCGGTTCCCCGCTAAATCCCTCCTGGGTGACCCCAGCCAGGGGGTTGGGCAGCGGCTGGGCCCCGATCCAGTGCCCACCGGTGCGTTTTTCTAGCCGCATCTGTCCTCCGGACAGAATCAACCTGGGAGTCTCCGTTTCTCGGCTTCCCATCCACTGGGGCAGAAAATCTTGGCGTGTCGGAGCCCGGAGGCTCCTGGAGACCATCTCTCCCGATTCCTCTTTGTAGAGGGGGAAACCGAGGCCCAGAGAGGCGAGAGGGCGTGCTGTCCTTCTCACGGCGCCCCGGGGCAGAGCGGGGAACAGAACGGAGCCCCTGGGAATGGAATGTGGATAAGGCCACAAAGACAAGAGCGGCTGTCCCTCCCTGCACTTGGTCACGCGTGCCCTGGTCTTTGGAATCCAGGCTGGTGCTTCGTGGAGGAGGGATGGGCTGGCCCCGGGGAATGCGTTCCGCTTCCGGGTGGGCCCGGCCACCTCCACTCCTCGGTGTGACTGCAGGAGGCCCATCTGGCCGGGGTCCTGGAGTTTGCCTGTGCCAGCGTCCTCTCCCGGGTAGAGGACTGAGGCCAGAGGAATCTGGATGGCAAGGTCTCGCTGAGGCGGGACCCGGGCTGTGTTTTGGGTTGGCCTCTCGTCTGTATACCTACCCGATCGTTGCTGCCTTATTTCTCTGCTTAGGGTCTCTTCCCTGGACTTCCTTAACCCTGCCTCTGTCCCAAATAACTCCTGTGCACCCCGGGGGCCTCTGGGCCTCTTGGGGTAGCCGTGCTGGCACATGCTGGCCCTGGGCATGGGCACAGCACGGCAGCTCCAGGCGTGTCCACCTGCACTGGATGGTTCGCTGCTGGCCCTGAGCCCAGGTGTGAGCAGCCTGCAAGCCACGTGTTCACCGGCGTCCGTCCCGGGCTCGGTTCTCACAAATACCTTCAGGGACGGGTGTGACTGTCTCCCTGGGGGCAAAGGAGGGAGCTGAGTTAAGTAAGCACCTGGGACCCGGCCTCAGAAACACCTCGGGGCCCGGGGAGGTGGGGGGCGGGGTTTGCAAACTTGTTTTTAGTGGTGCTGTTCTCTTTTCAAGCAATGTCTTAGGCAGAAACCCTTGATGCCCTTGGGAAAGGAGGAAAGTGTTTTCCAGAGGCACGCGAGCCTCCTGTCTGCCGTGCGCAGCAGGATCCGGGGGCTCTGGGCCCAGTGTGAACCACTGTGCAGCCCCCCGCTGCCTGTCGTACCCGGGAAAGGACCCCTACCTACTCACAGGTGTTGGCTGAACCCCTCCCCGCTTTAGGCCATGCGCTTTGCGGATACTGGACACCGGGGTCAGGAAGGCTTCCTGGAGGAGGTGTGGTCTGAGCTGAGTCTCCACACACTTGAAGGAGTGGCTTACAGCGAGTCCCAGGGGCAGGTGTTTCCTCCCCGGCCACAGCCCCGTGACCTGGCGGGACTGTCGCCATTCATGGGTGAGGGGCGCTGGAGGCAGAGCGGGCCTGGAGCCCGGTGCTCCCTGAACACCCGGAGCTGGAGCCCACTGATGGCCCGGGCTGACTTGGGCAAAGTGACTGAGAATTTGGGTCCCAGAGAAATAACAAGGGTACAGACCGCCAGGACGCTGAAGCCACTGAGTCATTCTTCCCCCGAATAACAGAAGAAAGTGCCCTGAGTCCACCCAGAACCTAAAAGGGCCAGGCCTTCCCCTAACGTATCCCTTAAAAGCCCGTTCTTAGCGGGGATAAAGGCGGCTCCTGCTGTCTGTGGAAGCCCAAGCAGCCGTCCTGTGGCATTCCTCCTTAACCAGCTGTCAGTGAAAAATGAAAAATGCATTTTCTGCCTGTGCAAAAATGCCCTATTAATGCCTGAGGTATTCTCGGGCCACTACAAAAGCCTTCCTCATCCGGCCCCGGGTTCATGGTTCGCCGTGCAGGCTACTGGCTGCAGTCGGGGGCTGCGTGGGGAAGGGGTCCTTCAGGCGACGGCTCCGGAATGGGGGCTATGATGGGGGGAGGGACTCATGGAAGCCTCCCCAGAGCCAAGGGGGAGCTATAGACAGCACTAGGCTGGAGTTGCTTTTTAAACATTTTTAAATGTTTTTTTTAAATTTATTTTTGAGAGAGAGAGAGAGAGAGACAGAGAGAGAGACAGAGCACGAACAGGGGAGGGTCAGAGAGAGAGGGAGACACAGGATCGGAAGCAGGCTCCGGGCTCCGAGCTGTCAGCGCAGAGCCCGACGCGGGGCTCGAACCCACGGACCGCGAGATCATGACCTGAGCCGAAGTCGGAAGCTTAACTGCCCGAGCCACCCAGGCGCCCCTTGAGTTGCCTTTTAGAGCTGCCTTTTAATTTTGCGTGCAGCTGGCCTGATCCTTGGCCAGTGGGTAAACTGACGGGGTCTTGGCAGCTTTTTGCTGCCACATAGCCGTTTCGTGGACTTGAGGGTTCCCCACCAGGCAGTGACATACAGTGGGTGATCACGTATTTACCCGAGGCCACGCTGAGAAGACCACCCCAGCTCACACACAGGCTCCACGGGGAAACAGCTTCCTGAAACCCTCACCCCTCCCTGGCAAGAAAGGGCCCCCAGCCTGTGGTGGAGGTGTGATTCCACACAGTCCACTTTGGGTGGTACATCTCACGTTTCCTGGCGGCTTTTTTTTTTTTTAAGTTTATTTTGAGGGAGAGAGAGTAGGGCTGGGGCAGAGAGAGAGGGAGAGAGGTTCCCAAGCAGGTTCCACGCTGTCAGTACAGAGCCTGACACGGGGCTTGAACCCATTAACCGTGAGATCGTGACCTGAGCCTAAATCAAGTCAGATGCTTAACCCACTGAACCACCCAGGCGCCCCTCACGTTTCCTGATTTTAATGGGGTCCTCTACACTGGCCCCTGGTGTGTGAGGTGGGATTCCTAAAATTTGACTGCATTCGTGGGCACCCTTTATAATTAATAATGTTAATTAAAATAAGAACAGCCCTAAAACTACTGGGTAGTTAGCTCCAACCCCCCCCCCAAAATAAACTGAAATACAAGAGGCGGGTTTGCTAACTGTCCTTCCCCGATGGAGTAGAGAGTTTTGTTTTTCAGTCTGTGCGTAATTAACGGGAAGGCTATAATTTTACTAAAACGAGCACGGACACAGAACAAATCAGTGCCCGCGGTACCCATGGCGTTGGGCCTCATGAGATTTCCACGAACCTTTTGGCTCGAACTGTGACCGCCCCTGTGTTATGGCCTCAGAGACCCTGGCCATAAACTACGTCTCAGATCAGTTTCACGCAGGTATGAACTGTCGCTTCAGATGCAGGCCGCTCCCATGGTTAAATGGTGGAGATCTGCAGGAATCTAATGTTGGTCGCCGTCACTTCGCTCCCCGCTGGCCGGGCTTGGGGAGGCCCGTGGGCGTGGAGGGCACCAGGACCGCTCAGTTAACCGGCTTGCCCGCTCTGCCATGCTTCTTGAGCACCTACTATGCGCTGAGCGGGGAACATGCAGTGTCTGCCTCTAGGGAGGCTGACTCCCCAGAGAGCGACAGGAGAGCACGGTGGGAGGTGCTGTGGGTGCAGAGCCCAGTCCCCCTGCCTGGGCACATCAGCCCATGCTGCCGGGAGGAGGTGGTGCCTGGGGTGGGCTTGGCCGTGACCGGGTGAGAAACACGAGAAGGGTAGCCCAGGCCCCGTTCCCTTACTCAGCATGCTGGTGTTTCGAACCTTTTTTTTTTTTTTTAATGTTTATTTCTTTTGAGAGAGAGAGCAGGGCGGGGGGGCAGAGAGAGACAGAGAGAGAGAGAGAGAGAGAGAGAGAGAGAGAGAGAGAGAGAGAATCCCAAGCAGGCTCTGCACTGTCAGCCCAGGGACGCGGGGCTCCAACCCACGAACCGTGCGATCATGACCCAAGCTGAAGTCGAGTCGGATGCTTAACCTACTGAGCCACCCAGGTGCCCCGTGGACATCTTGACCACCTAAGTTTGAAGGGGGGGGGGGCGGTCTTTACTCATGAAGGGTGGCCTTGAGGCTTCAAGACAAGCACTACACGAATCCTGGAGTGTCTCCGCCCAAGCGTCGCTCAGCCCTTCGCCCTAACTTGCCTACAGGGCGGCAACTCTCAACGGTTACCTCCCTGAGTTCCGGGGTTTGGAATAACGACACTCTTCACTGACCCAGGGACCTGCCACCACACGGCACCAAGCGCAGGTTTGGGCTCCAGTAACCGCACGCACATGCATCACATGCTTCCTACTGAGTGCTGTGTGTCTGGAGGTCCTGCCTACACTCCGTGGCCCCATCACCTCACCTTCCCCGTGGTTCCAGAAACATGCGGAGGCCTCCTGCGGCCAGACCCTGGGTCGGCTCTTGGAGGCTAAGATAGTTGAGAGGTGCTCTTCCTGCGCTCTCTGGGAGCTCCCAGCCCGGAGAGGGGGACGGACACCAAACTGGACCCTCCCGGGGCTGTGTGGAACGTGCTGGGCACACAGAGGAGAGGCCAAACCCACTGGCCTCACGGAGCAGTCAAGGGAAGCTTCCTGGAAGAGGTAACATAAGTGTCGGGTCTTGACAGCTGAGTAGGAGCAAGCCAGGCAGAGAGGCGTTCTTGGCCCCGGGGGCAGCATGACAGGAGGCGGGGTGGGAAGCCACCACTCTGAGCTTGGTGCTCCCAGAGCATCGAGGATGCACAGCCAGGGCGAGAAGCGAGGCTGGGGGCGGGGGGCACGGAGCCCTTTTACAAGCTCCACGCCCTTGAGCGTCCTCCTCACTCGAGAACGCTCCCTGTGCCGCCTCGTGGGACGCCCCCCCCCCCAGGTGGGCATCACTGTTCAGAGAAGAAATGACAGAAGGCCGCCCCGGGGTCCTGTAGCCAGCCAGTCAGAGCCGCAGCTGGTGAGCAGGTCCGCAAGGTGCCAGCTCTGTTCTTGGTTTGCCCCGAGCCCCCGAGCCCCGTGGGAGGCTCTGGCACCCCTGGGGCCCCCGAGAAACTGAAACGCGTTCCTGTTCCGGCTCCTGGCACCGCCGCTGCTTGGTAAAATCTGAATGAATGGAGGGTCACGTGACGGTCCCACTCACCCTAGAGATGGTTACCTAAGTCAGGTTTGGAAGGGATGTGCCCTAATTATAGACGCCCATTAATGCAATCAGATCAGACAATTATGTGAAAGCCCCCAGCAGTGCCTGGTGCACAATGGGTGTGCAGAAAGCCCATCCCAATGGCAGCGGATCCCTCTCCGTGGAAAGGAGTTGACAGTCCCCGCTTCCTACGTTGTCTGTGCTGAAGCGTGATGTGCGTTGACGGGGGTGCCGACACCCTCCTACGGTACCCCTCTTAAAGGAAACTAAGAACATTTTCATTCTGAAATAGCATTCTAAATTTCATTTGTGAGTGTATAAGGATTATTACTCTTATTTCAAGTTTACCATTTGAATGTTTTTTATGTTTATTTTTGAGAGAGAGAGAGAGACAGACAGACAGAGAGACAGAGCGTAAGCAGGGGAGGGGCAGAGAGAGGGAGACACAGAATCTGAAGCAGGCTCCGGGCTCCGAGCTGTCAGCACAGAGCCGGACGCGGGGCCCGAACTCATGAACCGCGAGATCGTGACCTGAGCCCAAGTCAGACACTGAACCGACTGAGCCCCCCAGGCGCCCCTCAAGTTTGCCATTTGAAAAATACCAGTAGCTGGGGTGGCCCTTTTGGGGGCAAGACAGGATTGAGGCTCTGTGAGCACAGTCGGAGCACTGAGCTTGGGGTAAGTCATTCTGGGCTTGCTTCTCGGTTCTCTCTTTACAGCTGTGCGACCTCAGGCAGGTCACAGAACCTCTCTGAGCCTCAGTTTGCATCTCGGCGACATTGCCACAACACTTTCGTGGCCGGGTCAGCGACCGCCTTGTAGGAGCGGAGTTGAACACAGCGGGGTGGGCTGTTAGGGGATAAATGAGCCCCTGCGAGGCAGCCACCTAGAGCTGGAGCAGGAGAGAGCTTGTGCCCCCCGACGGGACGACAGTCCAGAGGGAGGCACTTGGGACAGGGCGAAGACTGTTCACCCCACAGCAGCTCCGGCTGCCCGGGGCTTATGGAATCAGCACGCGTGGTGGCCTCCGCGGGCGAGGCAGGCCCGCCAGGAGCAGGATGGTGGAGGCCATGCCTTCCGGGTTCTGTCACCCCTCAATCATCTTGCTCGTTCAGCACAACATCCTGGGCCGGGCCCTGGGCTGGGTGCTGTGCTACAAATTTGCACCCAAGCTACAGAGCCTGCTTTCATGAAGCTGTCCCTTAGCTTCCCTAGCATCCTGCCGTCTGAGCTCCTGTAGGCTCCGTACCTGTTATTGTCTCAGAGGGAGACAGAAATGGGGTGTGGCCCGGCTGCCACGTCCAGCTGAATGTGTTGCGCACTGCAAAACCCTACGGGGGTACCGTTTGCAGCCTCTTTCGTGTGCAGTGCACGACATCAGCTGCCCTGATATAAGAGCTTGTGAGCAAAGATACCAACCTCATGGCACCCCTGCCCTCCCTTCCCCCAACCCCCCACCGCCAGGCCGGGCCTCTCTCAGAGCAAAGCGCTTGCTTACCCAGCCATCTGGCTTCAGGTCACCATCTCTTGTCCCAGCCAGCAAGGGCCCAGATCACCTCGTTAAAATCATTACCCCCTAAGGGGTTAAACATGTGCTGCTGACCCCGTCCAGCCGCCTGATTCAGAACGCTTGGCCCGGGATCAGTACACATTACGGAGCAGATTCAGAAATTCCATCTGAAAACAACAGCGAGGCTGTCCCTGCCGGGTGACGAGTGATTGGCCGGGTCCCGGCTTTCACGGCAAATCCCAGGGATTAGGCGCTCTCTCTTCTCCCGGAGGCACAGCCCGCCCGTCACCCCAGGGCCACACCCTGGCTAGCAGCCAGCTTGTTTCCCAGGGTGATGGCCCAGCCGCCTCTGGGCCCGGGATGGGCTGCGGCCTGACTTCACCCTGAGGCTGGAGGCCTCACTGAGGGAAGTAGGAGGTGGAGGGGAGGGGGTCCCTCGGAGGGGACTGGATGGAGTTGAGAGGCACAGACATTTCTTGTGTCCCCTGTGCTGGGATCCTGTGGAGCAGAGATGGGGTGAAGGCACCGGGCCCAGCGCTATGCCTGACCGCGTAACCATATGAAAGGGCAGCTGGATTGGGGGCTCTCAACCCCCAATTTCACAGGCACAGACTCTCAGAGGCGCCCCATCACACAGCTGATGATGCCCCCCGGAGCTCCCCCAGGCTCACGCCGGGCCCCCAGAGGGCTCACTGGGGCTCAGCGCTTTTAGTCCACCCGAGCGAGGCACGCAGGGGCCACGGGGAACAGCAGGACACCGCCCTGTTCCTGCCCGGGCTGCCTCAGTGGCCCCAAGTGGCATGCTGGGCATTTGTCCTGCACTCAGGGCCTCCGCCCCAGGAGGGACCTCCCCATTCCACCCCCCAGCTCAGCTTTCTGGACCAAACCCAAGCCAGCAGCCCAGGACTCGGCCGGGGAAAGTCAAAGGTTGCCGCCCACACGAGCGGCCCCCTCCGCGGCCACCTCGGGGAGGGAGGGGACAGCGTGGTGGAGAGGACGACACAAGAGAAGCCACACGGAGCCTCGCGTCTGAGCCCCCGGACAGGCTTCGTGGTGGGTCTCAGCTGGTGATGCGGCTTGAGAGCTTGGTGGGCCGGACAGCTCTGTGTTCCTGCGCGGTGGGGCCGCCGTGGGTGGGACTGTCCCGGCCCCGGCAGGAGGGTGGAAGGAGACAAAACTCAAGACACTGGCCCTGCTGGTGGGCCAAGGTGCCCGGAGACTCGCCGGCCTGGGGGCGTCTGTGAGTTCCCGCCCCCGCGCCTGCTTGGTCCCCACGGACCAAGGCCTCAGGTCACTGCTGTCCAGACACGCAGAGCAGGTGGAAGGCAGCAGGGTCACAGCGGTGTCACGGTGTCACAGAGGGTGCAGAGAGGGGCGAGAGGTGGGAAGTACGTTCGTCCGTGAACCCCGGGTCACCCAGAGGGCCCAGCCCGGCGCCTGGTGCAGGGCGGGATTCCAGCGATCGGCCAGGACTGGGGCTGGTGGACTGAGGGCAGGGACAGTGTGGGGACGGAGGACCCCCTTGTGACTTCCTGAGAAGGCCAGCTGTGGGTCCCGGGACCCCGAGATGCTGTCCTCGCGAGCCTCGTCCGGCCTCACGACCCCACCCGCACCTGGACCGTGTGTCACATGGGGCTGCTTGTGACAGACGGCCTCCACCTGTACCTGGCTGCACGGTCCCACGGGCACCCGCTGAGCCTGGTCAAGTGTCCTCTTCTCTAAGCAAAAGGTGCTCTAACCACTTGGCTCTGAAAGCCGGGAGCCAGGGACGCCCACGGCCAGTTGTGGCTGGGACTGCCGGC
The DNA here is from genome assembly GCF_022837055.1 of Prionailurus viverrinus. NCBI lineage: Eukaryota > Metazoa > Chordata > Mammalia > Carnivora > Felidae > Prionailurus > Prionailurus viverrinus. Next base: position 135,355,216 of record NC_062567.1, read on the forward strand.
TTTTAAACCCCTCCTCCCCGGCTGGAGAGACGTCCTCAGTCTAGGCCTGTCCTTGTCCTCCTCGGCGCTCAGCACTCTTGTCCCTTCCCCTCCCTTCCCCTCCCTCCACTGTGCGCAAGCCACACCAGCCCAGGCCTCAGACCCCAGACACTCCGTGGCCTCTCCCTTCTTCCAGACTTCAGCCATGACGTTCAGCTGTTTCTCCTCTGGGTAAACTCCTACCCATCCCTCAGAGCCCAGGGCAGGGTCATCGCCTCTTGCACGCCCTCCGCACCCCTGCAGGCAGAGTACTGAGCTACTCCGCCCCGCACCCCCACAGCACCCTGGATGGGCCCTTTGGGACTGTTCTCATATCCCTTCTTCCAGCAAATAATGTCTGTGTCCTGTGGGGGTAGGTCCTAGTCCAGGGGACACGGCAGTGACCAAGACAGACGGACAGACGTGAATCCTTGCGAGAAACTCATTTTATTCCAGAGGGGAGGCGCAGAGAGAAACAAGCAGAATACGTTCACAGTCAGCGGGTGGTGAGGGCTACACAGAGGTTCTGGAGGGGAGGAGGGGCGGGTGGGGTGTGGAGGGGAGGAGCCACTTTAAATCTGGTGGAGACAGTCGTCTAACACCCCAAGGAGCTGAGGCAAAGAGCCACACAGAGATGTGAGGAAGAGAGCATATGCAAAGTCCCTGAGGCGGAGGGAACAGCACGTGCAAAGTCCCTGGGGCAGAGGTGAGCCTGGTGTGTTTGAGCCACAGCAAGGAGACCAGTGTGGCTGAGCCAAGGCAGGAGCTGGTGGCTGGTGGGGCAGGGTCTTGAGGCTGTTGTGAGGCCTCTGGCTTTTGCACTGGGTGAGCTGGGAGCCACGTGAGGGTCTCAAGGTGAAGAGTGAGGTGACCTAACGCCTTAAAGTCTCCCTCTGGGTGTGGAGCCGGGACTCTCACAGCAGCCTGGACTGAGGCAGCAGTGGCTTCGGCCACGTGGGTCCAGCAGAAGGCGTGAGAGGGAGACAGATTCGGGGCGAAATTGGAAGGGAGTGCCACGTTTTGCTCACCCGTTGGGTGTGGGTGGATAACCCCACAGATTTTGGCCCCGAAGAGAGGAGATCGGTGTTGCCGTCTGCCGAGACGGGAAGGCCGTGACGTGGCAGCTTGGAGGAGGCCAGGAGTTCGCTCAGAACCTGGGGATCGAGGCGCCACAGCCCCGAGGCAGTGAGAAGTGGTAATCGATGAGCCTGGGAGACGTTAGCGTGTGGATGGTGGCCGGAGCCCCGAGACCCTGCGAGCTCGCCGTGGGAGCGAGTGTGGACACAGAAGCCGCCAGGACGGGGCGCCACAGCCCTCACGCTCAAGGTGGGGGATGGCAGGCGAGCCTGGAGCCCTGATGTCCCGGGAGAGGGAAGGGCGTTTGCAGAAGGACGGGTGCACCCACTGGATTTGGTTACACCCAGGCCCCTGGTGACCTCGGCCACGCCCTCCCCGTGGACACAGTGGAAGGGAGACACTCGGGGCAGGAGCGCCGGAGGCTCCTTCTAGAAAATCTAGAAGATCGTCTGCTGTGAATGGGAGCAGAGAAGTGCCCGTGCTTGCGGCGGGCACGCGGCGGTCATGGCCTCGTGGGTTCTCGCCTGGCTGGACGTGAACTCCACGAGGCAGGGGCTCATCTGTGCAAGGCCCGCTCCATCACACGCGCACATGCGCACACCCCCGCATGCGCGAGGAGGCCCCCCGGGCCCGGCAGGCTGCAGGACCACACAGACCTGCCCGCTTCCAGCGTCACCACGGGGTTAGAGCGAGCCCAGAGCCGCCCCTTCGTGTCCCCCGAGGTTCTCCCGGGGACCGTCTGTGTCCAGCCAGGATGACTTGCGACTCTCTCCTCCCGCTGCCGCCGTGCGCCTTTGGGGGGGGAAGTCTTTGATATCACCGGGCGTGTTCGTAAATATTCCCCGTTTTAAAGCAAAAGCAAGAACGAAGCCAAACAGCCACAGAGGCATGTTGTGCGACGTCCGAAGGAAAGTGTGGGGACGACCCGCATCTTCCGAAGCCTCGGCTGACAGCCATAAATACGCACAGGACGCAGACACCCCCCCATCACCCGTGATCGCGAAGAGCGTTGCCTGCAGCCTTGATGTCGGGTGTTTCCAGAAGGGCCCTGCGAGGAACGTCCGCTCCGTGGCCGAGACCGGGGACCCCCAAGTGGCGTCCTGGTCATCGCTGCCATCAGACCCATAGCTGTGACCCTCCCTCGTCCGGCACGTTCCAGATGCTACTTGCAGAACCTCTAGGAGACTTGCTGCATCTCCGGATGAGGAAACGGAGGCACGGACTCAGGGGGGCACGCGGGGTGTTGGGACTCCACGTGGGGCTCCTGGGCCGTGACCTTCCTGTGTGACCTCGGGCCGGGCAAAGCCCTGCTCTTTGAGGTCCAGCCCCAGCCCTGAAATTCCTCTGCCTCCACATGTCTGAGCACCCCCCACCCCCAGCTCTTCTGGGCGGGCCGGCCGGTCCTTCAACGTCCAGCCGAGACTGACTCCCTCGGGTGAAGCTTCCACGAGCTCCCGGGGCCCGGTCTGGGGTGAGCACTTCTCCCGGAGCCTCTTTGCTTACTTTCCCAGCCTCGCCACCCCACCCTCTGTGTCTGACTTCGGCGGGGGGCCCGGAGCTCCGCGAGGACCCACACCAGCGCCGGTCGGTGTTCGTAACCGCGGCACCGGGCGCGCTGCCTGCCCAGAGCCGGGGCTCCGTGCTTGCCGAAGGAATAAAGAAGAGAGGGCACGCGCCGCGGCCAGCTGCTGGGGCCTGGGGTTCTGTACCCAGCAGGTGCCCACCCGGCTGGCGTTCGAATTCCTCGGGGCCTTGGCTGCCTCTGAAGGAGGAGGGTGGTGCTGTATTACCCTCTGGAAAGTGGAGGGCAGAACTTGTCTGTGTCTGGGGTCCCCGGGTCTTTAATGCTAAGTCACGTCGGCAAGACTTGTGTGCACCCTGCCCCTTCCATAGCCTTTGGTCATCCTGGGGGGACTGCGAGGGGCTCGGCGTGGCCGGAGCAGAGAGCGCCAAGAAATCAGGCCGGACAGGGCGTGGGGGCCTGATCAAGGTGTATGCTCCACCCCCGCTGGGAGCCAGGGGCTGGGGTGGGTGGGATGTGATGTGTGCCAGGGCCTCGCACGACCCCAGAACTTGCGTTCTAGGAGGCCGGCTGTGGCCTCAGCCGGGGAGTGCATTGGGGGTGAGGAGGAAGGTGTTGGAAGGTCAGGCCCGGCCTGAGGTAGGGTGGGGCTGCGGCTGGAGCAGACAGGAGGGTCTGGAAACTCCCGTGGATGGGCTTTGTCCGCCTGCCTAGCGATGGCGCGTCAGGGTTGGAAGCCAGGCGCCTGTTGACCTCCAGTCTCGCGTTCTCTGGAGGCTGGAGGAGGCCGGTGGATTTGGGGGCGGGGGGGCATCTGGGGAGATCCGAGCGGCTGGCGAGCTTGGGTCTGGGGCAGCAGGACCCCAGCAGGCAGGTGGGAGGGGCAGGAAAGGATTGCCCATCCCTCCCTTCAAGGGCACACTTTTGGCCAAGTCGGTGCAAGTCAGTACATCAGATGGCCAATCCCTTCCAGAAAAGCACCAGGCCTTCTCTTCCTCCGGTGGGCCACGCAGCTCGGTGGAAGGGGCGGTGGCCCAGGGCTGGCTCCCCGATGCCCAGACCTGACTCACTTCACCGCGCTGAGCCCGTGTTCTCCTCCAGGACGAACGAGGCTGACACAGGAGGACGAGAGGGTAGATGGGAATGGGCTTCGCGAGCACATTGGCAAGCGCTGCAGAGACGTCAGCTTCCGCATCGAGGGGGAAGGCAGGTCTATGCAGAGCGGCATTTCTTTCCAGATCTCTGGGGAGCTGCCTTAGCTCACGGGAGGCCTGTGGCGGGGGCACATTTATAACGATCAAGAAATACGGACGGTGAGTTCTGCTGAGACATGTTGGGAGCCATTTGGTATTTTAATTTTTTTCAATGTTTATTTATTTTTGAGAGAGAGAGACAGAGAGACAGAGAGTGAGCAGGGGAGGGGTAGAGAGAGAGGGAGACGCAGAAACTGAAGCAGACTCCAGGCTCCGAGCTGTCAGCACAGAGCCCGACGCGGGGCTCGAACTCACAAACCGTGAGATCGTGACCTGCGCCGAAGTCAGGTGCTTAACCAACTGAGCCACCCAGGCTCCCTGCCATTTGGCATTTTAAATATGGAGCCCAGACACCTGTCCCCCTTCCTCGCAAGCACCTGCCTGGGTGTTTCTCGGGGCGAGAAGTCAGGGCCGCGGGAGCTCCGTTCCTTCCTTGCCGACTACTTATGTGACTGCTTCATGGTTCATTCCTTTCTGCCAGATTTGCCCTATGTGTGTGACTCAGCCAGGGAAAGCACATTCCGGAAGCTTCCTCCACATCATGCAGCACCGTGAGGGGGGAGGAGACACAGTGGGACGGGAAGGGCTGGGCTTTGGGGTCAGTCCCAGCTGGCAGGCATCCGGACCTGTGAGCCGTGTGACCTGGGGCATCTGGGCTCTCAGAGCCCACTCTCCTCCCCCTGGGGAAGGGAGGTGATGTCCGTTCGCGACAGCAGTATGATGAGGACCCAAGAAGCCACGGGCATGTGGGATCCCCCCATCTCCCTTCCCCTTGGCCGGCTCTGTTCCCTCTCCCAGCCCATCCATGCTCTAGTTTTGTTTTGTTTCTCCAAGTTGTCTCTACACCCAACGTGGGGACTCGAACTCGTAACCCTGAGATCAAGAGTCTCATGCTCCACTGACTGAGCCGGCCAGGCGCCCCACATGGTAGTTTTTTCTCTTTGTCTGTACCAGCAGTATATCTTCATTTTCTCGAGTTTTCCTTTTTGCCCTTGGTCTGTGCTGTTAATCCCCGTCTGCGGGGATCATTATTTCCACCAAGGAAACTTCCCTGAGACGCGAGTGATGATGTGCTCCTTCCCCGTTGCCGTCGCGTTTGTGTTTGGCAAGACCTCGTGGCTCTCCTCTGAGCTCCTGGGTCATGGCCCCGGCACCTCGTCCTCACGGGCCGGCGCTCTGCCTTCCTCCCTGCTTCTGGCTCCGCGTGGCAGCTGCCCAGGCCGGACAGTGAAGCCTGGCTCTCGCTTGTCCCCCTTTCCTGTGTGTTCCCCCCGACAGTCTCCTTTCTGGGTGATCATTTTCAACCTTACAGATTGTGCTTAATGCTTTGGTGTTCAGTTCGTTCATTCATTCATTCATTCATTCATCCAGCAAGTGTTGGTTAAGCGCCACCTATGTGTCAGGTTCAAAGTGGGCCGAAGTGTCCCACAAACCAGAGATACGAGAACGGCCAAGAGAGACGTGCCATTGGCCTCCAGACTCACACAGCAGCGGGGAGACCGATAGTCACCAAGCAAGCAAATGACTATCACGTGGTTTCAAGCAGTGACAGCTTCTCACTCTTTGCTACGTCAACAGGTGACTCTTAACCTCTGTCTTTTCTAACCTGAATCTCTTTTAAAAAGCACAGTTAACTTCCACTGACGTGAGATAATCACAGAAGCCTCTTGATTCATCACCTTGCTTGTTAAAATCCTCTTCGACGTGCTGTTCACGCGATTACACTCGGTCAGTTAGAATCCCAGGGCTTCTGGGTTGAAGGCTGAGCTTCAGAAAGGATGGCGACTTACACAAGGTCACGCCGCTGGTCAGCGAGGAACCAGCAGGGGAACCCAAGGCTGCCGACGGCAGGTGTCTTTATAGACCGGCATCTCGTGTCAGGGACACAGGACTCACCCAGAGAGCTGGTTTTCATCCTTCCCAACACCTGGTGGACAATCAAGTGCCAACTAAGCAGCAGAGGCTGAGGGGCGGTGGCTTCAAGGGCCAGGAATGCAGACCCCAGACCGCACGAGGTGACGAAGGTCCCCCATCGGACCCGTGTGCCTCACGTCGCCGGACTCCTGGATCCCAGCACATCAGCTGCAATTTACAAAGCAGAGACCAGACATGAAGGTGAAGTGCCCGAGGGGGCCTACATTTTTCAAAGGGGGGAAAAAAGGCTTAATTATATCTTTAGGAGGCACAGACACGCCAAGGAATACCAGCAACGTCTGACAGCCGAAGCAGAAATGCCAAGGACGAGGATTTGGAAGATTAACACAGTTGAACTCGGCACCGTGGCCTTTTTTTTTTTCTGGGGCTCTGGAAAGCTGAGGAGGTAAACACCCCAGCAGGTGAGGTGGACGTACGAGGCAAGACGGAAACGTGCCTCTCCCTTTGGCCTGCCTTTTGCTGCCAGGGTGGTCATGAGCTACTGTCCCTCAGAGTTTTCCGTGGCCCCTCTTCCCTTCAGGATGGAGTTTCGTCTTCCTTGCTAGATTGTGGGGGACCTCAGGGACTGATGTCTCATCTTCCTCTGCCTTTATCCCACTCAGTAATCGTGACGGAGCTCCTGCTCTGTCCTGCCCCAGGCCCTGTGCTGGGGACAGCGGGGACAGAGAAGAACAAAGTGCAGATGTGCCCCAGAAAGGGGAGCTGGCTGTGACTGCGGTGGGCAGATGTGGCGTTACGGCCGAGGGAGAGCGGGTACCGGGTACTCCCAGGGCTAGGGAGGCTTCATGAAAGAGGACGTAAGCAGTCCAGCTGGTCCCCAGGGCCTGGCACATGACAGATGCCAATATCATACCTGCAGAATCAAGTCGATGGCTGGAACCAGCCCCGGTGGAGGCTTTCCGATCTCAGTGGTGACACGGATGGGCACCGTGTGTCTCTAGTCCCTCCCTGGTTTCTCTGCAGTAGGAGGGCTGGTGGTGGCTCTGAATGCACACTCCTCTGGAACAGTGGTGGGGAGGAAGCCAGGAGATGGATGCACCCCAGATTCCTGGTTCTGCAAGACTGACGGGGTGGGAGGTCCCAGGAACAGCCTTGACCACCTCCTCAGCCTCGTCTGCCTGTCTCTCCCCAGGACTGACACTGTTCCCAGAACTGGCCTGAACCGTCATACTTTTGGGGTTTGCACATGTCCTTCGTGCTTTCTAGGCTCGTAATTATTTCTCAAAATCCAATGTAATGTCTGTGGAATCTTCCTTAAACCTGCCCTGTGCAGAATGACCTCTGTTGGGTGGATGAGCAGATGGATGGTGGGTGGATGGATGAGTGTGTGGATGGATGGATAGATGGATGGATGGATGGATGGATGGATGGAGGATGGGTGGATGGATGCGTGGGTGGATGGATGGATGGGTGGGTGGATGGATGGATGAGTGTGTGGATGGATGGATGGATGGATGGATGGATGGATGGAGGATGGGTGGATGGATGGGTGGATGGATGGATGGATGGATGGAGGATGGGTGGATGGATGGGTGGGTGGATGGATGGATGGATGGATGAATGGATGGATGGAGGATGGGTGGATGGATGGTGGGTGGATGGATGGATGGATGGATGGAGGATGGGTGGATGGATGGGTGGGTGGATGGGTGGGTGGGTGGGTGGATGGGTGGGTGGATGGATGGATGAGTGTGTGGATGGATGGATGGATGGATGGATGGATGGATGGGTGGATGGATGGGTGGATGGATGGATGAGTGTGTGGATGGATGGATGGATGGATGGATGGATGGATGGAGGATGGGTGGATGGATGGGTGGGTGGGTGGATGGATGGGTGGGTGGATGGATGGATGAGTGTGTGGATGGATGGATGGATGGATGGATGGATGGATGGATGCCCTCTTTTCCCATCCTGCAAGAGTTCAGCCGTCCTTTGAAAATCAGATCACATTTAAATTGGAAATGGGATGCGTTTTGCCGCCGCGAGTCATTTCTGAGGAGGTAGAGGGTTTGCTCGTGCTTGTTCTGTTTCTGATTTTGAAGGTTGCTATTTTTATGTTTGAGTTTATTTATTTATTTTGAGAGAGACAGACAGCGTGAGTGTTGGAGGGGCTGAGAGAGAGGGAGAGAGAGAATCTCGAGCAGGCTCTGCACCGTCAGCGTGGTGCCCGATGCGGGGCTCAAACCCATGAAACTGTGAGACTGTGACCTGATCAAACCAAGAGTCAGCCGCTTAACTGACAGAGCCGCTCACACAGCCCCGAAGGTTGCTATTTTTAATCCGTGTTTCACAGAAGAGGAAATTAAGACCCAGGAAAGTTAACAAACCCTTCTGGGGCCGTAACTGCTGTTCTCTGTGCCCGCACTGAGCCACAGGACAGCCCATCATGTTCTCTCCAGATTTACGTAGCCCAGCGCTTGGCACACACAGGCACACCGGACACTTCTGTGGGTCTGAACTGTTAATGCTGTTCAAATGTGTGTGCGTCATTATTTGATAATATTTATAGTTTACATATAAATTTGTAATAAGCACATTTTATATGTTTTATGTAACATTCATAAACATATCTACATAACATAAGATATACAGATATGTATAAGTTTATATAAATTTAAGATATATGACTATATATTTATACATAATATTTATATGTTAGATTTTAACATATTTTAAATAAGTATATTTACATATTTCCTATTATGTAGTTATATATTTGGCATTATATAATACCTATGTAATATAGGATGCCTGGGTGGCTCAGTCGGTTAAGCACCAACTCCGGCTCAGGTCATGATCTCATGCTTTGTGGGTTTGAGCCCCGCGTCGGGCTCTGTGCTGACAACTCAGAACCTGGAGCCTGCTTTGGATTTTCTGTCTCCTTCGCTCTCTGCCCCTCCCCCACTCACACACTGTCTTTCTCTCAAAAATAAATGAACATTAAAAAAACAAAAGTTCTCAGGCTCCCCCAGCCTCTCACCTCTTCCTTGAAGATCTGGAAACTCTGAGTACTGGGAGTGTAGTCTTAACCTCAGCCCCAAGGACGGGTGACGTCCGCAGGTAACCCAGGCCCCTGAGGCTGGTGGGCACCACTGTGGGGCTGAGGCCAGGAGGGAAGAGAAGGTGACACTGATCAGGGCACAGCGGGTGCTGGACTGCCTGGGGGGGGGACAGGGAAGCATGCTTGACTCAGCACCTGTGAGCCCCCACTGAGCTGGCCCAGACTCTGTACCCCGGGAGGGGTGGGTGGGAGTGGCCGGGTCATCAGGGGCCGCTGGCACATGGAGGGTGGTGACAAGCCCACGTCTTCAGCAGCGAGCTGAAGATGTTCGTGGGCGTTCACCCAGGACAAAGCTACAATGTCACCACCGGGCAGGGGCAGAGAAAGGGTGCTGACAGCCTGCAGAATATCTCTCCATCAGAGCTGAAGCCCTTGTTTACTTAGAATAGCCTGGAATCCCACGCCGGCCGCCGGGCATTTCATTTTTGAAACACAAGCCCAGAGAGTGAAAGGGGGGATGGCACTCCCAAATTCCCCTTCTGAGCATGAACTTGGTGTTCCTGACCGGGAGCCAGCGCTGGTGCGGGAGGCCTTCTCCAGCCTTCTATGTGGGCCCCAGGGGCCTCACCGCGCTGCCTCGTGCGTGCTTCCTAAGTCGGCGGCAGGGATGTTTGTAGAAACCAGCCTGGAATCGGCAGTCGATGCCGCAAACAATCCGTGGCGAATTCTCAGCATGTGGTTGTGGAACTTCAGGCTCCAAGCTTGCTCTGGGTCACGTGACTGGCAGGTGCTAGCCCACGCTTCCCACCCCGGCCTTCAGCTGCAGATCAGCCACAGAAGTGGCCGTAGAGTACTTCCAGGGAGCCGCCACCCCCCCCCCTTATCACATGACCTTGGACAAGTCCTAGCATCAGAACAGGTGGGATGGAGAAAGTCCCCTGCAGGGACTGAGGCTCAACGAGCCTGCAGACTTTGCTTGCGTTGCTTCGTCTGTCGGGAGGAACGCCTCCTCCAAGAAGCCCTCCCTGACTCCCCCAGACTTCACCTCCTCCATTCTCCCCTGCTGGACTTCTCTCAGCCCTGCACTTACTTAGATCCTCCACCGGCTTTGAAGCCAGGATTCTATTATTTTCTCTGTCTCACTGAGAACAGCTCCTGGTGCCTATGGGAGAAGGCATGAATGCGTGGGGAGGTGAGGAGGGGAGCCCTCGGTCTGGCGGGGAGGTCGCCCTGCGCATCTCGGCCAGACGCTGTGCTGGGTCGCCCGGATCACGCGGTGCAGAAGCACGGGGTCACATGGTATCATTTGCTCCCTGAGGAATCGGAGGCCCAGAGAGGGCTGCAGTCTTTCCGCAGCCCAGCGAGGCTAACGCCCACCCTAGCCTCGTGTGTCTCGTCCCAGAGTGCGGGAGAGTTCTCTCCGGGCCTTTGGCCGTCCCGCAGAGGCGAGGAGGTGCCGGCAGGGCCCGGAGACAGGGAGGTGGCCAGGCGCAGGGGAGGAGGCCTCCAGTCATGGCCTTCGTGTGGTCCCTCCCCTGGTCCAGGGAGGGACAGTCGTGTCCTGGGCGCCCGCTCCACGACAGGCCCTCTTCTGGGCTCTTTCGAATCCCCCGTCAGGAAAATGACTGTGGTGAGCTCACCGTCCTATGCCACGCAGGGGACTCCAGCGTCCGGCTCAGAGTGGGGCTCGACGCGGTCTAAGACGCCTTCCGTTCTCTCCCCAGGTGTCGTGCGCCAAGTACGGCCCATCGTGGGCCCGTTCCATGCCGTCCTGAAGCTGGAGATGAACTACGTGGTCGGGGGGGTGGTGTCCCACCGAAACGTCGTCAACGTGCACATCTTCGTCTCCGAGTACTGGTTCTGAGGGCCCGTCCTGGCGCCGCCACGCCTCCGGGCCAAGTCCTTGCTCCGGCCACCGTGCCCGCCCTGCCGAGCTCTCTTAAGTTTTTGTTTGTAATGTCAGGCCCGCACGTATTAAGCTGCGGCCAGATGAACAAGTTCATCTCCTGTGTTTCGGTATTTAAATAGCGAGCCCAATTACTCAACTGTTTGTTGAAAACCTTGCTTGTTAGTATTATTTTCTTCATGCAGAGGTCAACGTTTGCTCCTTTCTGTGCCTGTGGGCTGGGCCTTGCGAAGGACCCAGGAAGGAAGGGCGTTTTTCGGGGGGCAGCCAGTCCAGATGCCGAGAGAAAACCAGTTCTTGCACTGACTGTACGAAATTTGACGTTTGGTACTTTTTTTTTTTTTTTTTTTGTCAATCGGGTGTTTTACGCCCAACGATGGGGCTGCGGTAGAGTAGCAGATATGACCAGTTCTGCCCAGAAGCTGCATAACACGATGCCCCGGGGAGCACTCAGAAGGTGCCCTACGGTTCTGTTGAAACAGAAAAGGGAGAGGCACAGCCTGTTAGGTTTGTGTGCGAGCCGTGCGTGTTCACCAGGGGAATGGCTGGACTTTCTCGGCACCTGCATCCGTCCTTTCTTATCATAGGGGGGGAAAATAAACAGTTTTGCGAGCCTCCCCATGGCCTGTGCCTGACAGTCTTTCAAGAAGAGGGCTCTCCAAGTGCCTGGGAATGTCCCCTCAGGCCTTCTCAGAGACCCCGCCTCCTGGGGAGGTTCTGGGGGTGGGGCCCAGCACGTATTGAAACAGCTTCCCACCCGTGTCCCTTCCGATACGACGCCCACCTCTGAGAAGTGTGGCTCGAGCCCACCCTGTGCCCCACGACCAGGCCTGCTAGGCAAGACACGGAGCCCCAGCGTCTGATAGAATTGCTTGAGGGATTCTGGTCCCTTCTTGAAATCACTGCGGAGAAATAACAATTCTCTTCAGCAGGAAAGAGGGGCCACCAGTGTGCACTGAGTCCCCCCCCCCCCCCGCCGCCCCCATGCACTTGGCACGTGGTGCCTCATCCACGGCTCCCAGAGCCCAGTGAGGTGGGCACGATCGTACGCAATTTCGAGATGAGTGAACAGAGCTCAATTGCCTAAGTCACACAGCTTTTCAGGGACAAGGGATTCAAATTCAGTTTATTGGATGCCAAGCTCCGCAAAGCTCTGGGTCAGAAGAATCGTGGACAGACTGGGTTTCTAGGGTGTCCCGTTACTGCCAGCATTGATGGTGGAGCCAAGGTGCAGCCTGTGCCCTGAGGCGCACTGGGACGCGCGGGGACGTGGCAGTGGGGTCCCTGGCTCCCACACATGCCTCTCCTCCAGCCCCTGCCCAGATGTATCCCATCTTCTTAGGTATGGATGCCCCTTGTGGCTCAGCGCCTCTCTCCTCCTATATCCCAGCTCATCTCGGCAGCCTGGACCCTGGCACTGGTTGAGATCTCAGCCCCACGTGGGACTTCGCCCTCGTTGGGATTTCAACGTGGCCCCAGTTCTGCAGAATGTGGTCTCTAGCCACCTTCGGGAACTCCCCGCGTTTCTGAGGTCGCTCATTTGGGGGGCACTGGTCTGTGAACGTCAGGCCCGGGCCAGCCAGGCACAAGAGCTGCTGGGGCCTGGCCGTCTCGAAGTGGTGGGGCGGGGGACAACAGGTGTGGGACTGGACAATCCAGGGAGCCATCTGAGCGGCTCTGGAGACCAGTGATTTGGGGTCTTGGCAGATAAGCGGGGGCGGGGAACCTGGGGTCTGATCACGGGAATGGAAGCCTGGGGGTGAAGGGGAGGAAATGAGAGGCCGTTGGCGTTCTGGTTTCCTGCCTGGAATTTGGGGGCGGGACGGAGGCGGGTTGAGGGTGGGGGGCAAGTCTGCAGGAGCCAGGCAGCTCTGGGCCCAGGCCCTTAGAGGGGGAGGTATCTCCTGCTCCCTGAGGCCTGGGGTGGGAGTTGGGGGGGAGGTACTGCAGGGCCGAATGGGAAGGGAGAAACGAGGACCCCTGGAACAGGGGCCTTCCCACTCTCTTTATAGGAGTTAGAGTGGGAGCTGCCATTGGTGGGCAGGGCCAAGCCCCCTGCCACCGATTGGCTCTCGGGAGAGCACGTGACTCAAGCTGGCCAATCAGCCCTTCCCGAGAGTGCGCTCTGGGGCGTGGGAGCCAGCCGAGGGGAGGCAGAGAGGGGACAAGGAGCTGCCAGGTGGAGATGCGGAGGGGAGGAGAGGGAGCCGGGCGCCTGTCCCGCCTGACTCGGGGAGCCAGAGAGACCGGCTCGGGCCTCCTCACCTTGGGAGGGCCCAGCAGCGTGACTTACTGGCATCTGCCCAGCCTCAGTTTCTGCATCTGGAAAGCGGAGGCGATAATCGCTGCCCGGCCGCCCTGCCCTAGACGGCAGTGAGCAGCGCCGGCTGGAGACGCAGGGCACGAAAGTGCTGCCTACCTGTGTGTAATCTTAATTCACTCATCGTCCAGAGTGGTGACGAGGAGGGCGAGGATCGCGATGGCCACTGTCAATCAAGCCACACCAATTCCCTGCGCAAGTACGGCGTCTTTCTGCTTCTGCATTTTCTTAACCATCCGTGAGAGCACAACTTCTATTGCATATCGTGCTCCGGGCTGGGCACCTGGTGGACCACTAAGGATCCCATTGGTCTTGCAAAGTAATGGCTGCCGGGGCCCAGCTTCGGCTGCATCAGGGGACCAGCTAATGTGAACCCGCAGTGCCTCCGCGCCCCAGACAACAGGGGTCCCTTAGAACAAAATAATTGAGGGGAATCGCTAAAGGGAAAGCAAGTTCAGGAGAGGGCAAACGCACACCGACACCAGACCGAATCATTTTTGCTGACTTGGTAGAGAAGAAACTTGGAGGGAAGGTTCCAGAAGGTCTTGTGCTGTACTATTCTACCAGAAAGCTGCGTCCGTTTTGAATGAAGGGAACTTATGCTAACGTTCAGAGGAGCACGGCAGCGTTGTGCCTGGGTCGCCTGGTGTCCTGGAGGGGCCGGTGTAGATGGGGGCAGGGCCACCCGTCACCTGGAGCCCAAGGAGGTAAGCCGGCTTTCCTAAGTCCCCACAAGGTTCTCAGGTTTGTTCAGGTGAAAACACCTGGAAACCATGCTGCGTTCTTTCATTCCCAGTATTTTGTCGTGACAATTTTCAAACATACAGCAAAGTTGAACAAATTTTACAGTGAGTGCCGGGATTCTATTGGTAACATTTTACAAGATCAATTTGCACTTTGGTTTTAATGTTTATTTTTGAGAGAGAGAGAGAGAGAGAGAGAGAGAGAGAGAGAAAGAGAGCATGAGCAGGGGAGGGGCAGAGAGAGGGGGGACAGAGGATCCAAGCAGTCACTGAGAGCAGAGAGCCCGGTGCAGGGCTCAAACACACGAACCGCGAGATCATGACCTGAGCCTAAGTTGGACGCTTAACCGATTGAGCCACCCAGGTGCCCCAATTAGATGCCACATTTTGTTAGAGTCTAGTGTGGACGAGCAGTGGAGACAGAGACGCCAGAGGAGTCTGAACTGGTTTTGTGGGACGTGGCTTCGGCAGCAGGCTCCTTGCTCCCTCCTCTGTCAGGGACACCCAGTCTGCTTGTCCTGAGGCCACTTCCTGGACTGCAGCGGGACCGTCACCCTGAGCCGATTCAGATTCATATCCAGGACACTTCGCGTATTGTGTCCCCTTCCCTGGCTGTGCTGTGCTCGCCTGGGTGGCATCGGGGTCCCGGCAACAATTCTTCTCCTAGCGTGCTTCCCAGCGCCATTCACAGCGAAGGGGTGGGCTTCTAGGCGCTGCTCACCACCCTCCTGGAGGTGGAATAAGATGGAAAGTGACTCTTGAGTGACTGTTGAGGTCTCAAGGGAGAAACAGAGCACAGCAGAGCTTGCAGAATGTGGCCTTTAGGGAGTATGGTGACCGTCACCGTGACCCCGATGATAATCACGTTCCATTTCGTACAACTCCCGTTTCGTGCCAGGAACACCTCTAACTGTCCCCCAGCACGCATGCGCGAACGCACTTCCTCCTTAGCTCCTCAGCCAGGCCAGCTCGGGGCCATCTTCTCATAAGGAGACACCTGTCTCATCCCCTGGATGACCCTCTGCGCCCATCACTACAGAACTCACAGTGTGACCACCCATCCTGTGACCCCCCCCCATCATGTCTCCCTAATGCCAGGATCCCCAAGATACTGGATCTGTGACTTTACTTTTTAAAACTTTGTATTGGGACGCCTGGGTGGCTCCGTTGGTTGAGCATCTGACTCTTGATTTCAGCTCATGTCATGATCCCAGAATTGTGGGATTGAGCCCCGAGTCAGGCTCTGCACTAAGCATGGAGCCTGCTTAAGATTCTCTCCCTCTCTCTCTCTCTCTCTCTCCCTCTGCCTCCCGCCCCACTCAAAAAAAAAAAAAAAAAACCCTTGTTATTTTTGATCTCTTTTTAATGCATTATAGAGTGTATGAAAGCTTTCATACCCATCACCTGACTTCAACAATTACCAATTAACCACCTTTTTACTATTCCTCCTGGTCTCTCCCTTCTCTCGACTCCTTTTGTTTTCCCAGGAGTATTTTTTTTCAATAGACTTTCTTTTTTAGCACAGTTTTAGATTCACAGAAAAGGGGTGAAGATAGCACACGGTTCGCATACACCGGGCCCCCAGTCTCTCCACTGTAAATAGTTTCCATTAGTCTCGTACGTCTGTTATAATCAATGAACCCCTATTAATGCATTATTGTTAACTAAAATACGTACTTTAGTTTGGTTCCCTTGCCTTGTACTTAATATCCTTTTGGTGTTCCAGGACCCCATCTAGGACACCACGTTACATGTCATTGTCATGTCCCCTGAGCTCCTCTGGGCTGTGACAGTTTCTCACACTTTCCTTGTTGTTAATGACCTTGGCAGTCTTGAGGAGTACTGGACAGGCATTTTGTAGGACGCCCCTCAGCTGGGCTTTGTCTGATGGTTAGACTGGGTTATGGGTTTGGGGGAGGAAGACCATGGAGGGGAAGTGTCCTTCTAACCCATCATAGCAGGGCACCTGCCATCAACATGACTGATAACGGTCAACGCTGACTTTCGTCATCCGGGTGAGGTGCGTCTGTCAGCCTTCTCTGCTGTGAGGCCGCTCTGTCCTCCTGTCCGTTCTGTCCTCTTTGGGAGGAAGTCACTACACACAGCCCAGCCTTAAGGAATGAGAGATTACTCTCCAACATCTTGAGGGCAGAGTGCAGGGAGTATTTTAAAGCAAAGCCCAGGCATCGTGTCGCTTCGTGTTTAAATACTTTAAATACTGTGTTAATATACATTTCTAATGATAAGGGCTTTTATTTTTCTAAGTTTATTTATTTATCTTGAGAGAGAGAGAGAGAGAGAGCAGGAGGGGCAGAGAGAGAGGGAGAGAGAGAATCCCAAGCAGGCCCCGTGCTGTTAGCGTCACTCACACACACTTTTGTATAAACGTGTTCAGAGCAGCTGCGTCCATGACAAGCCAAAGGTTGCCTGCAGCCACCAGAAGCTGGGAGAATCCTGGAAAGAATCGTCTCTCAGAGCCTCCAGAAGGAGTTAACCTTGCCGACACCTTGATTTCTGGCCGCGGACCCCCCAGAACTGGGAGAGCGCGGATGGCTGCTTTTTTAAGCCATTAAGATTGTGGTGATTTGTTACAGCAGGAAACCTGGGAAACTGATACTCTGTGTGTGTGTGTGTGTGTGTGTGTGTGTGTGTGTGTGTGTACATATATGTGTACGTAAATTTTCCAAATTCCTGCTCAACAATACATCTCTTGGTGTATACATTTTTTGGAGAGCATAGATAGTGAATTAATACTGCTATTTTCTCATATTTTGCAAAAACGAGGCATCCCGACTGTGGGTACACGTACCTCGCGTGTCCCTTTGGTCTCAGCCTTGAGGACAGCGGCTTCATCGGGGGCCCCTGTGGCCCTGGGATTTGCTACCAGAAGGGGGGGCACGGGGCACAGGGGATCGCCCACCTCAACACGACTGGTGCAGTGAAACCAAGCATCCTAGCGACAGCAAGGAGCCCAGAAGGAAAAGTGCAGCCGAAATTCCATTTGGAGAATTCAACCGCGATTCGCCGTGTCCGCGGCCCAAGGTGCCGCAATTTAATTATTAAACATTACGGGGCATTAGAAAGGTGATCCATTTTAAACACGGCCTGCTTTATTAATATCTGTGGCAGCTCCTGCATGAATCGGTGTCATTTGAGTAAGCAATGGTGCTAGAATTACGCACGAAATTATGTACGGGAAAGGGTCAGCAGTCAAGTCAGAGAGAAGCGATTACTTTGAATCATTGAAACCTCCCGCATTGGGTCCCCCAGCAGATAAATGTCACCCTGGCTGGTTCCTGTTGGTTTTCTGCGGGCACTTAGCTACCACCCCATGAGCTGGCTGTCTTCTGGATGGTGTCTTTGGTGCCCCGTGAAATAAGCACACGTCTCTTCCTGGATGGGCCCCCTCGCTGAGCCACCCTAGACCCGCTCACGTCAACTGCCCTGGCCTCCGGGTCCCGCTCCTTCCCAGTAACTTGCTCCTTTAGAGCAAAGCACCCCGGAGCCAGCCCCTCTGCTTTGTTTGTGAGACCCTGCATCTCGTCCCTCCATCCGCTCCCTTCAGTTCATTCATTCATTCATTCATTCATTCCTTCAGTCAGTCAATCACCTCACTTCACCCCCTCCCACTGGTGAGTCATTTCACCTGCGTCTCCCCCCAGCTGCCGGGCTGGCCCTCCAAAACCCAGACCGGAAGGAGCTCCTCCTGGTCCTGGATCCTTCAGAGGCTCCCACACCAACCTCACGGTGCGGCTACGGGACCCTTCCCATGGGGCACCACCCTTACTTCCCCCCACCGCCCACCCACTCTACACGAGGTCCAGACGCACAGAACGTGTTCGCACACACAGATCCTTCCACTTGGGGTAACAATGCTTCCACCTTCTCTGCCTGGTGAACTTCTCCTGACCCTCCGAGACCCAGCCTAAAACGCCCACGGTTTTAGGTACACACCCAAAGGAATCGAAAGCAGGGACTCGCACAGATATTTTTACATACGTGTTCAGAGCAGTGTTCGCCACCGCTAAGAGATGGAAACAACCCAAGAGTCCATCAACAGATGAACGGATAAACAACATGTGGTCTATACATACGGTGGAATCTCGAACTAGAAAGTAGAGTAGAGGTCTCCAGGGGCTGAGCAGATGTCTTAGGGAGTCAGTGTTCCATGGGCACAGAGTTTTTGTTGGGGGTGGATGGAAAACTCTTAGGTATGGAAGGTCTATGTTCAACAATACCGTAAATGTATCTGATGTCACTGGTGTCCACTTATGAATGGCTGACCCCATAACTACCATGCCATGCGTATTTTATCATAATTTTTAAAGATTAAAAAAAAAGTTTTTTAATGTTTATTTTTGAGAGAGAGAGAGAAAGAGAGACAGAGTGCAAGCAGGGGAGGGGCAGAGAGAGAGGGAGACACAGAAGCCGAAGCAGGCTTCCGGCTCTGAGCTGTCAGCACAGAGCCTGACACGGGGCTCAACCCCACGAACTGGGAGGTCATGACCTGAGCCAAAGTTGGATGTTTAACCGACTGAGCCACCCAGGCACCGCTTAAGAATTTTTTTAAAGCAACCTCTATACCCAGCGTGGGGCTCAAACTCACAACCCCGAGATCAAGAGTCGCACACTCCATTGATTGAGCCAGCCAGGTGCCCCTGATTTAAAAAAAAAAAACTTTAAAAGAGAAATTCCAGATGCTCTGAGACACCTCCCTCAGTTTCCCAAATGTGACCAGTGCTTCCCTTCTCTGTGTATTTGGAGTCTTCCTGTGGTAGGCATTTGCTGAATCACACTTTAAATGTCCATTCATGGGTCGGGGCGCCTGGCTGGCTCAGTCGGTTAAGTGTCGGACTTTGGCCTAGGTCATGATCTCGGGTTCGAGCCCCGTGTGGGGCTCTGTGCTGACCGCTCGGAGTGTGGAGCCTGCTTCGGATTCTGTGTCTCCCTCGTTCTCTGCCCCTCCCCTGCCCACGCTCTCTCTCCCTCTTTCTCTCAAAAATAAACATTAAAAAAAATTTTTTTTAAATGTCCATTCATGGGGCACCTGGCTGGCTCAGTGACTTAAGGATCCGACTCTTGGTTTCAGCTCAGGTCCTGGTCTCACAGTTCATGAGTTCAAGCCCTGCATCGGGAGCCTGATTGGGATTCTCTCTCTCTCCCTCTCTCTCTGCCCCTCCCCTGCTCGCTCTCTCTGTCTCTCTCTCAAAATAAATAAATAGACTTTTAAAAAACCTATAAAAAATAAATAAATGTCTATTCGTGTGCCTGTCCCTTCCCAGAGAGCAAGTACCCCAAGAGCAGAGGCTCATCTTTGTTCTGACGTCCCCTGGCACAGTGTCGGGCACAGAATAGGAGCTCAGGAAGTGTTTTTTGGATGGAGAATGGAAAACCACTGTGCTGTGCACTGAATTGTGCCCCCATCCTGCCCCAAATCCGTATGTTGAAACCCTAACCTCCAGAGTGACTCTTTGGAGACGAGGCCTTTGTAGAAGTGATTCAGGGTCATCAGGGAGGGGCCCTGACCAGATAGGGTTCGTGTCCTTAGAAGAAGAAGAAAAGACACCAGAGATCTCATACGAACGTCATACATACACGATGCGAAGGTGGCCATCTACAAGCCAGAAGGGAGCGTCACCAGAAGCCAGTTTTTCGGCAGCCAGATCTTGAACTTCAGCCTCCAGCACAGCGAGGTACGAATGTTAAAGCCTCTGTCTGCAGTATCTGTTACGGAAGCCTGTGACACACTGCCACCGGACAGGAATGGAGGTGACGCTCACACGTGCGGGCCCATCAAGCCACGTGATGACCCATGACCGCACCGTGACCAATGAGAGCCGCTGGCAGTGGGAGCAGAAGAAGGGGCAGCTTCTGGGGGGCTTCCTGGTCTCCCAAGATTCAGGACTTTCTAGGGGTGCCTGGGGGTTCCGTTGGTTAAGTGTCCGACTTCGGCTCAGTTCATGATCTCATGGTTCGTGAGTTCGAGCCCCGAGTCAGGCTCTGTGCTGATGGCGTAGAGCCTACTTAGAATTCTCTCTCTCTCTCTCTCTCTCTCTCTCTCTCCCTCTCTCTCTCTCTCTCTCTCTCTCTCTGCCCCTCCCCAACTTGCACTCTTTCTCTGTCTCAAAATAAATAAATAGACTTAAAAATAAATACATCAAGGTTCGAGGTTAAGCGTCCGACTTGGGCTCAGGTCACGATCTCACGGTCCGTGAGTTCGAGCCCCGCGTCGAGCTCTGTGCTGACAGCTCAGAGCCCCGAGCCTGCTTCCGATTCTGTGTCTCCCTCTCTCTCTGCCCCTCCCCTGCTCACGCTCTGTCTGTCGCTCTCTCTCTCTGAGAAGTAAGTAAACGTTAAAAAAATTTAAAAACGCGTTTCGCATAAAAAACTCAACCGATGGTCCTCTCCGAAGTGACGTCTGTGAGTTCGCGGGTCAGGGTTGGCAAAGACCGGAAGCCAAGTCAGCTTCCCCCGCCTGCCCCACCCCCCGGCCTCCGACCTCCAGCCTCTGCCCTGAACCGAGGACCACCTGGTCCCCTTCAAATCCCATATTTGCCGGATTGTGTTAATAGTCCAGCCCTGGGGGGGGGGGGAAGTGGTAAGAATGATAAAAAGCACGCGTGTGTGGGATACCTCCGGAAACACGTTCAGGGTTTAAAAGTGATGAATACACACCCGAGCGGGGCTAACCCCAAAGGACAAGAGGTGGCTTTACCTGCGGCCAGCCACAGGGGACTTGGAAATTAGAAAGGAATGTTTTCCACTCGGCAGAGAGAAACACTCTTATCCCAGGGCCTATCTTGACAACTTGATGGTGACTCTTCTCAACCCAGCCTAGATAATTGCATAATTAATTGCGTGCAGGTAACTCGCCGGGAGAAGGTGCTTATTAGGAGCGGGGAACCCGACGCCCACTCTCCCCTGGAAAGCCGTCAGGCTCGCCTCTGCGCCAGGCGCCCGTGTGAAGGGGCCGCCCGCCAGCCTGCAGGACCTTCTGCTCACGGGACGGCTGGACCCGAGCGCCCAGGGGCCCCTGCCGCTGCCTGTTTGTTCCGCCGGGTCAAGTCTGAGGCTGTTCCCTGGCCCTGCCAGGGTCGGTGCGGCGAGGCTGAAGAGGCAGGAGTTTCCCTTGGGGCTTTGGTCATTCTCCCTTTGGGTTCCCTGAGATGCTTCTAGAAAGCCAGCCTCTGCTTCCTTCCCCCCGCAGCCCCCTCCACGGTCCACACAGCTGGGGGCCTGATGTGCCTGTGCCGGGGCCGGTTCCTTGAGTGCTGGCATAGTCCTGATGCTGGGGGACAAGTCAACCCCACCCTCAGGGCCCTCGGCCTTCAGGGAGCCAGGCCGTCCCTCAGTGGCCTGTCATCTGGAGCACGGCTGCCGTGGGCCCTGATATGGGCTGCTGGAGGCAGGGAAATCGTTCCCAAACCGGACTCGGTTCTTTAACCCCCATCCCTACCACCGTCACCACGATTCTGGCCTCCGGTGTCCCATCCTGTGAGACACACATTCCCAAGGGCCTCTCCCCACTTGGCCGTTCCGCGGACAAGGCAGGGGCAGCCGGTGCTGGAGAGCCGGGAGTGGAGGGGACGGCCCAGGGCTGTTGTAGAGGAGGTGAGGCAATCATTCCGTCATAGGGTGGCCCCGCAGACTTCTGTCTCCCTCCCTTTGCAGGAAATCCAGAACAAAGAACGTGGTATCTGCATATGGTCAGCTTGCAACCACTTGCCTGTGAGCCTGGGGTGACCTTAGCGTGCGTTACAGAAGCCACGCTGTAGGGAAGCCTGCACCTCTGTCCCCCTGCCCCTGTCTCCCACCCTACACCTCTACAGGAACCTAGAATCTGCCCCGGAGCCTTGGCTTTGGGCAAGACTATTATGGAGAAGGATAGGCAGGGGTGGGAGGGGAGGGGAGACAGGAGACAGGCACGCAGAGCTCCGGGCATGGAATAGGGCCAAGGAAGAGGGGCGTCACCTGGAGGGTGGGACCCAGAAGCTATTGCAATGTCACAGAGCAAATGTGGCCATGAAACAGCCCTCTCGGGGCAGTGGCCAAGGGCCAACGTCCTCAACTGGAAATCTAAGCAGTTAGCAGACTAATTATAATGGCAACATCAGCCGACAGCTCTGACCCTGACATTGTATCATTGCATGAAACCCTCCCTCTCAGCAATGAGTCCTGCGCCCCGGCCACCCTGCCCCAGATCCTGCACCTGCACGGATGAATTATTCCAGTCCGTCTGTCAAGTCGCCAGTGACCTGGGATCCTTCCCAAGAGGTGAAGGCCTGCTTTGCATATTCCTTGTGCGCAAAGGCAGATAGATCCCAGAAGAAATCGTCGGTTTCCCAAGACAGCACCCTCCTGGGCATCGTTTGCTCTCTGACTCCTACACCGATGTGCGTGCAGTGGGTGCTTAATTCTTGCCTGCCCCAGCAGGAAGAGTGTGTATTTGTTCACAGAAACAGCCTCCACATGGTCTCCCTGGATGAGCCTTTACTGTCAGGAGCTGGCAGAGCCCCCCCCCCCCCCCCGCCCCAGCAGCATCGCCCTGGAAACCCGAGCCCCCCACAGCCTCCCAAACCAAAATCACGGCCCAGAAAGCGCCAGGCATCCCAGGCCCGCGTGCTAATGGCACTGACGTCCCAGGAGAACCCACTCCGGCCTCTGCCGAGGCAGGCTTGTGTTGAGAACATTGGTGTTGCTGGTAAACAAGAAGAAATCGGGATCTCGCAGCACTTTGTCGTACGACAGGAAGATGGGTACAGCCGGAGGTGAGGCCTGGTGGGGCGGGTTCGTACCCGGGGCCTGGCTCCCTCCGGTGCTGAGGGAGAGGCGGCAGGAGACGGGCACGCGGGGCACTGAGGTGGAAGCCGCTGGTGCTCACAGAGTCCGTTCCAACCAGAGACTGGAAACGAAAAGACGCTTCCGACTGGACCCGGATGGCTTTCTTTAGGGAATTATCACCAGCTTGGCACACGCCATCTCCGGGCAGCACTGGGAGGTCATTACCAATCACCACCCAGCAGACGACGAACCTGAACCTCAGAAGCCCAGGGACCTGCACCACCCCCCCCACCCCCAAGCCTAGCAGCTCCTCCTCTGGGGCCCTCCCAGGCTCCTTCCGCTGCAGACACAGAGGAGAGACCACCTTGCGTGTAAGCCCTGATGAGCACTGTAGAACGAGTCTCTCCTCCTTACCAACTACGTTCAGTTCAGTTGTGTGCAAATCCCCGCACCCAAATACGCC
This sequence comes from Prionailurus viverrinus, assembly GCF_022837055.1. Taxonomy (NCBI): domain Eukaryota; kingdom Metazoa; phylum Chordata; class Mammalia; order Carnivora; family Felidae; genus Prionailurus; species Prionailurus viverrinus. The sequence continues at coordinate 135,378,238 of NC_062567.1, forward strand.
TCAGATAAAAACAACAGCACAATAACCGCCGAGGTGACGGCCGTGGACCCAGGACCCGGGCAGGCTCCCCCAGGACAGGTGCGTGAAGGCTTCCGGAATAGGTGGGTCTGGAGCTGAACACGCTGGAAAGGGGTCCTTTCCTCCCTTCTCCCTGTAGGGGACCCACCCCAAGTCTAGTGCTTTTCTCCAGCTCAGGTCAAGAGCCTCCTTAGACTTTTCTTCAACTTGTCAGTTTTCTCATCTGAACAACGGGTCTGATAATTACTACCTCGCGGGGCTTTGGGGAGAAGGAAGCAAGGCGGCAAATGCAAAACACAGTGCACAGTGCCTGGCCCGGAAGAGGAGCTCGGAGATCTCTGTTCTGGTTTTTCTCCCTCCTGGAGACTTACCTTTGTGGGCTCTCCGTAAATGTCACTTCATAATAATGCCATTAGTATTTTAAATTTTAAGCAAATCTTGATTGCACATCTTCAAAAGCACAGGTACAGAGCCAGGCCCAGAGACACAATGAACAACACACGGTGGCCAGAGGATAATGGTGTAGGGGTCTTTCAGGCCCAGAAGAAGCCAATTTCTTTCTTTTTTTTTTTTTTTTTAAATTAACATTGATTTATTTTTGAGAGACAAGAGAGAAACAGAGCATGAGCAGGAGAGGGGCAGAGAAAGAGGGAGACACAGAATCCAAAGCGGGCTCCAGGCTCTGAGCTGTCAGCACAGAGCCCGACGCGGGGCTCGAACCCACAAACTGCGAGATCGTGACCTGAGCCAAAGTCAGACCCTTAACCTACTGAGCCACTCAGGCTCCCCGAAGCCAATTTCTTTAATTACCTGTTGCAACTTACTGGACCAAGTTTTGTTTTCGTCATTTTTATTTTGTTAGTTTTCCCTCTATACACCAGGATACTTAAGACAAAACGCATTTCAATTTCACAAATATTTTGAGAAATAAATTCTCAGAAAAACCAGCCAGTGGATCCGTCATAGTACAACTCCACTAACTTTACTAATAATAGCATCATATGCTGTCAGAATCCTGAGGCTCAACATATCCCTTTTCACCTTGGCCACCGGGAGGCTCAAATCTAAATTTACTGTCCAATTGAGTAACACCCTAGCTGACATTGAAAATGTAATTTTACCTCCTGCCTTATTTCTGATCTCCTTTATCTTACTCTGTACTGTTCTAGAGCGTGCTCTTTAGGGGAAGTCATCTCATATCCTTTCTACAAATGGGGCACAAAATTATTATATTGTAAAAGGCGAAGAGAGCGTCACGACAGAAATCACCTGATGCCAGAGGCAAAAGGGAGAAGAAACCTAAGTGTCCTTTGGTGGATGGATACGTAGACAAAATGTGGTCTGTATGTACAGTGGACTATTGTAGGTGATATTCCTTTAAAAGGAAGGAGATTCTGACACCTGCTATGACGTGGATGAACCTGGAAGACACTTTGCTCAGTGAAACTAGCTGGACACAAAAGGACACGGACTGTATGACTCCACTCACCTGAAGGACCCGGAGGGGTCAGGTTCACGAGACAGGAGGTAGAGTGGAAGTCACCCGGAATGAGGGACTGTTTAACGGGGGCTGTTCCCGTTTGGGGAGAGGAGAAAGTTCTGCAGCTGGACGGCGGGGATGGAAAAGTGGTCAGTTTGGTAGTGAGTAGGTTTTACCACAATTTTTTAAAAAAACTTAACAAAAGAAAGGAATCGCCTGCAAATGAACCCTGCAAAACTTCTGTCTTCTAGAAATGCCCGAGGCTGGTCTCTGCCATTTTATTCTTAAATTTTTTTTTTAACGTTTATTTATTTTTGAGACAGAGGGAGACAGAGCATGAACGGGGGAGGGGCAGAGAGAGAGGGAGACACAGAATCGGAAGCAGGCTTCAGGCTCTGAGCCATCAGCCCAGAGCCCGACGCGGGGCTCGGACTCACGGACCGCGAGATCGTGACCTGAGCTGAAGTTGGACGCTTAACTGACTGAGCCACCCAGGCACCCCTGCCATTTTATTCTTAGTAGAGGGATAATGTAGTGGCTTCCTCGCAGACGCATCTGCCCTCCTATCGAAGTTAGTTGTGTTCTAGAACTCTCCAAGGGGGCCTCGGAGCACAGAGGCTGGCTCTCCACCCCCACCGCCTGGCGCGGCTAACACAATCCCGCCGTACGTAACGTGATGAGTGAGCAAAGCCCTGTCCCCAGAGCAGACCCGCGTCTGCTGAGCGGCAGAGCAGGGCGGCCGGCCCCGGACGGGAACGCCGTAAATGGAGTCTTTCAGCCCCATGGCGACTGTCATCGCCGTGGCCCGCAGGTATTCACACCGTTTTCCCCGTCATTAGTCGTATTATATCATCATCCACAATTTTGCTTGTTATTCCCCCACCCCCACCCCCAACGGGGTGGGGGGGGGGAGGGCTGTGTCATCAGAATACAGGGCCTTGAGGAAGAAAGGCAGGAAAGGAGGGAGACCAGAGGGGACGACACACATGCCCGCTGCTTCACCTGCAGCTGATGACAGGCGGGGCCCACAGAGAGGCTTTGTTTGGCGGGGACCCGGTGGCACTGGCTGGCGACCGCAGGGGCCCTCAAGGTCAGTTGACGGAAGGTCGGCTGGTGCCCTCAGAAGCCTGGCGGGGTTTCTGCCCGACCCAGTGGCGCTTGTGGGCTGTCCCCTGAGCTGCAGGTGACGGTGCGCAGTCTGAGGCAGGGCAGGGATGCGGTTTCCACGGCAACCGGCTACCAACAGCCAGAGTACCACAGAGGGGGGCTCAGACTTTGCAGGCAGATGGCCTGGATTTGAGTCCTGGCTCTGTCACCGGCAAGCTCTGTGCTGTTGGCACGCAGCTAACCCTCTCTGAGATCGATGCGGGGACCACGATTCTACCCATGAACACCCCTAGCGCGGTACTTGGTACTTAGTCCCCTTCCCCCACCCTCTTCCCCATCAGCCTGTGGCGAAAAATTCAGTCCTGTCGGTTTAGGTAACAAGACTCCGGACCCCCTCCCATGTGCTCAGCTGGTCCCCGCCCTTCCCTCCAGCCGCCTCTAAGGGACAAAGCTCACCGTCCCCTTCTCAGAACCGCTCCGGCTGGTGCCCGGCGGATCAGCAGTGCTAATTCTTAAGGGCTTGGCCCAGATGCTCTGCAAACCTCGTCTCTGCTGGACGGCAGCCTGCCACCCAGAACACGGGCAGAAGTGATAACGATGCCAACAAAGTATTAGAAACACAGAGAGCGTCATCACGGTCCAACGTAGCCGAGGACAAATCTGCGACAAGGAAATTCGGTTACGCGCGTGATGCCGGGTGCGGTGTTCGGCACACAGTTCGCTTGTAGTAAATACCAGCTCCCTTTATAGCCCCTTCTTTTCGCCCAGAGTGTAAACGATCCGCTTTCCATATGTAAGAATTGGCAACCGCGAGGCGAGGCGAGGCCAAGGCCCCCGCGGAACCAGCAGCAGAGAACAATGAGCCTTTTGGATTTACACAGTTTGTTGCTCGTGTAGACAGAGAAAGGGAGAGACAGGTGACTGCCACATAAACGGGAGTTGTGGGGGAGGCGACGCTGGACGGCCGCGGAGTGGCTTCGTAGCCTGCACCCGCACCCTGAGGGGTCCAGGCGGAAAGCCTCATACCTCCTCGGAACCTGGGAGCTGGTGAGAAACTGGCTATCCCACTGTGTCACCGGCTGACTCAGGACAGCCTTCCGGGTGGACAGGGAGGACCGTGAGAAAGGATCTGGTAGCTACTCCCCCTGAACTCCCCATGCTCTTCTGGTCCGGGAGGACCCTAAGACCCAGACCCAGACCCAGACCAGCTGTGTTTCAAGCCTCGCCCACGTGACCCGCGTCGGGTGCAGGCAGGGGCCAGAACGGACCTGTTCCCCTACAAGAATATACGTAAGATTGCTCATAAAATGCTTAATAAGATAATCAGGCTCACAGAAGTTGGGTTTTTTTTTCCCCCAACCACAATGATTTCTCTTAAAACGGTGATTTCTGAAACATTAAAAAAATTGTTTTTTAAAAAGGGGCGCCTGGGGGGCTCGGTCGGTTGAGCGTCCGACTTCGGCTCAGGTCATGATCTCACAGTAGGTGGGTTCGAGCCCGGCGTCGGGCTCTGTGCTGACAGCTCGGAGCCCAGAGCCCGCTTCGGATTCTGTGTCTCCCTCTCTCTCTGCCCCTCCCCTGCTCCTGCTCTGTCTCTCTCTCTCTGTCTCTCAAAAATAAATAACAGCTAAAAAATATATATACTTAAGAATCTTTATGTTTGTATACACCCACGTGATCACCACCAAAATACAGAACATCTCCAGTACCCAGAAGCCTCTCATGGCCCAGCCCCCAGAGGTGACCTCTGTCCTGACCTCTGCCACGATTTTGCTCATTCCTGCACTTCATATAAATGGAATGATGTAGGATGCACTCCTCCGTGTCTGGCCTTTTTGTAATTCGGTATCGTGCCTCAGACATTCTTTTTGATCATTGTGTGGTATCCCACTGTGTGAACAAACGACAGTTTATCACAAGTTGCCATGTGCTTCCTCGTCTGTGTCTTTTACTGGACACAGGCACCCGTTTCTGAAGGGTATAAACGTAGGGGGGGAATCACGGGTTCAGAATGTAGGCCGAAGGGTTGTCCAACGTGCGGCATCGCAGGAGAGGCTCCCCCGCCCCACAGCCTCGCAAACCCCAGGATGGTCAGGCACTTGCAGTCTAGCCAGGGTAGTCGGCTCTGTGACGTCGAGTACTTTCTTAACCAATCCATGGCTCGTTTTGTGGTTTTCACCTGACTTTTTGGTGTGATGGGTAACGACGCTGAGTCCCTTTAATTCCACTTTCTGCCATTTGGAGATCCTGTTTGGTGAGAGATCGCCTCCAGTTTTCCGCCCGGTTCTGAACAAGTTGCTGGCCTCTCTCTTACTGATTTGTAAAGATTCGGTGTGCCTTCCAGACGTGAGTCCTTTTCTGAATACCTCTTCTCCCGGCCCGCAGCTCACATTCTCACCCGCTTACTGCTTTCTTCTAGTGAACAGACCTTCTTAATTTCCATGGCGCCCAATTTATCAATCAGCTCTTTTATGATTAACAGCTTTTAGGTCCCGTTTAAGAAATCTGTGCTTATCCGGGGGCGCCTGGGTGGCTCAGTCGGCTAAGCATCTGACTCTTGATTTCGGCTCAGGTCATGATCTCACAGTTTGTGAGTTCAAGCCCCACGTCGGGCTCTGTGCTGATAGCATGGAGCCTGCTTGGGATTCTCTCTCCCTCTCTCTCTGCCCCTCCCCTGCTCTCTCCCTCTCTCTCAAAATAAATATATAAACATACAAAAAGAAATCTGTGCTTATCTGGAAGTCATGATGTTATTGTCTTCTGGAAACTTTATTGTTTTACCTTTCTTATTAGGAATATAATTCATCTTGAATTAATGTTTGTGCATGCTACGTGGTAGGGGTCAGGATCCACTTTCCTCCACATGGATATCCAACTCATTTATTGATAAGACCGTCCTTTCCTCTACTGTCTTGCTTACGTACTTTTATTGTAAAGTAAGCGGGCACATATGTGTGAGTCTGTTTCTGAACTCTGAATTTGATCCCATGGGTCTATGTCTAGTCTAACAGCAATACCCCACTGTTTAATTGCTGTCGCTTAATTTTGGTTACTCATAGTAGATCTTGATATCTACTGGAGTAAGTCTTCCAATTTTGTTCTTTCTCTTCAACTCGCCCCAGTTATTCTAGGTTCTTTGCAATTCCATATAAAGCGGTTTGTCAATATGCCTTACAAAAACACTCCTGGGATTGTGATTGAACTGACATTGAATCTATAGACCAGTCTGGGAGACTTGACATCATAATAATATTGAACTTCGCAATCCATGAATATGGTATGCCTCGCCACTTAGGTCCTTCCTTAATCTCTCTTTAGAAATGTCTTGTAGTTTTCAGTGTGAATCTTGCACATCTTTCAAAAGATTCATTCCTATTGTAAATTGTTTTTAATTTCATCATCTAGTCATTTGCTGCTAGTATGCAGAAGTAAACTAAATTTCATATGTTGACATTTTATCTAGTGATCTTTCTAAATTCATTTATTGATTCTAGTAGTTTGTAGATTCTTTGGGATTTTCTAGTACATAAGTATGCCATCTGAAAATAAAAGCAGTTTTACTTTCTTTGTATCTTTTTCTTTTTCTCGCCTTATTGGACTAGCTAAGACTTCTGGTACCATGTTGAACAGAAATGGTGTAGTGGGCAAGAGGAAAGTGCTTGGTAGTTTCATTTACATTAACAGTAGAGTTTTTTAAAATGCTCTTTATCAGATTAAGGATATGTATTTTTACTATTAATTGATGGATGTTGCTATTACAAATTACACTGATTGATTTTCAAGTGTGAAACCAACCTTGCATTTCTGGAATAAACTCTACATGCTCAAGAAGTATTATCCTTTTAATACCTCTGGATGTGATTTACTAATGTTTTACTTGGGATTTTCATCTACATTCATGAGAGATAATTCTGTACATTTCTTTTATGATAATACCCTTGTCAACTTTTAATGTCAGGGTTTGGCTGACCTTATAAAATGAATTAGAAGGTGTTCTCTATTTCCTTGTTCTCTACAAGAGCTTGTGTAACACTGGTATTATTTTTTCCTTAAAGGTTTAGAAAATGACTCGTGAAGCCATATGAGTCTGGATTTCGCTTTGTCAGGAGGTTTTTAATTTCAGATTTGATTATTTTAAACAGTATATATAGAATTCTTTGGATTTTCCATTTCTTCTTGAATTCGTTTTGGTGAACTGTGGTTTTTAAAGAATGTGTCCATTCGTCGAGGGTGTCCTTTTTGTTGGCGTAGAGCGTTTCATAATATCCTGTTATCCCACTTACAATGTCAGTAGGGTCTGTAGTGATGGCCCTCTTTCATTTCTGATGTTGAGGTGAAAAACATTTGGGGTTATTTTTTCTGGTTTTTTTTTTTTTTTTCCCTCTAATTAGTCTTGACGGGATTACTGATTTTGTTAATCTTTCGAACACCTACTTTGGCTTTGCTATTGTTGTTGTTGTTATTGTGCCTCTCTTCTCTAGTTCACTGGTGTCAACTCTTCTCTTGATTATAGTTGTCCTTCCATTTTTAGATTTAATTTCTTGGGCTTTTCTAGTTTCATGAGACAGAAGCTTGTATCACTGACGTCCAGCCTCCTTATTTTCTTTTTTGTGAATAAAAAAAAATGTTTAGTTTATTTGTTTTGAGAGAGAGGGTGGGGGAGGGGCAGAGAAAGCGGGAAAGAGAGAGAATCCCAAGGAAGTTCTTCACTGTTAGCGCAGAGCCCGACGCAGAGCTCGAGCCCATGAACTGTGAGACCATGACCCGAACTGAAACCAGGAGTCAGAAGCTTAACCCACCCAGGCGCCCCCGGCCGCCCTATTTTCTAGCTCATGCATTTAGCACTAAACATGCTCACTTAGGCGCTTCCTTAGCGGCCCCTCACAAGTTTCAGTACGTTTATTTTCATTATCATTCAGTTCAAAGTATTTGCCAACTTCCATCGTGATGTTTCCTCTGGCCTATGAGTTAGTTATTCAGAAGTACGTTGCTTCATTTCCAAACACTGGGGAATTCTCCAATTATCTTTCTGTTATTAATTTCTTGTTTAATTGCACTGTGGTCAGAGAACGCACAGAGAATGAAATGTGTGGTTTCAGCCCTTTGAAATCTGTTGAGACTTGCTCTGGGGCCCAGCGTACGGTCCGGTTTAGTACGTGGTCCGTGACTCCACTTACCTCTTTTCCAGCCCGGTGCCATGGATATCATGCGTTTTCACATTTGGCCACTTATCATTGCTTTCATTAGTTAATATTACCCTCTATTTACCCTTTTCTTCGTTCCTTCCTGCAGCTTGGTGCTTCCATCTGGGCTCTCTCTCCTTCGGCCTGAAGGACTTCCTATGAGATTTCGCGCATGTTGATTTCCTGGTGACTAATTCTCTTAGCTTTTGAAGACCTATTTGTTTTAGCCTTCATCTCTGAAAAATGTCGTCTTCGAAAAGATCGGCAGGGCTTTTTTTTCTTTCTTTCATCAATTTAATATTTTTTAACGTTTTTATTTATTTTTGAGAGACAGAGACAGACAGAGCATGTGCAGGGGAGGGGCAGAGAGAGAGGGAGACGCAGAACCCGAAGCGGGCTCCAGGCTCCGAGCTGTCAGCACAGAGCCCGACGCGGGGCTCGAACCCACGGACCGTGAGATCGTGACCTGAGCCGAAGTCGGATGCTTAACCGACTGAGCCACCCAGGTGTCCCTTTCTTTCAGCAAGTGCACGATGTTATTCCATTGTCTCCTGGATGACAAAACTGTGAAGTGCTTCACAGATCTGCATATCACCCTTGGGGGCCATGCCACCTTCCACATATCATTCCAATTTTTTTTTTTAATTTTTTTTTAACATTTATTTATTTTTGAGACAGAGGGAGACAGAGCATGAACAGGGGAGGAGCAGAGAGAGAGGGAGACACAGAATCTGAAACAGGCTCCAGGCTCCGAGCTGTCAGCACAGAGCCTGACGCGGGGCTCGAACCCACGGACCGTGAGATCATGACCTGAGCCAAAGTCGGACGCTTAACCGACCAAGCCACCCAGGTGCCCCAATATCATTCCAATTTTAGTATGAGCACTGACAAAACAGGAGTATAATGTAGGTTTTAGTACATTTGTACTTGTCCTTTAAAAAAAAGAAAAACATAGGGTTCCTGGGTGGCTCAGTCCCTTAAGCATCTGACTTCGGCTCAGGTCATGATCTCGCGATTCGTGAGTTCAGGCCCCGCGTCGGGCTCTGTGCTGACAGCTCAGAGCCTGGAGCCTGCTTCGGATTCTGTGTCTCCTTCTCTCTCTGCTCCTGCTCTGTCTCTGTCTCTGTCTCCCTCTCTCTCAAAAATAATGGGCTCTGTCTCTGCCTCTCTCAAAAATAAACATTAAAATTGTTTTTAAAAGAAAGAAAGAAAAGAAAAACACCTTTCCTTCCAGCTTCTCTGTTAATTCCCTCCTTTAAATGAGGCTCAGATAGTCTCCCACATCCCCTGGTGGTTGGGTTTGTTTTTTGTTTTTCTGTGAGTTTCCAGAAGGGTCCCAATAAATAATGCCTCCTTCCCTTACTCAGATCCCGAAGAAGCTAAGAAGCAAAGCGGGGAAGAGCCATCGCAGCACCAAACCCCTTTTATTTTGGACACGGAGGTCCCCGGTTGCCGATGGAGGTGGCTGTTTGGAGTGGGGACCGTAGCTCTTAACACCACACTGGGCACATCCCACACCTTTCCCCAACCAACTCAGAGCCCCATCCTCTGGGCCAAGTGCCAGCCAGGAGACCCAGCTTCTCAGAATTAAGCCAAGGTCCTACCAGCTTGTGAGTCGGGATTCAAATCCCGGCCGGTCACAACAGCACAAGGTTTTAAAGGTGGACCGGGTTCTCAGTCCCCAAGGCAGGCTTGCTAAACGGAGGAGAGTATATCATGTGGGCTCAGAACAGCAAGCCACCCTCTCCCTTGGTCACGGCACTCCGGGTACGGTGGCCTCTTTTCCGTTCGTCAGATGGTCCGATGGTCACCACGTTCCCAGCGTGGCGTCCTTTGTGCTGTTCCCTCAGTTATCACGCTTGTCCCGGCCTCTTCACCCGGCTCACTCCACCTTCACAGATCTCCCTCAAATGTCCCATTTCCAAGTGTCCATTCTGACCCCTCTCCCAACGCAAACCCGTTCCCCTTTATAACCGTCCATCCCGTCTTCTCATCTCCTTCTTTTTTTCTTTCTAGAACTTACCATACCTTGCCATCACATGATGAGTCTTCTTGTGATTTGTGTCCTCTTGTAATGTATATGTGTTGCCTCTTTTAGACCGCAAGCTCCCCAAAGGCGTGGGCACATCTGTTTTGTTCCTGGCCGTCCTCCCAGCCTCCGGCCGAGAACTTGGCACGGCGTTGCTTGTGTCTCCTGCTCACTGAGTCTCCTCCTCCCCCTCTGTCCTCCCTCCACACTCCCCTCTCGCTTCTCCCCGGGGTGAAGGGGGTGAGGGGGTCGGCCAGCTTCTTCTCTTCTTCCCCAGCACCCCCCCGGTTCTAGTGCGGACAAGCCGGGGAATGTTCTGGGAGCCGCGCAGGTGAGTAGCAGCGGCTGCCCAGCGTGACCGCACTGGCTGGATCCTAGCCGGATAACACGTTTGCCTGAGTCATCTCTGGCAGAGCTTTGCCAGGCTCCAGGACGGAGCATGCGCGTGAGAAAGAGGAAGGAGCCGTGGGGTGGCACGCCCACCCCTCTTTCAGGGCAGACGAGGGAGGCGGGTGTGGACGCCAGCGGGGGGGGGGGCCTGGAGGACGCCGAGTGAGGGGCCTCCTGTGCCAAGCGCAAACCCTGTTTAGGTGAGGACCCTCGTGCCCCGTGGGGTCCCCCATTTTGTGTCTATTGAACCACATCTTCACAACTGGTTTGGGCTCCTCGGAGTAAGGATTCTGTCGCCTCTTTCTTTTACGTCCCACGAAACACCCACCCCAGCGGACGGCCCTTTGTGCCATCCTGAGCAGCACTGAGCCCAGCACCGCAGGCACCCGCACGTCCTCAGCCAGCGCGGCCCGGGCCTCTTGATTCAGAGCGGAGGGGGTGTAAATAGAAGCCAAACGAAACAAAAAAGCAAACAACGTCCGAGGGCAGTGAAAGCAATTGCTGAAGACACTGAAATGCGCAGAGCCCCCCCTTCCCCCCTCCTGCCAGCTTCCTGGCGGGACGGGGTGGAGGCCGGGTTTGCGCTGTGTTTTTCCACCCCGCGCCCTCCCCTGGCACCGCGAGCTTATCTGCAAGTGCATCGGCCACACACGTTTCGTGGCAAAGGGAGTGGCCTCCGCAGCTTTGCTCATCTGGGTAGGTCTCACCCTGGATTCCTTCTCTGGGACTGTAGGAAGCAAAACAAAGCCCCAAACCGCTAAGGAAACGGGATCCAAGAAATCGATGAAAATGCTGCAGGGGGGCATGCTGGCTTCTGGAAAACATCTCCAGAAACCCGGGCGGTTCCTGATCCCGACGACGGGTGCACGGCTGCCGTGGTGGGGATTGCTCTGCTTTGGTCCCCCTGCCAGAGCTAACCTGAAAACGACTCAGAAACCCTGGAGAAAGATTGAAAGGCAAAGTCGCTCACTTCAGCAAAAAGGAGTTGTGGCAGTGGCTGTGGTGGCTGCCCCCAAGTTCAGCGATCGTACTTCACGGTGGAACAGTAGATGCACTTAGCACACAAAACGGAGATAAAAATAGCGTGACGCGTGGGGGCACCAGTTGCTACAGAGCAAGCCCTCCGACACAGCCTGCATCCTTTTGTTTTATTTTAATATTTATTTATTTTTGAGAGAGAGAGAGACAGAGAGACCGAGCATGAGCAGGGGAGGGGCAGAGCGAGAGGGAGACACAGAATCCGTAGCAGGCTCCAGGCTCCGAGCCGTCCGCACAGAGCCCAACGCGGGGCTCGAACCCACGGACCGCGAGATCGTGACCTGAGCCAAAGTCGGACGCTTAACTGACTGAGCCACCCGGGCGCCCCCATACCCTGCATCCATCCTTAAAAGATGCCTTTCTTTTGTTTTTCCTTTCTTGTTTTTGGTTTTTGGTTTTGCTGACGCCGGTACAGCTGTTAGAGGCACATCCAGTCGAATGCACCACATCCCTTGAGGGGGGTCCAGCATATGTCATTTGAAAATGGCTCCAAGCGAGTAACCTACCACAGTAAACGCACAGAGACCTGCAGACGCTTACCTGGCAGCTGCTGGGTCTGGACAAGTCCTCTCGGGGCTCCGAGTCTACCTCCTGGTGGATAACGTGGGCATAGTAACTCACGCCTTGTGCTGGGGTTGTGGTGTGAACAGGACCCAGCTGAGCACCGGGTCCTACCCGTGAGCTGGCCGTGTTCACGAGCAATCAAGGCCGTGGTTGTCATTTATCGTACACTCTCTCCATTCAAACTATGGATGTGGATCCGAATCACACTTTTTCCTGAGACCCCTGGAGACGTGAGGAAAGGGCACATAAGTGACTGGACCAAGGTCACAAAGCTGGTCAGAGGCTGAGCTGGGTTTAAAAGGCGGAGTTTCTTTTTTTTTTGTCCCTTTGTTCCTTAACACCCCCAGCCTGCCCCCCAAAAAAGTGTGAATGAGTTCAGCTTTTAGAAATGCGACCTTTGGGCGCCTGGGTGGCGCAGTCGGTTAAGCGTCCGACTTCAGCCAGGTCACGATCTCGCGGTCCGTGAGTTCGAGCCCCGCGTCGGGCTCTGGGCTGATGGCTCGGAGCCTGGAGCCTGTTTCCAATTCTGTGTCTCCCTCTCTCTCTCTGCCCCTCCCCCATTCATGCTCTGTCTCTCTCTGTCCCAAAAATAAATAAACGTTGAAAAAAAAAATTTTTAAAGAGAGGACTCGGAGGGACAGAGGGGAGGACAGCATCTGCCGCCCCGGCACAGATGCTGAGAGCCGGTAGCTGGAGGGAGAGCAGACGGAGGGGCTGGGGGGGCCGGCTCTGGGCAGGAAGGGGGACGGCAGAGCTTGGTTGAGTTCCTGGTGTGGCGTGGGGGCCCCGCTGGAGCGTGACAACAGGTGACCGTTGTCACGGGTCCTGGCGATCCCGTGTGCCCTGTGCTTCATGCACGTTGCCTCGCTGGGCGTCACAAGAGCCCAGCTGGCCCTGGTGGGAACAGGGGTCCCCGAGTCGGAGGAGGGGTGCACGACTCCGAGCTGGCCTGGAGAGGACCAGGGGGTCCGGGCGCGCAGAAAGGTCACGGAGACCCTGCGGCAAGACAGACACAACAAGCAGGAGACAGCTGCAGGCTGTGCCTTCTCAGGGGGGCCCAGGGCACAGCTGGAGCCGGGCCAGGGGTCTCCCCGACAGCAGGGAGCACGCTGGGAAGCTCTCTCTGTTGCCCTGGCAACACGGCAGCCCAGGTTCAGGGAATTATAATGAAAAAGCCACATGCAAATGAGGCAAATTACAATTAGGAGGAAGCACAGAGGGTCTGTCCTTGAGGAAGTGCTGGGGGGGTGGGGGGGTTGTGCAGCCGACAAAGGCTGGAAGAAGGAAGGGCTCATTGCGTGCGTGCTGCACACGGGCCTGGGCACCGGGGCCCCTGCGTCCTGCAGACCTGCAGACCTGCTGGGACTCTCCCGAATCTGCGGGGGTCGGATGAACAGTGCGCTTCATGGCTACGGGGCCCGTGCAATGCCCTGGCTACACAGAGCAGAGGGAGCACGGGGCCGGCGACTCAGTACCTGGAATGGTCTCCTTTCGAATAAGAAAATACAGGCGGCAAGAGCTTTAGTGACTCACCCAAGCTGTGCGTGGTGGAGGCAGGTTTGGGCGCGGGTCTCCCCAAGATAAACTCAAAGCCCGGCCACTTGCTGAGAACCCCGGGTGGTTAGGCACCTGCCCCACTACCTTCCCTGTACCCCCCCCCCCCCTCCCAAGGTCTTCCCTAAAGACCAGCTTTCCATAGTCTGACACCTGGGAGCTGCTCCCACCTGAAACCCACCGCTCAGGCCTGCCCCGGGCCGTGGGGTCCCCGCCGGCCTGGTGCCTCGGCGCGGAGCGGGAGACGCGGCCGAGGAGGCTGGCTAGGAGGACAGCCGCTGCCGTGGGGACCGAAGCAAACAAACGGAGAAGCAGAATCCCTGCATCACAGAGAAGTAAGGAAATAGGCAAGAGCTAAAGCAAGACCCCCGGAAATCGCCAAGGAAGACGCTTCGCGAGGTGGGTGAAGATACCGCGTTTGTAAACCAAGAACAGAATTTGCTGAAAAGGAGGGTTCCCAGAGCGAGAGAGAGATCCTGAGCGAGAAATAAAGGAATCCATCGGAGTGCTCTATGGGGAGGCGGAAGAGGAAGAGGAAGACAAAAGTGTGGGGAGAACAGAGCTCCAGGCGCCGGGAGACCCCAGAGCCTCCTGGAGGTGGGCGTCACCTGTAGGGGCCCGTGCGCCCCAGACCCGGATCTGGTGTCCTCCATCCAGCAGACCAGACCAGACCAGACAGAGTCCTGCCTCAGCTGCTCACTGTCCTGGCCCCCACCCCCCACCACCACCGCAGATGAGAGAAGTGCCCAGCCTGCCCTTTGCCCCAGGGGTCAAGGGGCAAGTTGTTTAATTTTCCTCTGGCTGACCCCATCTTGAAAGTGATTCTTTATCCCCCGGAGTGCTGGAAACAGAAAGGCATTGTGTTCAGGTTTGCGGCCTGCGGGGGTGGGGGGCTTCCCTGGGGGCAGGGGTGGGTGGGCGGGGGCGCTAGTGTTTGTCTTCCTAACCCACCGGTGGTAGCCCCGGATGGTGACCTAACTTCCAACCACCCAGGCCAGAATGTGCTGCCATTGTTTTGTCTCAAGAAGCCCCCGACCTTCGCGTGGAGTTCAGGGTCGACCCTGGAAAATATTAGTCATGGAAATGAGGACCCCGTGAGGGCCTGGGCTCATAGATGCCTCGGACCCGAGAAGGAGCCAGCTGATTGCTGCTTCCCGGGAGCAGCGACTCTGACCCCCGGAGATGCTGACAGTGGGACCACCCTGGCCCGACACGTGGACACCGGGTCACAGGCACCGAGATGGGGAGCGCCGGGCAGTAAGCCAAAACCCTACGACACAGATAGCTGCGGGGGAAACTGAGGCAAAGAGCGGTCAGCAGCGGCAGCACCAGCATTTGCTGGGCCAGACTCTTTGTCCTTCACCCTTATGCTGTACAGCCTCTCAATACTTTGAGAAACGTATGTTCTCGGATGGGGGTTAATCAAGAGACTATATTCTAAAACCACCTGCTCTGATTACATTGGATCGTTCTTTTTTGAAACGTCCAGTCGAAGGTCCCATAACTGGGTCTTTAAAAAAGAGAGAGAGAGAGGGTTCCCAGGGAAAACCAGAGGCGGATGGCTGGCTCTCAGCCTGGGTGGCAGGAGCTGGGCAGAGATCTACAAGCCAGACTCCCGTGCGGCCGGAGGAAAGTCCTGTAGCTGGGCCCCAAGAAGGCACTGGTTGATGGCAGAGGACCGGGGACCCCTCGTGTGGCCATCCCGATATGTACAGAAATGTTCAAGGCCTCCTCTTTGCGTGAACTTAACCCAACCAGACGGACGGCGGTGAGACAAGGAATATTCCATTTGCCGAGTGATCTTAAGCAGCTGGTTTTGACCCTTCGTTCTAAACCCTTCAGAATACAATCAAGTTAACCGAGCTATTTCCTTTCTTTTCAGAGATAGCACAGAGACGTGACTCCAGGAATTTCTGCAGCCTTCCAAGGCCTCGCTTCTTTGCTTAGTGGCCGAACGTCCGGGGCGGGGGAGAGGGAGGTAATGTTTGGCCAGGGTGGATGGCGGCAGCCCAGCTCCTCCTGCCTCTAGCCACCTCCCATTCCCGGCTCACTCACCAGGCACCTTCGCTACAGGTAGGCTGACCTGTGGTGGAAACGGTTTACGAAAAGCGTTGGTCGTGTTTTTCCCGGAAAACTTGAGTGGGTAGGAGGCAGGACGGGACGGTCTCAGGTCCCCCTACCAACCTTCGAGCAAGCTGGGCTCGCTCCCTCAAAACCAGGGTCAGGTTGTCGACAAGTGAGGGCCGAGTTCGGTTTAAAAAAACAACAACAACAAAACAAAAACCGGGATATTTTTAGTGGTTTCTCACGGTTTGGGCCCTGGGCCAGCTCGATTCCACTCAGGAATGTCCTCACATTCTCTGCCTCAAACTTCAGACCCCCAGCCAGTGTCAGACAAGCAGGGCTTCTGGGATCGGCGAAACGGACCATTTCAGTTAGCTCTTCTTTCTCCCCCCACCCCCACCCGCCGTGGAATCCAACCAGCAGTGAAAGCTGGGGCTTCTAACCCTAGGTTAACATTCCCCATGCTCCGATACGTATCTGAGAAGCGAAATCCTCACTGGCTTTTTTTTTTTTTTTTTTTAATTTTTAAAAAAAAAATTTTTTTTTCAACGTTTGTTTATTTTTGGGACAGAGAGAGACAGAGCATGAACGGGGGAGGGGCAGAGAGAGAGAGGGAGACACAGAATCGGAAACAGGCTCCAGGCTCCGAGCCATCAGCCCAGAGCCCGACGCGGGGCTCGAACTCCCGGACCGCGAGATCGTGACCTGGCTGAAGTCGGACGCTTCACCGACTGCGCCACCCAGGCGCCCCCCTCACTGGCTTTTATAGTTACCAGGAGGGGAGCCCACGGGGGTGACGGAGCCGCGTGGTTAACACTGGTGAGCTGTTCGCTTTTGGTGCGTTTTGCTAACACGGGAAGGTCAGTGATCGTTTTGGAAGCTGGAGCCCGCCATAAAACAATGTCTTCTCCCCTGACTCGTATACGCCTGCCAAAGCCTTGCTCAACCTCTGTGTCCAGGTGACGCCTTTCCAAACCCTTTCAAGCCAAGGGAGCCCCACTCCTCTGAGCTCCCCTATTACTGCACCCCATTTAGTTGCCATCCCAATATCTAGCCAATTAGGCCAGGGGCTTTCCAGGGCCCAGGACGGTGTCTTGTCCCCTAGGGATGCCTTCCTTTGGGTGCAGGCAGATGGCTTCTTACCACTAAGCCTCGCCTGACTGCGACCGGTGCATCTCAGACCCAAGATAGGGCCACGACTGCAGAAGAGTAGAAACCCCATAACACCAGAAGGCGTTCCGTGATGCGCGAAACGGTTCTGACGGCCCGGGTTTCCGCTTGTTAGAAAACATCGACCATCCCTTTCGGTCTTTCCCCAGCAAACGGATCCCCCCTTGCCCTCTCCTCCATTGCTTTTGTAACCTGTCCCCCAAAAGGCAAACGACAAAACCCTCAGCGGCAGTGGTAGATCGAAGAAAAAGTTAACCGAGCGAGTGCGGAGTCCAAATCTATACCCATTCTATGTTCGTCTGTCTGACCAGATTCCTCTGTGAGCACTCACGCCGAGGAAATTTGACTTGCTGCCATTTGGGCAGTTGTGGATAAGTGGGCTTTTACTCGGCACGTCCAGAAACGTCCATCCTCACGGACCTACCCTTTGCGACAACGCCTGCGCCACGGCCGCTGTTTAAGTCAACTGAGAGATCGAATCAACATTTTTGTTTGTCGGTAAGAAGCCGATGGAGTATGTAATATAAATGCGTGTGCCTGTGTGTGCGCATATGACATCTATAAATAAATGACACGCATTGGTGGGAGCGGTGTTATTTGGTTAAGACTGAAGGCATTGTTTGAGAGAGACGCGGTGGTGGGATTACCTGTGGATACAGTAGGTGTATCAAACGTCACATTTCAGTGGTAATGGGAAGGAAAGGAGAGAGGAGACATACCTCCTTTAGAATATGTCCATTCATCATTTTCTCCTTTGCAAACACCGAGAAAAAAAGCCCGAGAAGCTGTGTGCCTTTCCTTGAGAGGTGCCCTTCAGTTCCCAGAGAGATGAAGTTCAGTCTGATGTCAAGGTTACTAAGGCAACGATGTATGCTTATGAATAGCAAAGCAAATAGACACATAAAACGTGAGTAAATCATTAATTCATTGTGCTATTATTGATGGGATCTGGAGAGGCTTACATATTCCTTCTTCATTCCAAGTTCTCGAAAGTTTGCTTTCATCACAAAGCAAACACTCGGATGGCCACTTTATGGATAATTATTCCCTCTCTGCCTCACTCTAGAGGCCAAGGAAGACTGGCTCTCAGATTTTAATGGATCAAAGAAAATGGTAAACCGGGCAAGGGACGTGTGCTTCGTGGTTTGGAGGCTCGGTTCTTTTTTTTTTTTTTTTTTTTTTCTTTTTCTAATTGGCGACTGTGGTTTCTGTCGAGAATGGAAAATGCATTAAGGGTACTTGGACTTAAACACAAAGCACCTTTCGGTTTGACAAACAGATTTGAGTAGAGGCGAAGTCCCTCTGTTCGACCCACGAGGATGTCCACATTTCATGGCACACGGACAGGGCTGGGAGGAGGTGTGAGTCACCAGCTGGAGGGTGCTGCCCAGGGGCAGAGAGGTTAAAGGTCTCTGTGCGGTGATGCAAACCGGGCAAGGCCAGGACACCAGAAGGCTGGGGTTGCACCGAGGGAGTGTCCCAGCTTCCTATTCTTCCAGGTGGCTGGAGTGAGTCACCGCTTTCTCCTCGGTCGCCCACCCGGCCTGGGGGTCACCGCCAAGGTTCGGGAGAGGTGAACCGCCCCAGCTGGGCTTCGCCTCTGGCCCTCCTCATAGATCCAGACCACCTGCATAGAAGCCCTATCGGCGGGGAGGGGGGGGGGGCTCCTGGGTGACTCAGTGGCTAAGCGTCTGACTTCAGCTCAGGTCATGATCTTGCAGTTCATGAGTTCGAGCCCTGCACCGGGCTCTGTGCTGACAGCTCAGAGCCTGGAGCCTGCTTCGGAGTCTGTGTCTCCCTGTTTCTCTCTCCCCAACTCTCTCTCTCTCTCTCTCAAAAATAAATAAACGTTAAACATTTTAGAAACCCTTTCTTCACGACTGCCTCCTCCTTCTCTCAGGATGGCTGGTGCCTCAAAGGAAATGTATCCACAATCATTGCCATCCAGGGAGTGTGAGGCTGGAGTCGGGCCCTGGGCCGTGCAGCCAAGCCTGGGTAGCCAGAGTGCTGACCAACAGCAGGGGACCCCTGCAGCATACCTTCTGCATGCTGTGTGACCCAGACAAGTTGCTTAACCTCTCTGTGCCTTGGCTTCCTCCTCTATAAGCCGGGAACGGTCATGGAACCTGCCTGGAAGGGCTGCTCAGAGCATTGTCTGGATGGATCTGCACACCGCTGGTGTCTCGGCGGCCAGAGAAACAGAGGCCAACAGGATCGCGGCTCGGTTGGTAGCATATCCACGTTCTGGCCCCTGGTCTAGGTACTGGGTGCTTTCAGACCCTTCTGCAGAACTTTAACCAAGGAGATGTCGCTGGCCTCACGCAGGCCACCCACCCCTTCTCTCGAGGCCACAGAGGAGAATCCCTTGTCTCCCGTCACCCCATGCATTTGGAGAGAAGTCTCCAGAGGCCGAGTCTCCAAGGTCGAGCTTGCACCGCAAGGTGAGACCCGCTTAGCAAAGCACCGGCCAGGAGAGGCGCTTCAAAAATGTCTCTAGATTGGATACACACAGTCCTCGCAGGAAGGTGCTGTGTGAAGGGAGACAGGAAAGCCATAGCCAAGTTCATGTGTGAGCTAGAGGTGCCCAGAATGCCAGGTGGAAGCAAAGAGGCTCGGGTGGTTCGTGCATGTTCAAGGGGAGGGATCGGGGAAAGCTTCCTGGAGGAGGTGGCTTTTGAGGTGGGTCTGGAATGAAGAGAAGCTCGCAGAAGGCCAGGGAGCTGAGGGAGGAAAGCCATGGAGGTGTGAGAGCGCGGGGTGGTGGCTGTCCTTGTACAGCAGGGCACAGCGGGCTCAGCAGGGGGGAGCGAGGGAGTCTCTCTTGTCCTTTCCTCCCCCTGCGCATCAATACTCCTGGTCCTTGGAGATCTGGGTAGGCAAGCGAGGAGGAAACTTCACGGTCAGGTCCTAAGGTCTCTGAGGGCAAAACTGTCCTCACCCTCCTTAACCCAGGGGCCAGGGCAGGGCCTGAGAAATGCTGTGAGCTTTCTCTCCTCGGGGCAGGTGGGGGCAGCAGTGCCCTGGCCTCCGAGGTGGTCAGTAATGCACACTCTCAGCCCTTCTGGTCCCTGGTCAGCCCAGGGAGGGGTCTGTCCCGAGCTGCCGGCCAGCATCATTGGGGCAGATCCTGGCCTCCGGCGAGGGGGTCAAGGGGGCTTGGGGAAGAGTCCCTGCATCCCCAAGGAAGGGGGCTGTGGAGGTGCTGCTCGAAAGGAGTGCGTGAATGCCCCTCCTGGACATGTCCACGCCTGCTCTGAGACCCGCTCATATCGAAGGCATAAGGCTCGCAGCCCTGGGAGAGAGTTCCAGAACAGGGAACTGCCGGTGGTCCAGGGGGGTCAGCTGGCGGCTTTGTGCGTGTGGCGATTTGTGGCAGCCGCTTTCAGCTTTGAGGGCTCCCAGGCATTCACGTTACCAAGACCTTAGGACCAAGACCAGAGTAGTGTCTATGCTCTGCCCAGGCTCAAATTGGGAGGGGAGGGGAGGACGAAGAGAGCGGGGGCAGGACCACCCCTCGCCGCGGGCATGGTTAGAGCACTTTCACTCCTGAGAAGGGGCAGAGAGGGGCTCCCATTCCCTGCTTTGTAGATACAGCACTTGGGTTTCAGAGAGGTTAACCAAAAGACCCAAAGCAGCACGGCCAGGGAGATGCTCAGTGGGCCCAGAGCCAAGCTCCTCCGATGCCCTGGGCCCGTCTCGCTCCTGCTGGCTTAGCTCGCGGACAGGCCAGCTGTGCCCCCTGCAGAGCATGCTGTGTGACTCCAGATGGGACAGACCTGAGGGACGGTGGTCCTGGAACCCCCGGCTCCGACCCGGGCTTGAGCCTCTGCCCCACCCGCACGGTGCCTGGGGTTTACACAGGCTCCTCCCCTCTCCGTTGGGGAGGAGCACTCAGCGGTCAGAGGTGGGCGCAGAGCCCGGGGTGGGGGGGGGACCCGAGGCTCTGCAGGGACCCATCAGGGGCCGGAAGGGAGCTCAGCCCGAGGGACCATTTCAGATCCGACATTGCCACTGTCCTGTTCGTGAAAACAACAGATTCCAACCTGCGTCCCGGGTGTTCGCAGAGGTCACCGTGGAGCCCTCGGTGTGACGATGGCCGGGTTGCGTGAGCTACTGGACCAAGCCACCAAGGCCTGCTCCGTGGTTCCTGATTTGGTGAGCGGCTGAATCACCGGGCCACGGGGATCCTGACTCAGAAGACCTGGGGTGGGGTCCGAGAACGTGTGATTTTAGCCCCCCTGCAGGTGCCGGGCCCTGCAGCAGGGGCTCTGTGAGGCTCTGGAGGGCTGGCCGGAGCTGCTGGCCCCTCAGGGACAGAGCCGATGGAGTTGGGCTCCCCCTGGGTTTGGGCGGGGAGACCACACGTGTGGGGCACTGAGGGAACAAAGGATTTGGAGCTGTGGGCCTAGAGACCACATCCTCTTTGCCCCCCAGAGTAGTGTTGTTATTAAGAATCAAGTCCCCTTGCACGGCTCCCTGGGGGCCCCGGGGGGACCTGTCCCCAGGACACTCTCCGAACCACCAAACGATAGGGTTCAGCATCAACTCCTCTGCCTGCCATCCCAGAAGGGCCTGTTCTCGTCTAGACCCAAATGTGGACAGAAATGTGTGTCGTCACCCTCTCCTTTCAATGAAATGCTTTTTGCCTGGGTAATTGTTTTTGGATTCGGTGTTTCCATTGTTCTGTTCACGAAAGTAACAGATTCCCATCCGTGTCCTCATATTTTGCAAGGCAGAAATTCCCCTGGATGTGAACCCGGTGTTTTCGGAGGCCCGTCCACCCACCGCTGTGGGCCCTGGGGGGATGGGGGATTGAGGGGCCGGGTGGTAAACTGAGGAAACACTGCCAAGCTTTCTGCGGAGGTTCCCACACTGCACCCTATGTGACTAGCGCTCTGTATCTTGCCCGCAGATCCCAGATTCTTTCCGTGAGGAATCAGCCCTCACACAACATGAACGGGCTCGTTTTATATCAGAAGGCTAAATTTTAACTGACAAATTGGACAGGTTCCCTAAGGCGAGGGTTGCTAAGCTTTGTCAGTCTCACAAAAAATGTGATTTATAATATATTCCTATTCGCTAGACACTCCTGCTCCCAGGAACGACGGCCTAGTGCAGAAACAGGTCTACTTAATATCTTGACCCCGTATAAAAACACGCTCTGTCAGGGTGTCCACGAGCATACAAACAGATGTGCATAAATCAGGATTCAAGAGAACCAAGCGAGTTTAATTGCATTAAGTTTTAATGATAATTTAAGCAGTCAAACCCTTAAAATTCAGGGCAGGGCGAGAGGAAGCCACGATTTACTTTAGAATTTTGTATTCTAAAGGAAAGAACTAAGGGTCTGGTGAAAGCAATCTTATTTCCTCTGCTTCCAGTTTACGAAAAGGAAAATGGTGTTTGTCGTTCCCTAATTACCCTGATGTTTATGAACACAGAATATGTCAGATATCAGAAGTCAGTCCACACCTTCAGCCGAGCTCTCTCAGAGATCCTTTGTTAAACACACACACACACACACACACACACATACACACACACATACACATACACACACACACACACACACACACACACACACAAGAACGGAGTAAACCATCTGACTCCTTAAAAGTCCCCGTTAAACTTGCCAACTCATTTTGCCCAAGAAAACCGGGACTGCTCTGAGCTAAGTGGGCAGGGATGGGTTTGATCTCTGAATCCGACTGCTTAGCAGAAGTCAAGCGGCCGATTTTTCCACAATGTCTGCATATCATGAAACTTCCTAAAAATCTTCCAGGGGGTAACCTGAGCTTATGAAAAATGATCCTGAATGTCAATAGGACAAAGCTTCCCTTCCAAGATGTGATTAGGGGAGCTGGGGGGCACGCCTTTCATATTTTACTTGACAAGCATCTTTTTTTCCCCCTTTGTTCTGTCTGCTCTGGAGAGCTTCAGCAGGGCTTTGCCATTGCTTTGTTAAGGGGAATGGTTTAAAAAAAAACCCATAGTTATAGAGTAGTAATTATTTAAAACTGAATCGATCTGATAGGAATGTTCATTTTGCCCAGTATTTTTGTATGCGTGAAAACAAGACTAGTCATTCTAGGTAGTATATGGCTTGTATTTAATTGTACGCATGGTTGAGTTTGTAAGTTCTTTGTTCAAAAACATGAAGGACATACCGACCACGTGAGCAAAGGAAGGCTCAGAAGACTGATGTTGTCTTTGGGCTCCACTGAGAGATGCCGAGGCTGGTCAGAGCTGGCCTAGGGTTCTATCCTACATCATGGTAGAAATATCGACGACGGATGGAAAATGTCTGCCGAAGGGACATTACGTTACTGTGTCCCCAGGCAGGGTTCTGTGACCTCAGCACTAATGCACTTGGGGCTGGATGGTTCTTTGTGTATGCGGTGGGGGTGGGGCTGGCCTGAGCACCGCAAGAGGTTAGGCGCGTCTTGGCCTCTGCCCACTAGGTGTCAGTAGCGGCCTCCCTCTTCCAGGTGTGACAACCAAATGGTCTCCAGACAAATGTCCCCTGCGGGGCAAAATGCTTCTCCGTTGAGAACCACTGGTCTAAAGAATGAAGGAAATTGGGCACATTTAGCTCAGAATGACAATATTTACAGGGAAGGTGAAAGCTCTTTGCAGGTATGGAATTTAAAAAAAAATGAAAGTCATTCTGAGTTGCTTCAGCAGGTGGAACAAAGACAAATGAGGTAAAATTGTAGACAGGCCGATTTTAACGAAGGAACGAAGGAGAACCTTCTAGAAGAACTGCTCAGCTCCCACCCCCAAGGTGCTGATGTTTACACTGGGCTAGAATCCTGACTCAAGATCCAGGACTCTTTCCTGTGATAGATCTTTCTTGGAGCACTGAGCACCAGCAAAGCACTGTGCCAACAGCCTGGCATCCGTGATCGGATTGAGTCTTCTGTTGGGGACAAAAATAAAAAGCTTAAAGGTGGACCTCATGCCCTGCGGGGGGGGGGGTCTGTCCTTCCTCCCCAGTCACCCCAGTTGCACAGAAAGGGTGGGCAGGACAGCCAGGGCAAGGGCTACGTGTGGTGGGGTTTCTGGCCTGGAGTCTCCCCGCTGGTGTCTGAGCCAGTACTGGAATCCAGAACCCTCCAAGTGCTCTTTCCAGATGTTCTCCAAGCACAGAGGGAGGCGAGCTCCAGGCGGTAAGCACCTGGCCCGGATTCTCCTTTGCTCTTAGCATCCTGAGCCCTTAGGAGCCACCTGCCTGAGCCCGCCGTCTCGGCAGGGAGCACTTCCCCAAGTGCCCACTAGGTGTCACTCTGTGGCCTCGAATGACCGCTTGCCGAGGCCCCAGCGGTGGCTTTTTTCAGACTTAAGCGCTTTCCTCTTCTCTGCCTCTGGCACAAACATTCCAAAATCCGCCGTGACAGGTAGTTTTGCTTTTCTGCTAAATGGCCTCCCCTCGTTTCTCCCTGCCCCTGCCTCCAGGATGAACTCCCCCAGCCTTTTGTGGCGCGGCTCCCCGGGTTCAAGTGCCCAAGAGGGGCCATCCTGGCCCGCAGAACCTCCTGGAGTGAGTGTGGCCCAGCCTGCGTCCCCGAGCTGTGCTGCTTGTCCCCTGATGACTTCTTTCTCGAGGTTGCCTAGGAGCACCTGCCTCTTCCCATCTGTCTCACCTTCTAGATTGCAGACCCCCCCAAATCTCCCACCTTTCTGTGCCCCACGCCACAGAAGAGAACACACAGTAGGATGGACAGCGTTTGGGGTTGATGTCACTGAAGGAAAGGGAAAAAAAAAAGGAAAGGAACATTGTAAGCGCAGATAACGGAGACAGGAAACAGGTTCAAAGCCGGGAACAATTCCAACGGTAAAAGCGAGGAGCACGGGGAGGGGCGTGTCCACACAGACACTCCTGGGTCTGGCGAGGAGCCGGCTTGGACAGCTTCGGCGGGGGGGGGGGGGGGGGGGTGTCCACCTGCATTGTAAGGGGGGCCTTGGCGGGGCGCCGGGGGACTGGCCAGCGTCCAGGGTGCAAGGGAAGGCGTGTGCTAGGACTTGGAGGCAGAGACGAGATGCCC
This sequence comes from Prionailurus viverrinus, assembly GCF_022837055.1. Taxonomy (NCBI): domain Eukaryota; kingdom Metazoa; phylum Chordata; class Mammalia; order Carnivora; family Felidae; genus Prionailurus; species Prionailurus viverrinus. The sequence continues at coordinate 135,402,880 of NC_062567.1, forward strand.
GTACAGAGCGAACAGAGCCTTTTGGTGACAGAGAGGAAGCAGGGGCCTCCTGTAAGTTCTGAGAGCCGCTGCGATCCCCTTCCCACCCAGGGCCTCGCGTCGGGTCCCGCGTCTCACACAAAGGTCTGCTCTCCCAGAGGCCTAGGTGAAAGGTGACCAAACCGTCAGCCTTTAACAATGTTTTCTGGGCGGTTTCTGCCTGTGGTGGTGAGGTCTGTTACGTAGCGTAGAAATAACGGCACACAGTTGGGAACCACTGAGGAAGGGTCACTGTGGACAGGGGTCTGGCCTTCAGGCATTCGGCCCAGGACAGAGCAGAGGACAGGCACCTCCCTGCACTTGGAAGAATGTGTGGACAAGTTTTAGGTAGTGGGGCGAACCGGGACAGGTCTGATTATGATGAGAGTAGCTAGGGGCACCCGGGTGGCTCAGTCGGTTGAGCGTCCGACTTCGGCTCAGGTCATGATCTCCTGGTCGTGAGATCGAGCCCCGCGTTGGGCTCTGCGCTGGCCGCGTTGAGCCGGCTTAGGATTCTCTCTCCCTCTCTCTCTGCCCCTCCCCTGCTCTCTCTCTCAAAATAAAAAAATAAATTTAAAAAATTTAATTACATTTACTGAGCACTTGCCAGACGCTGTCCCAAGAGCCCCCCACGCCCTCTGGCTGAGTGCTCGGTAACCACGTGACGTGGTCCTATCCCCACTGTCCGTCCCCACCCTTCAGCTGTGGAAACTGAGTCACATCAAGGACGCAGGAGGCGTCCAGGGCACAAGGCTGGTGGCGCTGAAGACAGAGGTTTGGGCACGGCAGCTCAAGTCTAGAACTCGCGTCTCAACCGCGGTCTCCATGGACAAGCCTCCACGACGGGGGCTCAGAACGATACGAAGACAATAGCATTTCGGGGAGAGTTTTCTCCTCGGACCCAGACTGAAGGAGCACCCGTGGGTAAGAGTTTGCTGGCTTGCCTGAGACTGAAACGTCCTCATCTGGAATAGCGCCTTCAGGTACAGAACCCTAGTCGATTCTCCCAACAGCAGCCTCGCGCTGGGGGCAATGCAGATATTCGTGGGCCCATTTTGCAGAGGAGGAAACAGAGACTCAGAAGCGGGGTGGGTGGCCAGTCAGGGCTGCGGCAGGACTTAACTCGGGCCCAGAGGTGAGCGCCCCAGGTGTCGCACGGCGGGCGGTGAGGCGTTACAGCTGGAGCTGTTTTGCCAGAAAGGAGCTAGCACATAGCGGATGCTACTCGTTATCAGGCGTGCTAACAGCTAATTTCAACTAAAGTTCACAATATCCACTGAGGCTGAGTGGCAGGAGTTGTCTGCAGCCCTCCATGAAGCCGGCCGGGCCAGGCCCGAAAACCCGCATCTGCCCGGCAACACGGCGTGCTATTTCTGCCCCATCCGAGGGGCTTCTCCTCTTTCTTCCGCCCACCGTGGATTCAGCCCGTTTCTCGACCCTCACTTTTTAGGTCTGGGATGCCAATTCACGGGCAGGATTTTAGCTTTGGGAATGGAGAGGGGGGGCTTAGCTTAGAGCTGTTGCGGGCCAAAGAATTCACGAGGATCCACGATAGACTGGATGGTGGGGACAAAAACCAGCGAAGGAGAAGAGGACACGAGAGTGGCATAAAAATTGGGGGATTGGGACGGCGACGATAGGGCGCTTAAGCGGGGGAAGGACTCGGTAGCAAGAAGACAAGTTCCGTTTGAGAAACGTTTCGTCGCGAGTGGCGGAGAAAGCCGGCTCCCAGGTTAGGTGGAGGGCAAAACAGAAAAGGCAGAACTGAGGGTGAGAGGCGAGGGCCAGGGGTACCCATCTGCGAGTCACCTGGAGGTTGGGCCGAACCCCAGAATCCGGGCAGTGAGGCCCCAGGGAGGAGAGGAAGTGAGGGTGCAGAGGAGACGCGAGGGGGCCTCCAGCTCTGTGGATCCCTTCCCACACCTCCTCCTGGCCCGGTGACCTTCACCTCCGCTCCCCTCCGGCTGCCCACACCCTGGGCCTCGTCATCACCCTGACGGCTCCCACTGCCCTCCGGGATCGCGCTCCCCGACCACAGCTTCCGAAGCCGTCCCCTCCCTCCCCGCCCGGCTGACCTCATCCCCACCTCCGCTCCCTGGACTTTCCCACGTGGACCAGAGCCTCCTGGCTCCCCGTCTCCAGCCCTCCAGACCACACAGGACATCATCGCGGCCGATCTCTTCGCCAATACCCTCAACTGCCTCGCCCCTCCGTCCTTCCGCCCGGCTCATCCGGCCAGGCTCGAGCCAGGGATTTGCGAGGCACCTGTCTTCTCCGCCCTACGCCAGCCTTGGCACTCCAGGGGAGGAAATCCCACACCAGGGATGTTTGGTGCCCACAAAGCCACGGTGCCCGGAGTCAGCTGCTCGCTCCCCACGGCTCCCCCCTCCTCCTCTTGGGCATCCGTTCCAAGCCTACGACGTCTCCCCCCAGCAGATGGCTCTGCCCCTGGTTCACGCAGGAGCTCTGCGCTCCCCTACCTGCACGTGCGTGTTTCTGTGCAGGCACCGCGCTCAGCGCTTTGTCCTCGGGTCGCCTCTTCGTCCTCGCAACAGCCCCTCCTTGATTCGCATGTTCGCAGGTGAGGAACCGCAGGCTCGTGGACGGCCCTGAGGTCAAAGGAGGTTGTGTGTCTTCCAACGTGTGCTCTTAACCCACAGGGCCAGGTGCCATGCTAGATGCTGAGGATATAATTATAAACAAGATAGATGAGGTTCCCACCCTCATGAAGCTTACGTTTTAGGAGGACAGTACGTAAGTAAATAAGGGACTATATCAAATAGTTATCGGCTGCATAAGAACCAGCAAAGGAAGACGCCGAACTCAGTGACATGGAAAAGACTGGCTTGGGTAGGGTGGTCAGCGGGGAGCCCTGACGGGAAGGTGTGCTGACGGCCCCCCGTCTTTCCTCACTCCCCACTTGTGCCGTCCAAGGGTGGTGCCCCACCCCCGCTCTGGATGCCATCATTTATTAGCAAGATGATGTCACTCGCACCGGGAGCAGGTGTCCCCTGTGTAGATGATGAGCTCAGAGGGCTGAGTGACTGAGGCCCCGAGATGGGAACGTAGTGGGGGTATTTCTGGGATCAATCAATCACCTAGGGAAGAAAGGGGTCCTTGGAGGCTTGGATCGTTGGCCGCAGCTGAATTCCTCCGCAGAGGACAGAAAGATGACCCCGAGGGCGACGGAGGCAGGTGAGTTCTGGTCCATCCAACCAGTGTTGAACATCGTGTCCCAGGTTGGGTTCCCCAGGGAGAGGGGGACGGAGACCTGGGTGCAGGAAGCTTATGGGCAAGTGCGCTCGGGATCGACACCTGCGGGGAGCGGAGGAAGCGGGACTGGGGAGGGAGAAGACACTGACGGAGGCGGCAGATAAATCGGCCTCGGTGCCGGCCGCCCGCGCGGCTGGGCCCACGCGTGGCGTCCGTCCCCGCCACTACGGTGAATCGGCTCACGAGAACACTGCGTCGGTTCCCCAGCCAGCTGGTGGCCGAAGTCGTCCTGTCTGCTTGGTCGTTGAGTGCCGCGTTTGTGTTGGATGCTTCCTGGCGGGCATCTCATGCCTACGAAACATCTTTCTCTTGGCGCCCAGTCTCTCCAGTTCGTCCACATCCTCCTCCCAAATTCTCTTGTTCTAAATTTTCTCCTTTCTTCAGACCGTCTGCCCCGGCTCGTCAGTCTGCATATAGTCTAACCTTGGGCCGTTTCTCTTTCCACGTGAGATGGCTGTCAGGCTCACCGCTCTAAGCTCTGTCCTTTCGGATGTCAACTCACTGCTGTCTTTCAAAGCCACCCCGGGGCCGGTGCTACGCTACAGCCACGTCCCCCTTGTGGCTCGTACCCACAGACCAAAGACAGCGAGCCGAACAATGGTCCCGCGGAGACGGCCCTGCCCTACTCCCGGGAACCTGTGGGCATGCCAGACTGCATATTTGAATTGGCAAAGACACAGCCAAGGTGGCGGAGAACCCGAGGGACGGCGGCGTGGGAGGGACCCAGCCCTCCAGCTCTGTGCTGCTAAGGAAGAAGGGGCCACAAGCCAGGGAACGCGGTGGCCCCTAGCACTGGAAACGGCAAGGAACCAGATTCTCCCCTCGGGTCTCCAGAAGGAACGCACGCCTGTCCCCGTCCACACCTCGACGTTAGCCCCAGCGGGATCCGTTTCCGTCTTCTCCACTCCAGGCCCGTGAGACGCTGTTGATGAAAGGATTATCACAGCAAGCGATGGCATCTGTGAACCCAGCTGGCCACTTCCCTTCTTCTGACCGCAAAGGCCTCCCATTCATGCGGCCAGAGGTGGTGACGGCTTAGGGACAGTACCAGGGCACTAGTGGTAGGGGCCGTGAGTTTGGGCTCCTGGCTGGTGCTACCTTTGCCCTCTGGCCTTCGCTAGTACTGAAACCCAGATGGGCTACCTCCGCTTCGAGGAATGCTGTCGCTGCCTTGGAGGGTCTGGTAGAATTCAGGCCCCTGGCCACCCAGCCACCGGCAGTCATGGGGGGGTGCCCCCTATCTACCAGGATCCTGTCGCATGCTGGGAGCTTTTCTGCTTCGAGAGTGTGGTGAGCTTTGGTAAACTTATTCAGCTGGGCGATCGTCACAATATTCCAGTTTGGGGGTACTTCAGTGACTCCCCCAAGTTTCCCTGGGGCCCACCTGCGGCCTATCCCTCTTGCTACCCCCAACCCCGGGGCAAACACAGATCCGCTTTCCGTCCCGATAGTGTTTGCCTTTTCTAGAGATCTCACATAAATGGCATCGCGCGATTTGTAGTCTTCTTTTCTGTCTGACTTGTTTCGCCCACCGCGACGACCGTTGTGCGTCTCTCTCCAATCTGGCCCAAACTCCGACACCTCCCCACCCTGCGTGAGCTCTGGGGATTGGTAAGGTCGCAGCTCTGTGACAGCTGTTCTTTGGCTGGCTTCGCGGACCTTGCGCACGCACGATCTGATACGTAGTCAGAGACCCGAGCAGGTTCCTGTCTGGTTTCTGCGGTTTGTTCTCTGCAGAGCTCCACCTCCGCAAATTCCAGCCACTTTGGTCTGCAGCCTGCGAGCTCGGTCTCCCTTTGTCTTGCTACCCGGGGCCGCTGCTTTCTGCGTTGTGATGTGGAAAGTTAGTCCAGGCAGAGAGGCCGGGCAATCATGCATTTCTGTCCTCTCGAGGATCCCGGTGCCAAGTTGGCTGTTACTTAATGTCTTAAACACGTAGGTCTCTCCCCCATCTATTTTCTCCAGTTTCTACTTCTTGGTAGCAATCCGCTCTTGGTTATCCATCAAGGACAGCCATGCTTTTCTTGTTGAATTTCTTCACTAGCTATTATTACATTCAGTCAAATGCAGCTTTTTAACGTGTATAGTTTAAACAATCTTGGTAACTGTATACAGTTGGTAACCATCACCACCATCGTGATGGGGGAGAGTTCCCTTCCCTAAAACGCTTGCTCGTGCCCCCTCACCCTCAATCCTCTCCCCTCCCGACGTGTAACTTCTTTCTGTAACTATAGCTTTCACCTTGGCCGTGATTCTTAAATTCTACAGTATACAGTGTTTGTGTATGTGGTCTTCCGCTTAGCGGGTTTGAGATTTTCCACATTATTGTGTGTGTTAATGTTTTGTTCCTTTCTGTTGCTGAGTAGTATTGCATTGTGTGGGTAGGTGTTTACCCCATTCACTGGGTGGTGGGCATTTGGGGTGCTTCCAGTTTGGGGCTGTTAATGGTTAATGTTACTATGCTACATCTTCGTGTGGAAAAACATATATATATATATATATATATATATATATGTAACCTTTGCATGCATGGACATTCTGGGATATGTTGTAAGTATATGTTTAACTTTTAAAGATCTCACCCTACTGTTTTGCAAAGTAGCCATACCACTTTGCCCTCCTATCAGCAATGGATGATCTAGGATGCTCTAGATCATCAAGGACACCATTATCTCTCTCTCTTATTTTTATATATATATTTTTTAATGTTTTTTTAAATTTTTATTTATTTTTGAGACAGAGACAGAGCATGAACGGGGGAGGGGCAGAGAGAGAGGGAGACACAGAACCAGAAGCAGACTCCAGGCTCCGAGCCATCAGCCCAGAGCCCGACGCGGGGCTCGAACTCACAGACTGTGAGATCATGACCTGAGCTGAAGTCGGACGCTTAACCGACTGAGCCACCCAGGCGCCCCAGTATATTTTTTAATGTTTATTTTATTTTTGAGAGATCGAGACAGAGTGCAAGTGGGGGAGGGGCAGAGAGAGAGAGGGAGACACAGACTCCGAAGCAGGCTCCAGGCTCTGAGCTGTCAGCACAGAGCCTGATGTGGGGCTTGAACTCATGAACTGTGAGATCATGACCTGAGCTGAAGTCAGATGTTTAACCAACTGAGCCACCCAGGTGCCCCTCCCTTTTTTTATTTGAGAGAGAGAGAGTGTGTATGTGTGTGAGTGGGGTTGAGGGGCAGAGGGAGGGAGGGAGAGAGAAAGAGAGAGAGAGAGAGAGAGAGAGAGAGAGGGAATTTTAAGCAGGCTCCACATTCAGCACAGAGCCTGACGTGGGGCTTAATCCCACAACTGTGAGATCATGACCTGAGCCAAAGTCAAGAGTCAGATGCCTGACTGACTGAGCCACCCAGGCACCACTACCTTTCTTTTTTTAACATTTTATTTTTAAGTAATCTCGACACCCAACACGGGGCTCAAACTCATGCCCCCGAGATTGAGTCACACACTCTTCTGACTGTGCCACCCAGGTACCCCCATTATCTGTTTCTTTAAACTTTGGTCTTTTTAATGGTTGCACAGTGGTATCTCATTGATTTTCCCCTTTGAATTACCTCGGTGCTTTTGCCAAAAACTAATGGACCATGTACGTGTGGGTTTATTTCTTTATTTCTGGACTCTATTCTGTCCCATTGATTATGTGCCAATGGCACAGCGTCTTGGTCACTGTAGCTTTATAATAATCTTGAAATCTAAATAGTTTCTGTCCTTCAACTTTGTTCCTATTTTTCAAAACTCTTTTGGATATTGTATGCACTTTGTCTTTTCACGTAAGTTTTTAAATCTGCTTGTCAGTGTCTTTCCACAAAGTGTGTTAAAATTTTAATTGGAGGGGCGCCTGGGTGGCACAGTCGGTTAAGCGTCCGACTTCAGCCAGGTCACAATGTCGCGGTCCGGGAGTTTGAGCCCCGCGTCAGGCTCTGGGCTGATGGCTCAGAGCCTGGAGCCTGTTTCTGATTCTGTGTCTCCCTCTCTCTCTGCCCCTCCCCCGTTCATGCTCTGTCTCTCTCTGTCCCCCAAAAAAATAAATGTTGAAAAAAAATTTTTTTTTAAATTTTTAATTGGAATTGCATTGAATCTATAGATGAATTTGAGGAGGACAGACATGTTAACAATATTAAGTGTCCCAATCCATGAACATGGTATATCTTCTTGTGTACTTAGGTCTTTTTCAATCTCCTATTGTAATATTTCGTAGCAGAACAGGTTTTGTACATCTTTCATTAAATTTATTCCTAAATATTCTTGATGTTATTGTAAGTGAAGCTGGTTTTTACATTGAATGTGTAATTGTTCATTGCTAGTATGTAGAAATACAACTGGCCTTCATGTTATTGACGTTCTATCTTGCAACGTTGGTATGTTCACTTATTAATTCTAGTAGTGTCTTTTATAGATTCATTAGGGCTTTCTAGATACATGAATAAGTAGTCTGCAAAAAAGACATTTTCATTTCTTTCCTAACTTGTATGTCTTTCATGTTCATTTATTTTTCTAGCCTTGGCTAGGACTTTCAGTAAAATGTTAAATATAGACACAGTAAGAGCAGACATCCTTGACTTGTTGCTATTCTAAATAGAAAGCATTAAATCTTTCACTACTGAGTATGATGTTGGGTGTAAGGGGTTTTGTTTTTGTTTTGTTTTGGGGGGGTTGTGTTGTTTTGTAGATATCCTTAATCAGATTTTAAATTGAATTTTATCAAATATTTTTACTTGCACCTTTTGAAATGATCTTTTCTCTTTTATTCTATTAATACAGCAAATCATATTAATTGAGTTTTGGATGTTAAACCAATTTTACATTCCCAGAATATGCCCCACTTGGTACTGATGTATTATTGTTTTTATATATGGTTTGATTTGCTAATATCTTGTTACAGATTTTTGTGTCTGTGGTCGTGAGGGCTATTAGTCTGTATTTCTTTTTTTCTTGTGAAGTCTTTGCTTGGTTTTGGAATCAGGTTAATACTAGCCTTATAGAATACGTTGGGAAGTGTTAATTCTTCTGTTTTCTGAAAGAATTTGTGTAGGATTCATGTTGTTTCTTTCTTAAATTCATGATAGTATTTACCACTGAAGCTCTGAGTTCGCTTTATGGAAGGGTTTTTAATTATAACTTCGATTTATTTAATTGATATCAGGCTGTTCAAGTTTTGTAATGTTTTCTTGGATGAACTTTGGCAATTCATGTCTTTCCAGGAATTTGTCATTTCACATAGGTTGTCATTCTATTGCCATGAAATTGTTCATAACATATCCTTATTCTTTTAATGTCTACTGAATCTGTAGTAATGACTTCATTGTTCCTGACATTAGAAATTTGTGACTTCCTCTTTTCTTAGTCAGCCCAACTGAAAGTTTATCATTTTTATTACCGTTTTCAAAGAAGTAACTTTTCCTTTCATTGGTACTCCCTATATTTTTCTATTATTTCCTTGATCTTTATCTTTATTATTTTCTTCCCTATGCCTGCCTTGGATTTAATTTGCCTTTCTTTTTCTAGGATCTTTTTTAAAAATGTTTATTTATTTTTGAGAGAGAGAGCATGTGAGCAGGGGAGAGGCATAAAGAGAAGGGGACGGGGGATCTGAAGTGGGCTCTGTGCTGACAGCAGAGAGCCTGATGTGGGGTTGGAACTCACAAACCATGAGATCATGACCTGAGCCAAAGTCACTTAACTGACCGAGCCACCCAGGCACCCTCTTTTTCTAGGATCTTAAAGTGAAAGCTTAGATGTATATTTGAGATATTCCTTCTTTTCCAATCCAGGCATTTAAAAGTATATTTCCCTCTAACCACTGCTTTAACTTTATCCCACAAAACTATTTAAAGGAAAACTTTTTTTAACTGTAGTTGACACACAATGTTACATGAGTTTCAGGTGAACAACATAGTGATTTAACAAGTCTATACACAATGCTATGCTTACCACAAGCATAGCAACCATATCCTACAGATTTTGATAGGGCATTTTCATTATCACTCAGTCCAAAACATTTTCTTACCTCTTCTGTGATTCCTTTTTTTGATCCAATATTATTTAGAAGGTTTTTTTTTTAAGTTTTGGAGGTGTTTAGGTTATTTTATTATTACCGATTCCTAACATAAATTTGCTGTAGTCAGAAAACACACTCCGTAGGATTTCAATCTTCATATGCGTATTAAGACTTATGGCTCAGAATATGGTCTACCCACGTGCACTTGAAAAGAATGTACATTCTATCATTGCCGGGTGTTGCATCATATGTATGTTAAAAGAGGTTGAGAGTATTGTTCAGATATCCTATATCATTGCTAATTTTCATCTAGTTGTTCTAGCCATTGCTAAGGTAAGAGTGTTAAAATCTCCAGGTATGATTGTGGGATTGTCTGTTCCCCTTTAACTGTTGATTTTTGCTTCAGGTATTTGAAAACTTCTTATTGGGCAAATCCACGTTTATGATGATTATGTCTTCATAATGAGTTTGTTCTTTCACCATCGTGAAGGGTACTTCTTTGCCCGTGGTAAAACATTCCTTTTTGAAATCTATTTTATCCCATGTTAATATAGCCCCTCTGACCTTCTTGTGCTTGTGATTATCTATTTCCCATTAGTTAACTTTCAACCTGTGTCTTTATATAGTTGTCTTAAAAAAATCCTTTCTGATGATTTCTAACTTTTAATTAGAGTGTCTCTTCTATTACCATTTACTGGTATTATTGATATGGTTAGGTTGGATTTTTCATTTTATTTTTGTTTTGTTTGTCTCCTCTGTATTTTTTCCCTCTGTTGTTCCTTTTAATATTTTTTAGAATGTTTCTTAGAATTCTGTTTCAATTTTCCTGTTGTTATCTTAGCTATACTTCTTTGTCTTTTTTAAAGTGGTTGCAGGGCGCCTGGGTGGCTCAGTCGGTTGAGCGTCCGACTTCAGCTCAGGTCACGGTCTCGCGGTCCGTGAGTTCGAGCCCCGCGTCAGGCTCTGGGCTGATGGCTCAGAGCCTGGAGCCTGTTTCCGATTCTGTGTCTCCCTCTCTCTCTGCCCCTCCCCCATTCATGCTCTGTCTCTCTCTGTCCCCAAAATAAATAAACATTAAAAAAAATTAAAAAAATAAATAAAGTGGTTGCTCTAGGAAATACGATACACACTGAATTTATGGGTCAGTATCTCCTCTGTCTCTTCTGTTCTTGTTGTTATATTTAATACATCTACTTATGTTTTAAACCTCACAAGAAAATTTGTCATTTTTGCTATAAACCATGATGTGATATGATATTAGAAGGGAAATGGGAAATAGAAAAAAATGGTCATTTGATTTTACCTGGATATTCACCATTTCTAATGCTATTCAATGCTTCTGAGGATTTGAGTTTCTGTCAGCCCATAGAAGTGTCTCTCGTGTTCCTCACGGTGCAGTTCCGTCGGTGAGGAATCCTCCTAGTTATATTTTATATTAAAATGCCTTTATTTTGTTTTCATTCTTGAATGATGTGGATATATCATATATCATTTCTGAATATAGAATTCCTGATGGACGGATTTTTTTCCTTCATCAGTTAAAAGATGTTGTCCCGCTGTTTCCTAGCCTCTCTGGTTTCTAGTAAGTCAGCCATTATTTGGATAATTGTTTTTTTGTATATAATATGTCTTTTCTTTCTCTTTGGCTTTCAATGGTGTGGTGCGCCTTGGCAGAGGCTTCTCTGTGTTTATTTTGCTTGGTGTTTACTGTAACATTTATATCTGCAAATTTCTATCTTGGAAATCGAGATGTGGACATTTTTGGCCATTATTTTTTTTGGCCATTATTTTTTTTGGCCATTATTTTTCCATTTGGTCCTTTTTTATTGTTTTTCTCTGCTGAGATTTATTGTTTTTCTCCTGAGGTGCATATTCATTGAAGTCATGTTTTGTTTTAATTCATCGAGTTTAGTTATATTTGCTTTAAAATCTGTTTCTGGGGGCACCTGGGTGGCTCAGTTGGTTGAACATCGGACTCTTGGCTTCAGCTCAGCTCATGATCTCATGGTTCGTGGGTTCAAGCCCTGCATCGGGCTCTGTGCTGATGGCATGGAGGTTGCTTGGAAGACAGCTATGCTCACCACTATATCACCAATGCCCGCTTGAGGCTTGCTTGGGATTCTCTTTCTCTTTCTCTCTCTGCCCCTCTCCTGCTTGTGGCCTCTCTCTCTCTTCCTCAAAATAAATAAATAAACCTAACAAAATAAAATAAAATGAAATAAAGTCTTTTCTGTCCATTCTAACATCTAGCTCATCATATGGATGAATTCACTCAAGTTTCTTTCCTTGTGAGAATGCATTCCATTTTTTTGTTTGTTTGTTTCTAAAGTTAGGTTACTCGCTTTTCAAATTGTATAAAAATAATTCATCCCTACAATCCAACTATGACTAGTAACATTGGAATTATTACCTCAAATACCAGTAGTCTATTGTTAATGCTATCAATTATACCTTGAGCCTACCTACAATTTTCCACCCACTCCCTGTGTTCCTAACTAGCCCAACTACCTAACAGCTTGCTATCTCCTTGCCCTCCTCGCCCACCTTATCCCTCCTGTTTACTGCATTTTATTCCATACATAGTTCAATGTCATCATTTATTGAGCTAAGCTTAATAAATGTATGACACTGGATTGACCCAGACTATCTCATTGAATCCCCCCAGCCACCCAGTTGAGTAGGCATTGTTAGTATTCCATTTTACAGGTGGGGAAAAAAATGGCTTAAAGAGATGGTTACTTGTCCAAGGTCAGGTGCTAATGGATGAAAGCAGGATCGACATCGTGCGGGTTTGTTTGATTCTGGAGCTTGTGCTCTTTACCAGAGATTGGCCAACCTTTTTCATAAAGTACCAGATGGTTAGCATTTGAGTCTTTGTAGGACGTACAGTCTCTGTCACAACTTCCCAAATCTGCCATTGTAGCATCAGAGGAGAAACAGACAACGTGTAAATGAACGTGACAGTTTCCAATAACACTTACGGAAACAGTGGGAAAGATGTGGCTCGCGGTCTGTAGTTTGCTGATCCCCGCTCTTAACAATGACCCCATTCTGTTATTTTTTTTTCCCCTTTAATCTGCAGAGTTATCCATTCAACAAATATCTACAGCACTGTTTCCGAGAACAGGGCACTGAACTTGGTCCTGGAAGGGGTGAGGAAGGCAAAGGCCCTGACTGGAGGGGCCGCAGATGAGAAGGACGGTACCCAAACACATCTCTACCACAAAGCTGACTGGTCAGTGCCAAAAGAGGGGTATAGACTGACTGGAGCTTTTCCCGACGGACACAGGGCGTTTCAGTGCAGTGGGTGGTGATGGCATAAGCTTTCTGGTGAGAGAACCACAGGCAGAGATGGCAAGGAGACAGTTTCAGAGGAGCCAACACAAGCAAGATTTTTTTCTTTAAAAAAATTTTTTTTTAACGTTTTTATTTATTTTTGGGACAGAGAGAGACAGAGCATGAACGGGGGAGGGGCAGAGAGAGAGGGAGACACAGCATCGGAAACAGGCTCCAGGCTCTGAGCCATCAGCCCAGAGCCCGACGCGGGGCTCGAACCCACAAACTGTGAGATCATGACCTGAGCTGAAGTGTGATGCTTAACTTAGACTCAGCCACCCAGGTGCCAACCCCCCCACCCCCGCTTCCTTCTTCTTAAAATTTATCTATTTTTGCTTCTTGACTACTGGTCCTGTTCTGCACTGGGCTCAAGGCACACATTTATATAGCACACTTCATTTGGAGTTTAATTCAGGTACTTCAGCATGGTTGACACATTATCTCAGGCAAAAAATATTTATGTAAAACTTAAAAATGTCATTTAGACTTAATGTAATACTTATCAACATACCAACGGCATTTTTTTCATAGAACTACAACACACAATCCTAAACTTTGTATGGAACCACAAAAGACCCCGAATAGCCAAAGCAATCTTGAAAAAGCAAAACAAAGCTGAAGGCATCACAATTCCAGACTTAAGTTTTATTACAAAGCTGGAGTCATCAAACCAGTATGGTACTGGCACAAAAATAGACACATAGATCAATGGAACAGAACAGAGAGCCCAGAGACAGACCCATAATTACATGGTTAATTAATCTTTGACAAAGGAGTCAAGACTATACAATGGGTTGTGTATTTCCCAACACATGGTGTTGGGAAAACTGGACGGCTACATGGAAAAGAATGAGACTGGACCGTTTTCCTATGTCGGACACAAAAATAAACTCAACATGGACTAAAGACCTAAATGTGAGACCTGAAACCATAACAAAATCCTAGAAGAGAACACAGGCAGTAGTGTCTCTGACATAGGCAAGAACCAGAACAACATTTTTCTAGATAGGTCTCCTGAAGCCAGGGAAATAAAAACAGAAACAAACTATTGGGATTACATCAAAATAAAGAGCTGCGGCACAGCAAAGGAAACAACCAACAAAACTAAAAGACAACCTACCGAGTGGGGGAAGATATTTGCAAATGAGATATTTGATAAACGGTTAGTGTCCAAAATACATAAAGAACTTATACAACTCAACACCAAAAAACAATCCATTTTAAAAATAGGCAGAAGATAAGAACAAACATTTTTCCAAAGGAGACATCTGGATGGCTAACAGACACATGAAAAGATGCTCCACATCACTCATCATCAGGGAAACACCAATCAAAACCACAGTGAGATATCACCTCATACCTGTCAGAATGGAAAAAATCAAAAATACAAGAAACAACAGGTGTTGGCAAGGCTGTGGGGGGAAAAGAACTCTCATACACTCTTGTGGGAATACAGACTGGTGTAGACATTATGGAGGACAGTATGGAAGTTTTGCAAAAAAATTAAAAATAGGGGCACCTGAGTGGTTCAGTCGGTTAAGTGTCTGGCTCTTATAAAAAATTTTTAAAATGTTTATTTTTGAGAGAGAGAGAGAGAGAGAGAGAGAGAGAGACAGAGTGTGAGTGGGGGAGGGACAGAGAGAGAGGAAGACACAGAATCCTAAGCAGGCTCCAGGCTCTGAGCTGTCAGCACAGAGCCCAATGCAAGGTTTGAACTCCCGAACCATGAGATCATGACCCGAGCCAAAGTCAGACGCTTAACCGACTGAGCCACCCAGGTGCCCCCTGTCTCTTTTTTTAATGTTTATTTATTTTGAGAGAGAGCAAAAGAGAGAGAGTGAGCGTGTGTGCACATGCAAGTGGGGGAGGGGCAGAAAGAGACTCCCAAGCAGGCTCCACGCTGTCAGCACAGAGCCCAACTCGGGGCTCGATCCCACAACCATGAGATCATGACCTAAGCCAAAACCAAGAGTCAGACGTCCAACCTACTGAGCCACCCCAGCGTGCCAAGCGTCTGTCTCTTGATTTCAGCTCAGGTCATGGTCTCACGGTTCATGGGATAGAGCCCACATTGGACTCTGCACTGAGCATGGAACCTGCTTGAGAGTCTCTCTCATTCTCCCTCTGCCCCTCTCCCCTGCTCATGTTCTCTCTCTCTCAAATTAAAAAAAAAATTAAAAATAGAACTACCCTGTGACCCTTGGTATTACCCCAAACATACAAAAACACTAATTCAAAGGGATCCATGCACCCCTATGTTTATTGGAGCATTATTTACAATAGCCAAATTATGGAAGCAGCCCAAGCAACCATTGATAGATGAATGGATAAAGAAGATGCGATATATCGTGGAATATTTTTCAGCCATAAAAAAAGAATGAAATCTTGCCATTTACAACAATATGGACAGAGCTAGAGAAATAGGTGATAAGGATTAAAGAGTACATTTATCATGATGAACACCGAGTAATGTATAAAATTGTTGAATCACCATATTGTATACCTGAAACTAAGATTACCCTGTATGTTAACTATACTGGAATTAAAATAAGAAGGCTTAATAAAAGAAAAAAAAAGATGAAAAGAAAAAAAAGCTCAAAAAAACAAAAACAAAAACAAAAAATGCCACTTTGCCCAAGTGAAATATTAACTTACTTCTGTTAATTCAGTCAAGGTCGATATCTCTTGGTCGATCCTGGGCAGTCAATAACATCCACTGTTTGACCAATTTATTATTATTATTATTATTATTATTATTATTATTTTTACTTGCTCATACTACTAGTCTGTCCTGTTAATGTAGCTCTTTTAATCTTCTTATAATTTATTTCTTCCCCTGTTCCATCCTTTCTCTTTCCTGTACTTTTTGGATTGGCGTACACTTTTTTTTTTTTTCTGGAGGCGTGTTACTTTCGTTCTCCTTTCTGAAAATATCTCTAAAAATATTCTTTGTTCATTAATTTAATGTTCATTGAGAAATTGCCACATGGTAGGTCCTCTCCTGGGGACATTATGGCAGTAAACACAACGGATAAGTAGACCAGGATATAGAGAGTGTTAAGTGCTATGGAGAAAAATCCCTTAGAATCAGGAATTTGGGTGGTGTATTACAACTTTAAAAACTGGTGAGATCACTTCGTCAGTGATCAGTTGAACAGTTGAAGGAAACTAACCATGCCAGCATCTGCTTGGAAGGGTGTGGAAAGCGTCCCACGCAAAAGGAATTGCATGTATGAAGTCCCGGGGCAGGAGTGTAACTCCTCTGGTGGAGGACAACAAGGAGGCCGGTGTGGCTGAAGCTCTGTGCGGGAGGAAGAGACTAGAAGTGTCGGGGCGGGCAGGAGGAGGGACACAGGCTATTTAGGGACTTCTCCAGTGGAAGAATTTGAGCTTTTATCTTGAGTGAGATGGAAATCCTTCAGTGGGTTTTAAGCAAAGTGAAATGTTGACATGTATATTTTTTACATGTTAAATTTTGAGAGAGAGAGAGAGAGAGAGAGCGGGAGGGAGAGAGAGAATCCCAAGCTGATAGTGCAGAGCCCGACACAGTGCTCGAACTCACGAGCCGTGAGATCATGACCTGAGCGGAAATCAAGAGTTGGACGCTTAACTGACTGAGCCACCCAGGTTCTCCTTGGCTTATTTTTAGAAGATCCGGAATGTAGGGAGGCAAGAGAAGAAGCCAAGAAACCAGTTAGGACATTACAACTTTCCAGGCAATACATTTGAATATTATGGGGAATGTTTTCTGGAAGAATCAGGGTAGTTACTTTTGTTTTACGATTGAGGATAGAAAACTAAGGGGCGAAATCTTGATGCATGATGAAACATTTCACCATCCCCTGCTCCTCAGGGAAATATTGGGTGATTTTGCCTTGCTCATCCAAGGACTGCTAAACATTTTGAATTTTCTTTGGCACCGTTAGGCGATCTAATGCCTGGCACATAATTGGCTTACAGAAGTATTTCTGGAATGAATACGTAGGCAGTTGAATGGGTAAGACTGAGTTACGTTATCACGTAACTTGCAGATGCAAGAGGCGTTTCTCTGGTGGTGGTTATCGTCTTTAAGTTTTCTGTAGCAAAGATCATCAAAAGTGCCACATTAGAAACACAGTCCTACTTTTCAAGTCAAAATGTCAGGCGCATGTATCTACAGATTTTATGTGGTCCCATAGCAATTCGTACAGTCCTCCGTCATAGTTACCAAGGCTCTTTTGTCTGGAGTCCCTTCAGGGTTGGGATCATTTCACCTAGCACAGGGCTTGGGGACAATGTTTAATGTATGCACAGTATGATAAAGGGTAGCAGAAAGAAAATAATGTGCATTACCAACACCAGCCACAGAATATTGTGATTCTTGAAAAATATGTTCATTTCCCTTCGGAAAAAGCAACTCTGGGGCACGCGAGTGGCTCAGTGGGTTGAGCATCGGACTTTTGATCTCGGCTCAGGTCATGATCCCAGGGTTGTGGGTTAGAGCCCCACATTGGGCTCTGCACTGAGTGTGGAGCCAGCTTGGGATTCTCTCTCTCTCTCTCTCTCTCTCTTTCTCCCTCTACCCCTCTCCCTCACTCTCATGTGTGCTTTCTCTCTCTCAAGAAAAAAAAGTCCTATTTAGGAAAAAACAATTCTCAAGTTACTGCTACAGAATTTAGCTACGTGACTTCTAATTATGTTTTAAGCCCTCCGTGAGCTGGATCCATGTATTCTCAACGTACCTAAAGTGCTTGGTAAATGATCTGGTATCACCAGTAAATGATCACTAAGTACTGGGAACTGGGCTTCAGGGGCTGAGATCCACTTGCCAGGGGGGCCATGTAGGGGCACGGATAAAGCCATTTCAACAGCTGGATGAGGTCTTCAACCTTCTCCTCACAGGGAGCTTCAGAACTTCTGTCCCTCCTGTGCACCCCCTCCCACGGGTCCCCCCTGCCCGCATCTCCCCCTCTGGGTGCACCTGTCCCTGTACCCCCATCCGGCCAGGGCCTCCCACGCCCGCATCTCCCCCCCACCCCCCGGGTGCACCTGTTCCTGTACCCCCTCCCGGCCAGGCCCCCCACGCCCGCATCTGCCCCTCCGGGTGCAACAGTCCCTGTACCCCCATCCGTCCAGGACCTCCCACGCCCACATCTCCCCCCTCTTCCCGGGTGCACCTGTCCCTGTACCCCCATCCGTCCAGGACCTCCCACGCCCACATCTCCCCCCTCTTCCCGGGTGCACCTGTCCCTGTACCCCCATCCGGCCAGGGCCTCCCACGCCCGCATCTCCCCCCTCTTCCCGGGTGCACCTGTCCCTGTACCCCCATCCGGCCAGGGCCTCCCACGCCCGCATCTCCTCCCCCCTTCCCGGGTGCACCTGTCCCTGTCCCCCCTCCTGGCCAGGCGCCCACCCCCTCCTGCATCTCCCCCTCCGAGCCTGGGTCCTCGGCTCCACGCCTCAGACCCGACGCCCTCCCGGCGCCCCTCCCCCCCGAACTTCCGCCCGCGCCCCCTCCCCTCAGGCGGGACTTCCGCCCGCGCCCCCTCCCCGCGCCGCGTCGTCCCCGTCGCCGCCCGAGGGGAGCCTGGGAGCGCGTCGTCGCGCTCTCCCGCGGGGCCCGGGCTGCGGCGGCGCGGAGGCGGCGGCGGCGTCCGGCGGCTGCGGAGCGCGCTCCTCCCCGGCCTGCGCTCGCCCCGCGCCTCCTGCTCCTCCTCCTGCTCCTCGTCGGCGCCCGGCTCCGCGAGCTGCGAGCGGCAAGATGGCGGCGCCCAGGCCGCCGCCCGCCCGGCTGTCCGGCGTCATGGTGCCCGCGCCCATCCAGGACCTGGAGGCCCTCCGCGCGCTGACGGCGCTCTTCAAAGAGCAGCGGAACCGGTAACGGCCGGGCGGCGCGGGCGGCGCGGGCGGGCGGGGAGCGGGCGCCCCTCCCCCGGGAGGCGGGCGGCGGAGGCCTCGGCCGTGGGCCCGAGGGGCCCCGGGGGGCTGACACCTGCCCCCCACCCGCCGGCACGGGCGTGGAGCCGCGCGCGCGCGAAGGGGACCGCCCCACGCGAGCCCCGTGCCACCC
Organism: Prionailurus viverrinus; assembly: GCF_022837055.1. Taxonomy (NCBI): domain Eukaryota; kingdom Metazoa; phylum Chordata; class Mammalia; order Carnivora; family Felidae; genus Prionailurus; species Prionailurus viverrinus. The sequence goes on from NC_062567.1 coordinate 135,421,563, forward strand.
GCCCCCGGGCTTGCTGGGCCCTGGCCCGGAGCGCCGGCGCGGCCCGCTGGCGGGGTGGGGGGGGGGGGGTTGGTGGCAGGCGGGCGGCCGCGAGAGCGCGGTGGGGACAGTCCCCGTGGGGGGGGTGGGGGCGGGGGGGGGTGGGCAGCGCGGTGTGCGGGGCGGTTGCGCCCTGGTCCCGAGCGAACCGGCCGTTTGGGTCGTGACTGCCGGGGTGGGGGGGCAAGGTGGCCGGGTGGGAAGGGCCCGCGAGTCTGGCGCGCCTGGATTCGGTTCCTGGCCTTACGAGTTGTGCGTTTCTGGGCGATTTCTCCGAGCCTTAGGTTTTCCTTGTCTAGAAGTGCGAATGCAGTAGGTACCCTCGCTGCTGGATTGTGCAGAGGGATGAATGGCATAAATAAAGCGCGTGAAAAACGCATGACGTTGTAAGTCAGTGCTTGATTTTGTTCTGGTCTTCTCTGGGCCTCGGTGCCGGTGTTGCCCAGCACGTCCCTGGTGGGATTGCTGTAAGGGTGGTATGAGGTAATGCGTATTAAATCCGCAATTCGTGCCTGACACGTAGTACTAAATGCGTGTTAGCTGGTATTCTTATCCTTTAACCCATGTATCGATGGCCCTCCATGGGCCAGGTATTGTGCTGGGTGGTGAAGGTGAAAAATGAAGTCCTTTCGTGAGAAGTCCTGTTCTGGGGAGCCAGCAGAGGATTTTACAATGGGGGTGGGGTGCGTACAAAGAGTAGAGGGAACGTAGATCGAAGGGACAGCCAGATGTGGGCTGGTCCAGAGGGTGGGTCCCCAGAGGCCCTCTAGTCTTTGAATGGGACACCTGGGTCTGGGCACGGCTCCCTTAAATCACATTAGAAGCACTGAGCTGTGGCAGGAGTGGTAAAAGCCGAGGGCACTGTTCTGGGAGCTTCTTGGGACGCAGGTTACTCGATACGGTACTCCTAGGAGATATGTTGACTAATGCTTCAGTGCACCCATACCATGGTGGACCTTTCCTGTAGTCAGTTATCAGCCATCAGCCGTGTACTGAGTACCTACTCGGAAACAGGTTCTTTGTTAGGTGCGGAGGGTATAAAGGTGAATCTGACACGATCCCTTTTGTCGAGCATTGGCCGTGTGAACAAATTGCAGTGGGGTTCTTGACGAGCAGGCGGTCGCACGGAAGGGGTCTGTGGATCCGTTGGATGGATTGGTGGGCCGGGAAAGGCTTTGGATTACTTTGGGTGCAGAGGGACCGTATATGGTAGCATAGGTAAGGTGTCTGGTACAGAGGAGACATTCAAACATCAGATCCCTTTTGGGGCGCCTGCGTGGCCCAGTCGGTTGGGTGTCCAACTTCGGCTCAGGTCACGATCTCGCGGTGCGTGAGTTCGAGCCCCGCATCGGGCTCTGTGCTGACAGCTCGGAGCCTGGAGCCTGCTTCGGGTTCTGTGTCTCCCTGCTCTCTCTGTCCCTCCCCCACTCACCCTCTGTCTCTCTCTCTCAAAAATAAATAAACCTTAAAAAAACTAAAAAAAAAAAAAAAAAAAAAAAAATCAGATCCCTTTTTATAACCTGTAGGATGAAATCCAAGGCCCTGGGCCAGTTTACAAGGCCCTCTGCACTGTTGTGAGGGGAGTTGATGGGGAGCTATTAACGGTTCTTTTAAGGGAATGGCAAGCTAAGATCTGGGCATTAGACCGAACTCTCTGCTGTATGGGGAATAAATCAGAGAGGGTGAGGCTAGAGGCAAGGGACTTTTAAGAAGCTGATGTGGAACCCGAGTCAAAGAACAGCTAATCTGAATTAGGACCTTGTTTATGGGGATGGATGGGATGAGTGCTGAAAAATACCTACAAGGTTGAACGGACAGGTCTCGGGGTCCAACTGGATTGTTGGGGGAGAACGAGCAGAGGAAGAAGCTTCCCACATTTGGCGCCAGCTTTCCTGGGTCCGTGGTCCTGTTCCAGGCAGAGTCTGGCGAGTAGGTCTTGGGAGGGGGAGGCCGAAATGTGTGGTGGTGCAGAGAGCCCTCCTTGAGGGTTTTAGGGACAGGCTCTTGGTTCTGCTTCTGTCGCTGCTGCTTCCGTGTGTCTTTGAGCAAGTTACCGGTCGCTCCTCCGATGCTGACGGGCCCGGAGGGAGGATGGGACATAAAGTGAAGCAAATGGAGGCCTCCGAGCAGCCAGTGGGAAACACCAGGCAAAACAAACACGGACGGCGGAGAGTGAGAGTGTAATTGATGCAACACAAGGTGGAGATCTGAGCTGGTGTAGCGTATTTTGTGGTACTTCCCGTATGTTTGTTGCCATGACACTAGCCTCTGCGGTGGTGGCTGGAGTAAGAAGTATCCTAGAGCAGAAGAAGAAAACCTTGGGAACCAGGTAGACCCAGACAAGGGTCATGGCTTATCTCCCTGGACTTACTTCTCATCTGCAAAGTGGGGATCAAGCCTCTCACTTTGCAGGATTACCGTGAGGATCTGTAATATTATCTGCACAGCACGGTGTTTTATGTCGTTTATTTTATAGCTGCTGTTCAAAAGCGATGGGGCTGTAAGTGACCGAGAACCCGATTGTGCTTAATGTCTTCACTTGAGAAAGCAGTTGCAGGCAGCTCTTTCAAAAAGGTTATAATTTATTCTGATTTTGGGGTTTCCAGGGAGAGGGATCCCAGGATCTCATTACAACTTCTGGCAACCCCCAAGTGAACAGAAGTCCTCCTGGCACATCGCAGTGGTTTTGGATGTGCTCACAAATTCTTTTCAACTCTGTCCTGCCGGAGGAGGAGGTGAATTCCTCTCTCCTTGCGTGTGGGCTGAGTTTAGGGACGTGCTGTTGTTGTAATAGATTATGGCAGACTTGAAGGCGTGCGACTTGCGATTAGGTCCTAAAAGGCAGCGCAGCTCCCTCTTTGCACTCTCTCTTGAATCACTGACAGAGTCACCTGCCATGTCGTGAGGACACTCAAGCATCTATGCGGAGAGATCTGCGTGGTGAAGAATGTGATGAACTGTGTTGGAAGCGGACGCTTGGTCCACGGGAAGCCTTCAGGCACCTGCACAACCTCGTGAGACCCTAAGCCAGAGCCACCCCACTCGCACACTTGCAGATTCCTGACCCTCAGACCTGCGCAAGACCACAAGTGTTACTGTTTTAAACTGTTCAATTTGGGGGTACTTTGTTAGATAGCAATAGATGGTTAATATACCAATCTAAATTCTTCATGCTCTGGATTCTGTAACCCACTTCTTGAATAGTATCTTAATCACAAAAGTCCATAAAAAAATGCATCGGGTCATAAATACCAGTGTTAAGATACTCAGCTATTTCTTTGTGAAAGGTAATTCCTTTTCTTATGTGTTAAAGTTGTTTTATATCTTTTGTTTAATGTATGTATTTGCATTTTTAACATCTATTGTGATTTTTCTTGCTGTGCTGGGAGTCTTTGTAAGTCATACTAAATCCTTTCTGAAACAAAGCAAGATAAAAATACATTAAAAATTCTATTTTTGGGGTTTTGCTGGAGGTTTTCCAACCCTTTAGTTACCTTCATGGTGTATCTCTACATCATCTCTCTTTATGATGTAGCCAGACCTCCCTGTTAACATGTGCAGTCATGAAATTTGTTGTCCTGCCCTATACCTACACCACTGTCCAGTAAGTAGCCATTAGCTATGTGTGGCTGTTTAATTAGAAATAAGTAAAATGAATAATTTTGTTCCTGCACCGGCTGCATTTTAAGTACTCAGTAGCCACTTGTGACAAGTGGCTGCCTCATTGGACACCGTAGCTGTGGAATATTTCCATCATTGTAGAAAGTTCTGTTGGAGATGGTTGCTCTGTATGCTTTTCTACAGAGAAGATTATGTCCTGGTTTTTGAGTATTCCTGAAGTAATGTTACATTTGGGTCCTATTTTCTATAAAATTTTCGCCTTAGACTCCTACCTCATTGTGCTTCCATTTGATAAGCTTCTTGACGGAAGTGAGCATGTCACAGTCACTTACCCCTAGCAAGGAACACGAAATCTGGTAGTTACAGGCGCTTGACAGATGTTTTTTGCTTCTTCCCCATTCTTTTCCTTCTAGGACTCCACTTACACGTAGGTTAGACCTTTCCCTGTATTTTCTATGTATCAGAGGCTCCTTTCTGTGTTGTCCATTCTCAGAGCTTCTATTTGAACATTTTCTGTTAATCTACCTTCTAGCTTTCTGATCCTCTCTTCTGCTATGTCTAGTCTGCTGTTATCTGCTGTGTTTTTAGTTTCAGATACTATGTTTTTGAGTGATTGTATTGCAGAATTTCTCTTTGAGTTTTTTAAGAGATTCATTTTGTTGCTTACTTTCTTGAACGTATTAATTATAGTTATTTGAAAGATAACTTGCCTGATAGCCCCCCCCCCCCCTTTTTTTGTCCTGATAACTTGCTTTTGTCAGTTTCTTGTGTTCAGTACTTTGGTCCCATTTTATTGAGTGCTAAATGCGTTTGAAAAATTGAGGCCGTTTCCAGATATGTTCCCTTTGAAGAATATTTGAGAACTCAAAACCAAAATCAGTTTAAAAACGATTTCTTTTAATAATGATGGTGGGATAACTTGATATCTGATTGGAATAAAATGAACTTCGGCTCACACATTGCACCATCCACCAAAAAATATTCCAACGTGAGTTAGACCTCCGCATAAAAGTTCAAACTATAAAGTGCTGAGAAGAAAACATGGGAGAATATTTTTGTGAGCTGGAGTGTAGGCAGACATTTCTTATCCAGCGCACAGAGGATACTAACCATGCAAGGAAAAATTGACTCTATCAAAATTAAAAGCTACTTCTCAAAAGACACCATTAAGAAAATGAAAAGGCAAGCCATAAACCAAGAGAAAAGACTTGCAATACATATGTCTGACAGAGGACTTGTTTCGGAAATTATGAAGTGCTCCTACAACCCGGGAGTAACAAGACAACCCAATTAACAAACTGGGTGAAAAAGTTCTGTGCTTCGTCAGAGAAGATACATCAACGGCCAGCAAGCCTGATGAAGTACTCAGTGTCAGTAGTCGTTAGGGAAATGCAAACTGAAATGAGATCCTGCTTTATATTCTTTAGGATGGCAGTGACAGGCGGCGGAGAAAGGGAAGTGCTGGGGAGCACGGGGAGAAATTGGAGCACTTGGGTGGTGTCAGTGGGACTGCCAAATGGTAGCACTGCCGTGGCAGAGTTTGGTGGCTCCTCGACGAGCTAATGCGACTCCGCGGTCCCGCTCAGAGGCACGTGTCACAGAACTCAAAGCTGGGGCGCCAACAGATACTTGTGAGCCAGCGTTCGGGGTAGCACGACTCAAAATAGCCGAGAGGTGGAGACAGCCCGAGCGTCCATCGGCAGAAGAATGGATAAACAAAATGTGGTCCGTCCGTCCGTCGCAATGGTATTTAGCCGTAAAAGGGAACAAAGTGCTGATACGTGGTACCACGTGGATGAACCTTGAAAACATGCTAAGTGCAGGAAGCCAGACATAAAAGGACAACTATTGTACGATGCCGCTTACATGAAGTACTTAGAATTAGGCAAATTGGAGGCAGAAAGCACATTAGAGGTTACCAGCAGGGGGTGGGGTGGGGGGGGGGGGAGTTACTGCTTAATGGTTCTAGAGTTTCTATTTGGGGTGTTCAAAAGTTTGGAATTAGATAGTGGTGGTGGTTGTGCAACACTGAATATAATTCAGACCGGTGAATTTTATATTTAAAAATGCTCAAAACGGCAACATTTATGTTAGATACTCAGTGGTTTCCCCCTTATCCGTAGGGGACACGTCCCAAGACCATTGGTGGAGTCCCGAAACTGTAGATACTCCTGAATTCTGTATATACTATGTTTTTTTCCTATTCGTACTACAATCTATGATAATATTTAACATAGATTAGGCATAGTAAGAAATTAATGGCAAAAACTAACAGCAAAATAGAACAGTAGTAGCACACTGTAATAAAAGTTCTGTGAACGTGGTGTCTCTTTCTCTCAGGCGATCTTGCTGTGCTGTATTCACCCTACTTGTGATGATGTGAGATGATACAACGCCTGCATGATGACGTGAAGGGAGGTGTATGACGTAGGCATTGTGACGCGGCGCTAGGCTGCTGTTGACCTGCTGATGGTGTATCAGAAAGCAGGCTCCTGCCTCTGGACTGAGGTTGACTGCCGTCGCTGGAACTGTTGAAAGTGAACTTGTGGATAAGGCGCTGGGGGGGGAGGGGGTGCTGCATATTTTACTGCAATGAAAAAATTAACAATGTAATATACAAAAATCTATCAAATTGTATGCTATGTTAATTATATCTCAATAAAGCTTTTATAAACAAAACCATAATGAGATACGTCTGCATACCCATTAGAATGGCTAAAATTAAAATGACCCCCAGCACCAAATTTCGGCAAGGATGTGGAGCATCTGGAACTCTCACGACTTGCTGCAGGGAGTGTAAACAGTACACCTGCTTTGGGAAACATTTTGGCAGTTTTTTGTAAAGTTTAACCCATGAGTCCAGGAATTTACCTAAGAGATCCAAGAACGTACGTCTACGAAAGACTTGTAAAAAAAATCCTTACGGAAGCTTTATTGACGATAGCCAAACTCTAGAGACATGTCAGGTGTCCACCAGCGGGAGAATGGCTAAAACTGTGTGGTATTTTGAATGAAAAGACCACCGATACACACAACACTATGGGTGGATCTCCGTGGCATACCGAGTGAAAGAAGCCAGGCACAAAGTATGTCCTGTGTAATTTTATTTTTGTGAAGTTCTACAGTTGGCAAGGCTAATCAGTGGTGGCACAGATCTGAACAGTGTTTGTCAAAAGAGGTTGGGGATTGACTAGAAAGGAACGTGAGGAGCAAAGGAACTCTCTGGAGCAAAGGAAATGTGCTGTCTTTAGGTGGGGGTATGATTGGGTGCCCGGGGGCACACATTTGTCACAACTCATTAAAATAACGTAGAATTGTAAGTTACTACAGTTCTCCTCACCCTCCCGCAAAAGAAAATGGGTATAATAATTATGGTTCCCCTGTAGGGGGGATGTAGGTGTTAGAGTGTTCTGTATGTGGAGTTCGGAACGGTGCCTGGTACATGGCTGGTGCCCAGCAAACACCGTTATTATCATTGCAGGCTCTGGTCAGAGTCAAGAGTGAAAAATGAAAAGAACTGTGTGGTAGCTCCTGAGAATTTTGTGTAATTCACAATCGTGCTTGGGAAGGCTTTAAATTCATTGCAGTTCTGCAGTCAGGTTCCAGTTTCAATAGGCTTTTGGAACTGCCTCTGAAACTTGGGAATACGAAGTAGGTGTAAGGACAAGAAACACAGTGGAAGAAAGATGGTTTTGCAGATCCAAGATGTGGGCAGTGATTTCATGCCAACATTTTAATTCCTTGGTAGAAAGTTACGTTAGCAATAGTAAATAATTTTAAGAAGCTATAAGAACATCCAAAACAAAAAGTAAATAGTTGCCAATAACAGCGTTGTGACTTAGGCAGAAGGATCTCGATGTCTTTGCGTGGCGTGACAGCCGTAGGAACCAACGTTTAGAACAACCATACTCGTGTGCTCTTTGGAGAAGGAAATTGAAGCTTTTTATTAGTTTTCATCCGTGTATTTTTGTTGGTTTGCTTGTTTTTAAGCTCTTGACAAATCAAAACCACAAATACATAATAATGTGAATGCCTTCATGGAAGGTGGTGTAACAGATGATCTAATAAGTACCCGTGTAATTGACTTGCAGAATCAACAAATGTTAAAATTTTGTCGTGTTCTCACCAAGTCCAGAACATGACTGATACTGTTAATATCCTCTGGGTGAGAACACATTACCCACAAATTAGCAGCTGAAAGCCACAGACGTTTATTATTTCACAGGGTTTGTGAGGGGCGGGAGTTGCTCGGCTGGGTGGACCTGGCTCAGTCTTTCGTGAGGTGGCAGTCAGGCCGTCCACCCGGTCAGCCAGCCGCCGAAGGCCCGACTGGGGCTGGAGCCCTGATCTGAAGCTCACGCAAGGCTTTGCGCCCGACACTTCGGGTCCTTGCCACGTGGACTCTTCCCTAGGGCTGCGCACGCCCTGGCGGCTGGCTTGTTCCACGCGGGATCCAAGAGAGTGTGCTCGAGGTGGACGCCGGAGCGTCTTTATGATCTCGGAAATGACCAGCCTTTCTGTCGCGTGTTGTAATGGCCCCGGGAGGACAGCGTGAACACCACGAGGCGGGGCTCGTGCTGGGGGGCGGGTCTTTGTTTCAGCTTCCAGTCCCGTTCTTCCCTCTTTACTCCATGGACATTATACCATATGCTCTCGTTTGCATTTCGTACTTCTGTTTGAGTCGTTTCTGAGTTCATGAGTGCCGCCAGCTGTCACGCGTGGAGAGCTGGGCCATTAGCGTCCGCTGTTGTGAAGTGTGCCGTCACAAGAGTACAGAACTTATCTCCCTCTTTTCTTACTGGTGGACATTTGGATTGCCTTGGACTTTCGGCAGTTCACACTGTACTCTTCCATCTTCAGACGCAGGGGAGGCCTGTCCTAGCGCGGAGTTTCACGTGTTGGCTCTCTCACTGCCACTCGTTGCCACGTAATGCAGGGGCATCGCGTTTTGGTTCCCATCAGGCGGGCTTTTTGCTGATCCTCGAACCTGTTTCACTCCTTGGTCTTAGACCTGATCACGGCTGAGTGTTTCCATTCGGGCCTTGGGTATGGAGATACGTGTCTTGTTTTAAAGTCGGCCGTGTGTTTATATATTTTAAAAATAATTGTGATTACATTGCTTGGAATGGAGGAGAGAGGCTTCTGGCGTGAGCTCCTTCACAGCACTTTCTTTCCATTAGCCTCTGTATGTCTTTCTCCCTGCTGGACTGCGACCTTGTTGAGGGACTGTCTTCTTGTCCAGCATTTTCTAACACAGGCTCCTGGTCCATTTCGAGGGCTTGGCAGTGAGGAGCCAGTGGCTGAGACGAGAAGGTCACTTCCTGGCACTGAGAGCCGGTCAGTAATGATTGTTCTGGCTACGGAAAAGCTTTTAATTTGGTTTACTGACTTTTCACTTATTTGGTCACTTCACACACGCTGGTGTTTAGCACCGCAGCTGTAGGTACCGCGTAAGCCGTGTGTTCGACACCCGCCGTGGGAATAGCTCAGTTGCTGTGACACCGAGTTTATAAGCGCGAGTGCCGTGTGCCTTTCACTTGCGCCACGCACGCGGCTCATTTTCCTTCAAGGTTAGTTACCGTTTCACCTCCTGATGAAAGCCTGTCTTCATCTTCGGGGAGCCTCCTGCCCTCTGTTCCCTTTGGCACTCTGCTTCCCTCTTTGAAAAATCGTCATGCGGCGTTACGATCACTCAGTCACCTGCCAGTCCCACTAGGGTGAGAGCAGCCCGAGGGCGGGCTTCTTGTTTACCTCTGTGTTCTCAGAACCTGCTTTAAGGCCAAGCACATAATGAGCACCTGATGGTATTCTTATTACTTCCTCGAATAGTTCATTTGCTTGAGTCATAAGATACAGAGAGAGACCACAGAGGAAAGACTCCTGTAAGGAAGGTATAGGAAAAATACCAAATGTGACAGGTGACTATGATTTCAAGAGGTAAAAAAGGTCTTGGTATTCCCAGTTGCTTGTATAAACACGTTGACTAACTTTCGCAAAGAAAGGGAATAGAATGAGCACTTCAGAGGTCACCACACTGCAGAACTCCAAATAAACCTATCCGCCTGTGTATACACGTACTCACGTAGGTTTTCCCCAAACATGACTGAGCCTCCGGCCGGCAGGGATCTTGGGCCGCACCAAAAACAAAAACAAAAAATGAAACAAAACGAAAAACCCAAAAAAACCCACACGAGTCCTCAGCTTAGCGAAGGTTGCCATATGGCATCTTGACTCAACCATGATTCAGATCAGCTTTGTTGAGAGAGAACATCAATTAAGTTCCACTATAAAAAGCACTTTTCAGAGTATATGATGACAGCTTCCTTTATTTTTACCTAGGCCATGAGCTGGAATACCACATGGAACTATTTGGTAAGGTGTTCTGACTCAGCTTCAAAATACAGATGTGGTCAGTGTGAGCCACCCCTCACATTCAATTATCTTAAATGGACAAAACAGACAGGAAGAAGTTCGAGCCAGCGAGTCAAAGTAAATAAGATCGGAGCTGTGACCACCAGTGCCCTCAGGCAGGATTTCTCAGCTGCTGCTGCTTCTAGTCTTTTGTAGTGGTCCCTGGACTGTGGGCAAGGAAGCTTACTCGGAGGGACGGGAACCCTGGGCCCGACCACGCTGAGTCAACCTGTCTGACGGCCGCAGGCCTGGACAAGTCTCGTTGGGCTAAGAAGACCGCTCGGAAGCAAGCGGCGCTCTCGTAGCCCTTGAGCAGTTCATGGCGTGGGGCGTAGTCAAGTGCCTGGTGTTAACGGGCACCGTGAAGTGTCAGGGGCTCTCGTCCTCCCTGAGAACACTGTGCAGCTTTATCAAAAGTCATTAAAGAAGACAGATGGTAAGGTAGACCGTTACGTGATGGAGACCCTCCATGGCGCAGAGACATCAGTTCTCCCCGTGGTGACTTGTGGTTTCGGAGCCACTGAAAATAAAATCTCGGCCGGGAGTTTGGTAGACATTCACAAGCTGATTTTCTAATTTATACAGTAAACTAGGTTTTCTCTTATTCCCTGCTTCCCTGAAGGCCTTGCCATGACTCCTTTTCCGACCCCTCAGCCCTGAAAGCCCTTCCCATACACCCTTAGCAAATTCTCTGCGTGCTCATTTCCTTGAACATTCATCTTCTTGATCCGAGTGAAATACGGCTCACCTCTGAGGAATGCCTTTCCAGAAGGTCTTCCAGATGGGAGGCTGTTTTCTCTCTATCCCGTGCCGCTGGGCTTGAAGGTGTGGTGGGCGTTCACCTTGATCGTCGTTGCTGCCTCCAGACCTTTCCCCTGTGACCCCTCCGGCTTTCCATCTCACACCGTCGGCGTAGGCTGCCCATGGGTCACTTCTGCCGTTAGGAGAGTTCTGTGGGTCATGTCAGCTCGTTCCTTGCAGACTTCGCTCTGGCTCACTGTTAACTCTGTGCTGCTTGTCCTGTCTTAGGTCTTGGTTATTTCAGTATCCGCGTAGGTCGTGGTTGCGTTACTCCGCCCTTCTCGTTCCTTGACTGCCTCTCCTTTGCTGAGCTTGACCCGCACGCCATGCAACCAGCGCTCCCCTAGGCCTTTCATTGATGGTAGCTGCCTTCCCGTCACGATCTCAATTCCGGGAGGTCTGCTCTGGCTCTCTCTAGGTCACCTAGCCCAACAGTCTTCAGCCCCACCAGGACCTACAGTCTCTTGATCTGCTACTTCTCATGCCTCATGCTTTCCTGGGACAGCTTCAGCTCTGGTTAAAGCCCACCTGCCCTGTCCTTGGTGTCTGCACCCAATGAGGCTGGAGAAGAACTTCCAGCCATGCTCGCTGGTCTCATATCACGGTGGTGATTACTACACGACCCTGCTCATGGGGCTGTCTTTAAACTGATCACTGGCCCAACTGAGCGCTGCCTGGTGGTGCTCCTGTGTTTCCCTCGGCCATAGTCTCCTGCCCCCGCCCAACCTTGCGCGCCTTTCGCGGTCCTTGTTTCCGTTGCCTCTCCCTCGTCCTCACTCCTGGTTTCCTGTTTCACTGAGACAGATGGAGCCACCAGAAGATAATTCCCAGGGGCTCCTATCACCCGCTCTCCCACCTGCCTGTGTCCGTGCCCATAACCTGCCCTGCCTTCTGTGGCTGTGGATGAGCCTCCTGCCCTGATGCGACCCCCCTCAGGTCTGCACTAAACATCACTCCCTTTTGCATCCACTGCTGCAGTAATCCACCCCCCCCCCCCCAAATAATCAGTTTTATCCTTTCTGTTGGATTATTTTCATCAGTTTATATATCTGCTATAAGTTTTTCCCATTCATAGGAGACTCTGTCTCTTTGAGCCATGATCCCAGTTTTCTGCTGCTGTTTATAACTCCGGAGAGTGTTTTATATTCACCTACTGCAATGTCTTTCTCTTGAACCCATTCTAATCCACTGCTAAGTCCAGTGTTCTTCCTCTTAAATTCTTAGCTCACTTGACCTGTCAGCTGCCTCTGACCCTTTCTTCACTCAGCTTCTGTGTCCCCGCCCTCTTCTGAATCGCCGCCTCCTCAGGTCCCAGGGCTCAGTCCTCAGACCTCTTCCCTCTTCTACCTGTAGTCCCGAGTGACTTTGCTCGGTCTTGTGCTTTAATAACTCTCCACCTGCTGGTGGCTGTCATGTTTGTCTCTGGCCGAACTTGCCTTCTGAACGTCACACTTGTGCATTTGTCTGCCTCCGGCACGTTTCATTGTTTGGGGTGGGTACCTCCCGCTTCACGGATCCCTGCCTGGACTGAGTCCCTCCCCTCCAGGTGCCTTCCCGGCCATCTCCATTTCAGTAAGCAGCAAATACACCTTTCCTGATGGTGCTCAGGCCAAAGTTCTGGAGTGCTCCTGGAATCCCCTTTCTCAGATAGCCCTCTGACAGTTTTTACCGTCAGACCTCATTGGCCGTTTCTTCAGCATGTATCCAGAATCTGATCTCTGCTTACTGTGCCTGCTGCTGCCACGGTCGTTTCCAAGAGTAGTGTCCTGCCTGGTCTCCTGGTGTCTTCTCGTCCTCCCCTGTGGTCAGTTCGTTATAGAGCAGCCAGAGGGGTCCCTCAAAATGAAGGGCACTCAGAACCCTCTGTGGCTTCACATCAGGATAAGAGCCCAAGTCCTTCTGGCCTGTGCAGTTTGGTTCCACGTTGCCTCGGACTCACGTGACCTTTCCACTCCCTCGTTGGGCTGCTTCTCCGCGAGCCCTCCAGATATGCCTTTCCCTTCCCCCGCGCTCTTCTCCCAGGAAGGTGCCCAGGGCTTCCTTACCTTCCTGAGTTCTGTGCTCAGACATCACTGTTTTGGGTAAGGTTTTTCATAAGGTTCTTAATGAGGCCTCATATACAAAATCTTTCTTTGCCTGAGAGTGTAAGACGTCCTCCGTATGCTTTCTTCCAGAGCTTTATAGGTTTGGTTAACATACATTCCTAGATGCATCTGCAGTTACCTTCTTTGTGTGGTTATAGGGGAGGGTCCAGCTCTGGTTTCCCATGTGGATCGTTGTCGCTGCAGCCCCCTTCCACAATGGCCCGGCCCCCGCAGGCCTGGTGGCAGTGCTGTCATTGCATGCACAGTGCCGTTGCGGGACACTGTAGCCAGTGGTTTATTTTTCCACGTCTGTGCCCGTTTCGCCTTCTCTTGGCCTCTGTGACTTGGCATCATGCTTTTGAGATTTGATTCTGACGAGAGATGAATTTTGACTGTAGTGAGAACAGTGGAAAGGGGGAAGCTTGCGATTTTGGGGGTTTTGGGGGAGGACTGATGTGTTCGGATTCTTTAAAGCAGGGTTGCTAAACTGTGATCCGGGGGCCAAGGCTGGTCTGCCATCATTCATGTGTCTGTACCCTTTTTTTTTTTAATGGCCTGTGAGTTAAGAATGGTTTTTACCTTTTTTTTTTTTTTTTTTTAGAGAGAGAGAGGGTGTGTGAACAGAAGAGAGGGGCAGAAGGAGAGAGAGAGAGGATCTTAAGCAGGCTCCACACTTAATGTGGAAGGGCTTGATCCCACAACCCTGGGATCACGACTTGAGCCAAAATCAAGAGTTGGACACTTAACCGACTGAGCCACCCAGACGACTCTGGTTTTTACATTTTTTAAAGGTTGGGAAAAATAAATTTTGTGGCACATGAAAATCACATGAACTTTAAATTGCAGTGTCGGTAAGTAGAACTTTATTAGCACCCAGCCACGGCCGTTCGCGTGGGTGTTGTCTGTGGCTGGTTTTACTCCCGCAGCAGAGTTGCAAAGCTGTGACGAGAGATCGTCAGGCCCTCCGGTCCTGAAGTATTTACTCTCTGGCCCTTTGCAGAAAAATGGATTGGTCTGGGCTGTCAGGGCCAGCTTGAGGGTTCTGGATGTCACAGAAGAGGGAAAAGGTGTAAAAAGCATTCTGAGGTCTGCAAAGATGAATTTCAGAATTTTGCCCCCAAGCTGTTTCTGGCAGGACGTGCAGACGTTTTTATTTTCTGTTTTTGTTCAGTCCAGCCTGGTGAAGTCAGTGAGCACTGTTTGTGGTTTTAAAGAAGCACCAGTGATTCTTACCTTAATCTCAGAACCTGTGCGCATTCGAATGGTTTTTCCCAGCGACGGCGGCGCTTATGCGGTTCTAACCTACCATGCTGGTTTGTCATTGAATGTGAGATACGAGAATGCAGGGAAGTCTCAGCAGGGCAGTGCGGCGATGAGCGGTGGTTTTCCTTTTCTGTAGGAGGTGCCACCTGATGCCCTAACTAAAATGTGTGTGCACACGGTGTGATAGACCTATCTAGTCTCTGACACTCGATCATGGGTGGGTTTATCTAATTTTACTCAGACAGGACTTGCCAAGATTTAACCTACAGATCTGTTCAAACTTGAAGGAGATGAAATTCTACCTTTTGTATAATTCAAAGGCTTTTTTTTTTTCTTTTTTTGTTCTGTAATGTAACATTTCATTTGTACCTTGTCTTCAGGGTATGCATTCCTATCTAACAGGAATGTCTAACGGTTGAATTTTAATTGTCCTCCTAAGTACTTTCTGCCTTCTGTGAATAAGGCAGCTAAGCTTTGTAAAGTCTGTGAATATTTTGTGTTAGTTTGGTTAAAGCAGAAATGACAGCAATTATTATTAATAGTAACATTTGTAATATGGGAACGATCGACTGATGTTGGCCATTTCACTGTCGTTAATCATTTCACATACTTCGCTGCATTCTCTTGATAGCGAACTTAGAATTTGAAGGCAGAGGACATTAGGGCCGCTTTGGATCTCAATACCAAATAGCTTTCTTTAAAGGCCGTAGAGAAGTGAAGAAGTATAGAAGACTGTTAGATGCTTTCATAGGCCTTTCTCTTAGTGAGTAAAAGCTCTTTATGTCTACATCTGATGAAAGTTGTTAATACGTTGTACACAAAGATGGTGAATAAAGTCTATATTTATTATATGGCTCTAGAAGAGTTTTTTCCTCCTACCCTCTACCTCGGGAGCCAGACATCTAACAAATAGTCTCTGCTCTCAAAATTTAATGTTTATTTTTGAGAGAGAGAGAGTGTGTGTGTGTGAGCCGGGGGGAGGGGGCTCAGAGAGAGGGAGACACAGAATGTGAATCAGGCTCCAGGCTCTGAGCTGTCAGCACAGAGCCCGACGTGGGGCTTGAACCCATGAACCCATGAACCGTGAGACCATGACCTGAGCCAAAGTTGGATGGCTTAACTGACTGAGCCAACCAGGTGCCCCTAAAGAAATTTAAAGTACAGTTAATCGGGTTACATTCCCGCTTTTAAGTTCATCCGTTGTATCATGTAGTGGAGAAGAAATTAGATGTTTGTTAAATGTTACTCGTGAGATATCTACATCTTACTTAAGACGTGATATTTTTTCAAGTTTCTGGATATATGGATTTCTTTTTTAAAAAAAAAATTTTTTTTCAACGTTTATTTATTTTTGGGACAGAGAGAGACAGAGCATGAACAGGGGAGGGTCAGAGAGAGAGGGAGACACAGAATCGGAAACAGGCTCCAGGCTCTGAGCCATCAGCCCAGAGCCTGACGCGGGGCTCGAACTCCCGGACCGCGAGATCGTGACCTGGCTGAAGTCGGACGCTTAACCGACTGCACCACCCAGGCGCCCCTGGATTTCTTAATGGGAATGGAAGAGTCGATGCCTCTGTACCCTTTTTCCAGTTGCTGCCGCCGGATGCGCTAATGTCATTGCTCATCCCGGGGCTGGTGTCTGGTCAGGCCGCGTTCTCAGTACAAGTCTGCGAGGCAGTTAGGCGCCACCGAACGTGCAAGTAGTCTTTCTGTTACACACTTGAATTGAATAAGTGCAATTAGTGAATGCCAGTTCTGGGCCCTGGGGATGCAGAAAAAAATAGGATAGGCTCTGTTTTCTGGGATTTAGGGGCTAGCCGGGGAGCTAGACTGGATAAGTGCATATAATCTACGGTGGATAAGTGTTATTCCAGTGTTACGGACAGAGTGCGTTCCAGTGGGACATAGAGATGGGAGCTGCTCCGCCTTGAGTAGCGGAGGAGTTTCCCCAGGGCTGAGAGTTTTCAAAAGGCCTCGATAAGGAGATGCGAGATTTTCCAGGCAGAGAATTGGGGGTGGTTGTGTGCAGAGTGCATTCTGGGAGGGCATACGTTTGAACAGACAAAGAGGGCTGCCCAGTGCTTGGTGTTTTCAGGAATCCATGGGTGGGCAGCCTGGGGGAGAACAAATGACCGTGATCGCAAGCCCGAATTATTTTCTCTTTATACCACAAATGTGAATTGTTGTATGCTGAGTAAACGCTGCCATGATTATTCTCTAGTAGCTGTTAATAGTTATTTTGATTTCAGGAATATGATGATTGGCCCCAGCTCAAACATTTTTCTTTTGATTAGAAGAGTAATAAAGGAGAAAGTCATGGTGCATGTATGACAGATTATCACGTAGCATTGGGAATTAGTCATAGGATAGTTCATGAACTTGCTAATTGTTCTATGGTGGGAATATCAGTTCTCCAGTTTTCCTAAGAACAATGCTTTTTTTTCTGTTTTGCTTTTTAGTCTGCCATAGTCTGAGTCCAAAGCTTTTGATGTGCTCGATATGAATATTGAGTAAAACAGATGTCAGGATTTCAAAGGGTGGCATCAGGGGAGACGGTTCGCAGCAGGAAGGTGTTTGTTGCCCGTGTGAGTGTAGCTTGCAAAGGACCGTCAGAGGGAGGCTTCTTCATCACAAGTGTGAATACACGTTTCTCAGCTCTCTTAGTAGGAAAAAGAGGTATTACTGTTGATCATTCAAGTTATAGCTCTCTGTTTATTTGACTGTAATATTAAATCATAAATGCCATCGAAGCTTTGTGCAGTAGGGGCAGATAATTAGATGTAATCTTTGTTCTGGAAATCCTGATCACTGTTGGCATCCTTCGAAATGTTTTGAACTCTTGCGTGTTTTCTTAGCACGTTTGCGTCTGCACCGTGTTTAGTGCTCCTTAAAGATGTCGTGAGAGTGTCTGTGAACTTTTTTATGGCAAATCGTCACTGAAAATGGCTCACGCGCATAATTGTTTCTTACAGTCATTGAGGCAGGATAAATACTGTACCCTTGGACTTGCACGTCGTTTATTCGGTCACTCACTCAGTCACCGGTAAACAGTGTGATTTATGTTATCTGTCCATGCGGTAAAAACCCGCCAGTGGAAGCACAGGACTCAGGGAGGGAAGTGTCTCCTCTGGGAGGGGGGCAGACGTGTGGAGGGACCCCGCCAGCACCGGCGCCCTGACCGTGGTGGTTCCGTGTCCGCGGTTCTGCCTCAGCGCGCGCTCCCCTGATAATCTGATAATCTGGCGCGGAGCGAGGAAGAAAGGAGGGTGCTGGGACTCTACAACAGGGCCAAAGGCGAACATTCTCATGGTCAGAAAGAATCTGCGAGAATGTCTCAAATCGCCCAGCACAGCAGTTTTTCTTCTAACATGAGAACAGATTGCTGCTTCTTTAGGAGACTCACGGAATGAGGAAGTTGGCTTGCATTTCGGTGCCACGTTGCGCCACAAATGCTCATCTCCGTAGCTCTGTAACGGTAGCCCCTGCAGGCCATGCTTCCCGAGTGAGAGGCATGTGGGAACGGAGAAGCCCCCAGGGAACGGCCACGGGCTCATTTTCTCCCCTGGGCACGCACTCGGGGCGGGTGGACGGTGCCCTCGCCCCCCGCCCTCTCCTCCCACCTCTCTCTTTATCTCTGTTTCTCTCTCCGCGTTTCTCCCTGTTCGTCTCCCGCCCTCCCTCCTCCTCCTCCTCTTTCTCTCTGCCTCTCATCTGCAGTGGAATATTCCAGCTCAGATCATGTGCTGTTGCTGGCTTCTCTGTATCTAGGGAGTGGATAACGCGTTGGCCTCCCCGGCAGCTTCACGAAGACTGTTTCTCATAATTGTACTTTAGTACTTATTGGGTGACAGCAGACGTGGTTATATTCTCTTCCTAGAACATAAAATGTAGATATTCTGTTTTGATTAAGGACAGATCTATCGGCGTAGACCATCCCCCGTCACCGGTCTTTGGGCTGTGGGGGTACTCGAGTCCGACTCCTATTGGAAATGTGGCTCTGCCCGTTATTAGCCAAGTTATATGAGCAAGTTACTTCAACTCCCCTCTTCTTCAGTTGGGTTTTTACTAAATAATATACGAAGAAGTTGGTAAGAATGGTACCTGGCTCAGCACTCCGTAGATGTAGCTCTTTTATTTTGTGTTGCAAGCCAAGGAGCTGGGACAGACAGGCCGAGCCCGGCTCCCCACAGATAGAAGTATAAACCGTATTCTGGATACGACATGTGGAAATTCGACTTTTTTTTTTTCCCTCTGGTTTGTAACAGTTCTATCCTTTTTCAGAGAAACGGCACCCAGGACTATCTTCCAAAGAGTCCTGGACATCTTGAAGAAATCTTCTCATGCTGTTGAGCTGGCCTGTAGAGACCCCTCCCAAGTGGAACATCTCACTTCCAGTCTGCAGCTAATAACAGAATGCTTCCGGTGTCTCCGAAACGCCTGCATAGAGTGTTCCGTGAACCAGAATTCCATCAGGTAGTACTCTTTGTGTATGTGCACGCTTGTTCCGTCGTGCGGGTTTATCGGCGAGAAACAGCGTTGGTGTCGCAGTGCTAACCAGCGTTACCACGAGGCTCTGTTTTTACGTCTCCCCGGGAGAGGTGCTCTGCAGGCTTTGCCATTAGCGGCTTTTGGATGAGCACATAGATGGCACGACATAGGATAGAATGTTTTTAACCTTGGGGCTTATTTCAGTTTGTTATTTATACAGTAAAACCTTCGATCGCGAGTAACTCGTGTGAGGGTTCCGCAAGACCAGCAAACCTTTCCGATACGTTTTTAATTGATAAATGAGTGATGTCTTGCAATATGAATAGTACGTGATGCCAGATGTCACGTGATCACAACTGAGCCAGTGTTTCTTCTCTCTCTTGCTCACGGAGGGACTGTGGGTGATCATCTCCCGTGCTCAGATGCTCAGTCTCAGGCCGTGGTGTTTGGCAGAAATCAGTGATTTTTCAGGATGTTGGAAGGTGCCCACAGCTGACACTAGTGGTTTTTTTTTTTGGTTTTTTTTTTTGGTTTTTTTTTTGGTCACTTCAAAGCACCTGTGGACAGTCCTTTGCTTTTCCAGACAAGAGTGAGCTTAGAAATGCTTTGCTTCCTTCTAGCTCAGGCTGCCTGCAGTTATAGACCCTTTCCCCTGGTGCCTTATTGCCAGTTACATTAAATACGGTACATGACAAGAGTTTATCAATACTGCACTGTAGCCTACATCGCTGCGAGCATCTGCAGTGGCCCCCAGGCAGAAGATTCCACTGAGCCAATGACAGCAGTGATTCCATTAGTGGTAGTGAAAGTCGTCCTACACAGTAACCCTCCTCTCTCTGGTCTCCCTCACACCAGCCACGAAGGTTTTCCAAGGTCAGTGCAGGTTAATTTGTTTTTCTTTATGTTTTTAATGTTTTTTAAATTATTTTGTATTATGTTACAGTATTGTAATCATTTTCATAGGAATATTTTTGGGTCGTGAAATGAATCATCTGAGTTTCCGTTATTTCTCACGGGGAAATTAGCTTTGGTATACAATTGCTTTGGATTACAAGCATGTTTCCAGAACGAATTATACTCGCAAACCAAGGTTTTACTCTGTTTCTAATGTGTTATGAGGTATTTGGTTATAGTTATGTAGCACAGTGATTTTAACCTAATTTTGATTCTCTGATCCTAGATTCTGCCTTTCTAAAGGCATATGCCGTTCTGGACCTCACTTTTCTTAGTTGGAAATGTTTTACTTAGTTTTAGTCTCTTTAATTCATTACCCTTGTGTTTGCTTTGAACAAGGAGCATGTCTTGTACGTTTCTGAGATCACCTGTCTTAAGATTTCCTTAAGATTGCACAAGGTTGGAAACTCTTTCCACCCATTTTATAAGGTGCACGTTTAAAAAAAATTTTTTTTAATGTATGTTTATTTTTGACAGAGAGAGAGAGAGAGAGAGAGAGAGAGAGACAGCATGAGCGGGGGAGGGACAGAGAGAGGGAGACACAGAATCCGAAGCAGGCTCCAGGCTCTGAGCTGTCAGCGGGGCTCAAACTCATGGACTGAGATCATGATCTGAGCTGAAGTTGGACGCTTAACCGACTGAGCCACCCAGGCACCCCATTTCTTAATTTTTTTAATGCTTATTTATTTTGAGAGAGAGAGACAGAGCATGAGCAGAGGAGGGACAGAGAGAGAGGGAGACAGGATCCAAAGCAGGCTCCAGGCTCTGAGCTGTCAACACAGAGCCCGACGCGGGGCTTGAACTCACAAACTGTGAGGTCACGACCTGAGCCGAAGTCAGACGCCCAACCGACTGAGCCCCTCAGGTGCCCCTAAGGTGCACATTTTTTAAAGTAGTTAAGAAGATGAGCAAGAGAATTGCCAGGCACTGTTCTTATTCTTTGCCTGCTACTTATTCTCTCTTCCCAGAACTGAGCACCTTTCCTCTGATTTAATGGAATCTGCTTTTTATTGCACGTTTTTTCTTGAGATGAAGTCAGAAGCCACAAAGAGCATGCTCAGCTTCCTTTCCTGGAATTGAATGTAGACAGAGCCTCCAGGCCTCCGTCACTGCTGTGGTGGGCAAAGTTGGGCTGGTCCAGAAGCCACTTGAGGGACCCCCTTTGCTGCCTAGACAGTCTTATACCTGGGGCTTTGATGTGATGAATGAGATTTTTAAGATCAAAGGAGAGGGGGGAGAAATGCCAGGGTTGTGTAACTTTAATACCAAACAGAGCCTGCTGTCCATTTGCAGATAAATGCCTAGAAACAATAATAATGTCGCTAATAATAGTTACCATGTAAAAACATAACTAGTTAGTGCTAAGCAGCAGTGGGCAGGGACTAGTGTGTTTTGTCCATTTCCTGGCAGAGAGGCCCTCCTGCGTGATGGGGGAGGGATAGGAGAGCCTTAGGATGGAGACTCTGACTGTGGGCAGGCAGACTCATCCCGTGCTTTGCCAGCCTCGTGGGGAAGGAAGCGAGCCTTCGGTGGGCCTGCCCTACGCCCAGGCTTTGTCCCAAGGGCTTGACCTGCAGGATCTTGTTTTGCTTTTAGAACAAACCCAAGAAATAGCATGCTACTATTTTTCCATTCTTAACAGAGAAGAAACTGTGACTTGGGGTATGGAACTTGTCTGAACAGTAGAGCCAGGGAACCTTCTCTGTGACTCCACAGCTGCCCCAAGTGCTCTGTGACACCCGTTGACCCTGTTGTGTGTGATTGCTCCGTCCCTTAAACGGCCACGGGACCCTGAACGAGAGCCTCGGCGTCCCTGAGCAGGGCAGGCCGTGTCTCCCACACAGGCCGTCAGGCGTGTCCCGTGACCTTACTCCTGCAGACTGCGAGTGTGCTGCGTCCGTGGGCTTTGCAGCTGCTCGGGAATGGGGTGGTACGTGAAAGTGGATGAGGATATGTCTTTCTTGGAAATGAATTCTCATTTTCTTTTTCTGAGTGTAAAAGTAATACCGAAACTGTAAAAATTCAGACATTACAGAAGTAAACACTATGGCAGATGAAATGTCAGCCGTCTTCCGGAGGGGCCGTCAAAGCCCGCACTCTGCTTCGTGGCCGTGGGATCCCGCTCGCACGCAGCTTACACTTAGGGGTGAAGTGAGAATGAACATCAGAAGGTGTTCGTTTTTCTGCCTCTTTCCTTCTAGGATTGTGTTATTATTCACAGTTGATCTTCGAGGGAAGTTCCGACCGGTTAAGGCACCAGCTCCTGGAAAAACCATTTTTCTGGTCAGAAACACAAAAGATTCTAGTAAGGATTTCAAAGTCGACCTTAGCTAATTTCCGAGCCTGTCGGGATTCAGACTGCAGCTGTTATGGAGTTTTCTGGCGCTTTGCGTTAAGTTATGAAGGAGTTAATCAAAAGGTGTGATGCTCTCCAGGCCTTTTACATCTTCTGTCCGGATGCTGCCCTTGTGTAGACCAAGGTTGTGTTCTGCACATACGGAGTGTATAACACGGCGAGGCAGACAGTCGGAGTCCACTGAAATTTCAGGAAGTTCTCAGCACTACCCAAAGCAGTTAGTTCCGCAGGCCGGTGTAAACCCTGCTGCGGGGGTCGCTACACTCTTACCCTCAAGAGCCAGGGAGATGGTTCAGGCTTTGTGATCGCTGTCCCGGTTTCTGAGTTCTCCTGTCGTGGTGTGAGAGCAGCCACAGGTAACACGTGACTGAATGCCCGTGGCTGCGTTTAAATTTGAATTTGGTAAGATTTTCATCTCATGAAATTACAGGTTTTTTTCTTTACTCTTTCTCTCTTTCTCTTTTTTTAATTCAAGAACTCTGGCCATATAGAAATAGGCCGTGGGCACATTGGCCCGGTGACCATCTGGCCGTATAGAGGCAAGGGCAGGAACGGCCTCTTTTCCTATACTGGTCTGACAAGTAAAGGAGGAAGGAACAGTGGCTCTCTGACCCCCTGGCCTTGGGGAAGGGAGGGAGGACCCTCCCCGTGTACCCACTAGCCCCGGAAGGAAATATCTTGGCTCCAGTCTGATTCGTGTTGAGAAGTGGGGCAGGTCGGGAGCTGCGTTGGTTTCCTTTGCTGCTAACAAATTACTGCAAACCCGATGGCTTCAAACAACAGAAATTCGTTGGCTTCATAGTTCTGGAGTCACAAGTCCAAAATCAGTCTCACTGACCTCAAGTGAAGGTATCGGCAGGGCTGGCTCCTTCTGGGGTCTCTAATAGAGAAGCCGTTCCCTGGTTTTTCTGTCTTCCTGAGGCCACCTGCCCATTTTCCTTGGCTCATGGCTCCGTCCTCCCCGTCTTCAAAGCAACACTGTGGCATCTTCCGGTATCTCTTTCCGGCTCTGACCATCCTGTATCCCTCTGGTAAGCACTCAGGATCACATGATGCCCACACAGATAATCCAGGATAACCTCATCATCTCAAAACCATTGATTTAATCTCATCGAAAAAGTCTCTCGCGGTGTTTTCTGACCAACTTCGAGTCTTTGGCAGTAGCTGGGGGTCCAGCAGTTTAGTTCTATTTGGACCTATCTGGAGTTCATGGCATCAGATCTCATAACTTAAAAGACTCAGTCCCACCGGATGGCCTTGCTTCAGATGTGAACGGGGTACCTGAGCTACATCTCTGCCTAGCTGACTACAAATTTGGAGGTCCTGTGACACCCCTCAGATATGGTAATTCAGTATAAAGGCTCACAGAACTCAGGGAAGCCTTTACATCCTGTCCCCAGTTCACCATGAAGGATACAACTTAGGGATGGCCAAACAGAAGAGACGTGTAGGACAGGTGGGCGGCCACAGGGCTCTGTGCCCTCCCTGGGCCCGTCTGCATCCTCCTGGCGTTCTGTTGTGTTCACCCAGCCACACTGAAGGTTTCCAAACTTCTGTGTAGTAGGGTTTTTACGAAGGTTCCTTCACATAGGCTTGATCATTGTCTGTTGGCGATGAACCTCGCTCTCCAGACCCCGTCCTCCCCAGAGGTCTGGAGGTTGGGGTGAAAGTTACAGCCCCTGATCACTTGGTTGGTCCCCCCTCCCCGGCAGCCAGGCCCCCTGTGAAGCTACCCGGAGACCCAGAAAGAGTCACCTTATCAGCATAAGGTCACGTATGGTTGAACGGGGCTTGTCGTGAGTAACAGAAGACACTCCTGACCACACCAGAAATTCCGGGGGTTTTAGGAGCTCTGGGCCAGGAACTGGGGACAAAGACCGAAAGTATTTTTCTTCTTATACCACATTCCTTTGGCCATGTGAGATAATGTGTTAACAGGTTCCAGAGTTTGGGATGTGGACACCTCTCGGGGCCATAATTTTCCTACCACAGCCCACCCTTTGGCCCCTAAAGATTGATGTCTGTTACATGTGCAGAAAGCATGCATCCCTTCTCGAGGTCCCCACGTGTTTGACCCTGACAGCATCAGCTCAAGTACAGAATCTCCTCTAAGTCATCAACTGAGAAGTTCCAAATCTCAGTATCCAGTCATGTAAAAATTACTTATGGGTCTGACTCTGGACGCGCTCCATCCTGGGGCAGAATTTCTCTTTGTCTGTGCACATGTGACGCTAGACAAGTTATCTGCTCCCCAAAGACAAGTTATCTGCTCCCCAAAGCCTAAGGTAACAGTTTTAGACATTATCATTTGAGAGAGGAGAAAATTGAAGGAAAAGAGGAATTACTGATCCCAAGCAATTTCAGAATTCCGTTGGGCAAACTCAGGTTTCAGGGCCTGGGAAGAATCCTCTGTGGCATGAGGCTGTGCCCCCGGCCCATCCCTCAGCATCACCCTTCCTTTTTCTTGAAGGGTAGCACACGTTTGCCCCTGAGTAGTTGGATCAGCCTACTTCCTGCTTGTAGAATTTGGGGAGTCTGATTTCATCCTTTCTCGGTGCATTTTGTCCACGCTGGCAGAGTTTCTACCAGTAGAACCTTTCCGACGACCTTGTGGGTCTCACCTGTATGTCATGGGGATTCACGCCATCAGACAAGGTGGCCCTCCATAGAGCCTTCCTAGATAACCCCATCTCTATTCCTGGGTCCTGCTGCGGTGACGGAGGGGAGTGAGTCCCACCCTTACCTCTTCAGAGAGCTCCCCCCGCCGTGTGTCTGAACACTCTGACCTTTTGATCCTTCCAAGTCATGAGCAAAAGGTTGTCCGGAAAGGTTTGGCTCTCTCCAGAGCACACTTTTCTTGCCAGTCTGTCCCAGTTGTAGCATCTTTTGCGGTCTGGCTAGACTGAGTTTCCTGAAGCAAGACCTGGTTCCCTTTCCACCTCCTTTATTTCTCCCCTTGGCGTCACTGTATTATACGCAGCAAGAAGCAGTCAGATCACACGTCCTGCCTGTCGCTTGGAAACGTGCTCAGCCGAACGTCCAGGTTCCTCATTTTGCTAAGCTTCTTCCCCTGTGGAGGAAGGGCCCCCTTTCCCCGGTTTCTGATGATCGGTTCCCTCACTTCTTCCTGAGCCCTCACCGGCGGTGCCTTTGGTGTCCACACACCTACCCACGGCATCCGAGCTTTCCGTCCTGCGCCTCCCAGTTCTGCCCGCCCCGGCCCGGTGCCCGGTCCCACAGCCGCACCCACTGTTCAGATGTTTCTTCACGGCGCACCTCTGCTTCTGCTCCCAGATCCGCGTTAGTTTCCTGCTGCTGCTCTGACGGATTACCCAACGTTGAGTGAGTGACGTAACACAACACGGATCTCTTACCTTCTGGTGTAGGAGTTCAGGAGGCTGAGTTCCCTCTGGAGACTCCCGGGGAGAATCCTTTTCCTGGCCTTCCCCGGCTTCTAGAGGCCGCCTGTGTTCCCCGGGCTCGCGGCCCCTTCCCGGACTCTGACCCTCTAGTATTCTGCTTTCAAGAACCCTCGTGACCACATCGGGTCCACCTGGTTAATCCAGGATAATCTGCCCATCTCAAGATCCCGAATCTCCTCACAACCTAGAGTCCCCTTTGCCACGTAAGGTGACGCGTCCACAGGTTTGGAGGTTATGATGCGGACGGCTCAGGGCCACGGTTCTGTTCAGTGCAGGAACCGTTAGCCAGTGCTCACGGTGCCCTTCCCTGGCTCATCATTTGAAATGCAGGTTTAAGAAAATCAACGTGTTTAACTTTCTTTTTTTAAAAACCCTTTACAGGAACTTGGATACAATTGGCGTCGCTGTCGATTTGATTCTTCTTTTCCGTGAACTGCGGGTGGAACAGGAATCCCTGTTGACAGGTAACTTGCGGTATGATTCACGGGTTATTTGTGTCTTTGAAACGGGTTTAAAAACTACAACTTGGAGTGTTACATCGTTCATTAAAGCAAATGTGTCGTGTTTCATGATACAGAGAAACGTGTTTAGTGATGTCAGTGAATTTCCATAAAAAAGTGGCAACGGCTTCCTTTCCTCCCTCTGTTTTGGGCTGAACTGCGCCCCCCCCCCACCCCCCCGACCTGTCCCCAGATCCACATGGCGGAGTCCCCACCCTGTAGCGCTTCAGAATGTGGCTATATTTGGAGACCAGGCCTTTGAAGAGATAAAGAAGGTAAGATAAGTAATCCATTATGACTGGTGTCCTTGTAAGAAGAGGGGGTCAGAACACAGACACGCAGAGAGACGATGACCACGTGAGGACACGGGGAAGGGACAGCCATCTGCAAGCCCAGGAGAGGGATTCAGAAGGAACCAGCCCTGCCCACACCACGACCTCGGACTTCTAGCCTCCGAACTTAGAAAATAAATTCCCGTCGCTTCAGCCACCCACTCTGTGGTGCTTCGTTATGGTGGCCCTCGCCAAGTAATGGTGTCTCTCAGGATGTGTGAAGGTGGCATGCCTGTTCTTGGTGCTGAGTGTGCTCTGAACAGTGACCAAAGCAGGCAGAAAATCTTTGTCTTGGCGTGTTTATAGTGCAGTGGAGGGAGTCTGGTGCTAAATATGTTACCTGAGTCAAATACCTGGCATGACTGAGGGAGGGTAGCTCTCTGACTGTTGGATGGCTGTTGATAAGGGATTAGGAGAGAAATCAAGCATCTTGATTTGAAGACCAGGAAGCTTTTCTAGACTTTTTTGAATGTTTTTGGTTCTTAAGGTAGTAGCATCCACACTTCTTCTTTGGACAGGGATCATTACTGTAATATCCTGTAAGAAAACAGAATTTAAACATATGATCTCTATCTAAGGCCTTGAAACGCTTCTGGGCAAACCCAAGCCGTTTAATAATAAAATCTTCATGTAAATGTCCGGCTTATAATATTTACTAGATCGTGGATTAAACAGATTCTTTCTGATAATTCAATAAATACGTCCTCTAAAGGAGAAATCCCCACAAGTGCCTGGGTGGCTCAGTTGGTTAAGCATCTGACTCGATCTTGGCTTAGGTCATGATCAGAGCCCTGAGTCTGGCTCTGTTCCGATAGCACGTGGAGCCTGCTTGAGACTCATTCTCTCTCCCTCTCCCCCGCCCTGCCCCCGCCCCCGTTTCCCCCCCCCCCCCCGCCACTTCCCCGCACACGCACATGCGTGCTCTGTCTCTCTCAAAATAAATAAACTTAAAAAAAAAAAAAATAAAGGAGCAATCGCCAGCAGTTTGTAGAATGTGATCTGATTTATAAGTTGGTTTACATTTAGTTCTCATTGCCTGTACTGACTCAACAGTGAGGCCTGTCACCTTCATGGTAATATACGTGCTACCGTTGGGGTCGGGGAGAGAACGAGACCGGGTAGTCTCTTCACAGGCAGAGAAACTGAGGCACAGAGCACAGGGGGCTAAATTAGCTGTCAGAGGTGCTGCCTGGCTCAGTTCAGTTCTCTTCCTGTTCTGTGATTCCTTAGTGTTCTCATTTAAAACGCCTTTGTTAAAATTCCTGTGTCTCTACCTGGTTGAGAGCTCTTCTTTTGGGGAATCGCAGTGATCTTTTCAATTAACTAAATTGTCTAAGACTCTGCACACAAAGCATTTGCTCTGCGTTTTTTTGAACAGCTCTGATTTCTCAGGTGTTCTCGAGAAACCGATAGGGTGTAGGATTTAGTTGGAGGGCATTTTGAAGACGTTCTATGCTTAACGGTCTTTTTGTAGCTTCATTTTATGGCGAAACGGAAGCCTCCGTGCTCGAGTTGGGGGAAGACAAATCGGCAGCGAGATCCAGGTTGCGCTCTGTTGCGTGGAAAAGCCTCTGGTTTTGAAGCCTGTGTGTGGCGTGAGAAGGGGAGTTGGGAGTGGACCGTGTTCCGTAATTACTGAGACCTCCTGGCGTGGTGGACAGTGTGGCCCTGGCGGCACCGAAGCGGGCGGACGTGGGTTTCCCTGGATGGATTCCTGAATGAGGCCCCCCGGGGAGGCAGGGCGCGCACGCCTTGACTGAGTAACTGCCAGAGCGAGCGGCCCGCCACCGGGGCGTGGAGCCCCATCCCCACGCCCCCGCGCGGCAGCGCTGCTCCTGAAACGGCCCCTCGCCCGCCGCTCCCCATCCTCACGGCAGCGCATCAGGCGCCCTCCTGTCTTCCTCGGGCTCCAGGGGCCCCTCTGCTCTACCCCAGACGCGCCACGGGAGACTTGCTGTAGGGTGTTCACGTGATCAAAGACTGTTCCACGGGACTGAGTTTTCTCTTCGCCGAAGCAAGTAGGCGATCCGACGAAAAACTTCAAGGAGTTGATTGCTGAAACTTTTCATGACCTGATTTGTCGTTGATGAATACATTGGCTGTGTGGTTGGTGGCCTGGCTTTTCATTGATACATGCCAATCAGAGGGCAGATCTTCAGACACCTGTGTTGTGTTGTGTTGTGTTGTGTTGGTGTGTTCAGAGTTGTTTGCCGGGTTGGCGGCTGTATTTGTTTTTGTTTTTTTTTAATTTTTTTTTTTTTAACATTTATTTATTTTTGAGAGAGAGAGAGAGAGTATGAGCGGGAGAGGGGCAGAGAGGGAGGGAGACACAGAATCTGAAGCAGGCTCCAGGCTCTGAGCTATCAGCACAGAGCCCTACGCGGGGCTCGAACCCACAAACCGTGAGATCACGACCTGAGCTGAAGTCGGGCGCCCAACGACTGAGCCACCTGAGTGCCCCTTGGCAGCTGCGTTTGTATTAGTTTCATTAAGTGATACATTTCTTACTGACGTGAGACCCACAAGCACACGGGTAAGCACTTGCGGGTGAACCGTTGAGCGGCATTTGGGGCAGTCACCCTGTTGTGCGACCACCAGCTCAAATTGCAGATACTTTCATGATCCCAAAAGGCAACCCTGTGCCCCCTGAGCTGCTGCTTTCCGCTTCCCCTCCCCTGAGCCCTGGCTGCCGCTGGTCTGCGTTCTGTCTCTACGGGATTACCTCTTCTGGATTTCTCCTGTGAGTGGAATCAGGATTATTGGACCTTCTTTGGCTTCTTTCGCTGAGCAGAATGTTGTCCAGAGTTTATCCCCGTCGTAGCCTGTGTCAGCACTTTATTGTTTCAGATGACTGAACAACGTTCCATCGTGTGCACGTAGCAGTTTGTTCAGTCGGTGCCGGACGTGGGGTTGTCTCCACCGTTTGGCTGTTTGGATCGGTGCTGCTCTGAGCAGGCATGGATGTGTCCCATCCGAGTACCTGTTCTCTGTTCCTTGGGTATATCAGGAAGAATTTCTGGGGCAGTTTTATATTTAAATTGTCAAGGAACTGCCAAACTTTTCTCAGCGGCTGAACTGTTTTACGTCTTTACTGAGAACGTACATCATTCCGGTTTCTCTGTGTCCCTGCCGACGTTTATTTTCCTTTTTTTTTTTGGATTCTAGTCATGCTGACGTTTGTGCAATGGTGTCTCATCGCGATTTGCGTTTTCCTCTTGAGGAATGATGCCGAG
Organism: Prionailurus viverrinus; assembly: GCF_022837055.1. Classification (NCBI taxonomy): domain Eukaryota; kingdom Metazoa; phylum Chordata; class Mammalia; order Carnivora; family Felidae; genus Prionailurus; species Prionailurus viverrinus. The sequence goes on from NC_062567.1 coordinate 135,451,067, forward strand.
CACTTTCTTAGGCGCCTGGTTTGGCCATTTGTAGATCTTCTTTGGGGAATTGTCTGTTCAGGTTCTTTGCCCAGCTGTTCATTGGGCTGTTTGTCTTTTTTGTGGGTGAATTTCAAGAGTTATTTGTATATTGTGCATACTGAGAATTGTGGTGAATCTGTAGATCCATTTGGGGAGGCTTGGCCATCTTCGTGGCCCTGAGTCTTCTGGTCCATGAATGTGGACCGTCTCTCCACGCACTTAGGTCTGTAAGTTCCGGTTGTGTTGGCTTCAGGCGGATCACGTGCGTTTATAGGCAGAGTGGGAGGATATTACTGAGGCAAGGAGGAGAAGGGACGTCAAAAAGGTATTTCTCACTCCTTGGGAAAGGCAGTTCACGGTATTCCTGAATTTATTTGGAATTCAGCAGTGAAATTTGGACTCAACAATGAAACTTAAAGAAGTTTTATAGTATGTTAGTTCAAGCGTAACATAAGCCTTGTAAAAAGTATTCTGGTTCTTTCTTTTTTTTTTTTTTTAATTTTTTAATGTTTGTTTATTTTTGAGAGACAGAGTGTGAGCTGTCAGCACAGAGCCCGACACGGGGCTTGAGATCGTGACCTGAGCCGAAGTTTGACACTCCACTGACTGAGCCACCCAGGCGCCCCAAAAGTATTCTGGTTCTTAATAAAGCGCCCATACTGTGTTGTGACTGTTTCTCTGTGAGAATCGTCTTTTTGTGGATTTTTAGCAGGGTATCTGTGCCAGCTTTTTGTTACCACTCTTGAGGTAAAAACTGTAATTACATTGTCAAAATAATATTTAGAGTATTATTTTCAGAGAATAATTGCAGTGGTGTGACGAATATATTATGCTCATCAAATTTTATGTAAACACAAGCATGAGTTATTTTAATTGAGTTATTGGTGTTGTTTTTGGCCTTTATTTTCTAATCTGTAAAAATAATGTTGGGATTTTTGAGGGGCTTTGTAACATTTGCAATATTTACATAGATCAGTTGATAAGCTGTTTGGTCAAAGTAAACGGCCATTTGTACTTGTCTGGGGTTTCTTTTCTTGCCGCTAGGACATCTTTAAACCTTTTCCTTCCTGGAATCGTGTTCTGATTCAGAGTGCTAATTTTTAGCTGCCTGATGAATTGTTAGGTCAGTTGGCTTCCAGACCAACTTATATTGTTGGCTGTGTGTGTGTGTGTGTGTGTGTGTGTGTGTGAGCAATTTTACAAAGATTTGACTGTTAACATTCTAAAATACTCAGTGAAAATATAAAGGGCATTTTAAATTGTGATTTAAGATTAAAAATGAGGATCTAACTTTTCACTGTAACCATTTTCCATAACTCGTTACAGAGTAATTTTTAAAAACTCCGGAAAGTGGAAAGAAAAATAGTCATCGTGTACACGCAGGCTGCTTTAGACAAACACTTGACTTTTTTTAGTCCTTTTTCAGTGTTCATATGTATGGGAATGACTGTGTACTTGGAATTCTGTATCTTGCATCTTTTGGATCGTAATGTTAACTCTGTTCAGTTTTGAAGTTCTTGGTTCATCGTTTCCTTTGTATTTTTTTTTTTTTTTTTTTTTTGTCGTTCTCTCGGTGTTGGCGATCCCCGGCCACAGTTCGACCATCTTTGAGCCAGGAATCGTTGAATTACTGTGTAAGTGAGGGGCGCAGGCACATTACACACCTTACCTTCCTTAACCTTCGTGGCTACTCTGCCTTTGAGGTGTTGGAGGAACAGCGCGTCCCGTGCTCAGCCAGGGATCAGGTGATAGGACTCGAAGGGAAGGCCAGATCCCCTGAGAGCCTGAGGACAGAGGACGGGAGCCCTGGGCCCCGACCAGCAGGCCGGCCCCCTCCTCTGGCAAAGCAGAGGCCTAGAAAGCTTAAAGACTTCGGAAGTCCCCCCGCTCTTGAAATTGCCCTCTGGTTGCTGATGGGTGGGCGGGGGGATCCTTTCTGGAGCAAAATCTTTCATTTCGGCTCCTTCTCCTGTGACTTGTTACCTTGATCAGCCTCGATTCCCACCCTGGGGAAGAGCCACCCGCCTGCTGCTGCTTTTGCCCCGGGGCGGGCTGTGTGATGGGGTTCTAGTTTGCCCCGTGTAAAAGGCGTAGATGTCAATACCTGCCTCCCAGGCTGTTGCGAGGGTTAGAGGAGGTGCTCCCGGTGGATCCTCCGCAAGCGTCAGTTACCGCCTCCGTTCTCGCTGCCGCTGTCCCTCAGCCCTCGCTTCTTGGCGCTCAACCCGTGCTGGTGTTTACTTCCTCGGAAGCGTCTCGGTCTCTTTCCACTCAGGATCTCGTCACATGCCATTCCGCCTGCATGGGCTGCGCTGGCCCCGACGTGAACCGCTTCCAAAACAGTGAGCAAACAGCAGGGCGCGGGCGTCTCCGCCTCGGCACGCATGCCACGCATAGCTGGGGCGCGGCCCTGGGAGGCCGAGGCCCGCCAGCAGGGGCCTTTTAGGTATGGGGTGTGTCGCCAGGAGGGGGCTGGGACTGGCGTTTCGGGGGAGTATCTGGTTACCGCAAAGGACAGAAGTATTTCAAATATTTCCCTGGCCAGCATTGCGGTGCCCGTGTGAACCGTACGGACACCGGCTTGCTCCCGTCAGCCGGCTGGCCTTGAAGGCGCGCAGCGCGGCCTTAGTCGTGGCTGGCCCCTCACTGGCCGCTGATTTATGTGCTCGCTCTGTGCCTCTTTTCTTCATCTGTGAAATGTGGACGGTGCCGTCCGCCTTAACTATGAAGATACAGTAAGAACCCACGTAAATCCCACCTGCACATCACGGGAGCGATTGCTGCGCGTTGGATGTCATTCTGGCTCCTCGGCCACCGTCACTCACCCTGGCGTCCGGGTCCTGTGTGGCGTTGCCAGGCCCGGGCGTCCGTGTGTCGGGCCCAGCTGAGCGGCAGGCGGGAGGAGGAGGCAGGGACTCGCTCCCCACTCACATCTCCCTCCCAGAGCCGTACCTGCGCCCACCTTCCGTTGCTTTCCCCGTCGGCCTCATTTTGTTTCCCCCGGGGGGGACCGTCGTCAGCTGGCCAGGCCTTGTCCACGTCCCCTCCCTAAGGTGTCCCCTGTGCTCCCGAGGCATCCACGGTCGCCGGGCCGCCCCTTTCCCCAGGGGCCTGGCTCCCAGCCCCGCAGAGCCCCTGCAGGTCCGGCTCTCAGAAGCTCCCCCTGGTGCCGTCGGTTCCAAGGGTGGTGGCTGTTCCCTGTGGCCCCGGTGTCTGTGTTACCGCAGTGTTGCCTTTGTAGCGTATCTGATTGCTGATAGCAAGTTTTCTTCGTTGAAACAAGTAGTTCGGTTCTGTTCGCCTGATGTCCTGCCTGAGCTATAATCCTGCTCTGAGGCCTGTGCTTGGTGTCTCTTCTCTTGCTCCCACAGGGGCCCCCTGTCCCTTCCTCCCTCTCTTCCCCACTCCTCCCTCCTGCTCTCCCTTCTCTCCATCTGCTCTGCTGGAGAGGGCGCGTCCAGGAGATGGAAACTTGAATGCCTTAACTTGAACGGGGACAATTTAATGTAAAGAACTGCTGAGTGTCACCAAGTCTTGAAATACAGGATTGGGGCGCCTGGGTGACCCAGTCGGTTAAGCGTCCGACTTCGGCTCAGGTCACGATCTCACACGGTTCGTGGGTTCGAGCCCTGTGTTGGGCTCTGTGCTGACAGCTCAGGGCCTGGATCCTGCTTCGGATCCTGTGTCTCCCTGTCTCTCTGCCCCTCCCCCACTCATGCCCTGTTTCTGTCTCAAAAATAAACACACAAAAAAATTAAAAACAACAGAGGATCTGGCCGGTGGGGAAGTCGTGGGGAGGCGGTGTCGGTGGAACTTGCTGGAAATCCACCCTCTGGGGTGCAGGGGCAGGTCGTTCACAGGGAGGTATCCTGACTCGGAACTTGCTCAGAAGCATCCCGAGGAAGTTCTCGGCTGCTGGACACGCCCGGTTGGTCACAATTTGCCGGAGCAAATCGCTGGAGAGACTTGACCACAGCGGGCGGATGCCAGAGAAGCAGCATGCTGCAGGAAGCCTGGCGATGCCGAACTTGCCAGCCGGCGAAGGAGACTTCCCGGAAGGGCCCGTCTGCCCTTTGGCAGGGCAGGTGGTGGAGGGTTTACGAAACCGGCGCCCACTCGAAACCTAGTAAACCCGGCCCGCGCACGGCTCTCGGGGATGTCCGGGAGGCGCCGGGTTTAGAGAGCCCTCGGCTGGGCCGCACCACCTTCTCACAGACGCTCGGGTGTCATCTGCCTGATTTTTGCCAGTCCGGCGGGTGTGTCGTAGAATCTTGGCCTTTTCCATGGGGTTCAGCACTTCCTATATTTTGCCTCTTGGAGATCTTTATTAAGCATTGTTTCAAATCCCCCCCTCCCGTTTTTTAAATCAGATTTGTCTGTCTTTTTGCCGACTTACAAAAGCTCAAATCTTGCGGTAGTTACGTGTTTCTGTTAACGTGTTCATTCACATCTTTTCCTGTTCTATGGATAGTTTTTGTTTTTTAACCCTAGGATGTTAACGCTTTTGAGAAAAAAGTGTTCTTAGTTTTAATGTAGTCTAGGTGGTTAATGCTTTTCTTTATGGTATTATTTTGTGTGTTTTGTTTAAAATCTCTTACTCTGCAGTGTTGTTTTCTAAAAGCTTTCTAGTTCTACTTTTTTACGCTTAGGTTAGTACTTGGAGTTGAATTTTCTGTGTCGTGTGGGGCAGGAGCCCAGTTTCCATTTTTTGTACTGGTACCTACCATTGCTTACTGGTTTCTGAAAACAAATCTTCTTACCTCGTGATTTTCAACAGCATCTCAGCTGTCGGCTGTTTATATCATGACATAAATTTTAGAATCATCTTGTCAGATTAGAGATGCCCACACAAACATATAGATGTTCTCTGATGTGTAAAATGACCACACACACACACAGACACACACACACACACACCCTGTGGGGAATTCAGACTCAGATCGCATTTGATCTCTAGAGAAAAACGGATTCCTGTCCTCTGTGAACGTGGTATAATTCTTTACTCCATCAAGTTTAGAATCTTTTTTCTTAGTGGCACTGGGCATCATTTTTAGTTACATTTTTGATGCTTTTTTCTTTTTAATGTTTATTTATTTAAAAAAAATTTTTTTTTCAACGTTTATTTATTTTTGGGACAGAGAGAGACAGAGCATGAACGGGCGAGGGGCAGAGAGAGAGGGAGACACAGAAATGGAAACAGGCTCCAGGCTCCGAGCCATCAGCCCAGAGCCCGACGCGGGGCTCGAACTCACGGACCGCAAGATTGTGACCTGGCTGAAGTCGGACGCTTAACCGACTGCGCCACCCAGGCGCCCCTAATGTTTATTTATTTTGAGAGAATGAGAGAGAGAGAGGGAGAGAGAGATGTGAGCGGGGGAGGGGCAGGGAGAGAGGGAGACATAGAATCCCAAACAGGCTCCTTGCTGCCAGTGCAGAGCCTGACGTGGGGCTCGAACCCATGAACCATGAGATAGTGACCTGAGCCAGACTCAAGAGTCGGATGCTTGACTGACTAAGCCACCCAGGCACCCCATTTTTGGTGCTTTTATGAATAGGCTTCATTCTTGATTTTTTTTTGCTTGTTCCCTATATGTATGGAAGTATTACTGACTTTTTAAATATTGACTTTGCATCCAGAAGCTTTTGGGACTTACTAATTCAGACAACTTGTACGCCTAAAAGTGTTGTCCACATACATTAGAAATGACATTTCAACTGTAGAGGAAAGCAAAAAAACAGTTCAGTGTTGTCTCCTCCAGTGTTTGGCCTTTCTTCGTCTTGCCGGCCCGGATTGTCAGCGGAGTGCGGACTGGACGTGGTGATAGCAGGCACCTCCGTCTCCTTCCCTTTCAGAAGGAAGGCTCCTTCTCCATCTGGCTGTTAACCATAACGTGCGCCTTGCGTTCTGTGTTGGGGACCCATTTTTAGGTTAAAGAAGCCCTCCTCTGTTCCTCGGTGGCTATGAGTTGTTCAGTTTGGCTTGTTGTTTAAAATTATGAACGGGTGTCGAATTTCACCAACTACGTCTTCTGCAGTCTTCGGGATGATCGGATCGTTTTGTCCTTTGTAGGTTGATGTGGTCGCTTACAAAGTTTGACTCCGGAAGGGTAGAGCAGTTTGCGGTGCAGGTGTGAGTGCAGCTTCCTCTCTAGTACGAGATTCCTCCTGAAACACGGGTTTTGCATTTTTACCTTCTGTTCTCTTCCTTTTTCATAGCGTGCGTGTTCAACTTGGATATCGGTCCCAGTGAGGCTGGCCGCACCGGCTTGGTTTGAGGGTCTGCTCTCTCTTCCCGTTCTTTGGAAGGGTTGTGTAAATTGGAAGTCTTTCTCCCTTGAGTGTGAGCTGGCGGGAAAGCCGTCTGGGCGTAGGATGTGTTTTTGTGGGAAAACGTGACTGCCGCTTCAGTTCCCTTCGTGGCCGTCGCGCTCTGCGGGCATTCCCTGGATATTTTACAGAGACAGTTTGTGTTAGCTGTGCTCTAGGGTTTTGTTCATTTAATTGAAGTTTGCAAACAGTGTGGCCTCATGTTATTTGTGATATCTTCTGACTTTCTCTTTTGGCAACCTCGCCTTTGTCATTTCTGAACGTGTAACATTGGCGTCCTTTGTGCCTTTCCTCCATTTTGACCCGTTTTTCCAAAGGTTGGTCTGTATGGTGCTTTCTGAAGAGTCACGTTTTCGATTTCCTGATACCCTCTTTTTATGACTGCTGTCCGTTTTAATAATTTCTTGCTCTTAATCTTTATTTTCTTCCTTCCCTGTTTTGGGATATTTTTATTCTTTTTGTAATTTCTCGAAGCAGGTATTCATTGATTTTTGTCATTCTTCCCCAAAATACGCATTTTAAAGCTTTAAAAAGGTTTTCCTTCCTGTACTGTGTTAGCTGCATCGCGAAGCTTTGGTTTGAGGTATTTTTGTTAACACATGGTTTGAAATATCGTATTTCCGTAGTGATTTCTTTTCTGTCCCCACAGGTTATTTAGGGGTCTGTTTTCTTGTTCTAAACCTGGTGACTTTCCGATCATTTTGGGGACTAATTTCCCCCAAATACTCGCACGTAGGTGTAATTGCCACATAGGAAGCGAGCACTGTCTGTATGGCAGTCTTTAAAAGTGCGCGGAGACTCGTCTTTTTCTCCGGCACGTGGTGAAGTGCTTGGCGGTATGTCCTTGGGAAGACCGTACACTCTGCGGCTGAAACCCGTTTTTCCTTTTCACGAATCAGCTTCACGTATAAGCAAGTGGGTGCTCGGATAAGCACGAGACAACCGTATTGGGTTGATACGGTCACAGGAATAAATGCGGAATTGCGATACCTGGTAATTGTGTGACTTGGGTCAGATTCCTTATAACCGCCGTGGGTCTTGGTCTCCTGTGCTCTGTAACGAGGAAAAAGCACCTGTCTCGGCAGTAGGGTTCTCCATACGGTAGTGCGGTAAGCGTTGTGATAAGCGAGTGCGTATATAGTAAGCGCTCAGGGTGTCTGTTTAGAGTCTCCGACCGCAGGAACAAACACGTTTTCATGGAGCATTTGGAAACCTGACATTTTAAACCAGTATCTATCAAGTCCGTATTGTGCCAGTAAAGAGGGTGGCCAGGTGAGCCTTTTCTGCGTTCTCTCCCGCACGTTCAGCTGTGTTAGCAGGTTCCCGTGTCATCCTTATGACCAACAGAACAGGGACTGTCCACGTGACGGGGGGGAACTTGGATCTCACAGAGGTCACGTGCCTTGCACACATTCACGCTACGTTGGGAGTTGCACACAGGTGTGTGTTTGTGGCCGGTACACAGTTGTGTTCTCCTGTTACTCTTTCCTTTAACAGACTTTTTTTTTTTTTTTTTTTTTTTTAATTTTTTTTTTTCAACGTTTTTATTTATTTTTGGGACAGAGAGAGACAGAGCATGAACGGGGGAGGGGCAGAGAGAGAGGGAGACACAGAATCGGAAACAGGCTCCAGGCTCCGAGCCATCAGCCCAGAGCCCGATGCGGGGCTCGAACTCATGGACCGCGAGATCGTGACCTGGCTGAAGTCGGACGCTTGACCGACTGCGCCACCCAGGCGCCCCAACAGACTATTTTTTAGAGCAGTTTTTGGTTCACAGCAAAATTGAGAAGGTTCAGAGATTTCTCGTGTGTCTTCTGCCCCTGCACCTGCACAGCCTCCCTCGCGTTTAACGTGTGGCGCCATAGTGACAGCTGATCCTGAGCAATAAGCTTGAATGCACGGCTCCTCACATTCGCAGATGGACTTTTACACAACAGTGCTGTGAATGTATTGTCTCTTCCCCGTCAATTTCTTAGTATTTTCTTTTATCTAGCTTTCTTTATTGTAAGAATATAGTGTATGAAACAACGTACAAGATATGTGTTAATCAGCTGTTTATGTCATTGATAAATCTTCTGGTTAGCAGTAGGTTATTTATTCATAGTTAAGTTTTAGGGGAGTCAGAGGTCATCTGTGGATTTTCGACTGTGTGGGGATCAGTTCCCCTCCCCCCCCCCCCCCCCCCCCATGTTCAAGGGTCATCTGTAATGCATTTGTTATGTTGTTGTCACCCAAAGTCCGTAGTTTACATCATGGTTCATTCTTGGTGTTTTACATTTCATGGGTTTGGACAAAAGTATGTGCAGTGATGTGTATTCACCGTGATAGAATCATGCAGAATAGTTTCACTGCCTGAAAGTCCTCCGTGCTCTGCCTGTTCATTGTCCCTGCCCTGATCCTGGGCGACCACAGATCTTTTTACTGTGTCCATAGTTTCACTTTTTCCAGAACGTCACAGTTGGGATCATACGGTGTGTGGCCTTTTCACTTGGTAATTGTATGGAAGTTTCCTCCATGTGTGTTCATGGTTTGATAGCTCGTGTCTTTTTAGTGCTGAGTAACGTTTCCTTGTGTGCACGGACTGCAGTTCATTTATCTGGTCATGTACGGAAGGACGTCGTGGTTGCTTTCATAATTTCATTTGGCAATTATGAGTGAAGCTGCCGTAAACATTAATGTGCAGGGTTTTGTGTGGACATAAGTTTTCGGTTACTTTGGGTAGAGACCAACGGCTGCGATCGTTGGATTGTATGGTAAGCGTGTGCGTAGTTTTGTAAGAAGCCACGGGACTGAACTGTCCTTCACAGTGGCTGTACCATTCTGCGTCCCTACCAGCCGTGCGTGAGCGTCCCTGTCGCTCACATCCGTGCCAGCACTGCGTGTCGTCAGCGTTGTGGATGTTGTCCAATATGCTCTAGTTTTATTTGGTGAAACGTTCTGAATGTGTCAACTAGGTTGTTACTAAATGCTGTTAAAATCTTTTACAGACACTAGTTTTTTGCTGCTTGTTTTATAAGTCACCAGGAAAGTTGTGTTACTACTGCAGAGTTTAATTGTGGGTTTTTTCTTTCTTCTGTAGTTTTGTGAATTTTTCTTTTAATTATATATGTATGTGTGTATATATATATATATACATATATATATATATATTTGAGGCCATGTTATGATTACAATTTATAATTACTATCTTTTTGGTGAATTGTCATTCTGAAATCATTTTTTTTTTTTTGAAGTTTATTTCTTTTCTTTAGCAATCTCCACACCCAACATGGGGCTCACACTCACAGCCTTGAGACTAAGAGTTGTGTGCTCCACCGACTGAGCCAGCCCGGCGCCCCTGAAATGATGATGCTTGTTTGCCTTAATGTTTGTTACATCTCATTTTAAGGGGTCTATGACTTCCTGTTTAGCTGGTATTTGCCTAATACATCTTTTTGCTATTCTTTAACTTTTAATATTTCTATAGTATTATGTTCTAGATGTTTGTTTTAAGTAGCATTAAGTTAGATTTTTAAAAATCCGGTCAAAGAGTAACTCTCTTAATTGGAGCACGTAGTCCAGTGATAGTTAATGTAAATTAGAGGTATATTGTGTTGACATTTACAGTTTTTTAAAGAAGTTAATTCAGTTTGTACGGAACACGTTGTTTTGGTAAGGCATTTTAATATTAACGTCATGCCCAAAGTTTCATCGCGGCGAGAGACTTATGTAGTTAAAAGAAGTTAACAGAAACTTCCCGTTTAATGACGTGGAATGGTTTCTATTAAGATATGTTTATTTGGTGTGTTAACAAGTTTTTAAATTGTATCTTTCTTATTTTTATAAATTGTCAGCATTTCGCTGTGGCCTGCAGTTTCTAGGCAACATCGCCTCGCGGAATGAAGATTCGCAGTCTGTCGTGTGGGTGCACGCTTTCCCAGAACTCTTTCTGTGAGTATATCGATAAAAGTTTCTCTCATTCTGGAAAGACTGGTTATATCATTCCATTTAGGTGAAGTTCAAAAACAGGGAAAACTAGCCCTTGGTCAGAGAGTTGAGGATGGCGCTTGGTGGTGAGGGGCAGGGGCAGGATCGGCACCAGCCGGGAGAGGGCACGAGGGAGTCTCCTGGGGTTCTGGGAGTGTTCCGTGTCTTGACCTGCATGGTAGTTATGGAGTTATAGCCACATCTAATCATTTATTGGGCTGTACACTCAAGATTTATGCCCTTTATTGTATGTCGGCTTTTTTTTTTTTTTAAGAAAATAAGAGTTTTGATTAAAGTAAGAAATACTGTTAAGTTCACTGTGATTTATAGGAAAACACATTCATAAGAAAAAAAAGCCATAAAACGCTGGAGTATGGGCAGTGAATTGGTCATTATTTATCCATCGAGCACTTGTTATGTGCCCGGCACAAGGCTGTCTGGGTAGATCTGGAGAGCGGTAAGATGGGCACAGCCAATCCGTTTGTCTAGGTTGGTTCACGGTGCTTTTCCTGGTGATTTGGTACTTTGTTTTGACCAACTTCTGTTCGTTCACACAAAGTTGAGCGCCGGGATAGAAGGTGAGTGGGTAACGGAGGCAGGGTAGGCAGTAGGAAGCGCTGTCTCAGAGTGGGAGGCCTGGCTTCTAGTCCAGGCCCCGTGGCCCACGAGGGGTGTCCGTGGTCGTGGCAGCAGTAAGGCGGCCGAGCAGTGGCTGTTTCTCTGCCCCGGTTGGGTATTCTGTGCGGGCGATTCCTGTCCTGTGAGCGGCCGTGCGGGGCGGGGTGAGGAACCGGCGCTCACCGCTGGTCAAGGGCAGAGCCGCTCTCCGGGTCCAAAGGCGGTGCTCTGCTGCCTAAACGCCCTGCTGCCTTCCCCGGTCGCGTCGGTTTTCTGGGCTTCCGTGTAAAGTATGATGTCAGGATCACATAAACTCGAATGTGGTCCCTAGCTCACTTGAGTTGATAACTGGCTCTCAAATTCCTCCAAATAATGAGAGTTGAAGGCACCAAATCTTTATGATTCACGATAATTGAGCTTAGGTGGAAGGAAAGAATTGTGGAATTCAAGCTACAGAAATAGAAATTACTCATTCTTGAGAATTCCTTCCTTTAAAACATTTTGAACACCTAGTTAGTATCTGTGAGGTTCTGAGCTAGGCGAGTGGAATTTGGGTAATTTAGAGCTATTTATTATTCCCCAAAAGCCCGTGCTTTGGGGGAGATAAAAGAACAGGTGAGCACACTGTAGTGTAAGACGGACACAGTTCGAGTAAATCCTAGTGTCACAGAAACCCAGAAGAGAGGCCCCTGAACAAGGCAGAGAAGCCGCGACAGGTTACGCGGTGGTGTTCCTTACGGTGTCACATCTGATCCTCACGGAAGCGCCGTGAGATAGGCCAGGGAGGTCGTCGTAGTCCATTTTTATATCAGAAAACACACGGAAAGAGGTAATTTGCACTCTGCGCGCGTTTGTGAGACAAATGTAACCAAATTTGAGTTCCGTCTTTGAGAGGTACTGGCTTTGTGCACTTGGGCGGCTAGAGTCCACACAGTCGCTGTCTGTGATGTATGGATAACACCTCCCCCAGGAGAGTATGATGAAGTGGAACTGGAAAAAAAAATCCTGCTGTAGTGCGCAACCCGGGTCGTAATTGGCCGTGGGTAACTCAGTGACCTTCCTAACTAAGATGGCGTAGCTGAGAGGTGACAAGGCAGGACTCCCCCTGACGCTCTTGGCTCCGCTCTTGCCAGGGTACCGTCTTTCCACCGTTCCCGTAAACCCTCTGACCCTTGTGATGCTGAAAGGAGTGCCCGTAGTTAACGGGGCCTCACGTTTTACCTTTTGGTTTCTTTTTTCTAACAAGAGTGAACATTTTCATGTTTTATAGGTGTCATCATTTATCTTTTCCTTTAATCGGGTGGTGTTTGCTTTTTGCTTTCAAGTCCTAAAGTCCGCTGCATCTTTAATTTTGGCTACAGTGTGTCACGACTCATTTTAGATTGCTCTTTTTCCAGTAGCTAAGGTACTCGTTTCAAAGTGTTGTCATTCTTTGTTAAATCCTCAGAAACGTCACATGCACTGCATTTGTTAATTGGGTGATTGTTGTTTGTCAGAATCCATATTTTACCATATTGCTCAATGGGGCTAATGCCCTCATGTCTTTCTCTGGAAGGTCTTGCTTAAATCATCCAGACAAGAAAATTGTTGCCTACTCGTCAATGATTTTGTTCACCTCCCTGAACTCTGAGAGAATGAAAGAACTGGAAGAGAATCTGAACATCGCGATTGACGTCGTCGAAGCTCACCAGAGGCAGCCAGAGTCGGAATGGCCGTAAGTCCCTTGCTGGCAATCTGATTGCTTAAGAACATCCGAGCAGATCCCTTTCCTTGCAGAGCAAACCAGAGTTTGAATTCCGGTAGTCGAACAGCAAGTTGACACTAAACGATACGGACAAAATTAGAAAAGCGTCTGGGCAGCACCTGGAGGCTGGGGAAGGTGGGGTGACGGGCGAGTCGGGGGTCCTGGGAGGCGGTGAGGCCCGGGGCGCAGCCTGAGAATACGCAGCCCTCTGGGGTCGTCCGGGTCACACCGCTGTGGCTGTGCCTGATGGTTCGTTACGGATCAGACGTCGATACGTGTCTCGCGGCTTGTGTTCCACCGAGACATCCATTGTCGTCCAAATTGTAGTGTCCGTCCATCCCCTGGCCCCGTACATAACGCCTCATCTCCCTCTAGTCGCTTTTAAGATTTTTTTTTGACTTTTCAGGAGCCTAATTATGATGTCTTGATGTGGATTTCTTTGAGTATGTCTTCTTTGGTTCCCTCGACTTCTCAAATCTGTAGGTTTACGTTGCCAGATTTGGAGAGTTTCCAGCCATTATTTGTTTGAACACTTTTTTGGCCCCGTGATCTCTCCGCTCTCTTGTGGGGACTCCACATCAGGCCACGGCTGAGGCTGACTGTGATCCTTTAAGACTCAAGAAGCCACTGTCAGATTTAGACGGTTTGTTATTCTGTGGACAAGGAAAAGGAGAAGCCGTGAGTCCCATCGTCCCACGTGCCGAAAAGGGGCCGGATGACTGGGACGACCGTTGTCATCCCAACGGGATGCCACGTTGCTTGAAGCGGTTTTATATTCTGAGGGGCTGGGCAGACCTCTCCATATCTCATCAGGACCGCCCCTCATCTGACCGTCCCTGACAGCCTCCAAAGCATCAGGCCTGCCGACCCTGAGTTGTGGGAGGATCACAGGGTGTTGGGCTTTTGTCCGCTTGGCCTGTGCGCACGCGTGGGAGGGAGGCGGCCAGAGCAGTCCCTGCTCCCTGATGACGCCTTAGTCTTCTGTTGTTGCCCCGGAGCTCCCTGAGGCTCTGATCAGGGTTTTTGTAGGTTTTGTTCTTGTTTCCTGCTTTCTGTTTTCTCTTTTAAGCCAGTACCTCACTATCTCGATTACTGTAGCTTTGTGTAAGTTTTGAATCAGAAAACTCTAAGTCTTCCAACTTTGTTCATCTTATTCAAGATTTTTTGGGCCGTTCTGGGTCCCTTGTGTTATATATTAATTTTTGGGTCAGCTTTTCAGCTTGTTCGGAAAAGCAGCTAGAGTTTTAGTAGAGATAACATGGATCTGTAGATCAGCTTCAGGAATGTTGCCATTTTAACTAGACTAAGTTTTGCAGTCCATGTATAGAGGTATCTTTCCATTTCTTTAGGGCTTATTAATTTTTTCAGTTAAGTTTTTTTTTTTAATTTACATTTTTGTTTGTTCTTGAGAGACAGAGACAGAGCAAGCAGGGGAGGGGTGGGGAGGTGGGGGAGACACAGAATCTGAAGCAGGCTCCAGGCTCTGAGCTGTCAGCACAGGGCCCCACGCGGGGCTCGAATCCATGAACTGTGAGATCGTGACCTGAGCTGAAGTTGGGTACTTAACCGACTGAGCCACCCAGGTGCCCCCTGTTTTTCATTTTTAAATATGTTGAGGTGTGTTTTATGACCGAGCACCTGGTCTGTCATGCAGACTGTCCCATGTGCTGTGGATTTGGGTTTGGTGGGGGCGCTGTCTAGATGCCTGTTGAACCTCTACAGTCTTTCTTTTTCTTTCTTTCTTTCTTTCTTTCTTTCTTTCTTTCTTTCTTTCTTTCTTTCTTTCTTTTCTCTCTCTCTCTCTCTCTCTCTCCCCCTCTCTCTTTCCCTTTCTTTCTTTCTATGTTTATTTTTGAGAGAGACAAACAACGTGAGCAGGGGAGGGGCAGAGAGAGAGAGAGAGAGAGAGAGAGAGGGAGAGAGAGAGAGAGAGACAGAATTGGAAGTGGGCTCCAGGTTCCGAGCTGTCCGTACAGAGCCTGACGCGGGGCTCAAACTCACAGACCCCGAGATCATGACCTGAACTGATGTTGAATGCTTAACCGACTGAGCCACCCACGCGTCCCAGGCCTTCTATTTCTTGATGGTCTTCTGTCCACCTGTTCCACGCATTCCTGGAAGGGGACCGTATTCTGTCTGTCCAGTCAGACCAGTCGGTTTTTGTGTCCCTTATTTTTGGGCTCTGTTGTTAGGCACATATCTGTCTGTAATTGTTATGTCTTGAGGAATTGGCCCTTCCTTTCATCATTGTAGAATTCATCAAAAATCCTGTTGCTTTTAGTCCTGTTCTTCCGTTTTCCGTAAGATTTATTTTTATGTGTGTTTTCACATAGCGGCCAGTGAGTTCGGGGCACAGCTTGTGTCCAAGTGGGGGGAGCCCGGAGCTGCCAGTAGTGCCGCTTGCATTTTTTTAAAATTTATTTTTAAAAGTTTTTTACTATTTTAATGTTTTTATTTAATTTTGAGAGAGTGCAAGCCGGGGAGGGGCAGAGAGAAAGGGCAGAGGGTCTGAAGCGGTCTCTGTGCGACAGCAGCGAGCCCAGTATGGGGCTTGACCTCATGAACAGCGAAATCGTGACCTGAGCTGAAGTCAGACACTCAACCGACTGAGCCCCCCAGGCGCCCCTGTGCCACTTGCGTTTCAGAGGTGCTTTCTCAATTTGGGTCTCTTTCAGTGTGAACTTTATTGTTCTCCTGAAATTATGCCTCATTTAAAAATTATTTCGTTTTCCCAGCATTCATTTGTATTTGAATTACCCATTTGCACACAGACACAAGTTGGTGTCTGAAAATATTGGGATACTGTGCTTGACTTAGATTAACTTCCTCCGTATGGGTTGTTTTATAATTGAGCACGGTGGATGAATCCTTAGAGTCTGCTTACTCAGCACAGTTTTCAGTGGAAGTCTGTTTCGTGTGTTAAGTATCTCAGATCTGGGTTTTGGCCGTCGGCAGTTTTCTGGCAGCAGGGGTCAAGGGCAGAAGGTGCATTCTGCTTCGGAGGAGCTCAAGTGAGAGTTCTCACGGGTCACCAGATGGAAGCGGCCAGGAAGAAGGATGGAAAGTGGCGGTGGTAACTGATGTCTTCCGCTGGCGCGGCGCTGACACTTTGATTTGTGTTAGAGGAGCTGCGTGTTCGCTAAACAGGAATGAGAAGAATGAGATCACAAAATACAGCCGTATTTTGTCAGCGATGCTGCAGGTCTGGTTCCAGACCACTGCAGTAAAGCGAGTATTGGAGTAAAAAGACTCAAGTGAAATTTTTGGTTTCCCAGTGCATGTAAAAGCAGTGTTGGGGCGCCTGGGTGGCTCAGTCAGTTAAGCGTCTGACTTCGGCTCAGGTCATGATCTTGCGGTTCATGGGTTCGAGCCCCGCGTCGGGCTCTGTGCTGACAGCTCGGAGCCTGGAGCCTGCTTCGGATTCTGTGTCTTCCCCTCTCTCTGCCCCTCCCCTGCTCACGCTCTGCCTCTCTCAAAAATAAATAAACATTAAAAAAAAAAAAAGTTGTGTTTACACCGTAGGGTAGTTTACGAAGTGTGCAATAGCATTAGCTCTTAAAAAAGCAGTGTATTGGGGCGCCTGGGTGGCGCAGTCGGTTAAGCGTCCGACTTCAGCCAGGTCACGATCTCGCGGTCCGTGAGTTCGAGCCCCGCGTCGGGCTCTGGGCTGACAGCTCAGAGCCTGGAGCCTGCTTCCGATTCTGTGTCTCCCTCTCTCTCTGCCCCTCCCCCTTTCATGCTCTGTCTCTCTCTGTCTCAAAAATCAATAAACGTTAAAAAAAAAAAAAAAAAAAAATTTAAAAAAAAAAAAAAAAAGCAGTGTATGTACTTTACTTAAAAAACACTTTATTGCTGAAAAATGCTAACCATCACCTGAGCTTTCAGTGAAGGATAATCACTGGTCACAGATCATCGTAACAAATACAATAATAAACAAGTTTGAAATACTGCGAGAATTCCCGGAATGTGACCAGAGACACAAGCAAATGTTAGAGAAATGGCACCGACAGACTTGCTGGGCGCCAGCCACAGGCCTTCAGTTTGTGCAAAGTGCGTTCCTTGCAAAGCGCAGTGAGATGAGACGCAGTCTCTGAGCTGTCCCAGCATCCAGAGGCTTCCGACAACATGGTTACTTTTTACTGTTAAATATGAACCCGTCCATTTCTGACAATTAGGGAGCATCCGCCCTTCTCCGTCCCGCCTGCTGACACGATGGGATGGTTGGCAAAGAGTACAGACACAACAGTGTTAGAATTCATGGGTTTGGTGTCTTTTCTTGGAAAGGGACAAATGCAAGGTTTCAGTAGCCGGGTCCTTTGTTTGGATACACCAGGGACGCAGGGAAGCGTGGGCGCCAAGGGCTCTGGCGTTACTCGGTTTGAGTTATTGGGATAGTGTCCTTCTAAAAATATTTGCTCCTTTTGTTTGTAGGTGTGAAGGACGTTTTCCTGCTCTGAGATGACCCCGCATGAATCCAAGGGTTGGGTCTTGGTGTTTGGACTCCTCTAAATTCTACAGTAAAGGTGCCTTAGGAGATCCCGGCTGCTGTCTTTTGCTGAGGTTATAGCTTATTTGTGTTCTAGGGGGATTTTCTGCCTTAGTGAAGATGTTACTTACTTGTCAAAGAGAAGAAAGTTCCTTTCTATACCAGCTTTGGAAGCTTTGTCCAGATTGCTGTAGGAAGCAGCTGTGGGTGGGATTTCCCCGTCCTCAGAAACAAATAGCGTTCTTTTTCCAGAACCTGGTTAAATCAGATTCTTCGCTTAATTAGTGCGGTATGAAAGCATTTTCTAGGTTTTCACAGTCCCTGAGATATTTTGTAAGTGTGGCTTTGATACTGTGTGCTTCGTGCTTATGTGGAAGTGGGGATAAGACAGGGATCTCGTTTGAAAAAATTTCCCTAAAACCTTAACTTTAGCAATAACTCCGTTTGTCAATGGCATACTGCTCTTTGTCTTTTTTTTTTTTTAAGTTTATTCATTTATTTTGAGAGAGAGAGAGAGAGAGAGAGAGAGAGAGCGAGCAAGCAGGGGAGGGGCAGAGAGAGAGAGGGAGAATCCCAAGGAGGCCCTGCGCTCTCAGTGTGGAGCCCGAGGAGGGGCTTGAACTCAAACGTGAGATCATGACCCGAGCCAAGATGGAGAGTTGGACACTTAACCAGCTGAGCCACCCAGGTTCCCCTGTATGTCTGCTTCTTGATGCTTCGAGATGGCTTTTAGCACTTTCTGCGTGGAGTAGGAACACTGTCCTGTAGACAATAATTAATCTGTCTGTAATTGTTCACATACCTTATTAACACCATTTATAAATGAGGAAGATCGAGAGAAAGGAGATGGAAAGAAGGACCTTGATGCATCTGGGTTTTTAGCCAGTATTGAAAATGATGCAGATATGTGGTCAGTGCTTCGACGTCGACAGCTTGATTTGTGAATGTTAGCTTTTCTGTAATCACATTTCGGTGATGAATTTCAAGATTAAGCAGAGGCGTTTTGCCTCTTGGCCTGCATGAGTCCGTTTTGGCACCAGAAACAGAAAGTAATAGGCGAAGCTGGCCTGGGACCCTCGTGCACGTGAGGGAGAGCGTTCAGCTCGTGTGTCTGTGCGTGCAGTTCAGGACTTAAAAGTATCGCATTTCTCGTTTTCTCTTTTTGTAAAATAAATCTCTTTCTCTGATGCCCTTTCTACTCCAACTCCTGCCTTTGCTAGAAGATATTTCTGACCCTCCCCAAGACCATTTGTTCTCTTCCGTGACGTCTGGAGTGTTAGTGGAGCCTTACTTACAGTCTCTAGATGTCCTTGTGGCGTTTCAGGTTTCGGATCAGAAGGACCCACCTCCCTCACACAACACTGCCACAGAATTTCGGAATTTACAGAGATGGTTGTTCTCCAGAAGAGTTTAATCACAGATGTCAAATCTGTAACTTAGGAAGCATTGACCACGGTTGGGTCTCTCGTTGTTGTAAAAGTCTTTGTCTTCGGTTCCCCCCGAGCCGACGTTCGGTAAGAAAGTACATGCAGTGGATTCTAAGTTGAAAGTTGAGAATTGCACTTGTAACTTGATGCGACATGCTGGCATGGAGAATATATTACGTTTAGAAAAACAATCTCAGGAACTAACACAGACACGCGTGATTGACAGCCATCGCAGTGACCGCTTTCAAGGCGCAAGGGAAAGGTCGCCCTCCCTTCGGCATCTTCTCGTTGCTCTGTTGCGTATTTGCCATCAGTATCGGACGCTGGATGTTACGCCATAACGTGGTAGCGGAGAATTCAGTTGTTTGTATGGATGTCCACACAGGATGCTTTTTTCCTGCCCTTTGCATAGGTTGAAGGTGAGTGACAGTTATTCTCGTCCTCGAAATCGTTAAAGTACAGATGCCGCTATCTTCACTCACCAGTACACGTTTCCTCTTTCTTGTGTGGGAAAAAAAAAATGGAGGGGGCGCGTGGCTGGCTCAGTCCGTGGAGCGTGAGACTCTTGATCTCAGGGTTGTGGGTTTGAGCCCCATGTTGGGTGCAGATGTTACTTAAAGGTAAAATCTTTCGCAAAAGAAAACGGAAAAAAAGAATGGAGGAATTTTACGCTTGGTCACTTTGAACTGAAGATGACACGAAGAACCAGACGCTAAGTTCACCTGAAACTTCTCTCCCAAAGGGCTGCTTGAGCAAGCGGCAAGCTCTCTAAAGGGGAGCATTTTCAGAGAAGCCCCGGAAGTCAGAGATGGAGCTCTTGTCTTGACTTTCAGGTAACTGAGGGACCTTCCTCAGGACACTAAACCTCTGTGGGCCTCTTTTTCTTTAATTCTTAAACGACGGGGCTGATTTAGGTCAGACGCTTCCACGCTTTTGAACTTCACGTCCCCTGTGTTTATTTTTTTATTTTTTATTTTTTCAACGTTTATTTATTTTTGGGACAGAGAGAGACAGAGCATGAACGGGGGAGGGGCAGAGAGAGAGGGAGACACAGAATCGGAAACAGGCTCCAGGCTCCGAGCCATCGGCCCAGAGCCCGACCCGGGGCTCGAACTCCCGGACCGTGAGATCGTGACCTGGCTGAAGTCGGACGCTTGACCGGCTGCGCCACCCAGGCGCCCCTCACGTCCCCTGTGTTTAAAGGCATATGGATTGGGGCGCCTGGGTGGCTCAGTTGCTTACGCGTCCGGCTTTTGATCCCAGATCAGGTCTTGATGTTGGGATCGAGAGTTAAAGCCTCACATTGGGCTCCACGCCGGGCATACAGCCTACCTAAGAAAGTAAAAATAAAAACAACACGGGCGCTGGGGTGGTTGGTCTGCCTTGGGGACTGTCGGCTAACAACACCGTGTCCCTTGCTGTCGCTCTGAGGCCTCAGCGGCAGTGCTCATTCCAGCCTCCTCTTATGTAGCATCACGGAAGATGTCATTCTTGCCCTTTGCTCTGATGGCTTTGCCCTTTTAATTACATTTGGTTACAGCGAACGAGCTGGTATTCAATTCTGGTGACTGTTAAAGCGTATGGTGTCGCATTTGACTGGTGACCCAGTGAGTGTGACCTTGACCTCATTGCCACCCAGTACTTGCCTGGGTAACTCAGAAATGCAAAGAAACTCTGAAAACTGAACAGTCCATCTGTGCGTCCCTAGGTGCTCATCAACATCTCCTGGGTTGATGTACTGACCTGAGAGCCCATAGTAACCCCCGCCCCCCGCCCCCACCTCCAGTCTGGGGCCTGGCTTGCACTGGCAAACACTCCGAAGCAGCTTTGCTCTGACCGACTTCGGGTCTGCCGTGAGGACCCTGCTGGCAGGCCTGTCCACCGTGCCCAGGAGAAGGGGCTTTGGGCTCCGCGCAAGGAATAATTTGCCCTCCGTGCGACGATCTGACCTGCTTTTCTCTCGGAGAACTTGGGAGTTAGAGACCCCTCCTGCCCTGTGCACGCTTGTAGGAAACTCAGGAAACTTAAAACGCTCACTTCAAACAGGAACTGATTAATGAAGTCAGTGATCATTGATTGAGTCTTTAACCTGTGCCAGGCAGTGTTTGTGGTTCTGGAGGTTCAAAATTAAGAAGACATTATGTTTTAGGGAGAGAGACCGATAATGAACAAAAACCCCCCAAATAAATACGTAAGATGCCAGATAAATGCCTGAGAAAAGATACACACCCGGTTGTGTTGACAAAGCTGTCCTTCGAGTGGTGCTCGTGCTCGGCTCGGAGCAAACAGTGTAGCATTTGCTGTTTTATTCGTAGTAACTTATTTTTTATTGAAAAAAATTTTTTTAATGTTTGTTTATTTTTGAGAGAGAGAGAGAGAGAGAGAGTGAGGGAGGCGCAGAGAGAGAGAGAGAAGGAGACACAGAATCCGAAGCAGGCTCCAGGCTCCGAGCTGTCAGCACAGAGCCCGACGCGGGGCTCAAACTCCCGAACCGTGAGATCATGACCTGAGCCGAAGTCAGATGCTTAGCTCACTGAGCCACCCTGGTGCCCCTTATTAGTAATCATTTAAATACGATCGGTGCGGGGCACAGACTGTGAAGAAAAACAAGGAGTATTTGACTTCAGCAGAGTCCTCCAGTGCGGTGGTGGGGCTTGGAGGGGCCGGGTGCCGCTTTGGAATTGGGAGTTCAGGGAAGTCCCTCCTGAGGCAGTGACACTGAGCTGAGAATAGGGTCACCGGCCTGCTTGATAGCCTGTGTGGTAAAGGTGGAGGCCAGTCGGGAGGGACATGTGGAGCAGTGAGTCCCCAGAGTGCGGAGACCCCCTTCCCCCCTCCCCCCACCCCTCGTCCCAGCAGAGGCCTCTGTTGCGGGACAGGGCCCAGGGTGGTTTCAGAGCCCTGGGCGGGACACACAGCCCGAGGGGCGGCTGGAAACCAGTTGCTGCGGGCCTCGTGAACCGGGAAGACGTCGTTGGTCTTCTCTCTGTGCCATGGCAGGGGCTCGCAGAGTTCTGAGCAGAATTTGTACCGACCTGGTCTGCGATTTAAAAGCTCCCTCTGGCCTCCGGGCGGAGGCTGAGCTGGGGGTTGGGGGGGCTGGGTAGAGTGGGGGCAGCCGTGGCCTCCAGGTCCGGGCAGGGGGCGCGGGCGGCTTGGCTGAGGGTGGTGGCGTGGGGGTGAGGAGAAGCGCGCAGGTTGAATGTGCTCTGCAGGGAGAGCCCGTGGGGCTTCATGCGGGTTGGGGGTGTGGGGTGAGGTTGGGAGCAGAAAGGCAGGGGCGCCGGCCAGGGTCTGGGCTTGTTGGCCGGCGGTGGGGAGATCGGGAGTTCTGTGCAGGCCGTGCAGGATCGGAGACGCCCACCGTGCACCTAAGCGGAGACGTCCTGTGGTGCGGCCAGCGTGGAAGTTCCAGAAGACGGAGCACGGGGTGCCGTGGAAGCCCGGGGCTGGGAGCTCGCCTGCGAGGGGGGCTTCTGGAGAGCGGGAGCTGAAACTCCGGGCCGAGGGCAGCGCGGGTCGGGAGAGGGCACGGCGTTGGCATCGGGGGGAGAGGAGAGGCGCCCTGGCAGCGTGTCGTGGGCGACGTGCTTGGCAAGTGCAGTCGCGCTGCAGGGGGCGGTGAGGACTGCGCGGTAGTGGTGCTTTGTATCCAAGATTTTAGGTGGCCTGAGCGCTGTGCCGCTGAGTCGCCCTGACAGGGAGGTGAAGTGACCTCGTCTTGGGTTTCTGTTTTTCTGTGTCCGTTTGGGGAGAGACGTAGAGATTTGTTAGTCAAGTCGCTTTGGAGAAATGGCTGAGCTTCCCCTGCCCAGAAGTAGCTCCTGGTAAGACAGACCGACCGGACGCTTCCACCGCCACGGCCCTGTCCCTGGGACGCTGAGCCGCCCGGGCCACCAGGTGGCGTCGCACCACCGTAGGGCAGTAAGGAGAAACCAACTTGAGGTGAATTTCCCAGGATATACTTAAATGATCTTTTTAACTTGGGGGGGAGATTCATTCTCCCATTCCATTCATAGCTCCTCCGGCCCCGGCCCCTGAACAGGTGGGCCGCCCGTTCGTCCTCGACACACCGTTGAGTCTCCTGCTTTTCTAACCAGATGGTAGACTTGTGAGATCTTTCCCTAGAAGTATATAAAGAACTTTCTTTTGTCTTCCGTTGTGCGACTGTATCGCGATTTATTTCATCGGCCCCTTACTGGTGAACATCTAGGCCCCCCGCGTTTCGTAGCTACAGAATGTGGCGGTAAGTAGCTTCGTTCGTACATATGTCACGTTGCACGTTGGCGAGTACGACTGTCCGATAAACTCATCGGTGCAGTTACTAGGCCGAAGGAAACGTGCTTTTTATATTTTAACAGATACTGCCAAGAGGTCCTTCATAGCTGTTGTACCAACGGACACTCCCCTTGGCCGTTGAGAGGACCCGGTTTGCTACCTCGGTGCTAACGGAGTGTGCTCTCAAAGTGTTGGGAGCGCCGATCTTGCCGAGGTTTGAAGTGGCGTCGTTACAGAGTTTTATCTTCTGTTTTTCTTGTTCCGAGGCTGAGCACCGTTTTAGATGTTGAAGAGCCTATTTTTCTTTTATGTTCGTTCTCGTGTTCTTGACCTGTTTTTCCTTTAGGAGGTCGGTCTTATCTGTAGCTGAAGAATATTTTCTAAATTAGGGCCGGTGGTCTTTTCTATGAAATAAAACGTAGATATTTGTCTCACTTCCTTGTCTTTTGATTTTGTGTGTGGCATTTTTTATGTAAAAAGTTTTGAGGGGCGCCCGGGTGGCTCGGTCGGTTAACCATCTGACTCTTGATCTCGGCTCAGGTCGTGATCTCGCGGTTGTGGGATCGAGCCCCGCGTTGGGCTCCCTGTTGAGTGTGGAGCCTGCCGGGGATCCCCTCTTCCTCTCTCTGCTCCTCTCTCCCACTCATGCCCCCTCCCTCAAAATAAATAAACATTA
Organism: Prionailurus viverrinus; assembly: GCF_022837055.1. Lineage (NCBI taxonomy): Eukaryota > Metazoa > Chordata > Mammalia > Carnivora > Felidae > Prionailurus > Prionailurus viverrinus. Next base: position 135,474,610 of record NC_062567.1, read on the forward strand.
AAAAATTTTTTTTTGATGTCTTGGTAGATGAAGTTGTCCGTCTTTTTATGTCCTATAGATTTTTGGTGATGGACGCAGAGGTCTTTGCCCTACTCAAGGTTTCGTCGGTGTTGTGTCATTTCACTTTTGAGGTTTAGCTGTTTGCTGTGGTTGCGCTTCTCGGTGTAAAGGTGAAAGTGCGGATCCGCTTTCCTTTCTGCTCTAGGCGCTGTAGGTGGTCACGGCGGCCGAGCGCCACAGTGACTGTGACGCGTCTTTCCTCTGTCCCTGCCCATCGCCCTTGCCCTCACCGCCCCACGTCCCTGGAAACTTTTTCAGCCCCATTTCCACCTGTTCAGCACCCACTCCACCGTGGGAGACTTACCCCTTTCCTCCACCGAGTGTGTCCCAGTCTGCTGTTGGGCCGTAAGGATTTTATAAACATACTGATCTGAAATCACATTTATCACACGCTTATTTGAATATTTTATTTGTTTAGGAAGAAATTCTCCAAAGTGCCTTTCATTTCCACAACCTACTTGACTTGGGTCTTTTGTCGGTTGTCTAAAAACCGTAGTGTCGTGTTTTCCCTGCATTTATGGTTGTCTGAAGTAGGAGGGTACGTTGTGAGTCCTTTATGCTTGGAATTGGGAGTGATAGTTGGAGATGTTAACTCCTGGTTTTCAGCCATTCACTGGAGTGGACAGATGTCAGTGTGGACATAGATGAACTCAGAACCACCTTCACCTGAGAGATGTTGTAGGATATCATCTCAGAACTTGGAAAATCTACTTTCTTTTCAACTGCACATGTCATGTTCACCAATCTAGACCCTAGTCTGGGCTGTAAAGTCTCAGTAAATACATGAGAATGATTGAGAACAGACAGAGACAGAGTCTCTGACCACAGTGAATTTACATTAGAAAACCATAATCAGATGATATCTAGAAATATTCCAAGTTTTTGGCATTTAGCTCATCTAAATAATTGATTTGTCAAAGGAGAAATCACAGGGCCAGTTAGTCTTTTGAACTGAAGGATAATGAAAGTCTAAGGATTTGTGGGATAAAGCTAAAGCAGTGCTTGCAAGGCAATTTATAATTTTAAATGTTTCTACCAGAAAAGAAGAAAGGTCTGAAAGCAGTGACCTTAGGTTGTACTTTGTGAAGACAGAAGAGCACAGTAAAACCCGAGTAGGCAGCAGGAAAAAGCGAACGGTAAGAAATCGGGGCCGAAGTCAGTGACCCAGGAAACAGAAACACACTAGAAAAAATTAACCAAGGCAAGATTGTTTCTTTAAGATCAATAAAATTGGTCAAAAAAAGAAAGGGCGCCATGCCCAGTGTCTCAAAGGAGGGCATGGTCGTCATGGAGTTAGCCGTCAGCGCAGAGCCTGACGTGGGGCTCAGACCCACAAACCGCGAGATCATGACCTGAGCCGAAGTCGGACGCTTAACCGACTGAGCCACCCTGGCGCCCTCTGAAACCCTCTTTAAACCCTCGTCGTGTTTTCCTGGCTGTGGTTCCCTGAGCGCACTGCCATGCTGTTTTTCCAAGTCCTTTTTGTCACCGGTAATTTAAATGCTCTGCTCTCCTCCGGCCTCCTGAACGTCCTGCCCTGGCCCTCTGGTTAGATAAACTTTGTTTTTACTCTGATCCATGAAGTGTGTGTGTTGCCCCTAAGACATTTTTGTCTAATTCTCTGTGTGTGAATCTTTCTCCACTGTTAGCGTTTGGGAAGACGGCTTCTGACCTAGCTCCTGGCCATTTGGAGCATTGCGCTTTGAACGAATGTTCTTGGGAAAATGTGTTGAGCTCCAGAAGGCTCAATTATGAACGTGCTTTACGATCACTTCTGCGAATCTGGCTTGAAATGCGTCAGTTTCTGCCGTTGCAGTTTGAGGACTTAACCTCGTGTGAAAACTGTCTGAGAATTTTGGATATATCCGTTATTACTAGGAATATTTCGTATCAAAGTGTCAATCAGTTATTTTGAAGGCTGTGAAGAAATAGAATACTTATTTAGCTTTTGGTGTTTTATGAGTGACGACGTGTTGTCGTTAATCTGCATCATTTGGTTATGCTGAAACACATCTGTTAACTTTTTGGTTAAAGAGTTAGATGAACCATGTCCATAAATATATTTAATGCTTCACAGTCACCCTTACTGCTATAACCATGGTTATAAACAGTATCCTCTTTAGTTCCTAAGACTGGAGACGCCCTCCGGCAGATACGATTCAGAAGTAATTAATAATACGACACAGTCTTTTTAGTTGTCACAGGGGTACTTTGAAGAAGGACGCTGGTAATCTTTGCCTCCGGGTCTTCATACGTTGATCTCTGAGTTTAGATGAGTGGTTTGCTTGACAGTGAGGATGTTTTGTTGGTAACTCGAGAGCTTTTACGGACGAGGTAATCAAGCCCGTGTGCCTTACCAGGCTGTTGGCATATGTTTAAATAAAATGTGTGACATGTCCCGTTGCTCTGGTTGATTTTAGCACTTAACCTTCTGAGTAAAACAGTTTAATGTGTTTTCTGTTTATACCTGAGCTTATAGGTCAATTTCATGTTACTGTGAAAATGAAACTTAGATAAAACCTATACAGAGTAGGCCCCTCCCTCCGGTGGAATAAATGAATCATATCGGTACATTTTTCAGAGGTAAGGTTGGAGAAACCTCTTTTGAGGGTTTTTATTTTCTTTTAGCTGTTAATGGCAAAGTCGCCTGCGAACCTCTTAAAACATTTTAATATTGCAGCAAATCAAAAATTCAATAGAAAGAAATGTTTTTATGTATAAAATGCCTATAGGGAGATAAGGCTATGTCCATTTTACTATGTTTCTGGTAACCACACTTTTTCCTCCTTTTTTCTTAGGTTCTTGATTATTACAGACCATTTTCTGAAAAGCCCGGAATTGGTGAAAGCCATGTATGCCAAAATGAGCAATCAAGAAAGGTAACCCCCAAACCAGTGTGGTTTTGAGTATTTAGCATTCCATATAGAGTATCCCGTACACATGAATGAAGAACTGTGTGGTTTCTTAGCTGGCACAGAATCTCTAACTACATGTTTCTGGGTCGGGAATGGTTTAAATTGGCTGGTTAGCATTACCGCTCGGCCACAACGGGCAGTGATTTACGTGGGGCTGCGGAGTCCAGGTTGATGGCATCGTTCAGCGAGGGCGCGCTCGAAAACCGTGACCGGCACAGTGTCAGGCTTGTCCCTTGACGACTGTCTGTAGCCTTGCAGCGTGCTCCTGTTCGTGCCACCGGTGTGACGATGTGGGACGTGCTCCACCAAAGCTCGTAGGGACCCGTAGGTATTTCCGGCAAAGTTGGTGCCCATCTGCCACCTCCCTGCCGTGGCAGTGGGAAGAAGAGTGCCCTCAGAGCACTGAGACCCTGGCTCCGTGCCTCGTTGTGATGGTGGTTCTTCACGTGCCCGTAGCCGGGCCCTTTACCCTGTTGGGGTTCGGTTTCCAGACCTGGACACGGAGAGGACGGTGTGAAACGATTTCCAGTATGACTCCGGCGGCTTGTGGCTTTCCTAGCCTGACTGGAGACGCTGCCTCGGGAAACATAAAACTTAACTTAGAAATCCCAGGTCTAACGATGAAAAACTGTAAAAAATGTTAATCTTTTGATTGTAGTCACCATTTGTATAATTGCCGTGGTTTTGAAATTCTTACGGTATGTTTGGCTTCCAACAGTTCCGGGTATGCTCCTTTGTAGTCTTGTTGAGGAACTCTCGTATCTTTAATATCTTTGACAAAGAGGAAAAGTTTGTGCTTTTAAAGTCAGTTTAAATGCCATGTTTGTGGGGTGCCGGGGTGGCTCAGTCGGTTAAGCGTCCGACTTCGGCTCAGGTCAGGATCTCAGTCCATGAGTTTGAGCCCTGCTGACGGCTCAGAGCCCGGAGCCCGCTTCGGATTCTGTGTCTCCCTCTCTCTCTGCCCCTCCCCCGTTCAAGCTCTGTCTCTCTGTGTCTCAAAAATAAACGCTCAAAAAATATAAATAAATAAAATGTTTATAAACCCAGTGCCCCCGCCCCACCATATGCATACTTCTGTTGCAGAAAAAGAATTATTCGTAGTTTTTGACCTAAAATATGTGACACAAGGAACAGGGCTATAAGTTAGGAAATGGCTTTGCAGTGAGGAATACCTGAATGCGAGGACAATAATGCCTGGTTGAATTGTATTTTTTTTTTTTTAATGTTTATTTATTTTTGACAGAGAGACAGAGTGTGAGCAGGGGAGGGGCAGAGAGAGAGGGAGACGCAGAATCCCAAGCAGGCTCCGGGCTCCGAGCTGTCAGCGCAGAGCCCGACGCGGGGCTCGAACTCACGGACCGCGAGATCGTGACCTGAGCCGAAGTCGGACGCTTAACCTTAACCGATTGAGACACCCACGTGCCCCTTGAGTTGTATTTTAATATGCAATTTTGTATTCTTCATATTCCTTACAAAAGATCAGTGTTTAGGCTGCTCCGTTATGTAACCAAGACGGTGCCAGGCTAAACGTTTTCCGTTTTTATTTAAAAAAAAGTCGCAGCCACTGCTTCCCTTCGTGGAGCATCTGCTCACGTGTCACCGCCCCTCTTTACTTTTCTTCCAAAGGAGAAGCGCTTTCCTTTCCTCGTGTCACTCATTGTACATCGTATTGTGTCACACACCTGCGTGCTGCCTTGTGACAGCGCCCTTGGGCTGTCAGCCTGAGAGGGAATGGTTTTGTCTTTGATTCTGGGGTGCCCACGTTTCCCAGACAGTGCTTGGCACGTCACAGGTGCCAGAAAAGGTTTGGATGAAAGCATGAGGCAAATGAATTTTGTCTTTTAATGTTTATTTTATTTATTTATCTATTTGTGTGTGTGTGTGTGTGTATGTGTGTGAGAGAGAGAGGGAGAGAGAATGAGCGGGGGAGGAGCAGAGAGAGAGAGGAGGACAGAGGATCCCAAGCAGGCTCCATGCTCACAGCAGAGAACCTCATGTGGGGCTTGATCTCCTGAACCATGGGGTCATGACCTGAGCTGAAGTCGGATACTTAACTGAGCCACCCGGGTGCCCTGCGAATGAATTTTCTTATCGTCGGGAAGGTCTATCCAGTAAGTGCGCTTACTCGGGTCATACCGTCTGCCGCGTCGGAAACCTCGGGGTCCCCTTTCCGGTTCCCGGGTCAGTGGCCTTGCTGAGGGAGCCATCCCCGTGTCTGGTGAGCTCGCTCTCACCACACCTTTGCTTTATTTACCCTTACGTCCTCTTTGACTGGACTTCGGCTGTGGCCTTTTAAAAAATTGTGATAGGGCGCCTGGGTGGCTCAGTTGGTTGAGCGTCTGACTTTGGCTCGGGTCACCATCTCACAGCTCGTGAGTTCAAGCCCCGTGTCGGGCTCCGTGCTGACAGCTCGGAACCTGGAGCCTGCTTCGGATTCTGTGTCTTCCTCTCTCTCTGCCCCTCCCCCAGTCATGCTCTCTCTCTGTCTCAAAAATAAACAAACATTGAACAAGATTTTAAAAAGTTGTGATAAAGGACACATAACTTCAGATGTACTACAGTAACCGTGTTCACGTGTGCAGTTTAGTAGCGCTCTGTACACGACACCGTTGTGAGGCCAGCCTCCAGAACTTCCTCACCTTCCAAAACCAGAGCTTCCTTATTAACAGCTCCCCATCCCCCTCCCCCAGCCCCTGGCAGCCATCATCTGACTTTCTGTCCCTATGATATTGATGACAGTGAGTGCCTCCCGTAAGTGGAACCCTGTAGTCTTTGCCTTGTTATGACTGGCTTATTTCACTTATGATAATGTCCTCAAGGTTCATCCGTGTTGTGTCAGGTGTCAGAATCTCCTTCCCTTTTTTTTGGTTTAAAATTTTTTTAACTTTTATTCATTTTTGAGAGATAGAGAGGGAGATACAGAATCCGAAGCAGGGTCCGGGCTCCAAGCTGTCAGCACAGAGCCCGTCCCAGGGGCTCGAACCCACGAGCTGCGAGATCATGACCTGAGCTGAAGTTGGATGCCTAACCGACTGAGCCACCCGGGCGCCCCTCTCCTTCCTTTTGCAAGGCTGGATCCTCTTCCGTTGTGTGGATGGACCACGTTTTGTTTACCCACTCATCCGTCGGTGGACACTTAGGTTGCTTCTGCTGTTCAGCTCTCCTGAATCGGGCTGCCATGACCATGGGAGGGCAGCGGCCTAAAGTCCGATTGTTCTGATGTTTGTTTCCCGTTCTCTGTTACCTACCGTACTACCGGCATGGATCTCGCCCTGCCATTTCAGTGGCAGGTCCTGCCTGCCCAGGACGCGGTTAAATTCCGTGGCGTGGCTGTTTGAGGCCCTTTATAATGTTGCTTCATTTCCAACCCCTGCCCCTTCTCTCCTGGTCACCACAGTGGCAACAGAGAACTCCTCTCAGTTCTTGAGGCCTTCCCTGTACTTGCTTGCCTTTGCATGTGTCCCTTTCTCTGCCTGGAATGTCCTGGCCCCCGCCTCTCCTCCTCGTGAATGTACAGCTGACCCTTGAGCCCATGGATGTGAACTGCACAGGTCCACTTATGTGCCAAGTTTTTCCAGTAAGCACAGGACTGTAAGTGTATTTTCTCCTCTTCCTTCTGTTTTCTTTTTTTTTTTTTCTTCAATTAAAAAAAAAATTTTTATTTATCTTTTTTTTTTCAAAAGCTTTCTTTTTTTCTTTTTGATGTTTATTTATTTTTGAGAGAGACAGACAGACAGAGCATGAATGGGGAAGGGCCACAGAGAGGGAGACACAGAATCTGAAGCAGGCTCCAGGCTCCGGGCTGTCAGCACAAAGTGCGATGCGGGGCTCGAACTCACAAACCGCGAGATCATGACCTGAGCTGAAGTTGGATGCTCAACCCTCAACCGACTGAGCCACCCAGGCGCCTCTTCATCTTTTTTTTATTAGACACAGAGCATGAGCAAGGGTGAAGGGCAAAGGGGGGGGGGGGAGAGAGAGAGAGAGAGAGAGAGAGAGAGAGAGAGAGAGAAGAAAGAGAAAGAGAACCTTAGGCAGACTACATGCTCAGGGTGGAGCCTGACCCAGAGCTTGATCCCACAACTCTGGGATCATGACCTGAGCCAAAATCAAGAGTCGACCTTTAACCAGTTGAGCCTCCCAGGTGACCCCCCACCTTATGATTTTCTTAATAACCTTTTCTTTTTTCTAGCTTACTTTATTGTAAGAATATAGTATATAACACATATAACATCCAAAATATGTCTTAATCAGCTTGTGTTATTGGTAATGCTTCTTGTCAGTAGTGGGCCATTAGTAGTTAAGTTTGGGGGGAGTCAAAAGTGAAATATGGATTTCTGACCCTCTTGGGGGTCGCTGCCTCTGTCCCCTATGTTGTTCGGGGTCAGGTGTACACTCGTGCATTTAGGTCCTTTTCAGAGCTCACCTGAGCTTTTTGTGGTGACCGCCTCGAACAGTTGGCTGAAGGGCCTGAGGCCTCAGTGCTGATGGTATCTGTGCTGGTGTGTGTGCAGGGGGGCGGGGGGGAGGGCGCAGGGAGGAGGGGAGTGGGGGGGCTCAGCAGAGGCACTCCGTCTGTGATCGAGGAGAGGCTCTTGGGTTCCCTACAGACCCCTTTTCAAGGCAGTAACGGGGAATTCTGCGCTCAGAGTGGTACGTTTGCAGGTTAATAGGATGCAAAAGATTGAGTTTTTCTCAACAGGGACAGGCAGTGAACGAACGTGCTTCCTGTGCATCTAGAATGGATGTTCTAGGTGGGCGCCACCTCTGTGACGGCGCTGAGACCGTGTCCTGTGTTTTGTGGTTCCCGTGAGGGGCTCCACTCGAGAACCCTGTGGGGATACGTGGTGCTTCCTCCGAATCGCCTGACGAGGTGCCCTGGCCGCGGCCCCCGCCTGCTGAATTGCAGTGGCCCGTCGGGTTAGCGGCTGCTGGATTTAAAATCGTGTGAGGATCGGTCAGTGAAACAGGCGGTGTGTTCCTTAAGTGCCTGCTGGTGGTCCCTGGGGCCTCGAGGTGACAGCGAGACACCGCCCCTGCCTTTCGTGTGGGCGGGCCTGGCCGGAAGGTGCTGGGCGTGTTTTGCTGCCCTTTCCTGGAGCAGCTGCTTTGGGCTGTGCCCTCGGTTGACTCCAGGCCGCTTGGTGAGAAGCGGTGGCTGCGGAGTCCCAGGCAGTTCCCGTGACTGATTGGCAGAAACGAGGGTCTGCACTTACGCAGTTCTCTGGTCCCCCTTCCCAGTGAGTCGCACTATCATTAGATTGACACAGCTGCCCTCGGAAAACACTATTGTAGTTTCCAGGCTTGTGATCTCTGTAGCAGGGTAACGCGCACAGCGGCGGTGGTTCCGTGGCTCACTGCTTTGGAGAAGTTCCCTCCTCTTGTGCGTCTGTGTTTCTTCTGTCGGGTAGGGGTACGGATGGTAGCCTCCCCGTGACGTGGCCGTAACTAACTGAAACGTAGGATGAAGGGATCCGTGCCTGGCATGCGGTCACCACTCAGTCAGTGAGTTGCTTCTGTGCTCCTGCTCTTCTGCGTCCTTGACTTTCCCCCCGGGTAGCACCCTACAGCCTTTCACTTCATCCTCGAAAGACCCCGCGACATAGGTGTCATTCTTGCCGTTTTCCACGTCGGGATCTGAGGCTTTGTGGGTTAAGGTATTTGCCCTGCCAAGGTGGCCGGCCTAGTGTTGGACTCAGCGTGTCTGATGCCAGAATCAACAGTCTCCTTCCCCACCACACAGGAATCTCGTATGCCTGTAGCTTAGGGATGAGCGACGTTAGTTTGGCCACGGCATCTTGGTTAGCTTGTCCAGGTTAATACAGGTTTTGGCCCTTATGGCACCCCATTCAACAAATGGTATCTGTGGGGCGGTCCAGATGTAAATTCCAGTTCGTTGGGGCCATCAGCCCTTAGTTGAACTGCAGACATTTTTTTTTTAATCTTTTTTTTTTTTAACGTTTATTTATTTTTGAGACAGAGACAGAGCATGAACGGGGGAAGGGCCAGAGAGAGAGGGAGACACAGAATCCGAAGCGGGCTCCAGGCCCTGAGCCGTCAGCACAGAGCCCGACATGGGGCTCGAACTCATGAACCGTGACATCGTGACCTGAGCCGAAGTTGGACGGCCAACTGACTGAGCCACCCAGGAGCCCCAAATTGCAGACGTTTTATTTCCAGAAGGAGAGACTATTATTACGTGCCCTGCTCATAGAACTCACGCCCTTACAAGCTCCCCCTGCTTCTTGGTACCTCACTCCAGTCCCCCCACAACCACCTTACCCATTTCAGGGTGGTACAGGTGTGGCTATTAACATTAAGCCTGCGTTGGGCACCTGGGTGGCTCAGTCGGTTGAGCATCCGACTTTGGCTCAGGTCATGATCTCACGGTTTGTGGTTCGAGCCCCGCGTCGGGCTCTGTGCTGACAGCCCAGAGCCTGGAGCCTGCTTCGGATTCTGTGTCTCTTTCTCTCTCTGCCCCTCCCCTGCTCACGCTTTGTCTCACTCTGTTTCTCAAAAATAAATGAATGTAAAAAAAAAAAAAAATTAAAAAAAAATTGAGCTTGCATTAATCTAAGCAGGACTTTCAGATATAAATTTTGCTATAGAATTTTCCCTTAAATGTATATATTTCCCTTAAACGTATATATTTCCCTTATGTGTATCTCTCTCTCTCTATATATATATTGCCTTTTTTTTTTTTTTTAATGAAATGGGAATCCTGATTTTGAGGGCAGACTGTGTAACTATTTAATCAGAAGTGAATCAGAAATAGAATGCTAATGACAGCCAGTGGTCGAGAGAGAAAATTACAGAAGCTTCGGTCTGTTAAGGGGTGTGTCCGGTGAGCCTGTGGCAGCCCGAGTGAGGACTTCTGGGTTGAAGAAGGATGGAGGACTCTCACACTGGTGTGTGACTTTAGATAGCTAGTCTCTGACGTCTCGCTTCTTCGTTCTTCACCTCTGGGAGAGTCACCAAGTCAGTGAGTGAGTAGCCCTGGTATTTTGTTACGTTTCCAAGCAAGTGTGCAGAGTGGTTCCCCTGCAACTGGAAGGCGTCACGCTTCCCACATGACATCCCCCGGTCCCGGATCACACGGTACTTTTCGGTACACACGTTTTCTGGCTTAGAAATGGAGGGGCAAATGTAATCCACCGTTAAAATACATGATTTCGAAAAAACATTCTTCCTTGAGCTGTTAAGTCCCACGTGTGAGTCCCACATTTTGATGAGACGGATGGTTTTTGATGGTGGCTAGATGTAGGGGGGGGTTGGACAGTTAGATGGGGCCTCTGGTTGGGCCGGCGCCCTTGTACATGGCAGACGAAAGTGTTTGGACCCACTCCCTGATGATGGGAGCCGTTAAAGGTTTTTATTGACAGATAACAGAATAGAAGTCAGATCATTTAATGAAGTATAACTGATTCTCAGGTGATAGTTAAACTTGACTTGTATTTTTTTATTTTGAACGTTCATGTTCTGGTTCCCCCCCCCCCCCCCCCCTTAAAATCACTTAAGTCCTCGTCTGCTCTGCTGTCCCGTGTTACAGTCACACAGTAGAGGTGCTTCGCCTGAGCAGGGAGGAGTGTGAGGGGTGGACGGCCTCTGCTGAGCCTGTAAAGAAGGCAGCATCTGCACCTGTTACCATATCTGGCAGCCGCCGCTTCCAGGCCTCCCTCCGTGTGTCCCCTGGGACTCCAGGGCCTTCCTGCCTCTGCCTGACGAACTTGGGTACCACCCTGGGCCTACTCTTTCTGTCTTGGACCTCACACAGCCCCTTCAGGGTCTGCTCCTCCTTTTTCTGTGCTCTGTTCTGAGTCCACGAGGCGCTGAGTTCCCTGAAACCAGAGCTTATGACTTGTCATACCTAGCAGCCATTGTCACGCTTTCCCAGTTTAAAAAGAATATTTTTAGCGCAGACATCTGGGTTCCTTTTGGATCATACCTAGTAGGTAGCCTCCTCCCCAGCATTCCCGGAAAGTCGACCTGCCTGGGGAAAGCGGAAAGCCTGACTTTACGGCCTGAGAGCACCCCATTCATTTTTAAAGCTTCTGTGTGAATAAGGGAAAACAAAAATGACCCTAGTACTGCACTGTTTGTTGTTCTTTTGTACTCCGTTGAGGGGGTCATCTGTTTTATTTTGGATTAATAATTGCTGTAAGAAATCTGAAGGTTTTAGGAGTTTTGAAAACCAGTAAGGTCTGTGTGTGATTTTTTTTTTTTTTTCCCAGAAGGATGATCTTTCCCGTCATTTGGCAAAAAGACAGGAAGAGTTTGGTATAGTTTCATTTCATGCTTGAAACTTGCAAGAGTAAACACATTTTTTTTTTTTGTTTGTTTGGTAAGAAACGCTCCAAGCCTACTGTAAGTGAATTTCCCCTATTTGCTAAGCATTCCTGTCCTTTCTGGTTTAAAAATAAATGAGAATTATACATGTAATCTCAAGTCAGAACGTAATTTTGAGAAACATCCTGCTTGGTTTATGCTGGATAGATTGCCCTGGGTGAGACTTGTTTTTTTTCTTCTCAGAGAAGGAAAGAGTTTGTTGAATAGAAACACTTACGGGATAATATAAGTGTTGATGGAAAATCGAATAGGTCTGGTCTTCAGATTTATGTCTTGGTCAACTAAAATGATGAAATAAACAAAGCCAGCCTTCACAGGAAGGACAGCAAAGTGAGGGGCTGAGGCCTGTGGCCCAGGAGTGAGAGCTGGAATCCCGTGTCTGGGTCCTGATGCAGCTCGGCACGTGTGATACGGGGCGTGCGAATTGGCCTCACTGAGCCCTGTTTGCCGTTCTGAGTGCAGGCCAGTGGCAGTGCCTGTCTCTTGGAGTGTCGGTAGAGTAAATGAGATCCGTGTGTGTAAAGCGCTCAGTAGCCCAGGAGTGAGCTGTGAATGGATGTGAGTCCCCTGAACATTGCTGTTGTTGATATTGTGGATGCGTTATAAAACTTGACAGCATTTCTGAAATAACTGAATTAAGGGCTCACAGTAAAGGGCATATAGCAGGGGCTCATTTCTGTAGCCACGTCACATCAGAGAAGTCAAGATTTGAAAAAACATGTAACTGATGAAGATTGATTTTATTCACAAAAAATATTTGCCCTAGTTAAACATTACAAACAAAGTAAGGAATTTAAAAAATTAAAACATCCTCTTAAAATGCGCTCTATAAATGTTTTTAGTATGGTGCAATTTCAATATTTCGTATTTATGTAAAATTTTTTTTATGTTTCACAGAGTCACCTTGTTGGACCTCATGATAGCGAAAATCGTGGGTGATGAGCCACTGACCAAGGATGACATCCCTGTGTTTTTGAGCCATGCCGAGTTGATTGCAAGCACGTTTGTGAATCAGTGCAAGATCGTGCTGAAACTGACCTCTGAGCAGCACGCTGACGATGAGGTACGAGGACAGGTTTCATAGTCTTGGATGAGAGAGGGAAAGGGAGATTTTCTGGCCTAGTCTGGTCCTCCATGAGAATTTCTCTTTTAAAGCTTTAAAATATAGTGCGTAAGGAACGTATGGACTGAGTGTGCCCCGCCTCCAAATTCGTATGTTGAAAGTCTGGTGGCCCGCGTGATGCTGTTCGGAGGTGGGGCCCGTGGGAGGTGTGAGGTCCTGAGGCTGGAGCCCCTCGCGAATGGGATTAGTGCCCTTACGCGAGAGGCCCCGGAAGGATCCCTTGCCCCTTCCACCATGTGAGGACATGGTGCGGTTGGCCATCTGCAGCCCGGAAGAGGGCCTCCGTTGGAACCCAGCCGTGCAGGCACCCTGACCGTGGACCTGGAGGCTCCAGAACTGTGAGCCGTAAATGTTGTCTCTGAGCCCTCCGGTCTGCGGTGTTCTGTTACAGCGGCCCGAATGGATGAGGACAGTATCCTCGGTTTGGAACAGTTAGGAAAACGCAGGTAAGGGAAGACAGTGCCCGTCTTCCTACCATCCAGAGTCAACGACTTGAAACAAAAATCTGGTTAACGTATCTTTCCAGGCAGCTAGCATCAACTGTATGCATGCACACGTGCACAAACATGTATTCTGAAAAATGAAACCATGCTGTGCTTTTTGTAAGTTTCTGTTTTTTCTTCTCCGGAATGTAAGTTTTATGAGGGTAAAAGTTTTGACTCTTACGCTCCTGTGTTCATGGTACACAGGCATTTAGTATCGGCTGACTGCATAAACCGTCCATTGTGAATGTCATGAGAAGAGCCAGGGTAGCATTGTAAGTCAAGAACTTGCCACAGCTTGCCCGTCTGGCACTCAGGTTGTTCCCACTTGTGCTCACTGTCGCCAGGGCTGTGGTGCATGCCTTCACAGTTACATCTTTGTACGTTTCCCTCGTATTAGCCTCGGCGTGAAATTGCTGCCTGTAAGGGTGTATCCCGTGTTAAAGCTTCCGGTACACATTCGAAATTGCCTTCCAGAAAGTTTGTTTCTTCTGTCCTTGTAGGAGAGTCGCGATCATACACCAGCCTGGTCAGCTTCTTCAGGTATTTTTTTTTATTCTCCTCAAGGCTGCCCTGGATCGTTCGAGTCTTTACCAAGGGGATGGAAGCTAGTTTATGCCGATTCCGCTTCCCTTCTCTTTGCGTGAGAAAGTCTCTTTATTTTTGTCTGTCCCATCTTCCTTCCCTCCTGTCTTAAAGCTAGAATGGTTCTTTCTCTGGAATAGTACTCAACAGTAGAAAGGGATGTGTTTGTCACACAGGCAGAGAGGAATCGCAAACCTGCTGCATGAGGGTAGCCAGAGTAGAGCGCGAAACTTACCAGTAATAACAAAGCCTGCGAAACGTCACCAGGGGCTGGAGGTCTGGAGGGGTAGAATTGATTGTGGGGGGCACGAGGGAACGTTTTGGGTAATGGAAAGGTTGTACCTGGCTGTGTATGTCGACACAACTGTGTACCGTACACTCAAGATGGGCGTATTTTTATTGCGTCAAGTGTACGTCGGTAACGCTGACGTCTGTGGGAATGATGGGTGGGAGGGGCTGCCCTCCACGGGACCACCCACCATGCGGATCCATAGCGTTTTCCAGGGAGCTGTGCGTGATGCCACGAACCTCTTAGCTTCCCTTGTAACCGCAGGCCGCGGTTAGGACTTCCACTGTGACGGTAGATTTCCTTCTCAGTGAATGTACTGTTTTTCAAGGTTACTTTGCTGTGGATTTTCTGTGCCGCGTTCCTGCAGACCACGTTTGCGCTCTCTGGCAAAGCTGGTACTTTCATTCTCATTTCTGTGCTAGAAGACACAGCTTCCTACTGCCTTTCCTTCCTGGAGATAGATTTGCCTTTGTTTCCAGTAGGAGGAGCAGTGAGCTGTGCTTCTAAAAAGTTTCAAAAATCAATTCTCTAGGAGACAGAAAAGGAACTAAAACTTAGTACTTGGTCAAGACCCAGCTTTCAACTTTTTCAGGGCACTTGTATTTATAGTACAGATAATTTCAATATTGTCATAAGAAATGACCTGATGAAACTAGTTTTTTTTTAATGTTTATTTTCTTTGAGAGAGAGAGACAGACAGACAGTGTGAGTGGGTACGGGCAGAGAGAGAGGGAGACACAGGATCCGAAGCAGGCTCCAGGCTCTGAGCTGTCAGCACAGAGCCTGACATGGGGCCTGAACTCACACACCACGAGATCATGACCTGAGCCAAAGTCGGATGCTTAACCAACGAAGCCACTCAGGCGCCCGATGGAACTTTTTATATTGAGGAAAGTTTGTGTATTTCTTTCAGATAGTTTCATTTCTAAGATGGGAGGAAATACTGTATATTAATAGATAGAAATTAACTTAAGTTTATTTACTTATTTTGAGAATGAGCAGGCAGGCGTGGGGCAGAGAGGGAGAGAAAGAATCCCAAGCCGGCTCCGTGCTGTCAGCACAGAGCCTGATGCAGGACTGGAACTTACGAACTGCAAGGTCATGACCTGAGCCAAAACTAGGAGTCAGACCAACTGAGCCACCCAGGTGTACCAATAGATAAAAATTTATAGACCGTTTTCTTTTGAGAACTGTCCTGTCTTCCTTCCCTTCTGTCTTAAAGCTAGAACGGTTAGAATGGTTCTTTCCCCAGTAGTTCACTTTTTAAAAACTCATTAACCTCTTCCCTCCTGACTTGTGCACGTTACTGTATATGTGTTCTCCTTTAAATTAGGAGGTTTTGGGGCGCCTGGGTGGCGCAGTCGGTTAAGCGTCTGACTTCAGCCAGGCCACGATCTCGCGGTCCGGGAGTTCGAGCCCCGCGTCAGGCTCTGGGCTGATGGCTCGGAGCCTGGAGCCTGTTTCCGATTCTGTGTCTCCCTCTCTCTCTGCCCCTCCCCCGTTCATGCTCTGTCTCTCTCTGTCCCAAAAATAAATAAACGTTGAAAAAAAAAAATAAAATAAATAAATTAGGAGGTTTTAAAAAAGCCACAGTAGTTTTTAAGAAGACCTCTAACCTCAATATTTCAATATACCATATACCCAGTGGCTACTGGGGCTGGCCTGTACTGACTTCTGAGGCCATCGTTAAATGTTCAGAAACCCCTGAGATGTTAAATCCTCCAGGGTAGGGGTATTTACACCGTGGAAACCAGCAAATGCCGCTGATCGGGGCTCCCCACTCCTGCCTCCTCTCCCTGTCTCCCCCAGCCAGCAGACAGCAAACCACCGCATTTACCCGGCTGGGATATCCGTCGGACAAGATACCCAGGAAGGTTCTTACCATGCTGTGGCTGAAAAATTGGAACGAAAAGTCGTGTTTGTATCATCTGTGTGTTAATTTATGTAATTGTGTGCCTCTAAAATCCTGAGTTTTTTTTTTTTTTTTTTTTTTTTTTTTTTCCATGCCTCCTTAGTGAAAATAGTCTTAGGTTCTCACATTAACGTGCGTGCTTCTGCCTTTGGTATTTTGCGTGTACTCTTTTTTCTAGTTTCTGATACATTTTTGTCGCTCCTGGTGTGCTGTTTGTCTCGTAGGACTCACGGGTCAGTTAGCTTTGTCTCGAGCCTTCGTCTTGTTGCTTGTGGTGAGCCTGGCCTTTCCTCTGAAAGTGAAAAATATTTCCTTCAGTTTTGAATTGTCTTGTATTTGTGTGTTAGGAAAATGATCTTCGGGTTGTGGGTTTCTCCTCCTGTTTCACTCTGCGTTCCCCAACTTCAGTTGTAATATGTTTCTGTAGTAGGCATTTGAATGAGAACGGGTAATCTTTTATTCCACAGACTGATAAGGGATTAAATATTTGTGCTATGCTGATAATACTTGCTTATTAAGTAAAAAAAGCTCACACTGAAGTCAGCGAAACAAAAAGCCCTCGTTCTCGCCCAGCCCTCCTGTTTTCTGCGGATATATCAGCGTATACTTTTTTGCTTTCAGAGTTTTTTGTACGTACACGCCTGGGTTTTGCCTCTTGGTTTGTTCCATTTGTGCACTTCCTCCTCCTTCACAGGTGAACGGTGTCTCACCAGATCGATCTGCCAGAACTTTCTCATTGACCGTCTGTCAACACACACCTCAGTTGCCTCCAGGGTTTTGTTTTAAAAACCTTTTCACAGATAATGCCCCAGTGTAGGTGTCTCTGCAGTTTTGGACCAGCTGATCTGGAATTATAAATTCCTGGAAGTCGAATCGCTGAGTCAGAGTCCGTTTATTTAAAAATTTTAGGAATATTTCTAAATGCCGTACCAACGGAGCATGAGAGTGTGTGGGTTTGCAGCCTTTCACTAATCTGATTTGATTACCATTTCTCGTTAATTGTGTCGTTGTCCAGCATGTTCATTTTTTTGTGTGTCAGTTTACCTTTTAAAATAAAGTTATTAATGAGCATTTTCAGAAAATTAGTGTTTTTGTCACATATGCAGGAAACTTTTCTTTCCCCAGAGTTAATTGTTTGTTTGAATTTATTTATGATATTCTTAGCCTTTAGAAGTTTTAATTTTTGTTTTTAATCTAGTTAGCAATTTTATCCTTCTGGTTTCTGAAGGTTTTTTTTTTTTTTTTTTTTTTTTTTTTACATATTTTATAAAGCCATCTCCAGTTAGACTGTGGAAATACGCACCTGTATATTCTAGGGTGTTTTGTTTTTGGTATTCTGTCCACATTTTTAACTGGCCTTGAATTTATTTTTGAGTAAGGAGTGAAGTATAGATCCAAGTGAATTATTTATGTCTTGATGATCCAAGAGTATATAATCTTCAGTAAAGGACGGCTTGGATTTGAATCTTGATTTCCTTTATCATTGGTGTCTGATCTTCATCTTGGAAAAGTTACTTACCCTCTGTGCCTCCGTTTCTATACCAGTAAGATGAATGGTATTTTTTTTAATGTTTAGTTATTTATTTTGAGAGAGAGGTGGCCGGGGGCCGGGGGGGGGGGCGGGTAGCGCGTGCGGGAGTACGCACAGGGGAGGGACAGAGAAAAAAAAGAGAGAGAGAATCCCAAGCAGGCTCTGCACCATTAACACAGAGCCTGACGACATAGGGCTTGGGGCTAGTGAGATCATAACCTGAGCGAAAACTAGGAGTTGGACGCTTACCCACTGAGCCACTGAGGCACCCCGAGGACAAATGGTATTTCATGTAGGCATTTAGTATGCTGACTGGTACATAGTTAGTGTTTCCCAAATATTAGCTGTTAATTGTTGTATCAATGCCATTTAGTGAGTAATCTCATCCTTTCCATTAATTTTAATGTTACTTTTGTCATATATTAAATTCTTGTATAATTTTGGATCCCTTTCTGTATTTCCAACGTTTTACAGAGAGAACCAGTGAGATACTAACAACCGTCAAAGAAGTCAAAGAGCTACTACGTGTTTTATAGGCACTGAAGGCCTGCTGGAATGACTTAAACAGAGATGCAAACGCTGGTCTGTGCACAAGGCGGTAATTAATTACATTCCAGCCAGACACAAGTAATCTGCCTTTCTGTAGATAAGAGTCATTGGCATAATTATCAGTTTTCCACAACGTTAAATTTTGTAAGGGTGAAGTTAATCTCGCCAGATGGTCTAGATGGGAGACAAATCTTTCTTCCCCCTCTTGTGCCCATTGCAGAGTCCTGTTCCTTTGATGTGCCTGTGTCTTTTTTCCCCAGAGCCCAATTCAATGAATATGGTTTTATAATACTTGTAAGCAGCAGAAGGACATCTCGCTCATTCCTCTTATTTTTTTTATTATTTTTTAAGTTTATTTATTTTGAGAGAGAGAGAGAGAATGAGTAGGGGAGGGGCAGAGAGAGGGAGAGAAAATCCCAAGCAGGCTCTGTGCTGTCAATGCAGAGCCCGACTCGGGGCTCAAACCCACAAACTGTGAGATCGTGACCTGGGCCGGAACCAAGAGTTGGATGCTCAACCAACCGAGCCCCCCAGGCGCCCCATCCTGCTTTTTAAGAGAATATTTTTCCTAGCTGTTTTTTCATTATTAGTTTCCAAATGCACGTTAGAAACACATTAGTAATAAAAGGATTCTAATGACTAAAATTGGGAATGTGTTAGGTGGAGATAGATTAATTTTCACTGGGGTTGATTTCAGTTAATATCCTAGAATTTAGGAGCTGGAAGGAAACTTCTAGATTCTCTCTTCCAACCCTCTGATGTTACTGTTATCTCTCTATCATGGAAAATTTCCAGCAGACTAAGAGAAAAAAGTATCCCGCAAGCCCATGCCCTGCATCAGCAGCTCTCCTCTCTGTTAATTACTTTTCTTGTTTTGTCCACAATCCCACCGTCCGCCCTGCGTTGAAACAAAATTCCCACGTGTTTCATCAGCCCGATGTTTTATGTGTTAAAAGGTGATGAGTCACACAGAAGTAAACTATAGTTAGCACACACCTAAAAAATTAGCAATGTAATTATAATACTCCGGCTTTTCCCATTATCCAGTAATTCTGTTCTAGTTTATTCCTTTGAATCAGGATACAAATAAAGTCCATGCACTGCAATCAGTTGTTGTATCTCAAATATCCTTTAATATACATGGTCTCCTTTCTTGCCCCGCCCCCCCCCCCCCCTTGCTAGTTCTTTTTTTTTTTTTTTTTTTTTTTTTGCTAGTTCTTGATGGAAGAAACTGGGTTGTCTTACCTGTGGAGTTTTCTACAGTTTGGATTTTGATTGTAACTCCATGGTGGTGTTTAACATATTCTTCTTCTTTTCCTGGCATTTCCTGTGACTGATAATTAGTTCCAGAAACCTGTTCACATTTGGGTTAGGTTTTTGTGTCTTTTTTTTCCGATAGTGTTTTATTGTTGGCGATGAGTGCCTTCATCAAGAGGCACGTGACGTCCGGTTGTCTCTTTCTGTGATGTTAGCACTTGTAAATGACTGTTCCCTAGATCCCTTCATTCTTTGGGCATTGCAGATGGTGGTATCTTGACTTTTATCATTCAGAAACTTCTCTTAATCAGCTATCAGGTTACCCACAGTACACCGTGTTTATGAAAAGTACAACAAATGCTTGTTTTTTTCCTCCCCCTTTGATTATCAGTCTTCGGAGTAAGGAGTTGGTTTTGTGGCATCATCCAGAGATGATGAGTGAATTGTTTAGGTTTTCATCACCATCGTGAAGTCATGGTTTTAAAGCCACTTGATTTATCTTCCGTCCACTTTAGCTCTAATTCTTCCTGATGTCCTAATGTGCCATTGCTGGCCAGTGGGACCTTCTTCAGGTTGTTTCTGGTTCCTTCTGACGGGATCCCGATAGTCGCTCCTAGTTTCTTTGCTCTCTCTGGCATGTATTCTGCCCCAGCCCTCGAACCAGTCAGCCTCTTCTGGAAGGAGGAATGGTATCTGGCGATGACAAACAAGGCATTCAAAATACGCGTTGTTTCTTGCTGTTTATTTTGAGATTTCAGAATGGTAGATTAAAATATTACCTTTAAATCTCCTAACTGGAGAAAAATAACTACACAGCTAGAGTTAACCCATCCGAGTAATTTATTTTTCTTTTAAAGAATGTTATCTTTATGACCTAAATGTATAGCATCTACCACATTTTGTCAAATAGCGTGTACTTTAGAAACTAGGGTCGAAATCTGCAGAGGATTGGATTTTTGACGTTTTATTCAGATTACCTAATGCCATATGGTTGGTAGTTGGTAGTCTTCTTGTTCGTGTAGCCCATGTGACGATCAATTATTACGTGAACTGACATTTTCAAATAATACTATCTTTCTCTACCTTCCACCATACTGCATATGTAAGTTTATATTTCCCCAGAAATAATGCAAGTTCCTGCAGCCAGAGTCCTTTCGACCACAGCATTTTACAGGATTCCTGTGGACAAGAAATTAATGTATTTCATGGGATATTTGTATCTTTAAAGTAGAACTTGCTTGCTGGGAACACTTTAAAAAGAAAGTATTTGCATAAATGTTATGTATGTAGCTAGTAATTTTGAACATTTGCTCCACTGTTGGAAGGTATTTTTGCTTGAATAAGAACTTTTCTGCCTCTTTGCTCCTGGAAGACACATAATGACACATAATCTTGCGTTCTTGATGGCTGATGCTGCTGGTAGTGAAAACGATCATTCACGTACATTTTTAATACTTCTGTCTCATTCTCGATCGTTTTGTCTCTCTCTTCAGACACTCTCCACAAGCACCACCTCTTTAGTAGCTACTGTAATATTCCATCCTCTTGCCTTACTTGTAACGGTTGCAGACCATGTAGCTTGACTTAAAAGTCACGTTTTCTGTTTTTAGGAGGCGTTGGCCACGATTAGGCTTCTCGATGTCTTGTGTGAAATGACCGCCAACACCGATCTGCTCAGCTATCTGCAGGTTTTCCCTGGCTTGCTGGAAAGAGTGATTGGTGAGTGAAGCGTCACCCTTATCATCATGTTTGATTGAGGAATCCTTGGCTCGTCACACTGAAATATAAGTCCAAACACAGATCCTTAATTTTCATTGTATTGGTATATTTTTGAGATTATTTTTGGACTGGTCTTTCTTAACAAGAATCATTGTGCTTTGGTAACAGCTCAGGCTTTTGCCACTTGCCTGCTGTGTAACTCAGGACGCCTGCTCAGTAGATGAGAGTCCTAACACGTGTTCCACAGGCTGCACATAGTGGGCGTCTCCTCAGGGGTGTGTGGTGTGGGGGGTTGTGATGATGGGGGTAGTGGTTTCAGTGATGATGATGGTGCCTTTTATATCAGTTTTCCAAATTTGCTAGTAGATTTTTCTCAATTACCTTCATGGACACAAAGAATAGTGCCCTACACATAGTAATTAGGCATTCCGTTCTTAGAAGAAAATGGTTTTACGCAAGAAGCCATTGTCTGGAATACCATCTTTGCTAAAAAGCTATTTGCAGCATAATTCAAGTAGGACCTGTTCCTTGTGGTTAGCCATGCTTGTGGTGTTGTTATTTGCTGTTCTCTGTTTTTTTCCTTTAAAAAAGATCATATTTCTGGTGGAGATGCGTTCTCCAAGAAGGATGAATTGTGTCTAGGTGGGCAGACAAGTCAGCAGGGAGCTGTAGAAGATGTTTAGAATCTCATGTGAGTGTTTTATTTTGAGTACAGTGCTTTTAGTGATGATCAAAATAAAATGCCACAGACCTGCAAAACAGAATCATTGTTGAAAACCGTGCGTGCAGCCAAGGCAGCCATGGGCTGTCCACCCAACTCTGCCAAATTACTACCCTCTGTGAGCTTGAGTTCTTCGTTCTGAAATGGAGAAAATGGTACTTGCCTCTACTAGGTCTGTTGAGAGTGTTAAATGAGAGAATGTGGAAACACGTCACCGCAGCTTCTGGAAGATGATCTATTTTCGTGTGCTGTCTGAGAGGCATCTCATAGAGCATGACAGTGTTACTCCTTTTGAATGGAGCCAGAATAGATTTCTGGAGACTACATGCTGCCTTCTGATGATCTGCACAATGAGAAAAAAGTCAACATACTTCTTGGTTTCTGTCCTATGGCTCACTGTAAAATAGGTATTGCATTTTAGACTTAGCGGACTGTGGTTGTCACATGAGTTCCTTCATAAAGAAAGAATGTGGGGTTGGAAACCTCTTTACGAGAAAGATTGCAGAAAATTTTTAGCTAACTTTCCTTTGTGGATAGAAAGTCCAAGTCGGGATGATCCCTGTGGCTTATCTCCCCAAAACCCGAGTCATGAAAAAATTTAAAACGAAAGAAAGAGTCTTTTACTTTTCATTTAAAGAAAGCTTTATTAGGGGCGCCTGGGTGGCGCAGTCGGTTAAGCGTCCGACTTCAGCCAGGTCACGATCTCGCGGTCCGTGAGTTCGAGCCCCGCGTCGGGCTCTGTGCTGACGACTCAGAGCCTGGAGCCTGTTTCCGATTCTGTGTCTCCTTCTCTCTCTGCCCCTCCCCCGTTCATGCTCTGTCTCTCTCTGTCCCAAAAATAAATAAACGTTGAAAAAAAAAATTTTAAAAAAAAAAAGAAAGCTTTATTTTATAATAGTAAAAATTTTCTTCTGGAAAAGAAAGTTCATTGTTTTTCGTATAGATCTTTTACGACTGATTCACGTGGCTGGCAATGACACTGCGAACATCTTCAGTACCAGTGGTTGTGTAAAAGCAGAGGGTGACGTCTCAAACGTGGCTGAAGGTTTTAAGTCTCATCTTATTCGTCTGATTGGAAATCTGTGTTATAAGAATAAAGATAACCAAGACAAGGTAAGATGATTTCTGAGGATGTTTCATATGTATATGGCTTCCTTTAGAATGTGATATTTAGGATTTCGAATATGTACACTTTTCTGGAATGAAAGTTTGCTTAGAAGGTAGTTGGAGATGCTAGGTATGTACATATATCCCACAGATATGCATAACGTGTCATATTTGTTTATATCGGGGTTTGTATTTTTAGAGTGTTGCTTTGTATGTGTCCTCCGTGTGTTTGAGTCCGTCTCTTTTCTTATAAAGTATCAATGTTTGTCCAGAGCCTGGGCATTTGAACACATTCTTACTATCGCATAGGAAACAGTCAATAAAAACAGATTTAAAATTTAAATCTAGCATTTAAAATGCTAGAAATTTTGAAACACACAGTAGATATGTAATAAACGCTAGTTATGGGCCGTTATGTTAGTAAAAAAAAAAAACAAAACCCTTAAATCTGTGACCAGCATTTCTGGATGATTGCATCGTAAGCATTTCTTTTAGACATTTTGAAACTGATACAGTATTTAAGTATTAAGTCTTTGGAAACTCAATAAACTGCCCCTGGAAACCTCTTTTGTGCTGAATAGCTTAGGTGGGACTACACTGATACATGAAAAGATGAGAAAAAAGATGGCAGGAGAATTGGACCACAGGCTTAACACTGAATTAGCCTGCCTATATTTCACTGGAATTTTCTTCGGGTGGCACTTGTTTTGCCTGATGAAATATATCAGATGTATGTGTGACAGATCTATTTTTTCCAAGATGGCTGCAAACACATACCTGGAATTTGACTCTGCCCCTCTCCCATCAAGGATTAGCATTTACTTCCCCATTCTCTTCAGTTTGATGACTAAAGCCCCGTGGCTGCTTTGAAGAAGAATATATGGTGGGAGTGATCTTCCACCATTTCTGATACAGCCGTTGACTGGTCTTGGAGATTCCGTTTCTAGCCTCTTAAAAGCCAGTCACCGTGTAAGATGTGCAGATTGCCTGCGATCACTGTGCCATGATTTTGCCAAGTCTGCCTGGAGAAGCCCTGGAGGATGAACTGTACTGAGGAGAGTGAAGGAGACTAGGCAGGGAACGCCAAGGCAGCAGACGTGGGATCAAGAAACCATCTTGGAAGGTTTCTGGGTAGTTGCTCAGATCCTTAGTTCCAAGCTCAGTTCCCTAGTTGCACGGCAGAGGCCACATGAATTGGAGACAGCCTGCCTCACAGAGCCCTTTCTGAATTTGTGACCCACAGCGTTGTGGGAAGAAGTGAAAAATTGGGGGAAAAAAAACAAACACCAAGTTGTGTGGGTTCTGCTTCTGTTAATGGCCCTGTGTGCTACCATTGGACTGGTCCTCCTGCAGATAATACTTGTAAACTCTGGACAAAAGACAGCCGTGTGAACATAATCAAATTTGACACAAACCGGCAGGTTTGGGAATTGAATTGCCACTTAGAAGAAGGGAGCAGCCCCGTGTGTGCTGTGCAGGACAATTATTAGAACTCTGAAAGAAAATCTGTACTCCCTTCACCTTCAGGATGAAATGGACAGTTTGGAGTAACCACAGCCGTTGGAAAGTGAAGGAGGGACTCCCGGGTGGGAGAAAGCAAGCCCCGGATTCTGGGCACCTGCTGCCTGAGTCCATGCCGATGCCTGAATCACACATGCGGGGCAGGCTCCAGGCAGCTGAGCCAAGGATTAAACGATTGTACTGAGATTTGAGCTGCCGTGCCAGAGTTTACAGTTTAACTCCAACCAAGATCATTGCTTGCTAAAACAAAAATATTCAGCATTTTCTAGAGGAATAAAATAGAAACCAGAGTTTCCGTGGCCTAGCATTCGCAATGTCCAGGATACAGTCCACGCTTACTGTAAGCACAAGAAAGTATGCCCCGTTTTCCAAGAGAAAAAAGATGGCCAACAGAAACTTCAGGGACACAGACATTGGGTTTAGCAGACAGAGATTTTTTTTTAAAAAAATTTTTTTTTTCAACATTTATTTATTTTTGGGACAGAGAGAGACAGAGCATGAACGGGGAGGGGCAGAGAGAGAGGGAGACACAGAATCGGAAACAGGCTCCAGGCTCTGAGCCATCAGCCCAGAGCCCGACGCGGGGCTCGAACTCACGGGCCGCGAGATCATGACCTGGCTGAAGTCGGACGCTTAACCGACTGCGCCACCCAGGCGCCCCTAGCAGACAGAGATTTTAAAGCAATTGTAACTATGCTCAAGGATGTAAAGGAAAATATACTCCTAATGAATGAAAAGATAGTGTGACTCAACAGAGAAATAGAAACTAAAAAAATAAAAATCAAAGTGTAAGGGCCAAATGGAAAATCTAGAACTGAAAAACACGGTATCCAAAATACAATTTGAAAATTTTACTGAATGAGCTTGACAACTCCAGGGAGGTGACAGAGGAAAGAGTCAGTCAGTGTGCTTGGAGATAGAACCATAGAAGTCATCCAATCTGAAGAACAGAGAAAAGGTTGACAAGAGAACGGTCATCTGACGTCTCAATTCTGTGTGTTGTGCATCGTTGATCATCGGAATCATTTCCACAGGATGTGGCACGGAACCAGATGCCAGATAGCTAGCTCAGATGTGCATCTAGCATCTCGACTCCTCCCCACTTTCAAGCAGGTATGAGTGAAAGACTACTAATCCCCTCCCCACCCTGGAAAGTTACTGGCCCGAGTTTTGTGAGAGAAAGGTGATGGAGAATAAAAAACACTTTGCCTTTTTGATGACCAAGACTGCCTTTCTTGAGGAGCACAAAAGAGGTGGCTTTTCTTGTGCTTAACTATTCTTTTGTTGCCGATTTGGATAGGCCTCTTACAGGAACAAAACGTAGTAACCCTTAAAAGGCTTGTGAAATAACTCACTCAAGTCAGGATCAGGTTGCACCATAAGTAAATCTGGAGTGTGCCCAAGTGCTGCTGTGGAGAGGTCATCGGGGCTCACAGGAAGTCGGTGGTATGTTCCTCCACGTGTGTGATTGCTAATAGCCCTCCTGGTTTCTGAGCAAACATTCTCGAAGGAATGAGAAAGGTCATTCTCTCAGTAGAAGAATGCCCCTGTTGCCCCTGCTTTCTTACTGTGCCAACGAAGTGCCTTCCCTGAACCCGTTCCTTCTGGGATTTGTTTCTCCTTCCAAAGAACCTGCCACGGCGTCACAGTCCTAGAAGCTTCTTCATTCTTGTAGTCAAATCCTGGTTCTCGCTGGCTGTTAGACATTGACCTTGGTCATTGTTGCCTCCAGGGAAAGCAATCACACGCATTAAAGATAACTTTAGTTGCGGTGTTAGAGAGACAGAGGATTATGCGGCGTAGTGGGTCTCTATCACCAGGCTCTTGCTTCCACCCAGATTTGGGCCCAAAGGGAAATTTGGCTCCGTCTCTGCTCTAACTCTGTTTGAGTTAGGGGGATTTTGTGCCACCTAATCTGATTTGGTTCATTCTTCACCCAGAGGAAGGGACTGATACCCTGTTGAGTGTTTCTTATGTCCCAGCGTGGTGTAGAGTGAATTACATGTCTTATCAACTTGGATATTTGTATCAGCCCCGAAAAGCAGGCTCTGTTAACCACGTTTTAGGAGAGGCCACCAGGTTGGTGAGTTGCCCGATCCAGAGTAGTATTTAGATTTGTCTGACTCTGAGCTCCTGGGCCTGTACCATCATGCCTGCCTCTCATTTAAGAGCGTTCTGGGGTTTGCAAGAAGAGGTTTACAACAGGCTTCCTTCCTGATGGACCTCAGACCGAAGGTGCTGGCGGCTGGTGAGTCTGCATCTACTAGGCCAGCCGGGCCCCTCGTGCCCAGTCTCGGCTCAAGTCTGGCCCCGCCGGGGACTCGCATCTCTGTCTCTGATTCATCTACTCGTCAAATGTGAATGTTCCTGGCTGTGGGGACCTTTTGTTGGATGAAACAGACGGGTATCTCTTCTGTGAAGCTTCCACTCGAGAAGCATCTAGGGCCTAATTATCCTTGCCTCTTTGAACTAGGATCCCAAAATGATTGACAGATTTTCCTAGATCTTTGTGCACTGCCTGGTTGCTTGGAGGTCTGATCAGAAGCCGTTTAAGCCCAGCTGGGTCTCTGTGCTTGTCCGCGTAAGTTCATTCTTTGCACTGAATGTGGTGGCCCCCGCCTGGATGGCACCCTTTACGGTTGTGGGGCCCTTTCCCTGTTATAAAGATCCTTTTATCTACATTAGTTTAGTGGAGGCTTCGGATGCCTCTGTGGAAAAGGCTAAAAAGACACCATCATCATTTTCTAAATGAGGAAACCAAGGCTCAGAGAGACTGTGATTTCATTCAGTTAGCATTTTTCGCATAGAAACTCCTGCTGCGCGCTCTGGAGGAGACTGAGTCACCTTCGTAGGGAGGTCTGCGTGGCACCGGGTACCTCTGAAAAAAGCCCCTGTGGCCCACCCTCCCGTCCGCGAGGAGCAGGTGAGGTGTGGTCCTGTGGGCGGGCTGTGCCAGCTAGCAGTCCCTCTGTCTCTCAAGGGCAGGAGCCGACTGCACCATCGTGACAGGAAGGGTGACAGTCCCCCTTTGCATTTGTGTCTCTGGGCTCTGGGTGGGACGGTCCAGCGTGCCTGGCCTTGGATGGAAGTTTATTTCCCCAGGCCTCCCCTGGGTCTTGAACTCTTAGTTCGCTGCCCGTGATGGGTCGTGGTGTTTCTTGAATTGTAAAAGGGTTGCTGACTCCCTTTTTCCCAGGTCGTGGTAGGGAGCTGTTCACAAACACTTGGTGACTTCTGTTCTTACCTTGTTTCCTGTGCTCGACAAAACATAGTATCTCCTCGCTGCGTCTCTAGTGATTGGTTTACTTTTAAACCTTTGTGGACCTGAAATGGAGATTCTGTTTTGGTTTCTATTGTAAGAAGCACATGGGTATCAATGCCGTAAACATGAAGAAAGCATTCTTTGGCTGCCTCTTTGTTAGCCGAAGGAATGCATGGTTTACTTTTTTTCTTCCCTGTTCTCTCCTTCGCTATTGTCAGAAATGCTCTAAGGGAATTCTTCATGAGAAAAAAAAAAAAACCAAACCCGGTTGCTGGTTTTTTTCCATAAAGCTAAGTGCGTGTATTCAAAGCGGATCAGCAAGTGAACTAGTTTGTCTGCCTTCATTTCCCCCCAAAGAAGTTGTATCGACTGCACCGGGCCCTCCGCAGTTTGGGTTATTTGGTCCATTCTGCCAAAAGGTTTGTGGAAATGCTGCTCAGGCCCTCTTTCTCCTCCTCCCTGATAGAAAAGATTCCCAGCATTCACACACGTGTTGGATCCCATGTGTTCAGACATATGCACACAGAAAGCTTTCATCGCAGCCCTGGCTTCATTTTAAAAATAAGCCTCCGGCGCACGGACAAGTCCAGCACGTGAAGACCGTGCGCTGGGTGGCCAGCTCCGAGTCCCAGGCCCGAAGTATCTGCTACGGAGGTAGGTGTCATCTAGACACGTGGAAGACCTCTGTGCTCTGTTTTTGACGAAGGAAGTGCTGCCCGTTGTGTTACCCTCAACATCTAAATTGTGCCTCCTGCACAGCAGGCATTCGGGAAGTGCTCGCGTGGGGATTCATGGTCCGCATCTCCACACACCGAACACAGTTTTAGGTTCTGGAAATAGAAAGCAAGTAAGACATGACCCTCCTCCTCAAGGAGTGTGTATTTTACCATAAGACGTCCTTATTCTGTTTGCAAACAGAGACATGTAGTGAGAATAAAACCGCTTTTCCACGTGAAAATCAGAGTTCCTCTAGATTTGGGGTTCTGTAATTATTTTTGAAAGTCTTTCATGTTTGTCACGTATTTGAATATATTCTAACTTACTGTAACGTGACTTATTTTGATTTGACTTACCCAGATCTGAATTTTAGACTATAAGAACATCTGCAAAGTGTAATATTCGCAAGGAGTTACACGATATTTCTTTAACCCCAAATTTAGCTTTATAGATCCCAGTGTACTTTTTTCGTTAAAAAAGTTTTACACTAAACTTAACACTTGTTAAGCGATCATAACATGATTGTTTTTCGCTGCTTTTTTTTTCTGGAGGGGGACTGGTACCTTCAGCTTTTAGCATCTAGATGTGACGGGTCAAGAGCAGGCCAGCTGTTCAACCCTTTTTTATGATTTCTTTCTATTTGACATGTTCTCAGCCAGCATATTTGCCTATCAGATCATGAACCCGAAATAATCAGTTGCTATTTCCTAATCCTTTTTTTAGGTTTGTTTATTTTTGAGAGAGTGCGAGCAGGGGAGGGGCAGGGAGAGGGGGAGACGGAGGATCCGAGGCAGGCTCCAGGCTCTGTCTGAGCTGTCCGCACAGATCCTGACGCGGGGCTCGAACCCACGAACCGTGAGATCACGACCTGAGCCGAAGTCGGACGCTTCACCGACTGAGCCCCCCAGGGGCCCCCAGTCATTTTAGTGAGGCCATTGCTCTTGGGGAGGGTCAGTACTTGCTTTGTGCTGCGTCCCTACTGCTGGCTTGTCGGTTCCCCGGGGGGTTGATGGGAGCGCAGGGAAGGGCATGCCCGACGAGTGTGGGGGGGTCCTCCGTGCCGCTGTATGGTGGGCCCTGTGTCCTCATGCAGGACCAGCGCCTGCGTTCTCGGCCTGTGGGTTCTTTACCCAGGTGACCGTAGCTTGGCCCCAAGGTCACAGGTGCCTTCTCTGGCCACTGCAGGGAAGGCTTTCCACCCACGCTCACCTCTGGAGCCCATACCTACTCCTCTTTACCCCGACTTTATCCTGGACTCATACCCTCCGTTTCTGTATGCAAACGCGTTGCTGGCTGTGGATTCTGGCACACGTGTCCGTATGCAGGTGGCTGTCATTTATGGCTCCAGTGTAGCACACACATGTAAACTGACCCCTGGCAGTTCATGCAGTGTCACTCACTTTTACCTTGGCAAAGCCTGGTTCCTTCCCAGTCATCTCTCCACGCCGCCCCCCCCCCCCCCCCCCCCCAAACCAGTGTCCTTTCACGAGATTGCTCTCCCCAGGTCTTCCCGGCTGGTAATACCGTAATCTGCACGCTTTGCCACGTACGTAGTTTTCCGTTTTTACGGAAATCTTCCACCCGCACCTCCGTGCCTGACTGCTGGGGGACTTCAGGTAGGCTGGTGCAGACATCCCGGCGGTGGGTTCTCCCGCCCGTGGCTCCTCTGTCTTTGCGTGCTTCGTCACATTTGGGCCCACGAGTAGATGTGATACTCACACAGCAAGCTGGGAACGGTACAGAGAACCCACGCGGAACCTCGTGGTTAGACACCCCAGCTCTGCCTCGTAGTTTACCGTCTCTTAGCTGTGCAGGCTTGGACAAGTGATTTAACCTCTCTGAGCCTCAGCTCCATCACGTGTAAAACACCTGCCTGTGTGGCCGGAGGGATGAAGTGAGATCGCGTGCGGCAAGTGGCTGACAGCCTGTGTGTGGCCTCTCCCCGCCGCTCCCCTCCCGTCCCACTGTAACTGAGAGGCTCCGCTTCAGTCAGTGTCTCCCAGTGCCTGTATTTAAATGGAAATTTATGGACAGCATCTCACGGGTATTTACACAGTTTAAAGTAACCCTCACATACCGTCTTCTGTGTTCAGCGCTTTTCTCATAGATGGGGCTTTTGGAAGGAAGTAAAATGGAGTAGACAAAACTTCCTTTAGGACGGGAATCCTTTTTTCCCCCGGTCACTTTGACCACACCTGCGCTCTGAGTTGAATTTCTCTTTTGTTCTTGCCTAGGAAAGAACCGAAGGGTTTTCTCTGTGGGTCCCTGAATCCGTTCTAGCTCGCTTCTGAGAGCGTGTTAAGGAACTTTCACATCACAGGGACCTGGCCTGTCTGGGTGAGCCTGTGTCTGTCCTCTGTCAGAAACAAGTTGCCCAGGATCGCAGTTTATTGATTTGAAGATTGAACGTATAGGCAAGATCCGGCTTGCTTCGAATTCCTCTTCTTTGTAATGTAATCCTAGTTCAAGAAATATGTCAAAATTCATAAATCAAGCTGTCACCATTAGTTTCCTGAACCTACAGTTCCTGTTACAGTAGGCGAAATTAAAATTCCTACCTAGAGGACACATACCGTGGCTCTGCTTCGTGCAGCTGTAAATTTTTTCTTTTTAAAGACCCAAAACCCCTTTTTGTGTCTTGTCACGGAGCGATCAGCTTGTTCTTTCGGAGAAAAGAGGTAAATTATTTAAAAGGAGGAATCATACTAAAGGTGCAAATAAAATGTAACAGCCTGCTGGTGGCTGTTGTTTCACTCCTGCACACGAACCAGGCCCCAGGCCTGGGCTTTCTCGAGCATGCGGCCTCCTCGGCCCTCTTCCCCACCGACCTGTAAGCTCCTTGAAGGCAGCACGCACCCTGTCCGGTGAACCCCTGCCACAGCTCCTGGTGTGCAGCACAAGGAGTCCGTGAACCGTGGATCGGTGCCCCCCTGTGCTGGTCACTCGGTGTTTGGAGGAGTTAAGTTACTCGCTGGGAGCGATAGCAGGCTACATTCTGCCTCCAGAACCAAACTCTGCCGGCTGGCCTCTACTGTTCTGCACCTACCAGAAAAAGACGTTTGAGGCTTGTCGCTTGAAACCTTTGACCAGCTGGTGAGAATCCTTAGAGCACGCACGTTTTACAGAGCAGCGCAGGGGGAGCTGGCGGTGGAGTCGTTCTGGACAGCGGTCATGTTCCTTGGTTCTGGCCGAACCGTTTTCTTTGTTGTCTGAAGTGCCCCAGGAGTACGTGACTTCTCGGAGGTTAGCGTAGAGACCTACGTTCCTGGGACGTGCATATTCGGAGAGGCATGATTGATCCATCTCCTGCGTACCGAAAGGAAGTCATTGGGCGAGTATTTGTCTGTGGTGACTCAGCAGTTTGTAAAAGCCTGGAATCCGATTTTCTTAACTGCCACTCCGTTTTCTTTACTGTGCCCTCTGATCAGTTTCTAGACAACAGGGATTTTAAATGGGTTCATGTTTCACGGTAAAAACAATGATTTCACAGTATCCATAACAAGAAATAGCTGAGACTTTAGGTGACAGAAAACTAGCCACGTAAACCGAGACAAGTACCGTGTTCCTGGGTGGAAATGTGGGGATATTATAAAGACACTGTTTGGTACTGTTTTTACACTGCTTTATCTGTTTATTGGTAGGCCAATTATATCCCCACTAAAGGGGAAAAAAATCCCAGAATTTTGACCAAAAAAATGTGAAAAGAATTAGAGAATTATTTTAGC
Source organism: Prionailurus viverrinus (assembly GCF_022837055.1). Taxonomy (NCBI): domain Eukaryota; kingdom Metazoa; phylum Chordata; class Mammalia; order Carnivora; family Felidae; genus Prionailurus; species Prionailurus viverrinus. Next base: position 135,506,431 of record NC_062567.1, read on the forward strand.
AATACTAAGATATACTTAAAAAAATATTTTTTTAATGTTTATTTTGCCTGAGCGGGGGAGGGGCAGAGAGAGAGAGGGAGACACAGAATCCGAAGCAGGCTTCAGGCTCCCAACTGTCAACACAGAGCCCGACGCAGGGCTTGAACCCACGAACCGCGAGATCATGACCTGAGCCGAAGTCGGACACTCAACCGACTGAGCCACCCAGGCGCCTCCAAAATAAACATACTTTACAGCTAAAATAATCAACAATGTCCAGAGCGTATAGGTTGGTGGAACAGAGCATGTACTTTGGAAGCAGACCCCCAGAGGGGAGAAGGCCCCATGTGACCAGAGAGGAGAGGGAGCTTGTTAACTATTCGAAAAAGGCTAAGCTTACCTGGAGGAAACACTAAGACAAAGTTGTGTCGATTAAGGAATAAAGTGTTACGGATAGGAATCATGGGAATCTGGAACAGCACATAATTAACTTGTCAGAATAACCAGGGATATTTTATGGAGCAGGAATAATGAAGATTAGCATAGATGAGACTGTAAATAAGGGAGGAACTCGGGCGTGGAGCTCCTGTCTGAGTTGGGCTAGATAGATAGTGCGTGGCTGATCGTGAGCAAATTATTCATCCTGTCTGTGACTCAGTTTACTCAACCCAAAATGGAGTCATGGCAAAGGGTGGCTGTGAGGGTTAGATAATCCGTTTAGGACATGTGATAAGCCTTTAGTCAAGGCCAGCTGTATTTGTGTTACCAACTTTTCCATAATTGGAAATGTTTAAGTAAATTACGGTAATGTGATACGCAGCCAATAAAAATCATGTTTTCAGAGAACATTTATTGTCTCGAAACAGTCAGTGCTCAGGATAACATGCTCGGTGGGAATTCAATACTGTATCTGAGGAGCCACGCGTTCATGTGTATCTGTGTGGTAAGCGTACTTTAGAGGCACGAATACATATACGCATAACAAATGGATCCCGCACAGATAGACTACAGCTGTCTCTGGTTGGTGAAGTTAGGGTGGGTTTTATTTTTTCCTGTATACTTGTTCGTAGTCTTAACAGTGAATGTGAATTTCTTTCCTAATAACGAGAAGGTGCTATTCAAAAAGGAAAGGGATGCATGTCTAGAGTTCCTGATAAGAGAATATACTTCGTTCATTGGGGACTGAAATAGTTCTTCATTCTACTTTCCACGGTAGGGACGGCATCTTGACCCCCACTCCCTGGCCGAGGTCTGGGGGCTTTAACAGTTACAATTTCAATTATATTTCTAATTGAAAGATTCTAACAAGCAAAACGTTAGCCTACAACGTGGATATTTTGCTAACGAATAATAGTGGGGATGGAGGTGGTAGGTGTGTGTGTGTGTGTGTGTGTGTGTGTGTGTGTGTGTGAAAGAGTGTGAGGGGGAGTGAGAGAGAGAGAAGAAAATGTAAAGATGATTTTTCTAGTGTGTTAAACTTCTTTTTTTCCCCCCTTGAAAAGAATAGGAATTTGAATTTACCCTTTATTGTCAGGTGTTCTGTTTTGGGTACGTTAGCATCTGCTGAATGCTCAGGTATCCAAGCTTTCTAGCACATACCCCCACCTAGTGTGGATCTGAGTACTTTGACGTTGTGAAATCTCTTTGTATCTCCCCAGGCTCTCCTTCGTTGAGAAAAGTGCTCTTTCAAATATTGGAGAGTCTCCCATTTTTTTCAAAGGCTAGAGTGGAACTGTCTGTCACGCATCTAACACAGTTTTGATCCTTACCATATTTTGCTTTTTCTTTTTTTTCTTTCCCCCCGGCAGCAACTAAAAAGAGGATCAAAGCCACGTTCCTATAATGGCCTTGTTTTCGTCAGCGCTTGAAGTCACGACCGGACTGCGCCCTCCACCCCTTTTTAAAAGCCTGTCGCTTGTCTTGTCCCGATAGAATTTAATTTCATACCCATTACATTCTAGTGGACCAGGAATGATATGTAGTCCCAAGCTGTGGATTTTAGTTTGAATTTAAATCTGCTGCCGTGTTGCAGTCAAGAGTGAAGTCGGCAATAATTCTGAGTTCCCAAGTACGAGCGAACATGCTATTTGGCGTAGGGGCAAGAGCTTTCAGTTCAGCTCAACAGATACGTGCCTGCCATATGCTGTGTACCAGCCAGCGCTCCAGACACTGGGAGTGCAGAAACGGATTTGGCCTGGTGCTTACTCCCAAGGAATGCACAGTGTAAAGGGGGAGACAGGTGTAAAAACGGATCGTTCCAGTAGAGTAGAGTAAGTGGTGTGTGAAAAGTATTCCGACTGAGTAGGAGAAATGCTGCAAAGGCTTCGTACAAGGGGCTCACCTTGGAGCTTCCTGAAGGGCCTCCAGGATCTCGGCCTTCAGGGAAGAATTAGGAGCAACGGGGCAGGTGGAGGAAAGGCTTGGCTTTGGGGGCAGGCGGGTGGGACCCCCTGCCTTGGGCCTTTGCTGGGACCTGAGGGGTGGGGGGTGGGGGTGCGGAGGTGACAGAGCGGCGGGCCGTGGGGTTCTGTGGGCCACGCCGACGGGCCCTGAACTCCGCTGGAGGAATTGTATGTCCTCGTAAATTTATTGAAATATCTTTCAGCTCTGAAAATGGTTTTGGGTCTCCTTCACACCCACATAGTCCTTCTTTGTGTTCTCTGTGTGTGTTTTATCTTTTGCCGAACTTCTTCCCTCTTTCACATTGTGTTATTATTTCTAGCCCTCGGGGTAGAATTTTCTCATTTGTCACCCCCCTTCCCCAACTCCTCTCCCCTCCTCTTCCTTCCGTCTCCCTCCCTGTGGTTTGCCCGCAGGGATTTCTCGTGGTCCCCTGGGTCGTGCACTTGCTCACAGAGGAGTCTGCTTCTGCTTCCCGTCTCCTAGGGCCCTCGAGGGTCCACAGATCCCACGTCTCACCGGTTTCTGTGTTGTTATTTCTTGACCAGGGGTTCCAGTGGCACACCAGCAGTGTGGACCCTGCACCTCCCTGTGGAAGTGGCCCCATCCCACCCCGACCAGATCTCCAGGCAAACTACAAGCCTCATTAAATGAGCAGACAGAGTTTTCAGCCTGTGGTGGGGCCTCATTCCGCACTGGGGGTTTTCATTCCTGGTCACTGCCCACTGAGGGCCACTTGCCTCAGTCAGACCGACTGAGCCCCCCGGGGGCCGGCCCCAGTGGTGATAACATTCTGACTGCCTTCTCGGAGTGCCTCCTGTGTAGACTCGAGTGTGGCGTTCTAGACGCGTGCTTTATTTCATCCAGTCCAATTCCACAGCCGTGTTCACCGAGTCGGTCCGCCTCTCCAGGCTCAGCGTGGTGGGGTAGGCCCGGCTCCCGACAGCGTCGATCTCAGTGCTGGCTCGGTTCCCCGAAGCTCTCGGAGCAGGGCCTCGGCCTGTCTCGGGCCGGCCCGTGAGCAGGCCGCCCCCGCGAATGGGAGCCGAGAGAGGGAAAAAGCTAAGGTCCTTTTCCGCCTGAGCTGCGTGTAGATGGTCGCTGTCGCCCCCCCCCCCCCCCCCCCAACCTACTGGCTCTCTCTTGGGTGCAGGGCCTGGGAAGGAGGACCCTCTGGTCCCTGCTCGTCAGGCTAGCCCTCTAAGCCTTCCAGGTCAGCTTCGGGGATTCTCGTGCCTGTATGGAGCTGCCGGTATCTGCGAAGAGCCGCCTCTCACCTGGGCAAGGAGGGGCCCTGGTTCTCAGGACGCCTCTGTCTTCCCTCTGTGTTTCATCATGCTCGGTGTCCCACTATGAACCCTTTGCTTCTCGTAGCTCACGTTTGTGTTAAAAGGCAAAGGCGCCTTGGAGGGGAAACACTTGAGAGCCGCCTCGGTCTCCCGCGTATCTGTGCGACGCGTTGCCGTCTTTCCCCTGATGGTGAGGACAGCCCACGCTTAGCTTCTGTGGTCCGTCACGATGGTCTGTGCCAATAGACGATGGTCTATTATTTAATGGTAATAACTTGGACACCTACATTTTCTTTTGGAGAAAAGTCATTAGTTGCCTTGGCCGCTTACTTCGATTGGAAAAATAAAATTTTAAGCCCTGTTCAGGACCCTGGAAAATAAGTTACTTCTAAAATGAGAAACAGCAGCAGTGACAGTATTAGGAGCAAGTGTGGTGCCCGCTGGGCCGGAGACGCCTCGTCAGCCCCTTACAACTGTCTGTGCGTTTATCCTCGTGATGTTTCCTGGAGTAGGGTATATCATCATCCCTGCCTCACAAATTTGTAAACGGAGGCCTACCGGGGTTCCCGAACTTTCGCAGGGTCACACGTAGCGAGTCAGCAGTAGAGCCACGTAAGAATCCGGGCAGCCCGGCTTCAGACCCAGGCTCTGGAGCCGGCCACCCCGCCTCCCAGCTGCCCGCTCTCCTATCCGTGTTTGGCCTAGACTCATTGTCGGCTGGGTCTCTGGGATGGTTGTCCGCTGGGGACATTGTGAGCCGAAGACATGATTCTTCCAGTTTCTCTGTGTGGCCCCGGAGTCGGTTTCTGTGAATGCACACAGAAGCCCCAGTATCAATCTTTCAGTGCAAGAGTCAGTTTTTTGTGAATTAAGTTTAAAATAGGATTGTCTTTGCTCACCCAGACGATTTTTAAGCTTTGAAAGACTGACATTTCAAAAAAGAGGTCTTGATTAAAGAAACTTTTATCTGCTAATACATAATAACACACACACACACACACACACACACACACGCACACACACACCCCAGGCAAAGAGAATGTGTGTTGTTTAATCATTTAAAGAAAAATCCAACTATTAGCATTAAAAGAAAATAGCTAAGCAGCATCTATGATGAGCTTCTTAAAAGGTCTTTCCAGTTTTTGTTTGATGTTACCTGAGGAGGCCCTCGGGCACGGGGGCTGCTCTCGAGAAGGGCAGGAGACCGAGCGGAGGGGCCTCACCCAAAGCTTCCTTGTGTGTGTGGTGGGGAGTGATTGTCCTTTTCAGGTTGAAGTGTTTGTATTATTGTACATCTTACGTTACAAATCCTTCCCCAAGCCGCACTTAGCTCATGTTACTCTTGGACTTTTGAATAATTGCTTTAGCGTGAGACTCATTTCTGGGTGTGATGTAGTGAGAGTGTTGAATTTACCCACTGGAGAAATCCAGCGGGAAACTTTCAAAGTGAGTCCTTTCCGCGGCAGAGTTGGGGCCCGAGGGCCGCCGGAGCTGAAGTTCTGTGTGTTTAATCCCACGGGGACGGTGCGTGACCGTGGAGGAGGAGGGAGCCAGGGTGAGGACTGTAACTAAGAGGACAGACACAGTTTGAGATGTTTTCCGAAGCAGATCACACCCTCCTCCTCCTCTCTGGGGCGAGGAGTGACTCTGGGTCTGCACCTGCAGCTCCAGAACGGACAGCCTGGGGGCTGGGGGTGTGGAGGAGGAGGGCCGGGAAGTCTGAGCCGGGAGGTGGGCGGAGGTGGGCGGCGGGGGTGTTGACAGGAAGAATCCGACTGGCAGGCCTCTGGGAGCGGAGGGGAGGGCGTGTCTCCCGCCTGCTGGAATTTCAGCCCTGGCAACTCTGGGGCTACATCCCCCTCCCTCCCCTAACCAAAAACAAAGCAAAACAAAAAAATATCTCAGTGCTTCAGTGCAGCGAGGGGCAGTACCAGCTGCCCTGCTAAACGGCGGGCGGCCGCGCCGGCCGCCGGGCCCCGGTGGGAGCCCTCGGAGCCGCCCCGAGCCCTGGCCCAGCCCTGGGGTCCCCCAGGGGTGCGCCGCAAAAGGGAGGAGTGGACGTTTCATTCGGCGCTTGGAGAAGGAGATGGGTCCGTTCTGGACTCCGCTCAAGACAGATTTGTTTCTCATCTCGAAAAGTCATTTCTAGCAGTTTTAGAAGAAACCTTAGCGCAGCACTGGTAAATACGGAGAGGACAAAACATGTTCTTTTCCACATACACGGAGGACTCGGGGAGTTTCGTGGATACTAACCTTATGGGTCAAATTGTTTGGGAATTTTAGTTACCAAAGTTTTGACTCAAATTCTCAGTTGGCATTTCATTTGCCTTTCAGTGTTCTCCGCCTTCTGGGTAGTTTTTCTAAACCATTCAGCTTGGCTTTATCAGGAAGTTAAACACTGATAACGCTTTCCCCGTATCTGACGTAGTCACTGAAGTGGCATTTATTAGACTTCTGTGTACACTGTTTATTGGTTTTATTTCAATTTGCAAAAGAGGAAACACAGAGTTCAGCTTTTGTGCGGAGATGCACAGACTCAGATTACACCTAACGCTCCCAAGTTGGGATGGCCGAGAGTGACTCGGCCCTGTCGCCGGAACGTGGCCGCAGGAAGGCTCGTGCGGCGTTCTGGGGCCCCGGTGCCGCTTCCACGGACCCTCAGCCCTGTCACCCTGCGCTCCCAGGCTCCCAGCTGTCCCCCCTGCCCTCCCCTGGGAAGTCGGTCTGTGGCCCTGGTAGTGCTGTTGTCAGGAGCGGGGGAGCGCGGACCGTCATCGGTGCCTCCGTGTGGCGCCACGGGCTTTCTGGCCATTTTGGATCCGTGTACAAGCTCGGTGGGTGAAACGACAGATCCGTGGCTTGAGATTCACCTGCTGTAGTGTCGTACCTCATTGTTTCTGGTTCAGAACTTTAGATTCAAGCGACTGGTTTTGAAAAACCGAAGTTGTCCGTGGACCATCACGCCTGATTGCAAGATCGCCTCTGACGTGTGCCCGTCCACGGCTTCGGGGATTCTTCGTCAGTGCGGTGTTTTGCGCGCTGACGGTTGGTTATCTTTAAGATGTTGTTTTAGGTTGCCAGGCGTTAATTGAAACGCACACTGGCCTGTGTGCCTGCGCATGCACGCATGCCTACACGCTCAGCAGAGCGCCAGGAGCTGTGATTTAAAGTGGAATTGATAGAGCAGTGTGTAATGTGTTATATTTAGGCAGGCTCCTCGTACAGCTTCATGTGACATCTCGTTTGTTAAAAGCCCGAGGCATCAGTAATCTTTATAGCAAGAATTCTAGTGCTGTGTTATGCATTCCAGGCTCACTGTCTCTTCTGCCCACTAAATATATGGCTTTTATGGACTTATAAATCATGACAGTAGGATTCGTACATACCCAAAAACGAAGGGATTAAATCTTTACAGGGTTACCAAGATTTAATGTAATTTAGACATTATTCTTACTTGGAAGTAACGTTTTTATCTAAAGGCAGCGTATCTCATATCTTTGAAGGGAATCCGAAAAACATAGCGCCAGAGAAACGAATATCTGTTAAGAGTGTACCGTGTGCCACACGTTGTGCTCAAGTGCCAGGGCGGAAGGACGGGAGAGAGGTGGTCCTAGCCCTGGAGGGACACGCACCTGGAGGAGGGTGCCGAAAAGGAAAAGATTACCGTGTTGTCTGAGAAGTACTGTCTTCACGATAGACGTAAGAGGCCGGTACTGCGTGGTTGGGGACAGACGGGCAGGGCGGAGAAGTCCCCGTTCTTCTCGTGGCTCCCAACCTTGAAGGAAGAAGGGCTTCCCGAGGGCGTTGACGCTGCACAAACTTTCGGGATAAGTGTTTAATGATGTTGTCAGCAGACGCCGGGTTCACCTAACTGTTCATAAATTTTTCCCTCCCTCCGTCTCTCTCCTTCTTGGCAGCTAAGGAAGACAGAGGGGTGGGTAGAACAGTTAGTCGTGGCTTCTCTCTCTCTCTCTCTCTCTCTCTCTCTCTCTCTCTCTCTCATTCAGGCACCAAAAAATGCACAGATTTTTAATGAATGATTCGGTAAGTGTCGACAAACGTATACACCCGTGTAAACTGTCACCCCAGTCAACGTGGACAGGACGTTTTCATCACCTCAGAAGGTCCTGCCATGTCGAGGCTGGCTTCTGGGTGCCAGTACGGCATCGTGCCCCAAGTAAGGGATGGGGAGCAGGCCGGAGTCCTGGGCTGCATTCTTCTCCTGTGGGGACATAGACTCGTGCTAAGCGTCCACTTTCCTGTATTTACACCTCACTGCGAGCAGTGGCCCACCTCTGGCGTCCTGGCACACGCCGGGGCCCAGTTCAGGGCCCCCGGAGCAGTAGTCTTTCCCGTCTCCTGATGATGTTCTGGACCCTCGGCATGAGCTTTTAGGTAGATTTCTTGCAGGCCAGGTCCCCCTGGGAACGTGTCTTCGTTAGAGTCGTCCGCACTATACTCAGCACGTGTAGGGTTTACTCAGACATCGGGGATGGTTATTCTAATTCTTCCCTTCAGCTCAGCAAGCACCTACTGAGTGTCTGCCTTATGCCAGACTCTGTTCAACTCTGGGTTCCAAGACCCAGTCGGGTGCAATTTCATTCTTGAGTAGCTTATGATCCAGGGTGGGGTGGAGGCGGTTAAACGGACAGGTATCCTAGCGAAGGGGGGTGTAAGCATCAAGAGTTGGGGCATCAGTGGAAGCTTCCCCGGAATAACAGTAGCGGTGGTAAAAGTAGTTGCCCCTTGGTTGCCGAGTGCTTGCTAAGTGCCAGGCAGGTCTCGGTACTCAGCTCTTAACTCATTTGTGTTTCCTGATGCTGTTTTTCCCATTTTGCAGATGACAGCAAACAACACTGAGGGCCAGACAAGTTAAGTATCTGTGCCCAGGCCCCCACAGCTGTTAAGAGACATGAGTAAGAGAGACTTTGTTATTTAGGCTGCTTGGATTGGGGGGTGGGGGGGGGGTGGGGTGTATTTGTTCCCACAGGACAGATTAACCTATCCCAGCTGGTGTGAGGGTCCGTATGGAAGGGACTGGGACAGGAGGACTCCCCCATCCCATCCTGGGGAGGAGAAGGCAGTTCGACTTTGGCCACGGGCCTCTGGAGTGGAGGGAGGCCTGATTGGGGCATGAAGAGAAGACAGGAAATGAAGGGACCTGACAGGAAGAAGCCCAGAGAGGCAGGGCTGCTGGGGACATGGCTCTTGGTGGACCAGCTGCGGGGAGAAGTGAGCTAGCGGCTCGTAGAGGCCTGACCGTGGCCAGGGCCGCCTCGGCAGTTTGAGCTGCCGTTGAAGTGCCATCTAGAATATGGCGGGGCCTCTCCTCACTCCTGGGCACCTGCGTGAGTGCTCCGGCCGCTCTTAGGGCGAACGAATGAAGATTTCCAAATACGACTGTTCTCGAACCGTGAAACTCCTCCAAGCTCTTGCTTACTGGCGTATCTATCTGCTTTTTCATTCCCTTCTCCCCTTTATAGGAAGGTTGGAAGAGCAGTAATTGATGAAATTGTACTATAAGAGGTATAAACTCCTTTTAAAAGTGAAAGTTAACTGTGGTGCAGGCTTGTGATACAGTTTGTGCTAGGAAACATCTTTTTCCTTTTTATGGAACTTGCAAATGCAGTGAATAAGACGTTTTATACAAGCCTTTTATCATCTACTTCTTCTCTGCTTTTGCATGGTCATTATTAGTAATTACACAAAAACCTGTTCTAAGCGACACCCCAGGGAATGGCAGAAGTTGGTTGCTCGTCTAAATGGTCTCTAATTAAAGTTGAAAAAAATTAGGTTGTCGTGGAGGTATTTTTCAAATGTTGGCTAAAACAGAGGAGGCTGGTTTAAGAGCAGTGGGGTTGAAATGGTACTTAAATGGATTAAAGTTTAATTTGTTTTTTTAAAAAACCACCTCTGTCTGGGATGTTGTAGGTGCGGTACTAATTTTCAGCAGGTGAATGGACCAGGTGAGCCTTTGCCTTCTGACTCCCAGGGATTTCTGATCCTTAAACAATTTCCTATTTAAACCTATGTTTTTACTTTGCTTTTTGGTTTAAACGAGCTGAACAATGAAAATCAGTCATCAAAATGATATTGTACTCATAACAATTACAGAAATGGAGGCTTGAAGTTATTGGCGGGGCGGGAGGGAGTAAATTAATTCCTTCTGTCTGTGCTGGCTTTGGTCATGGCATTTCTGAAGCTGCTTTTGTAACCCTTTCCCCTTCGGATGTCTCCCTTGACTGGTCTGTATTTCTTGAGGGGCAGTTACCTACTAGCGTGTGTGTGTGTGTGTGTGCACACGTGTGTGTGCGTGTGCATCCGGCCTGATGGAGGGCCTGGCTCAGAATAGGCCCTCACACCTTCATGGATGCCTCTCCCCTGCCAACCAGAGGGGTGACTGTTTCTTACTTACCTTCGCAATAATAGATGACAGATAAAGCAGACTATTCCGGTCAGGTGCGGGATCCTTTGACTACTATATCTTCCTCGCTTAATATTGTTGACCATACACACACTTGGTGACATCTTTGAATGTGTCTCTGAACTGTATCGTTCTTTAGTAAAATGGTATTCTCACCCTGACTGGCTCGACTGTAATCAGATATGTGCCCTTGAACTTGCTGGGCCTTCCTGGATGTACACCCCACGCCCACCCCCACAGTCCTGCCCGACTAGGTCTGGTCCAGGCTCTTTCTAGCTGCTCTCACGCCGGCCAGGGAAGAGCTGAGCCAGAATGTGTATTGTGAGGATACGGTGAGGACAAGGAACCGTAGGGCAGGGGCTGAAGGGCCTCTCTGACCTCAGGGAGCTCTGAAGCCTTGAGAAGCCACAGCTGCCCCCTGCCCCCTCGGACGCCACCTAGCCGCACCTTCTAACTTCTCACGCATCCTGCCGCTCGCTGCCGGACGCGGTCCCCGTGTCTTGGTCCCAGATCCTGAGTGGGAAGGGTTGCATGGCTTCTCTTGGCTCAGTTTCCATCCTTGTCGTAGGTTCCTGACCACTCGAGAGTTGTGGCCCCTGGACCCAAACAGAGGCCTCCCCTGGGGCCTTGTCCGAAATGCAAAATCTCCACCTCAGACCTGTCGAATGAGAGCCCGCACGTGAACAAGATCCCCGGCTGGTTTGAGTGTCCAGTGAATTTCAGAAGCGCTCGTGCGGGTCGTGGCCGCTCTCGCACCGAGTAAACAGGGAGGTCGAGATTGTAGCACGCTAGTGTAGAAGGAAGTCTGGAAGGTGACCCCCTGCCTGTGGCCAGCCCTCCCTGTCCCCCCCTGACCTGGTAACCCTCAGCGGCAGGGGCCGGTCGACGCCGGACAGAATATCCTGGAGGGGGCCGGAAGATGGCGGGAGAGCATTGGCAAGCCGGAGAAAGTTCCGCACAGGAGTGAGGTGGCGGGATGGGCCTCTTGTGTCCCCGGGAGGACAAGAGGTGACCGGCTGGAAAAGAGCTTTTCTTTTGGAGGGCTCCCGAGAGAGAGGGCGGCAACAGAGGTCTGGTCGGGAGTATAGGAGGCCTTTGAGTATCAGCTGAGGAATTTGGACCTCATGCCTCGTGTCCACTTTGCTCCGACACGTCGGCGGCCCTGCTGCCTGCCCTTCGCTCCCGCCCAGAGCCTCGTGTACTTTTCTCTCTGCCGGATTCTTGCTCCCTCATTCCTTCAGGTTTGGGCTCATCTCCTCGGAGGCCTTCCTACCCCTCCTCCCCTGTTCCTTTGGCACTCGCCGCTCTTTCCTCTGGCGTATTTCCTGCCATCTGTCATTCTGTGCACTTATGGGCTGTGTTTTGTATTTGTCTGCTCCCCACCCCCACGTCGTTCCTTGATTGTAAGGGCAGGGAGGATGGGCAGGGACCCTGCGACCCAGGATGTGGGGGCAGGGAGGCCGGCCCGGGACCCGGTTTCCCTTTGCTGCTCCGGTGCCTAGAACGGCACCAGACCTAAGTGGCCTCCGCGTGCAGGCCGACAAAATGGGGAAGTGTTTGTAAGGAGTCTCGCGGGGCATGAGATGCCCATCGTGTTGGGTCTTTGACCACTTTTTGCTCCCACCGTATTTTCCAGCCTCCCCTTGCTTCTTTCCTCAAGCTGCGCGGTGTCGTTGGAGACCTATTGGAATACCTGTGTCGTGAACTCCGCCCCCGAAACGTGTCCACCCAGCTTCCTTGAGCCTTCCCAGTGGTGGCCTTTGCACTTACCTTTGATTCCAGGCACTAGAATCTCTTCCTCCAGTCCTCAGATGACCCATATCGCTCTCGCTTTGTGTAATCCTGAAGCACGTGAACCTGACCTCAGAAGCTGGCCACGTTTCCAAATCAAAATGGTCTGCACCGCGTCCTCTTTCCCTTTCCCCTTCCACGTGAGGACGGCCAAGTTCACACCCCCAGCCCCATCCCCACCAGCACCTTCGCCTGCTGCTGCTAGAGTTGTGGATCAGTCCCTCTCAGCCGGCGGGCACCATGTTGGGTCACGAGCTGGCAGTTGGCAGAAGGGCTTCTCGCACATACGCGCCCACGGCGGCTCTGCCCTCCTCCGTGTGTCCTTGAGGGTCTGAGCTCCCAGAAGGCATCATCAGCTCTGCCTCTGGCTGACCCGGTTCGTTTTGCCCGGCTCTCCGGGCTTCACGGGCTGACTCACTCTTATCCTCCTGTCTTTCACCAGGGGTGGTTCTGTTGACTTTTCCCCCATTGTCCTTTGTGGGTAGATTTAAGCTAAGACACGAGCTAAGATAGGGTTTTTTTCTCATTTTTGGTATCAAATCCTTTCATGCTTTGGGGAAGAGCCACAAAATAGTCTCTTAAGCAACCAAAGAATTTACCCAAAACTGTGTTCAGATGAGACTCCCCGGATGGAACAAACAACAAAACTCCAAACCCGCACACATACTTGGTAAAGCTGTGTCGTTCTTGAAATCCGCAGGTACGTCCGCTCCTCACCTACTCTGGGTCAGAGTCAAACAACGAGAATGGCAGCCCCTTGTATGGGTGGATCAGCGACTGGAGAAATTCCTGTCCGCGTTAGACTTCGCTGGGCTCTGACTGGGATGAGCCTCGCGTCCTTAGTTCATGCTGTTCACTTACCGGTCAATTCTCTCAACAGCCATTGTTTCCAGTAATCCTGGTTTTTTGCAGTGTAAATGACCACCTGATAAATTCTCTTTTTTTCTGGATGACAAAAACCCTTTCAGGAAATGTAGAGTCAGTGCTGATAGGGAAGCAACGTGAGGTCGAGCAGAAAGAGCGTGGGGGTCAGGAGATTACCTTCCGGCCCCCCGGGGCGCCCCAGGAGCGCTGCCTCTCAGAACGGCAGCGGGAGACCTGTTTGCCTTAGTGCCGGGGTGACAGAGAGCAGCCAGCAGGTTGCAGCTGACCCTCGGAGGAATGGGCGCATAGAAACGTGGAGAAGGAGGCAGGTCTGGGAGCCGGCGGGAGGGAAACCGAGAGCTGGGGAAGCGCCGTGGGCTCTCAGTAGCGCCTAGCTTTGTCAGTAGCGGTGCGGAGAGGGTAACTCAGCCGTGCGGGAGCTCATCTTCCAGGATTTGGGGAGCGTTTTAACTCCTCTAAACCCAGCTTTGGTTTGCAAGAAGTTGCCCTAGAGGCTGCTCCTGGGATTGTGGCTTCCCCGGCCTCCACGTGCTCCCTAGCACTGCCAAGTCCGCCCCTCCGGGGTTACTCAGATCTGCAGTGCGGATGCTTTAAAACCCTTGTGTCATAAATCACTCCTCCAACATAAATTATTTCCTGGCAGATTCCTTCATCTTGCTGTTCGGAATATCAGTTACTCTCATAACTAGAGTAGAGACCGGAAGGAAGCGTCCCGCGTGAAAGTGGCCCCTGTTGACGCCACGGGCTTGGGGCAGGGAGGCTCCCGTTTCGTGCAGGTGCCATTTCTGCTCACGAAGTACCTTAGAAATCTAACGTGATCTCAGTAACACTCGGGTCTTTCCTAGAGCTAGGTCTGTTGATTGTAAGGCGTCTGTACACGAGTAAGTGAGCAGTGACAGCCAGGAAAGTCCCCGAAACAGTAAAATGACAGATCATTCTACTAGGTACTAAAACGTAAAGCTTCCACAGTTAAACACGGTGTGGCATTAGCGTATGAAGAAACAGACTGGTGGGACGGGATAGAAAATTCCAGAAATAGATACGAGGGTTCTGTGGAATTGCACGTATGTTAAAGATGATGTCTCAGGTCACTGGAGGGAAAGGAGGACTGTTTAATAAACGGTGTCAGGGGGAACTGGACATCCGTTATCTTCTGATAAAACTGGATCCATCCCTTAAACGGCGGCGCGCTGGTTTGGCTGAGTTCCAGATGACAGAAATCTGCGTGTTAAAACCCCTGACCCTGCAAATGTCAGAAGAAAACAGGACTGAATTCCTTCATACCCTAAGAGCTGGGAAGACTTTCTGAATAGCTCGGTTTGAAAGCCGTAGAGAAGATCTTGGTAAATTTAAGTGTACTTAAAAAACAAAAGCCTTCCGGTGGCACAAAATGAATAAGCAGAGAAAAACGAGAAGTGACAAAATGGAGGAAATATTTACCGCTTGGGTCACAGACAGAAAGCCGACCTCCGTAATGTGTGGTTTCTGAAAATTCGGAAGGAAGAGACCAGTGGCCCTCTGGAAAACCGGATTAAGACTGGAACGAAATTTACAGGACAAAATAAATGCAAAGGGCCCTCAAATCAGTGAAACAGCGCCCCACCCTGGACGTGTGAAACCACAGGCCGAGCCACTGCGTCTCACCCGCGTGACTCCTGTGGGACACCCGTGTGACACACAGCCGGCAGGACCGCGGGGCCTCCGCCACGCGCCTGGCACCTCCCTGTGGCTGGGGGTTTGATGGCGTCTGGCAGAGCGCATACGCGCTTCCTCTTGGACTCCTCAGCCTTGCTTTTAGAAATCTATCCCAGAGACGAGCTCAGGATCACTAATCGTCCGTTATTCAGAATTCTGAGAAGTTAGCAGCAGCCCAGATGTCCCTCAGCAGGGAGTATCCGTACAGATTTACAGCATCACAGAAACACACGAAGTCCTCCTCTTAGAGTCTGTGGAGTCACGTGAGGGACGTGTTTTGTGAGAACAGCGGCCACAGAAGACTGAGACTGCGGCCTTGTGTAACACGGCGGGGGGGGGGGGGGGAGGGGGGAGGGCTCTGCATGTGCACGGGCACACCTCCCTCCCCGTGTGTGTTCACAGAGAAGCCATGCAAAAGTAAAGACGAATCTTTAAAACTTGAAGAGGACGGGGTAGAATAGGCAGGGGTGGGAAGCAGAATTGCCTGCATGTCCCTTGCTGTATGGGGGTTACTTCAAATCCCTGTGTGTGTTTTACTGAAACGAACAAATGAAAAAGAAAACAGATACAAATGCATCCGCGGGAGAAACAAGGGGGGCAGGAGGGTAGGAAGGAGTCTCCAACACACAAAGAGTTACTTGAAGTGACTTTTTTTTTTAAAGTCTGTTTATTTTGAGAGACAGAGCACGAATGGGGGAGGTGCAGACAGAGAGGGGGAGAGAGAGGACCCCAAGCAGGCTCCACGCTGTCAGCACAGAGCCTGACGTGGGGCTCGAACTCCTGAACCGTGGTTATGACCTCAGCTGAAATCGAGAGCTAGACACTTAACCAAGTGAGCCCCCCAGGCGCCCCTGAAGTGACTTTTAACTGTATAACTTAGTGGGATACGTCCTGGGACCAAAGCGCCACAGAGAAATTGTAGACCACCTTCTGCCTCCAGGAGCAGCGTTGTTGTTGTTGTTGTTGTTGTTATTCTGAAGCAAGTACTTGCACACACACCTGTTTACGTCCTTCCACATGTGTGCGTGTCACATACTTTGCATTGGGGATAAAGAAAATAAGCAGTCGTGTGTATGCTGTTAGGAAGCAAGATTTTCAGCATAAAACAGACACAAAAATAGAAGAAAAGCAGTTTAAAAACCCCTGGCTTGAAGTGTGAGTTGGGACAGGCAGTTTACATCCGTGATTGGTTATTTTTCCTTCCAGAAAGTATGTATTTCCTAGCTTTCTTCACTGAGAAATACTAATACCAACGAGCCCCTGTACCATCCACGTTGTGTTTTCTTAGTACCCTCTCTCTCTAAGAGGAACCTAGGCTCCTTGGATGGATGGCTGGCTCTTGGTGGGGCAGGACATCGGGAACACGTCCCTTGGACTCGTAAATGTGCAGGGAAGTTGTCACAGACTCCCCAGAGCTGTGTCCCAAGGTCACGAGCGCCTGCTTGAAGGTTTGTCCACTGGCCAGAGGATGAAAAAGAAAATTTGAGTAGTGGGCTGAAAGACATCAGCTACACAAAAATCCGTATGCTTACAATGCAAGATGTAAGGTGTCATGCTAACTAAAAACACGAGAATTCTCCTCCATCGCTTTTGAGGATTACTAAGGAGTCATTATTCATTCTTCTGGAAGTTTGAACTGTATTTCGGGGCAGACAACTGATGAGAGACACTTCTTCATGGAAGGATTCTAGCTAACAAGTGGAGAAGGAATCGTGCCATAGGACAATCACTGTTGTAAAGAACTCTAGGATGTGGGCTGTCGTCATCAATGACTGTCGTCATCAATGACTGTCGTCATCAATGCAGAAAGCCATTAGGCTGCACAGTGGTGTGGGCTGTGTCACGGGTGGCACGTCATGCCCCAGCACCGGAACCCACTGATAAATCACTGACCTGGAAGAAACTGGATGGCGTAGTTTCTGACGGTGGGACGTGCGGCATGCCCTGTGAACTTTTCCTGCTGAAATCATGGAGATCAAATCAAACCTTTAGCCCTTCACTACCAGTGTAGAGAAAATGCAGGTGGTGGAGACTCAAGGTAAAGACGTCCTCAGAGAGCAGTGAGCCAGTCCAGAGGGTGAGGAAACCTGCGAGATACACGGCTTCTTCGGTAATGGATGACCTGAAAACAGAGGAGAGAATTTAACAAGTTAAAGGAAGCCTGTCACAGCTGTGTGTAGACTTTGAGGGCGGCTCTCAACACACCATTGTGGAAGGACCCTTTTGAGGCGGCAGGGATGTTTGAACGTGGACTGGCTGTTAGATACTATTCAGAGATCATAGCTAATCTTTTTTTTTTAAGTTTTTATTTATTTATTTTTGAGAGAGAGACAGAGAGAGAGCAGGGGAGGGGCAGAGAGAGAGAGAGCAGGGGAGGGGCAGAGAGAGAGGGATAGAGAGAGAATCCCAAGCAGGCTCTGCACTAACTCACAAACCATGAGATCGTGACCTGAACCGAAACCAAGAGCCGGACGCTTAACCGACTGAGCCACCCAGGCGTCCCATTCTGCTTTTTGTTTTGTTTTGAAATGTTCATTCACTTTTGAGAGAGAGAGAGAGAGAGAGAGAGAGAGAGAGAGAGAGAGAGAGAGAGACACGGAACATGAGCAGAGAAGGGGCAGAGACAGAGGGAGACATAGGATCCAAAGCAGGCTCCAGCCTCCGAGCTGTCAGCACAGAGCCCGATGCAGGGCTCGAACTCATGAACTACGAGATCATGACCTGAGCCGAAGTTGAACACTTAACTGATTGAGCCACCCAGATGCCTCAAGGAATCCTAGTTAATCGTAACAGAGCAAAGTAATACCATATGTTAAGGTGGTATCAGATATACTGATCTGAGATTTATTTTAAATAGAATAAATGCATGGGAGGAGAGTAAACGAAACAAGATTGATAATGATTGATGATTGGTAATTTTGGAAGCTGGGCGTTGAGTATATGGGTACTTGTTATACTTCTGTCTCTGCTTTGTGGTACGTTTGGAAATTTCTATTTAGAAAAAAAGGTTAGGGGCCCCTGGGCAGTTCAGTCGGTTGAGCGTCTCAGTTCAGCTCAGATCACGATCTCGCCTTGGTGGGTTGGAGCCCCGCGTCGGGCTCTGTGCTGACGGCTCGGAGCCTGGAGCCTGCTTTGGATTCTGCGTCTCCCTCTCTCTCGCTCCTCCTCCCACTTGTACTCGCGCTCTGTCTCTCTCTCTCTCTCTCTCTCTCTCTCTCTCAAAAATAAAAGTAAATGCAAAATTTTAAAAAAAGGTTAAAAATTTTTAAAGTTACTTCTTCGTTGACCTTAGGTCAAAAGTTCTCGGTGGGTCCGGGGAGCCACCATGGAATCTGAAAGCTTCATCGAGGGAGTAGCACATGTAGTGCATATGGATGCCCGTCCCCAAACATACACGTTTGAGTTGTTACGTTCAGAGACAACAGATAGTTCCAGGCTCTGGTTGGTGCAGGGCACTGCACTAGGTTGATGGGGAGAATCAAGGACGGGACGGTCACCCTCTCTCTGTACGATTAGGACAGAAGGCCACAAATACCCCAGCAGAGGTCAAGAAGGGATGGTCTGGACCGGGTCTCAAGGAAGGGTAGGGAACAGTTAGTGCTGTGGCAATGAAGAGGATATTCAGCAGGAATTAGAGCAGCAGAAGTACAGAGAAAGCAAGCAAGCAAGCAAGCCCAGTTTGGCTTGGATAGACTTGGTCAAGGAAGGTAGACCGAGGCCCGACGTCACAGGCCCGCGGAGCCGGTCTTGAGTACCTGACGGCCGGGAGCCCTGCCTCCTGTATTTTGTCTCCCCGAGTAGCCTGGTGCAGTGCCTGCTAGGTACTCAGACAATACTTGATGAGAGAGTACTCTGTACACGGTACGGGAGCCTGATCTGAATAAAAACTTTGTAAAACTGTTGGGGAGTTTAAAAGTTACGAAAATTTTTCGGATGGAACACAAGGTATACATGTGTTGGCTGGGTAAAAAGTAAACTTTGCCAGAAGTGTTTTGCCAGTCTATAAATAGATTTCTAAATGAGGATACCAGATGCAGGTTCACAGAGCAGGCCGTGTCCCAGATTTGGTAAAGCTAAGAGAGCGGATTTTAGTGTTTATGGTCTAATAATGCTGCAGCTCCCTGAGAGCTTGCCGTACGCTGGGCCCTGTCCTCGGCTGTCTGCTAGTCTGAACCCCTGTTGTTCAGAGGGGGCACCAGAGTCACAGGAGGAATTTGCCCGAACCAGTTCCGGCAAAGTATGATTGAAACCTGGATCTGTTGGGGTGCGTGGGTGGCTTAGTCAGTTAAGCATCTGACTGTTTTGGCTCAGGTCATGATTTCAACGGTTCGTGGGATTGAGCCCTATGTCGGGGTCCCGAGCCCCTGCTTGGGATTCTCTCTCTTGCTCTCTCTCTCTCTCTCTCTCAACAAATAAACATTAAAAAACAAAAGAAGACAAAAACCCTAGATCTATTTGAATTCCATCTTAAGCAGAGTTTTTAAAATCTAGATTGCAACCCATTAGTGGGATATTAAACTAATTTCATTGGTCACAGCCAGAATTATTTTAAAACGAGATAGGATAGGGTGGAGGAGACAGTGTTTCCTTGTTCACACGACTGGTTAGCAAGAATGACACATGTTGTAATAAATACTGTGGCCAGGTGGGACAGACGGCGTGAAAGAGGTCGGGGACAGTATGTGGTGAATGCACGAGCGACCGGATGTTTCTGGAGGAGTCGGGGCTCGTATGCGTATATTAGGCTTCATATAAGATGTATTTCTTACCATGGGGCAAGCTCACAAATACATAAATACCATTGCAGGGGGCTGTGGGGTTGAGCCGGAGGGGAGCCAGACTGGGTTCCGAGGTGGCCCTGAGTGGACCAGGCGGAAGGACCGTGCACAGAGCACGTGGCCCGTGTGGGAGAGACACCTGCTGAAGCGCGACCCGTCGTGGGATGGCAGACGGGGACACTTCCGAGCTCACCGCTGCCAGGCCCGGCCCGGCCCGGGGTCAGAGAGGCCTTCGTGACCCGAGGGAAGCCAAGGGCCAGGACCCAGCAGCCTCACACTTTGCAGCCCTTGCCTTGACTCGTTAGCCAGCGAGCTGTTTGCTGGGATCACGTGGCCCGGGAATGACCCCTGCTTCCCTCACTGCTCCCCGTGTGGCCTTTCAGAAGCCGTTGGCTTGGAAAAAGAAGGCAGCAACCTTCCCACACAGGAGCCAGCCTGGGAAATCGCCAGGTCAGCTGTTCCGGCTCGCCAGAGCTGCCTCTTTCCCGTTCGTTTGCGGGCATAGAGCTTGGCCACCTTCGGGGGAACCACAGTCTCTGAGGCCCTCCTCTCTTCGGGGCACTCATGGCTGCATCCTGTCTGGGCCACGACCATTTCCTGTCAGGATTCTGGATCCCCGAAGGGCCCCGTGGGCCATTCCAGCCACCCCGGCAGCTCTCCCAAGAAGGGCACCCGAGTTGAGGGGACCACAGGCGTCTCTGCCTTTTCCACGGTCTTCCCTGGGGCTTCTTTCCCTCCTCTCTTTCTTCTCACCAGAGCTAAAGAAGTTTCTAGAGCATATAGGTATGCTGGACGGTCTGCCTTTTCTGCATGATTGACAGGAGGGCCCTTCTTAGCAGGAGAGAGAGCACGGAGGCTCTGCTGGAGGGAGGGCACTCGGAAAATTCCAGGAGACCTGGTGGCGACTTCCTCCCGCAGATGGACTCTTCCGGTCTGACTGCCCCCGACATATCTGGGGGCGCACACACACACACACACACACACACACACACATATTTTAATGTTTATTTTTGACCGAGGGAGACAGAGCACGAGCGGGGGAGGGGCAGAGAGAGACAGAACAAAGAATCCGAAGCAGGATCCGGGCTCCGAGCTGTCAGCACAGAGCCCGACGCGGGGCTCGAACTCAGAGACCGCGAGATCATGACCTGAGCCGAAGCCGGACGCTTCACCGACCCAGCCACCCAGGCGCCCCTCTTTTTTCCTGTTTTTAATCATCGTACAGGAACATGACTTTCGGGGGGAATATACAGGTCTTTTAGTGTATGTATTCCTGTAACCGCCACTGCCACGATCAGGATGGAGACCCTTTCCGTCACCCCGGAAATCCTGTGTCCCATCCTCTCCCCGATCGTAACCCCCAGCAACCAGTGATCTCCATTCTGCCACTAGGTTTATCTCTTCAAAGGCTTCATGTAAATGGAACCATACAGTATGTGCAATATTTTGGGACTGACCCCTCGCTCATCATAGCATGTTGGAGCGTCATCCAGGTCATCCAAAGTTACTTCTTGTCCCTGCGAGTAGCGTGGCATCGTGCGGACGCACCCCCGCTCACTCGTCCATTCGCCCGGTGAGGAACGTTCGGCTGGCTTCCAGCTCTGGGCCGTCGCAAATTAAGCAGCCGGGGGCACTCGCGTTCGGGCTTAAGTTCCCATTTCTCTAGGGTGAAAACCCAGGTGCGGGACCGCTGGATCGTATGGTCCCGTACGTTTAATTTTGTAAGAAGCCGCCGCACCGTCTTCCAGAGCAGCCGCGCGCGTCTGCGTCTCCGCCCGCGGAGTTGCTGCTCTTCCGCGTCCCCGCCAGCGCCTGGCGGCGTCACCGCTGTGTATTTGAACCATTCCGACAGGCGTGTAGCGGGATCTCCCGTTCGCTTGTTTCCCTGATGGTTATTGCCGGTGAACATTCTCCCAGGGGCTTTATTTGCCATCTTTGTATCTTCTCTGAAGTGTCTCGTGAAGCGGAGTCGTCTTCTTGTTGAGTTTTGAGGGTTCTCCGTGTATTCTGGGTACGGTTTCTTTGTTGGACTTGTGATCTGTGGTGTTCTCTCTCAGTCTGTAGTTTGCTTTGGTACTTCCTTAGTTGTGTGGTTGTTGTTGTTGTTGTTATTTTAATGTCTTACTTATTTTTGAGAGAAAGAGCATGAGCGGGGCAGAGGTAGGGTGAGGGGGGGACGGAGGATCCGAAGCGGGCTCTGCGCCGACAGCAGCAAACCCGCCACGGGGCTCGAACTCACGAACTGTGAGGTCGTGACCTGAGCTGAAGTCGCAGGCTCAAGTCACTGAGCCACCCAGGCGCCCCACCTTGGCTGTGTTTTTGACAGAGCAAGGGCTTTATGATTTTGATGGACTTTGATTTGTCAGTTGTTCCTTCTGTGGATCACGCCTTTAGTGGTATTCCAAGAACTCTGCCTAGTGCCCGATCGCAAAGGCTTCCTCGTGTGTTTTCTCCTCAGAGCTTCACAGTTGTATGTTCTGTGTTTAGATCCGTGTTCCATTTGAGTTGGTCTTTGTATATAACGCGTGAGGTTTAGGTCACGTGTCCTGGTTGGGGTTGGTTTTTTTTTTTTTACTTTTTGCATCTGGATGACCAATTATTTCAGCTCCGTTGGTGAGAAAGACTGTCCTTTATCTGCTGAATTGCTTTTGCACCTTTGTGAGAAATCAGCTGGCTCTCTTTGTGCGGGCCTGTCTCTGGCCAGTTTGTTCTGTGCCTCTGGTCTTTGGTCCCTGCTGGTGCCACCCTGGTACCAGTCCCAGCCCCGGGGGTTTCCGTCAGGTCTTCGAGTCGGCCAGTGTGATTCTTTCAGCTCCCTGTTCCCCCCGTCCGTGCAAGTTTAGAGCAGCTCGTCTGGAACTGTGCGGAGCCCGGCCGTGGTTGTGGTTGGAATGAAGTTAAATCTACAGCTCCCTGCAGGGGAGAATTGGCGTCTTTGTTGCATTGAGTCTTCCAGTCGCGAGCGAGAGATGTTTTCCTGCTCCTGTCGATCTCCTTTGATGGCTGCCATCAACGGTTTGTAGTTTTCAGGGTACAGAGCCTCCATATGCTTTGTTAGATTTATATCGAAATATTTCCCTTATAAACGGTACTTTTTTTTTTTTTCAACGTTTATTTATTTTTGGGACAGAGAGAGAGCATGAACGGGGGAGGGGCAGAGAGAGAGGGAGACACAGAATCGGAAACAGGCTCCAGGCTCTGAGCCATCAGCCCAGAGCCCGACGCAGGGCTCGAACTCACAGACCGCGAGATCGTGACCTGGCTGAATTCGGACGCTTAACCGACTGCGCCACCCAGGCGCCCCAAACGGTACTTTTAAAAAAGGGTTCAGGGGGCGCCTGGGTGGCTCAGTTGGTGAAGCACCCAACTCGGGCTCAGGTCACGATATCGCGGTTCATGGGGTCGGGCCCCGCGTTGGGCCCCGCGTCTGTGCTGACAGCTCAGAGCCTGGAGCCTGCTTCGGATTTTGTGCCTCCTTCTCTCTCGACCCCTCCCCCACTCATTCTCTCTCTCTCTCTCTCTCTCTCTCTCTCTCTCATACTCTCTCAAAAATAAATATTTTAAAAAATTTTTAAGAAGATTCACTTTCTGGTTGTTCATCGCTTATACATGTATTACAACGGATTTTAGTATGTTAGCCTTGTATCCTGGGGCCTTGCTAAACTCACTTACTCTAGGGGTTTTAAAAACTAGAGCCCCTGGCGTTTTGTACAGAAGATATAATCATATCTTCTGTAAACGAGGGGAAGTTGTTTTCCTCTTTTTCAGTCTGCTTGCTTTTGATTGCCGTTTCTCGTCTGCTTGCACTGCTAAGCCTTTTCTGATTTTGCTGCGACGTCTGTCTCTTCCCTCTTCTCTGAGGGTGCTGAATGGGAACAGAAATCCCTTTTTCCCGAACGGTGACTTACTAAAACTGAAGAGAAAACTAAAAAATAATCACAAGGAAAACAAAATGCAAAGAAAGAAGGAAAATGGCCTGATGTTTAAAAAACGACCCAACTACCACAAGAACAAGAGAAAGGTAATTTTGTGTCTACACAGGCTTATTTGTATGTAAAGGTTTCTTCTTCTGGAGTTAACTATGGGGCGTTCTTGCTTATTAGCCCGGTCCTTCCTGGGCACAGAGAGTGGCCAGTAGAACCGAACTGTAAGGAAATGCAAACCGTGGCGGCCGAGCATCTTCTGGACCGTGTGCTCTGGCTCCCACCACTCCCGCGGGCTCAGGGATGGGAAGGTCACGCTCTGGGAAGCCCTGGTGACAGTCTGCTGATGCAGAGCACCCAGGGTCTTGGCTCAGCAACGTGGTGCATCACCACCTTGTCTCACATCTTCCCCAGGGGAGCCTCTGGCCACACGACTCTGTTAAACTGTTTCTCGCGCCGTCTGTCTAGTGGAGAGAGAGTCGATGCTGCATCTGGCTGGGGTGCCCCCCGCTCGCTTCCAGTGCGTCACCGTTTCAGAGGGCAGATAATCTAGAGAGAGCGCGAGAGCAGGCTGGGAGAACGCTCCGGGTCTCCCACCCCGTCCCCGTGAAAACCAGAGCTGCCTCGGAGGGAAAGAGCAAGTGCTTTGTCGACAGAGCCCAGTGCTGTGAGATTCCCGGCGCCGTCGTGGCGCCCACCTGCCTCCCCGGCCCTGAGCGGTGCTGCGCGGCAGAGGACCAGTTCCGGGTGGCCGCCCGGGTCAGGTTCTTGAAGAGGAAAAGGCATTTTGAATGCTTTTTACAAACTGGAAATGGGGGGGGGGGGGTCACTGGTGGGAGACATTACACTAAAGTAGCTTCTTGCTTTTGCCCCCTCCCCTGTGCTCACCCCTGGTCATTCTCAGTCACTAGTGTCCTATCTCCAGATGTACTGACCGAGCAGATTAGGACCCCACCGTGTCTAGAGGTTGTATTCTGGCCTGGGGCCACCTTGGAGAAACACTGCCTCTCGGTCTGGAGCCATCCTTGGAAAAGGAGGGGTGCGGCGGGCAGGGGAAAGAAGGTCCACGCGTGCGCACAGAAGAGTGTCGGCGTCTGTGGCACGTCGGGGTGCCTCTTTGTGCTTCATCGGCAGCAGGCGGGGGCTCCCTGGTTCTGAGACCGGGCTCTGCGCCCTGTCCCTGCGCCCGTATCCTGGACTTCAGCACCGGTAGCTTAAGCGCGCCCCCTGTTCGGTGGCTTCGTCCAGAGTTTATAAGAAGTTAAGGCCGATGTGGGAAAACACAAGCACCGCGAGGGGTTGTAAAAGGGCCGTGCCTCTCGCTGGAAGGCCGCGGTTGGTCCGTGTTTAGCTGTCTTCGTTCTGTTCAAACACCTACTTACTTGCCTGTTGAATCAGATTCGGAAATAATTGCTCTGTGGCATCGCGATTTTATGAAAATATAATGTTGGAAAGTGGGTAGAATGAGGTGACCGCCGTGGATGGCTTTGGGCCATTTTAGTGTGTGGAACGGGGACTGTGTGCCAAGCAGGTGCGGCCCGGGCCACTGCTGTCGAGAGAGACGCCGTGAACCAGCACCTGTGGTCTCTGTGGCCAAACATGCCGTTGCTTCTTCCGTGCCTTAGGCTGTGGAGCCTGTCTTCACGGTGTTTAATATAGTGACACTGAGAGCAGGAGCTTCTGTGACCCCGTCCGGGCCCTCCCAGCAGCCTCGCTCTCGAACACAAACCCGGAGCTTGTGTTCATCCCCGGTGACGGTGCCGAAGGAGGCCTGCTGTGCGGCCATTCCTCAGCCACCTGCTCCGTCGCAGCCTGCACACCCCGCCCACCCACCCGTCCGTCCGTCGGTCTGTCCATCCCTTGGCTCGAGCCCGAGGTTGGCCCTCCGGAGAGCCCACGGTTGCACACCAGCGCCCCAGAGCACCTCTCACGACCTCTCCCAACTTCAGTTTTCACGTCACTTCGTGTCCTCAAAACCCGGACGGCGATCTGCTCTGCAATCCTGTGGTTAAATGGGGAGCGTGCCGCAGAAGGAAAACATACGCAACGTAGGGGCTGCACCCAGCGTGGACCGTGTTTCACCTTAATCTGGAATCACCCGCTGATTCGTCCGTTAACAGTAACTCATCTTTTTATAGCACTTGGCATTTTACAAAGCACCTTGACATGCACATCACTAAGGAGGGTTTGCAAAAGAATCGTCTTTGCTTAACTGTGGTGCGTGTGGAAAGAAGTGAGCGGCCGGTGGTGGTGGTGGAGTGATTCTCAGGAGCCTCCGGGCACAGCCATGGCCCCTCCAGATCAACTCCTAAAGAGCCGTAGAATGAATCTTCCCATTTCCAGAAAAGCAGAAACAGTTTCCAGTGACCTGAACGTTTCACGGTGGTGTTTGTCTTGGGGCCTGTAGCTTGTGCGTGGATATTGTGTATTCCTCAAGGTGGAAGAGAACGGGCGGGTCCTGCCATGAATCTGGGGGCTGGGCTCTGTGAGAGGACCTCTGTTCTCATGGTCAGAAAGGAAGGGTGAATCACTCTTTGTTCAGGGGGGTGTCACCATCTGGGAGCAGTAAGTCTTCGAAAGGACTCTACGGGACAGTGCTGGTATTTGTCAGGCAGCGTTCAGGACAAGCATCTTTGATCTGACCACCTTCGTTTTCTCTCCTTTAAAAGTCATCCCTCTCGCGGGCACCTGGGTGGCTCGGGCGGTTAAGCGTCTGACTCTTGATTTCGGCTCAGGTCATGATCTCGTGGTTTCGTGGGTTTGAGCCCCACATCTGGCTCTGCACTGACAGTGCAAAGCCTGCTTGGGATTCTCTGTCTCCCTCTCTCTCTCTGACCCTCTCCACCTCGCTCGCTCACTTGCTCTCTAAATAAGTAAGTAAGTAAATAAGTAAATCAACATTAAAAAATAAAAATAAAAATTACCCCTTTCAGAAAGTTTACACGCCGTAGGCATTTCTTATACACTTTGTAGGGGTCACAGACTCCCTGAGACCTGTCTTGGGATGTCAGGGCCAGAACCCTGGGAATTTGGGGGGATTAAAGTGTGGTGTGGAAGGAACGTGTGGACCGGAAGGCAGCAGGTGCCCCCTGGCTGCGTGGTTCGGGGCAAGACCCGCTGAAGCCCAGCTTCGTGCGTGGAACAGGATGATGCCTGCGTTGTATCTCGCGGGGTCGCTGTAGGCATTAGAGACCACGTATGCAAAGTACATCAAGTGATCCTTGATGTGACGTCACCCCAAAATACAAACTGCTCATCTTTGTGCCAGTGAGTCTGAGATAAACGGGAGTTTTTAAAATTTCTCGGTGGGTGTACATTTCCTTTCTCAGCTTTTTATTTTCACATGCCAGTTTGCACATAATTTCTCAGTAAATAAATGTGTTGAGTTGAACTTCCTGGGCCAAGCAATATTTATGTCAGTCCAATAGTAGACAGCATTGAATTTGAATGATTATAAATATATGATTAGGAATCTTAACCAAAAAGCTTTTATTTTGGAATCGATTAGAAATTTCCCATTTAAATTGTACCGTGTTTCTCTTGAGTAACACCTTAGTTCCTGGGATTGGCCAGCATTAAAGAGAAGTATGTCCCACTTTTCTGCGTACTGAACAGTCTATAATTATCAAGATTATCCAGTTAACGTAAAGTGCAGTTATGTTAGCATAAAGTTTTGTTATGTAGTTGTTACCATAGCCGGAGTCGGGTGAGTGTTTAAACCCCTGTGAACTCAAAATTCTTTTATGATGATGGAATATTTCATGTTTCAGTATTCTTCATACACAGTATGTGTTCAAATACTTTACCAGGTATGTGTTTCTTACAGGTTCATATAATATATAAAATGCATTTCTGTTCCAAGAAAAATAGAAGTGGTAAACAGTTGGGAGAGAGCTTGCATATTTTCCTTTATTATCCTGTCTGATGATTAATGCATTCAGCTATGTTCAGCCTCACGTTTAACCAGGTTAGTGTTTAGTTTTGGTTAGGCTGTTTTCCTTACGAGAACAGAAATGGCCAATCCTGTGCCCTGCCTGTCTCCCAAATGGAGTCTTTGCATTGTTTCCAGATCACGGTGCTTAATGTAAGGTCGGATTTTCTTGCGAAAACAGAGTTTGGATTAACTCTGTGTGCTTGCACGCACCCTTCCACACCCGCCCGTGCGGTTAGCTCCAGCAACCTGCTGACGTCACAGTTCTGATTTCAAGACGGAAGAATGAGGTGAGGTTCTGCTTTGTGGCGTGCAAGTGCAACAGCAAATTTCGAGTGCGTGGCCGATCTACGAGTCCCCTTTTCACGGAGGCCATGAGGCTTAATGGAAAGGATACGAACTTTGAGATCCACGGTGTGACCTTCGACGAAGTCCTTTAATAGAATAGCTGAGTCTCTGGTTCTCGTTCATCTACTTGGCTTGATTATTGTGAAGATGTATGCAGGGGCTGGCAAACTGCAGTGTACTGGCGTCTTCTTGTAAATAAAGTTTTATTGAGACACAGCCGCGTCCGTCCCTCGAGTGGCGTCTGTGGCCGCTAACACGCTCTACCAGCACAGCTGGGGAGGTGCGTGGAGACCATCGGGTGGTTTTCGGAGCCTAAACTCTTTATTTTCTGACGCTTCACAGAAAAAGCTTGCTGACCCCTGATAGAATGCGATCAAAAAACGGTGTCGTGAGTCCCATCGGTGCCGTTCAGTAGCTGTGTGACCTCAGTCTTGTTCTGTGACCTCTTCGTAGCTTCGTTTTTCCTCTATGAGTGTCGTTTCCTCATCCCTTCAGCGAGTGTCATGTGCTTGCCACATTTCAACACCGTTCTAGGCTGAGGAAGTGCAGCGGGGAAGACACAATACCTGTGCTCGTGGGGCTTACGTCCCAGGGAAACGTGTTCACTGAGGATGATAATAGCGCAGGGAGGGCTTCGTGGACGAATATTTGTCAAAGCACGCTTGGAACATTCCTTGGCGTGGACCAGCATCATAGAATACGTACTCTGTGATGTTGGCTCTTACTGTGCTAAGTATGGGCTTGTTAATGTGTAAAACAGAGTGGAAACTCAATTCGGGGTTGGAACCCTTCTAATTCCGTGTTTATGTCCCTAAGGTTTCTACCGAGAGAAGGAACAGCTGGAAATAATAAGGAGCATAACTGGTGCCGTTAGCCTCCTGAAGAGAGGGAATGGTCCATGGGAAACTGTGTAAAATAGTGTCACTGTATAGTCCCAGCCCAGGGCAGGGTGAATTCACGGGTTGCTCTTGGTGTACGGGGCTGCTCACATGTAGAAGGTGAGAGTGGGGAAAGGAGAAAATCCGCCCGTGGAACATGGAGCCGACTCGAGCATTTTATGCTCATTCTGTATTTAAAAATTCTCATTAGACATTACATTCCTTGGACTTTTGAGGTTCTTTGAATCCATACAGGAGTAGTGGGAAAAAGTACTGAGAATTTCAAGGGTCGGCCTAAAGGTTAATATTTGTTGAAGTGATGATTATGTTTTAAGGCTGAAGGTCAATATTGGAAAATAGGAAGTCTATGCTAGTTTTTTTCATATACATTAAATGTTGGTAATCTAATTGGTGTTTGTGCACAGGGTCCTAGGACCCGAGTATTTTACACGTTGGTACTTGGACCGGTACCAAGTACCAGTCCTTGGACCGGTACGGGGAGTGGGGTAGAGTTAACCGGTGAGTGGAATGAATATACGTAGTATGTCTAAGAACCCAGAGGCCCCCGATTGTATGACTTGGGGAAAATGAGTTCATTTTGCTCATGTTTTCATTTCTTTTTGGGTTTTTTTTTTTTTAATGTTTATTTATTTTTGAGAGACAGAGAGGGGAGGGGCAGAGAGAGAGAGAGAGAGAGAGGGAGACACGGGATCCGAAGCAGGCTCCAGGCTCTGAGCTGTCAGCACAGAGCCCGACGCGGGACTCGAACTCACCGTGAGATCACGACCTGAGCCGAAGTCGGACACTCAACTGACTGAGCCACCCGGGCGCCCCTCGTGTTTTCATTTCTAAAGTAAGGAGATCGGACCAAGTTTTTCCAGGTCCTTTTCAGCTCTAATTAAATAATCTGTGAATTTTCTCTTCGACCAGACTCCCCAAAGTCGAAAGCTTTGTATTGTTTTCCTCTCCTGCTGGATCTGCCACTTTGTCCTTCACATAATGATACAACACGTTTGGTTCTTATGGTTGTAGGTGCAACATGCGTGGCGTTGGGGGGACGGGGCCCTACCTTCCTCATCTTCTTAAGCAGGATATTTTCCTCTCGTGGCCCTCATCTGTGGGTGGGGGTGTCATTGTGATGGACCACATAACTACCTGAGGCATTTTTCAGTTCTGACGTTCTAAGACTCCAGAATACAATTTAGAAGACTAAAGATGGACAGGAGGAAGAGGGCTGTTTGTGTTGTTTTGTTTTGTCTGTCCCCCCCCCCCAAGTTTTTTTCTTTTAATGTTTATTTTTGAGAGACTGAGAGAGACAGAGCACAAGCAGAGGAGGGGGACAGAGACAGAGACAGAGACAGAGACAGACACTGAATCCACAGCAGGCTCCAGGTTCCAAGCTGTCAGCACAGAGCCCGACGTGGGGCTCGAACCCACAAACTGTGAGATCATGACCGGAGCCGAGTCTAACGCTTAACTGACTGAGCCACCCAGGCGCCCGTCTTGT
Source organism: Prionailurus viverrinus (assembly GCF_022837055.1). Taxonomy (NCBI): domain Eukaryota; kingdom Metazoa; phylum Chordata; class Mammalia; order Carnivora; family Felidae; genus Prionailurus; species Prionailurus viverrinus. Next base: position 135,536,259 of record NC_062567.1, read on the forward strand.
CTGTTTAAGGTGGAAAAGGGGAGAACCTGCGTGGCCCGGAGCTTCCAGAGACTAGATTCGCTATTGCAGCAGAAGGCTGTGACCACTGGCGGTGATGTCACGTTCTCAGTGCGCACCTCTGGCATTTTCCTGCGCTACCCAGTATCCTCTTTCCTGTAACACTCTCCCTTTTGACACATAACTCTGTAGGAAATGTTTATACCTAAAAGCTTAGGTGATGTGAAATGACCAATTCAAGATTGCCTTTTACAGATTTGAAAATTACAGTTCGTGGTTTGTGATCTGGCAGAGCTTAAACAAAATTCGTATGTACTTTTTTGAAAATACAAAGAAAAAAACGTTTTTACTCTATGTGAAAATACGTCATTCTTCTGGGACTTTCATTTTTAGGATATTCGGTACTTAGTAACATGCTTATAAAAAAATCACTGGTTGATAAAGAAGTAAAGTGGAAAAATATACTCAAATGATTTTCCTGGGAGTCATTGCCCTTAAAAATACAAGGATAATATTATCTATGACTTAATATTTACCATATTTCAAATTTATGAAATCCCCAACTAAGAAGAATTATAAAGTCAATGTGATACATCACATCAATAAGAGAAAGGATAAAAACCATATGATCATTTCAGTAGACACAGAAAAAGCATTTGGTAAAGCACAACATCAATTCATGATAAAAACCCTCAATAAAGTAGGTTTAGAGAGAATATGCTTCAACATAATAAAGACCATATATGGGGACACCTGGATGGCTCAGTTGGTTAAGCACCCGACTCTTAATTTCAGCTCAGGTCATGATCTCACGGTTCATAACTTCAAGCGCCACATTGGGCTGTACGCTGGTGGCACAGAGCCTGTTTAGGATTCTGTCTTTCCCTTTCTGCCCCTCTCCTGTATGCTTGCTCTCTCTCAAAATACATAGACTTTTTTTTTCAAGACCATATGTGAAAAACCCACAGCTAACATGATACTCAGTGGTGAAAAACTGACAGTTTCTTCCCTCGGGTCAGAAACAAGACAAGGATTCCCACTGTCACCACTTTCATCCGACATAGCACTGGAAGTCCTAGCCACAGCAGTCAGATAAGAAAAATAAAAGGCATCCAGATTGATAAAGAAGAAGCAAAACTTTCACTGTTTGCAGACGACGTGGTAACTATATATAGAAAACCCTAAAGACCCCACCAAAGAACTATTAGAACTGACACGTGAAGTCAGTAAAGTCACAGGGCACAAAATCAATCTACAGAAATCTGTTGCATTTCTCTACACTAATAAGGAAGCAGCAGAAAGAAATTAAGAAAACAATCCCGTTTTTAATTGCACCCAAATAATAAACTACCTAGGAATAAACATAACCAGAGAGGTGAAAGACCTGTCCTCTGAAAACTGTAAAACACGGATGAAAGCAATTGAAGTGGGCGCGAAGGAATGGAAGGACATTCGGTGCTCCTGCATCGGAAGAACAAGTATTGTTAAAATGTCTATGCTCCCAAAGCAGTGTACGGATTTAATGCAGTCCCTGTCAAAATACCAACAGCATTTTTCACAGAACAGTCCTAAAATGTGTGTGGAACCACAAAAGACCCCAAATAGCAAAGCAGTCCTGAAAAAGAAAAGCAAAACTGGAGGCAAACTGCAGACTTCTGGTTCTAACGCAAAGCTGTAGTCATCAAAACAGTGTGGTGCAGGCACAAAAATAGACACGTACAACAACGGAACAGAACAGAGAACCCAGAAATGAACCGTAATTATACAGTCAGTTAGTCTTTGACAAAGGAAGAAAGAATATGCAGTGGGAAAAAGACGGTCTTTTCAGCGCATGGTGTTGGGAAAACCGGACAGCTACACGGAAAAGAATGAAACTGGAGCACCTCGTTAACTATACACAAAAATAAACTCAAAACGGGTTAAACACCTAAATGTGAGACCTGAGACCATGAGAGTCCTAGAAGCGAGCACAGGCAGTAATGTCTCTGACACTGGTCATAACAGCATCTTTCTAGAGATGACTCCTGAGGCAAGGGAAACAAAAGCAAAAACAAACTATTGGGACTACTTCAAAATAAAAACCTTCTGCACAGCAAAGGAAACAGCCAACAGAACTAAAAGACAGCCTCCTGAACGGGAGAAGGTATTTTACAAATACCTATCCAGTAAAGGGTTAGCATCCAAAACATATAAAGAACTTATGCAATGCAACACCCAAAAAACAAATAATCCAGTTAAAAAACGGGCAGAAGACGTGAAAAGACATTTCTCCAAAGAAGATACCGAGATGGCCAACTGACACATGAAAAGTGACACGTCACTCATCATCAGGGAAATACAAATCACGGTGAAATATCCCCTCACGCCTGTCAGAACGGCTAAAACAGAAAACAGAAGAAGCAACAGGTGTTGGTGAGGATGTGGAGACCCTCGTGCCCTGTTGGTAGGAATGCAGACCGGTGCAGCCACTGTGGAGGACTTCTGAGATTTCCCAAAAGTTACAAATAAAACTACCCTGCGATCCAGTAATCGCACTACTGGCTGTTTGCCCCCAAAGTACAAAAACACTAATTCAAAGGGATACGTGCACTCTGTATACGATAGTCAAGATACGGAAGCAGCCCAAGCGTCCATCAGTAGATGAATGGATAAAGAAGATGTGGTGTGTATACACAGTGGAATATTAGCGATAAAAAAGAATGAAATCTTGCCGTTTGCAACAACACGGATGGCATTAGAGAGTGTTACGCTAAGTGAAGTAAGTGAACAGAAGACAGATACCGCACGATTTCATTCATATGTGGAATTTAAGAAACAAAATGCAAGAGCAAAGGAAAAAAGAGAGGCAAACCAAGGAACACACTCTTACCTGTAGAGAACACACTGATGGTTACCAGAAGGGAGGGGGTTGGGGGATGGGGGAAATCGGGGATGGGGATTAAGGAGTGTACTTGTCACCGAGCAACGTATGGAAATGTTGAATCACTGTATTGTACCCCTGAAACTACTGTAATGCTGTATGTTAACTGTGCCGGAAATAAAACACTTAATGAAACAAAATACCCACCTCGTAAGATTGTTGGGAGTGTTCATGAGATCGTAGTTGTGACCTCTAAATTGTATATAGCACTCTCAAAGTTTGGGCTGTTAACATTTTTGAAAAAGAAGAATTCTAAAGACACAAGGGGAGAGTGTGTAATTGTAAGCTGTTGGTTACTGACTGAGTTTGCCGTGTGTGGTTTGAGGACAGCGGCGTGGGATTCAGTGCCCCCAGAGCGCCCGTGGCAGAGTGTGGCTCGTGGCGAAAGGCTTTATGTGGTGTGGTGGTTAGGAGCTCTGGTTCTAGAGTCAGGTGGATCTGGGTCCGAGTCCGGGCCCTGCTGTAGACCGGGAGCGACCCTGTGTGAGCCTGTTTCCCCCTCAAAAACGGGACGACGGGAAGCCCTGTGTCAGAGGCTCCTTGGGAGGGTCACGATGGAGCCTGTAATGTGAACTGTGCCAGGCAGAGACGTATTAGTCAGTAGGAACTGCGTTATTCTTGTTTGCACATACACATCCCTGTCATTCTTCTGAAATCAAAACCCGGATCGTGGACTTGCTTTCCTGGCTCCCAGTGGAAGTCCTTTGCGCCTTGAAAACAGGATGTTGGGAATCGATTCTGGATCGTGGCGGCCTAGATGTACTTCTCTGTGTGTCTCCCACTAAGCACAGCTAAAATCCCTGGACGTCAGGTGTAAAACAAACACAGGAGCCCTCTGAAAGATGGAGAGAAGCAGGCAGCCTGCCGAGGGACCTCAGGACTCAAGGAGCAGCCCAGCGTGTGTTCCCGGGGTTTTCCTTTTGCCTCCAGTATCTCAGACGGGTGTTAGAGAAGCTGTCAGTCCAGAAACACCGATGGGCGCAGACACACACACACACACACACACACACACACACACACACACACACCCCCAAGAGAAGGTTGCTCTTTGTTGCCAGAGGACCAAGAAAGGGGCACTTTGGCAAGGCAGCCTTTTAGAATATAACTGCCCTACTTCAGACAGACACCGTGGAAAACCATGTAGCCCTTCCGCCATCAGCAAAGGCCACGTGGGAAGCCCAGACTTACGCTTTTCACCTGATGTGACACAGTGCCCCCGGCCCCACCGGTGGACTCTGAAAAGACTTGGTGTCAGCGGTAACTGGGCATCCTTCCTCCCTCCCTGTTGCTGGACGCCCTGCGGGGGATCAGAACCCCTGCCCGCTCAGGAACCATGGGCATAAAGCAGTAAGGAGGCAAGCCCCCCCCGCGCCCACCACAGCGCCACTGTCGGGAGAGACCAGGTGAGCCGAGGCCTGGACTTTGGCCCCCACATGGGAGTAGCAGGTGCTGCCCTTCGCCCCGACCCGGTCACTGTCGTGGTGTCAGAGGAGGCCCCCCAAAACTGGACGTGTGCTCGAGACTCTCAGTCGCGTGACCTGAAGCCCAAAATGTCTACGGTACACACAAAAGCCACGCGTTCTGCCGAGCACCAGGCGGATCTCAACCTGGTGAGAAGAGGCGATCGAGGGCTGCCTAGATGACACAGATGTGGGGTGATCTGATAAGGATTTTAAAGCCGCCTTCAGAAAAGCGCTTCCGTGAGCAGTTGGGAACATTGGAAGCAAATGAAGAAATAGGACGTCCCAGCCAAGAAGCAAGATGTGAAGAAAAGCCAACTGGAAATTTTAGGACCGAGAAGTACAGTGACCCGAAGTAAAATGTAAAGACCCCTTGGGTGGGCTTTGGTAGCACGGTGGAGAGGACGTCGGAGACAGTCTGGGAACTTCAGGCTAAACTCAAAATCATCCAGTCTGAGCAACAGAAACAGAATAGACCGGGGAAAAAAAAATTGATGGAGCCTCAGGGACATGTAGGGTCCTCAAAAATAGCCTGGGAGTCTGTCATCAGAGTCCCAGGAGACGAGAAGAAAGCCGGCAAGGCTGAGAACGTGGTCTGAGAAACAATTACCGAATCTGACAAAAAGCGGAAGGATTCGGAAGGGCGGAGCCTGGGTCACGTCTCCTTCGATTAGCTTACGGGTAGCAGGTGACCCACCTGTCTGGAAATTTTTACGATCTCATTAACCCATACATCCTATTAAAACAAAAAGGATCTTGCTCTCAGTCTTTTATTCTTAATGACTGACCTTATCTCAGTCTAGGTTACGTCAGCCCGCATTTTCTACAAGATCACGACAAGATAGTCTCTTTGTTCAAAGTTTGTTTTCCTAAACCAGCAATTACCTGGCAGAAATGGGTGCTTCCGTCCGCTTCGAGTCATGTGCATGAGTGGTCATAGCAGCCTTCACTCGTAAAGCCCCACACCGGAGACACCCCACATGTCCATCGCGGACAGGATGGGTAAAAATACAGCATGGCGTGTTCTTCGTGCAGGGGAATAAGACCGGCAGTGAGAAGGGACAAGCTCTGTGGTTTGTAGCCGTATGTTTAGCGGGAAAACCCACAGTGGAGAGTGCATATTGTGTGGCTCCATTCACCCAGAATTCCAGAACAGGCAGAAGAAATCTAAGATGATAGAGGGTTGAGCACTAGTTGCTGTGTGGGGTTAGCAACGGGTAGGGGACACAGGGAGCCTCTGGGTGCCGGAGTGTTCTTTGTCTTGATCTGGGTGATAGTTGCACACGTGTGTACACATACAAAAATTCCGTAAGCTGTGCACTTTGAGATTTGCACACTTTAGGAAATCAATTTTTAAAATAATTAATTTTATTAATTTATAGCTACGTGTTCTGAAACACAAATCTCTAGGTAAAGTCTTTCTGTTGCTTTCAGGAAAAAGTGAAACTCGTAGGCTTGGCCTTCAGGGTCTCCCCTGACCGGCTCCACCATGTTTCCTCCAGCCCTGGATGCCAGTGCTGTGTTCTCCCGTCTCCAGGGCCTTTCTGTCTCCCTTATTCCCACCCCACCTTGACTTGGGGAAGGGCAGTAAATGTGTCTGATTCACCCATTGGCCCCCACCTTAGGGTCTGTCGCAAAGTAGCTTTCATCTTCAGTGTTCAGCAAATGGGTAAACAGTCGTGGGGTTAGGGTTAGGGTTAGGGAAGGGAGAGAAGTCCGAGAAGTCAGTCGCGCAGGGAGGGGACCGCAGATAGATGGCACTCTGACGTTCTCATCGAGCCGGTGGCGAGCTTCCCGAGGGCGGTTCTTTCCTGCTCAGGGGCTGCTGTGTTCGCCGCAGAGGCCCTTCCTGGTGTGCCGGGGCCGGGGCTGGCGCTGGCGACATACCGTCTCCATCATTGTGGCCGCTCCCAGGGCCGTGGCCCTGTCGCCGTCCAGCCCTGCCTCGCCGGCCCTTCCCCTCCCCTTCTCCACCCCGAGCGGGCTCAGCTGTACACCGTGAGGGTTCCCGGCGCGTTTCTAGTATTTCGGGCCCCATCTCTGCTCTGAAGATTAGAAACCCCCTCCTGCAGTGTGGGTGCTGCAGTCGAATAAAAGCTTGACGTTTTGAGTGTAACAGACCCGGGCTTTGCCACTCACTCCACTCGGTGACCCGGATCGAGTCGGTTAACCCTGCACATCACATTGTCTTCGCCTGTCGGAGAGGAACGCTGATTCCTACGTCGCAGGGCTGTCAGGAGCCCCGGGCTCTTGTGTGTAGAGCATATTCGGTGCACGTTTCCTTCCTCTTCTCTGGGTCCCGTTCTCTTGCACCGATAAAGCCTTTCTCCCACGGATGCGTTTCTGAGACGTGTCGTCTCTGTTCATAGACTTCTTCCCCCCATTGTCACCCTGCACCCGGAAGGTGACCGTGGGGCTTCCACACGACACCCTTCAGAGGCCACGACAGGCTGTGGGCATGTCAGTCAGGATTTGTGGCAGGCAGGCAGGCAGGGAAGAGAAGGACAGGTTCCCCTGCTGGCTTCATTCCGGTGCCCGCAGGACAGAGGGCTCATAACAGGCCCAGGTCGGGATATTCCTCCCAGGGGCCAGCGGGTGCCATGACGCCCTGTGCTGGATAGAGAGACGCGGGCTCTCAGCTGCCTGCCTGCCTTGCCTTTCTTCTCTTGCCTTTTTTTTCCTTTTCCTTTTCCCTTTCCCTTTCCCTTTTCTTTCTCTTTCTTTCTTTCTTTCTTTCTTTCTTTCTTTCTTTCTTTCTTTCTTTCTTCCTTTCCTTCCTTCTTTCTTTCTTTCTTTCTTTCTTTCTTTCTTTCTTTCTTTCCTTCTTTCTTTCTTTCCCCTTTTTTTTCTTTTTAAAACACCATGGCCAAGTACGATAAACCGTTTCCAAGGCTGGATTTCTTAGTAGCAAGGAGCTCATCCTGTTACAGCGAGCAGTTGAGATTCTGTCCGTGGGTTAAAAATTAAAGGCTGAATGTGCTCAGGACAGATTTCTGTTTGTTCAGGCACTGAAGTATGACACCGTAGACGATGCAGCATGGGTGGGAATCACTCACATCCCGAGAAGCAGCGGCGGAATGCGTATTTTTAAAAAACTGGCTCTATGGGTTATTTTTGTGCGAAACGTAGCTGTGCGTGATAGCACAGATGTGCCAGGACAACTCTCCTGAGCTGCTCTGTTTTCTCTGCCGCTGACACGCTTTACCGATCCCTTTCTGGTCTTACTGCTTTCTCAAGTCGTATCTTGTGGCGCTGTAAGGAGGCTGCTAAATGGAGTGGAGCTTTAAGTCGCGGGCTCTCGAGTACACTAGAGATCAGTTCACGTCCTGATACGTGTTTTCTCCTGCTTCTGCTTAAAAACAGTGGCCTTTCATCTCGCTCTTCAGATATCTCACTGCACAACTTCTGACGTTTTGTTGATGAAACCGTCTTCCAGAAACGACTATGGTGGCAAAGGTCACCTTGCGCGTCTGCTTCTTTCCTTCTAATTCTGCTTGTTTCGAGTTCTTCGCAAAGAATGCAACAAAAATGCCATAAGCAGAAGGACAAATAAAAAAGATTGTGTTACTCCCTGCCGTTTTATTGGGCACTTTCTGGAAACCAGGTGTTGTGCAAGACCTTCCCTTTCCTCACCCCCTAGTTAAGTGACGCCCTCTGCTTCGCGGTAGGAGCGTTTCGCCCTTTTTTCCCTGTGAGACCAGGGTGACTCATCGGAGCCTCTGCGGCTCACGTGCCCCTCGGGACGTGGAAGCCTGACGAAGTGGAGGGCCTGGCGTCACGAACGGTGCTGTGCGCGGGGCGCGCCCCTTCCCCCAGGACCTCATCCTCTGAGACCAAACACTGGAAGGCGTTTCGCATTCCAGATCAGTTGAAAATTCCTTTCTGACATCCGGCCCTACGGTGTGTGGTAGTTTAGTAATCGGTCAGGGTGGAAGCAGGGACATCTGTAGCTGCACACTGATTCCATACTCGGCCACCACGGTGTCATCTGTGTGTCACCTGTGCCCTCCTCACTTCAAAACAGTGACTGTTTTCTTCAGCCCTGCAAGCAGAATAGTAGTAAGCTCCTTTAAAACCAGCTCATTTCATTCATCATTTCAACAAAGATTTTATCTGCTGGGTGAGGGATTCATGAGAAAATCGCACTAAATTCAGATGCAGATGTTTGCTAAAGAACAGTTAGTTGTTAAGTCTTCCTGGAATCTGGTAGTTGGGCGTACAAAATATTTTTATTAATCATATTGTGCTTTGTACTTGGGAGTACTTTTAAAAGTCGCAGTGTTACGTCGTTGAAAAGCTTCTTTGTCTGTCCGTGAGCTCTGGCAGAACGCGGCCGTGTTGCCCTGGTGAGTCGTACTGTGGAATTGGAGAGCCCGTCTTCTCTGTGGCTTACTTTCCACGGGCTCTTCTTTCCCAGCATGCCCAGCCTCGTGGGGTCTTGGCCAGGTTCGCTCTGAACGAGCCTCCGTCACCCCTGCCTCCCCCCGCCACCGCCCTGCCGTCGGCACTGTCCGCCCTTTGCTGGTGTTCTCACCGAGGCTCTGTGGTGTCCCAGTCCCTGTGGGAAACGGGGCCGAGGCTCGTCTCATCGTTGGCTGTCATCTTGCCCGCACGTTTGCCCCATTGCAAGACCTGTGGGTCCTTCCTGACTCAGGTTTCAGAACTCCGAGGGTAACCCTGCTGTGCATTTTAGCTGGTCCCCAAAACTTGACTGTTAAAGGCCTTTTACCTCCTGAAACTTTCAGTTGCCAAACTTTGGCAGGTGGAAAAATGGAAAAATGCTGAGCATTTTTTTTTTTTTTTTCATTTTCAGTGAAGCTAGAAAATAAAAGTTTTCGTCTGTTTAACAAAAGCAACTTTAGAAAAAATAATGCATGGTCAGTAAGGATAAAGTGGGCGGTTGTTAGGGTGATGTGAAGTGGTGGGACCCTGACGGGGAGCAGTTTATCGAAGAGACTTAAAGATGATTATGTTTTTTCATCCAGTAGTTTTTCCTTGGGGAATTTCTGCAAAGGAAATAATCAGCGACACGGTAAAAATGCTGATACATGGATGTTTGTTATATTGTTGGTAAAAATTTGGAAATTATATAAGAATCCTGAGTAGGGGAGGATTAAATTTTGGTGGATTGCAGTGACAGAATAGCATATACCATTTTTAAAATCACATCTTCAGAGAATTTTTAATATACAGGAAGATGCAGAATAGCGTACATATATAAAGATGATTTTCATTTTTTAAGATGTGTGTGTGGGTTGATACATACGGGTCGAACACAGACTGGCAGTACACGAACACGTTCATGGATGGGATCTGTCCCCTCCTCAGGGCTCGGGCCTGGCCCCCGAGGGAAGGGATCAGACCCTTGATGGCAGCCTGGTTGGGGGTGAGATTGCAGGGTGGTGATCCTCGGCCCAAGTGGACTCTGACCTTTTCCGTTCTCCCCTGCTGCTGGGCCCCTTTGCCCTCAAGCATGGAGGGACCGGGGGGGGGGGGGGGGGGTGCTCAGGGAATGGTGAGCCCGCTGATTATTTCTCTCCCACCTTCCAGCCTCTGCTAACAAGGCTGGCATTTCTGTACCTTGGGCGGGCAGTAGGCGGACTGAACGGAGACGAGCCATCTTGAGGTTGAACTCCCCATCGAGTTCTTTTCCGTTCCTCTCAAGGTCTGGGCTGGCACAGAGCGAGTTAGTTGGGATTAAAGTATTTTTTATTCAGTTTAGTGAGGTACGTACGTACATATGTGTTATTCCTATATAATCTTAACAAGGGAAACAATTTGCAGCCCACATAACATTTAAAACATTTAAAAAGAAAAAAGAAATAAGCTTCTAAAAAGTCACCCTGAAAAATGATGAGTGGACAAATAATGTGATGATCACTGTGACTTTTATCTTATTTTTAATGTTTATTTATTTATTTAGAGAGAGCATGGGGGAGGGGCAGGGAGAGGGAGAGGGAGAGAATCCCAGGCAGGCTGCCAGCACAGAGCCCGATGCAGGGCTCTACTCCACAAACCGAGAGATCATGACTTGAGCCGAAATCAAGAGTTGGACACTTAACCAACTGAACCACCCAGGTGCCCCATCGCTGTGACTTTTAGAAGAAAATCTTGTCGCTGTGGCTTTTCAGTTATTGATGACCTCCTTCCAGGAAGAAAATACTCCTATTGCTTACAAATTACTCCAGGGAAAGTGCTTAACAGTTGCCTATAGTACCTAGTGTTGGATTACTGAAACCTTTGGATTAGACAGTATTTGGTGATGATACCAAAGTTATAGAGGAAGCACAAAGATTTCTCTCCTGAGACCCCCAAATGTTTCAATGCTTTAGGACTTGGTCCTGAGCCTTTCTCTAGGGAGACCCCTAGTCCCGGCTTTAAAGCCCGTCTGTGTGCAGATGACCCCAACGTGTATCTCTGGAGCCCAGACCTGCCCCCCAGGGTCCACGCTGGGGTACATGGCGGCCCACACTCTCCTTCCAGGAAATACAGAAGGATAGAACCGCTGACGCCCACTTGGATGTCTCCGAGCGCCTCGCTCCCGAAGTGCAGTCCGTTCACTTGCTCCACCCCAGAGCCCTTCTGGATCTCAGTAAATGATAAGCAGCCCCCCAGAAACTTAGAATCTTGGAGTCCTCTTTTGTTCGCTTGAGAAAGCAGTTCCCGTGGGATCTGCCTCCCACCAGTGGTGTGGGATTTTATCCCCAGTGCACCACGGCAGCCCCTCCTGGGTCCGCTTCCCACTCCCCTGCCCCAGTGCTTCCTGGCGGACCTGCCCCGAGCACTGGCTCCCCCGCCCGCGTGTTTATATGGCAGCCAGGGGTCATGGTTTTGAAAATACAGACTGGATTCACTCACCTGTAAAAATCTTCGACGGCTCGTTTTACACTTAGGAAAGAAAAGACCTAAGTCATTTTCCCGCCCTTCAAGACTGTATTCTAGGGAGCCGAACCACCTAGGGGGCCTGTAAAATACGTACGTGCGTGTATGTTTTTATGCCTGGACCATCGTCCCCAAGATTCAGATTAGGTTGACCAAGTGGGACCCAGGCATTGCTTTTTAAAAGCTCCCCAGGCGATTCGGATTCACAGGGAGGATTGAGAGGCACAGTGATTTTTAAAATTCAGCACGCAGCATAATCGTCTAAAGATCCGTTCAACAGCTGTCTGTTGGGCCCTGACCCCAGGGTCTGACTCAGTAGGGCTGGGGGTGGCTCAGGGTGTGCGTTTCGGAAGAACAAGTCCCCAGGTGGTGCTTGTCCTGCTGCTCCGGGGACTCTGCTCTGAGAACCACCCGCTGCTCCGTAGGCTCCGGCTCCTGCCTTTACAGCCCCACCCCTGCCATTTTACCGGTACTCCCCTGCACGCAGCCATGCTGATTTCCTTTCTGTCACTTGGATATGTTTGACTATTTCCACCCCTGGTTCCCGCAACCTCGGGTGATCTGGGTTCCCTCGAGATCGTTGAGTGCTTTTCCATGACTCAGGTCTTAGTTCAGACGTCACCATTTTATAGGAAAGCATTACCTGCCATCCCCACCCCCTGTCTCACATAGAGCCTCCTCTGTCACTCTCTAGTGGCTCATCCTGTTTAGTTCCTTTATAGCAATGATTCTAATTTGTAGTGTGTTTTTATTTACCTATTTCTTGCTTGTGCTCTCTCCCGTATGCGTCCCGCGCTCCCCCACCCCTGCGTGCTAAGTTTCACGGGCACAAGGACCTTGTTTACCTGTTTGCGTGTGGATGTGTGCGTGGGGTCAGTCAAAAGAGCTGTCACATGCACAGAGTTTTTCAGCAACTAGTTCCTGACATCTAATCGAAGGGCAGGGCAAGGGATACAGGAGTGAAAGAAGCGAGCTTCATGTAGTTGAAAACCCCGGCATCTAATGAAAGAGGCAGACAGACCAGCACATTTGTATACCACGGACTTCATACAACCAGACTCACTAGTCTGATGGTCGCTGCACTGGGAAGGAGCCAGTGGAGGGCTTAGAGAAGCCACGGAAGGTTGTGCTAATACAGCTCTCTCCACAACATACAGAGGTCGGATGTCTGCCCCTCTCAGCATTGTTTCTGGGTTTTGTGGTTGTTCTGCTAAGGTATTGGGCCAAGGGTGGGTCCCTTCTGTGGGGAGAGCCTCAGGGGTCAGGACCGTCTGCTCCCAGCTTCATTAGGAGGCCACTTTGCTTATACCGACCAGGCGCCTTTCCTTCTCCTGGACCGTTGGTGGAGAGTGGAGATTCTGCCCCCACAGGACCCTTAAGTGGGTCACCCCGATCCATGAATTAAATTAACTCCAAAGTCACTTTGACCCCAAGGCACAAAATTCATTCCCTATTAAGAGACTAAATTCAGTGTAATAATAAAATGCCCACCAGAGGTACCTCTAAATTTGAATATTAATTCTATCTCATTATCAAATTCCCAGGGAGACATTAAAATCCGAAGATTACATTCCATTTTAAATTAAAGTCCAAGACCTTAGTCAGACTCTCTGCCCTTAAGAGTTGAAATTCAAAGAGACTGAGGTTTAAAATGTATCCTCTCCGGTTTCTTATTCTGCTGAATCCCACCCAGAGGGGCTCTTCATGCCTGCCCGGGGTCAGGACTCCACCTGCTGCAGGCCTGGTTGGGGCCTTACAGGTTCAAGCACCCCAGTACCAAATCTCTGACATGCCTCGCTTCTTACAATTAAAAAAAGGTACGAGGGCACAGGCTTATCACAGCACCGGTGTCCCCACACCAGAGTTAGAAAATGCGTCCTTTCCCAGTCCTCTGATAGTTACCCCCGAGCAAAAGCGGGTCCCCAGACACCAGTGCTTAGTCTTTGCTGCCAAGTAGCAGGAAGTCTCTGGTTTGTGAGGGAAAGAGCGTTGACACAGAAGTTCTGAGTTTCTGCTTCTGCAGGACTTCAGTTAGTCTGTGACGGTCGGTGGCCTGTGACACTGAGGGGTGGTGTCCTCGCTCATTTCTTCGGTACTGCTCTCCCTCGTAAGAGCAATCCCAGTGAGCCGAGACCGTGTTTCTGTCCTGTCCTGGGTTTTGCGGGGCCCCAGTTTTCTGTTCCGGTAACAACTGACACATCTAGCCCATCTCTGAGAGCAGTTGGGACTGGGTGCATTTTCATTTCCCTTTAGATCTTTCCTGGCCTTCTAGATAATTATTTTCCATGTTCTATCTGGGGAATCTATCCTCTAAGATTTCAACTTTTTCTCCTAAAAAAAAAAAACAAACAAAACAAAGAAACACTCTTCCTTCATCTAAATCGGCCTGATTACCTTCTTCTCTTTTCGTTCTTCCTCTGCTTCCATTCTGACCGTGAGTCCGAAGCATTGTTCGCGGCCACTCGGACTCCTTATTGACTTCCAGAGACTGAACGCTCCGAACAAAGACCTTTTTAAGTTGCAGTATTTCGTTGAGTTTGTTTTTCTACATCAGAATAAGAAGACCACCTCCTTGTGTTTTTTTCTGGTCTCGGAATCTACCTAAATTTTCTCTTAGGTATGATGGTTATTACAAGTTCCTGGCACATAGCCCTTTTCAAGTTAAAAAAGTTCTCCAGTTTTCTGAGAATTAAGAAAAAAAAGTCCTAAGCCGGTGCTAACCGTTATCAGATGTTTTTTCTGTGATATTGAGATAATTATTACTACTTTAATGAGGATGCTTACTGTACATTTTCTGGTTGACGTTAGGATCGTGAGGAACTTTTGTAGCATGTGTAATTTTGTTCATCTAATACTCTCTGTGGGACTTTTTTGTGTGGGGCAGGGAGGGGTCCCTGTTAAAAGTTAAATAGGCCTGTGATTTTCTTAACACCGCTCTGTCTGATGCTGGTTTTGAACCAAGTCAGAGTAGGTTTAGGAAGCTTTCTCCCTTTGCCTGTTGTTTTGGAACAACTTACATACATAATAGATTCTGTGGTCCTGAAAAATTCGGTGGCACTCACTTGGAGAGCCCTTGGGTCTTTGTTTTGTCAGTGAGTCTTGGTCATTTTTGTATCATTAAATCATTTAAATTTAAGTATTTAAATTGTTCCGTTCAGGATTTTGATTTATTCTGTCAGTGTTGACATTTTCTCCTTTCCTTACAGATACTCATTCCATCTAGACTTCCAGTTGTTTTCATAAAGTCCATAATATTTTATTGTAATCTGTGTTTTCTGTACCTTTTTGTCTCTTTTCATTCTGTTCTGTTTACATAGATGTCTCTCTCTTCTTCATCAGTCTTCTTGGAATTTTTTTCCTTCTGTTAATGTTTGCAAAGAACCCCCGTTGGTCGTGGTTCATCTTTCTGCTGTGCCGTTACTCTCTGACACGCTGACCGTTGCCTGCCAATCAAGAAAAGCAAAGATACAAGGCTTCCTGATAGCAGGCTTCTCTGGAGCAGTGATGCAAAACAGGAATCAGTGCAGTGACATCTTTAAAGCGCAAAAACTGTCAATCTGGAATTCTATATCCAGCTCAAATAGCCTTCAAAAATGAAAGTAAAATAAAGCCACTTCCCCAGACGCAAGCTAAGAATTTGCCGTCAGTAGAACTGTGCTGTGAGACGGTATCGAGGGAAGTTGAATGAAGTGGAAGAAAATGGTGCTGGATGGAGACCTGACTCTGTACAAAGAAAGCAAAGCACCAGAAAAGGAAGTATGTAGCTAAAACCGAAATACCTTATCATGAGCGCAGTGTATTTGGGGGTTTATGACGGACGTGGAAGTAAACGTACGGGAGCCCCAACTCCGAGTGGAGTGTCCGGTTGTGGGTTTCTTACATCGTGTGTGAAACAGTAATATATTATTTGTATAACATTATTTGTAGATAGACCACAGCAAGTTAAAGATGCCTACTCTAAACCCCAGAGCAACCACTTTAAAAAAAAAAAAAAGAAAGAAACAAAAAGAGAGAGGGTTCGTAAGTGGCAGAAAGCGGCTCCGTGGCAGATGAAACCTGGCGGGCGAGCCGCAGAGATTGCAGACATGCGCGGGAGCTTTCTGGGCCGTGAGGTTCTGGCCTTGATGTGTCTGTGGTGGTGCAGGTGCAGCTGTGATCTGCTGTGTGTTTGTCACGGCTCAGCAGAGCTTGGTTTAGGAACAAGGAGAGCAGAGCTCCAGAGGGGAGAACGGGAAGGCCGTCGTGCTCCATTTTAGGGGCTTCTCTCGGGATTTGCGGTGGGTCCCAGACGCCGGCTCAGTGGGTGCTCTCGCACTTGGCGCAGGTCAGGAATCATCAGCTCGGCTGCGTGTCGGAATCTCCGGAAGAGTGTGTCTGTGACTCTGACGCCCAGGCTTCACTCTCCGAGATTGGGACGTGTTTATTTTCGGGTTGGGGCCACAGGGTGAGTGCTGTTGGACACCTCCCAGGGGATGCTGATGTGGACCCAGGGTTGTGAACCACTGGCCTAGCCTTACGCTCAGAGTTGTAGAGAAAGCGAGCCTGTGGAACGCAGGCCCTGTGCTGCCCTGAAGCTTCTGGAGGGGCACCATTACTTGTTCCCAACGTGCCCATGAAGGGGAGCCATGAAGTGCCCAGCACGAAGCTGCACGAAACACCTAGACTCACCGTATCTACTTACTGGCTGGTCATGGAAGTGTAAGTCTTGATGTACTGGAGCTTTGCCACAGCTCAACTCGCGGTTGGCACAGGAGCGCCGTGTCCAGCCCTTTTCAAGTGTGGGCCGTGAAGGAAACTTCCAGAGTCTCAGAGCAAGTGAAAACAGTATCACAAGCGTGTTGCCATTTCTCACGTCCTGATTGCGTGCGGGGGGCCATGCCGAATGCTTCCTCGTGGATCTTCACCGTGACCCCGTGACATGGGCGTGACCCCCTTGTCACATAAAATCTAGACTTCCTGACGTTCAGGGAGCTCCTCAAGGTTCCACGGCTGACAGGATCCCTGAGCCGGGATTCTCATGTAGTTCTGTCTGTCTCCAGAGTGTCCCCCGTCCTTCCAGGTGGTTGGGATGACACCTGAGTCCTGCCCGTGGGTGGGTGGGTGCGTCCACCTCTCCGACCGGACGGTCCGTTTCATCCAGCATTGCCTTTGGGCTCCAGGCCCTTTGAGTTGGTTGTCGGCACGTCTGAGGATGGCTTCATCCGGACGGGGGCCTTGTGTGAGCATTGCCGCGCCCACGCCCGTCGTTGATCGGCTTTGGAACGAGGCCTCTGATGATCTCTTTATTTGTGTATGTGTTTGCTTTGAGGAGCTGTGTGGCGAACACATTTTTGCCACGTGTCAGGTCAGTCAGGCTCGCCTCACTGTATATTCAGGTAGGAGATAAGGTGCTGTGCTGGTACCGTGCCCTTGCTTTCTTCGGGTTCTTGGATTTTTGTATTTACCGTTTGACGTGACAGCAGCCGGGTAGTTGAGGCTGTGTTCTCTGTCAATCCAGTAGGTTCCCCCAAGGGAGCATACAGAGCAGGGCTGGGCGTGTGCACTGTGCATAGAACGCTCTCCGAGCCGATTGGCCCAGGTGGGAGGAACAGTTAGCAAATCAATTAGTTGTCCTTCTGTTTACACTTTATTTCCAGGGGCTAAATGTTCGTTTGTTTAAGCCAGACTCGCTGTCTTGTTGAAATGTGTTACCTTGTGAAAGTGTTGACTGAGCTTGGCTCCTTCATATGAACTACAGCTTGTGACTCATTTGTTATGGGTATAGAATCAATTCCCAACATGTTAGGTAAGAAAACAAACAGCTTCCTTGTTTTATGAAGTGTGAACAGAAGAAAACTTGTTAATTTCCTAATTGTTCTCCCCTGCCCCAGACAGAGCTCCACACTCGTAGCTGCGGCAGTAAACTTGAGCTTGGTCGTAGCACAGAGGTGTCGTCAGTCGCTGCTCCTGAAGTGAACGATGATGCGTTTGTCACAGTGCCACTGTCGTCCCTGTCATTATGTGCTACACGTTTCGTGTATCTCTATAAAAAGTGATCTTGTATCATTTCATAATGGAGCGGTGTGAATGCGAAATACTCAGCTAGGAAAGCACGCCCTCGATTCAGTCACGACTCCCCCGTAACTGTGATCTTCGAGGGCTCTGCAATTCACCCTTAATGCTGCTCACGTTTCCATTGTTAGCACGTGATTTCGTGTCCTTCACAGGAAATTTTGCCCATTTTGCACATCTGAGAATTCTACTTTATCCCCCCAAGCAGATGAGATTTTTTTTTTCGCATCAAATAATAGATCCTGAATAGTTTTTTATTCCTCACCAAAAAAAAAAAAAAAAATTTTTTTTTTTTTTTTTTTTTTTTTTTTAAATAAAGGTACTGTTTTGCCAATACAGAGTGGGGTCGTAAACTCGGCTGGGTGAAGTTATCCTGAAGCTTCTCCCTCAGCCCTTCAGGGGCTTCACTCCTCACTCCAAGCAACTGAACTTCCTGCTGGCAGTAGGACTAACAGCTGCTGCCGCCAGTCCCGCTGCCCGTCACCGAGCGTTGGCTGAAGCCATCGATTCCGTTCTCACAGCTGCCCTTGGAAGTGAGCCCCGTCATTCCGTTTTATGGGCGAGAATGGCAAGTGTCCGAGGTTAAAGGACTTGTCCAAAGTCACACAGCTCAGCACTGCTGCAGAACCAGGCTTTGGGAACCACAGTCGTCACTCTTAATCCCAGGGCTGTGCTGCACATCCAGCTCCTGGAACGCTCCGTGTTCCTTCTGATCTCCTAGCTTTTGCACATGCTCTTGTCCCTGCAAAGCCTTCTCCACAGCGCACCCCCCCCCCCCCTTTGTCCATTCAGTGCCAGTTCATTCGCCTCCCCGGCCACGTGTCACTTCTGCAAGGAGGCCTTCCCTGTGAGCCCTGTGTGATAGCGTCCGACACCAGGCTGACGTATGTTCCAGGAGGATTAGATCACGTCCTTGCAGAGGGCCGGTGAGGGTCAGCTGCTTCCTTGCTGTGCCCGTCGCCAGGCTCTTGCTCCTTTCTGGACCCCTCGTCTTCACCCCAGGGCAGAGGCATTGACGGTAGCTCTCCCTCCCCTTTGAAGACGTCACAGTCAGCACCCCGGTCCCGCTGGCGGGTGTGCCGTGGGCTGTGGGAGGAGACGTTCGGTGCAAGGGTTGCCTCGGGAAGCTTTGAATTCGGTCTCAGGTGGGGCCGCTACCAGCTTGGCCATAAAATTTCCTTCTGCGCTTCTCAAACCCGTGATCCCTTCCCGGTCCAGCCCTCTCTAGTGTCCTAACCTCCCAAACTCTCTGTGCCGAAGAACGGGTTATCTTTCCCCCAAGCCATCCTGGACCAATATGTTTATAAAATGTAATACAAATGAATTACTAGAAAAAAAAAATCAAAAATTTAAAAAGACATAGATGCTTCAAACCTAGATTTTATTACAAGATTCAGGAGACACAGCGTAACCCTGTTGAACTGTTAGCACCCTTTCTGACTTTCCCCTCTCACTGTCTGTTTTCACTGACTGACGGTGGCCTCTAGACTTTGAATAGCACTCTTTAGTGAAGTGACCCTGGGGACGATATTTAACCCATGAGCCCCACTTCCTTTGTCAGGAAAATGGAGCCAGTACAGGTTACCCTGGCATTCTGCCGGAATGCGGAAATCGTGGATGTATTTATCATTGCCTAGTGTGTGCCAGATGCCTATTAAATAGTAGGACATTTCCTACCCTGTTTCCGGCACCTAGAAAAAATTGCAGAAATTAGATTTATTCTCTTCCTGTCCGCCTTGGGGAAACCAAGGACAGCTGGTCACAGTGCTCTTCAGCAGGTCTGTGCATCACAGGCAGGTGGAGACCTGCCATCTTTCACCGGGACATGTATTTACAGATGGTCCCCAACTTGACGGTGGCTCAGCTTACGATCGCCAACCTTATAATGGTGTGGAAGTGAGAACGCGTTCAGTAGAAACTGTGCTTGGAGTTTTGAGTGTGGATCTTTTCTCGGGCTAGCGATGCACGGTACGCCCCTCTCTCGCGACGCCAGGCAGCGGCCACGGCTCCCGGTCAGCCTCGCGATCGCGAGGGTCAGCGGCAACGGTTACGCCGACGGTTACGCCGACACCCGTTGCGTACTCCTCAGCCTTTCAGTTTCTCCCTTCCTGTGCAGCAAATTACATGAGAGATACTTCACACTTCATCACCAAATAGGCGTTGCGGTAGATGATTTTGTCCATCCGTAGGCTCTTGCAAGTGCTTGAACATGATTCGGGTCAGCGGGGCTAAGCAGTGGCGCTCGGTAGGCAGGGCGTGGTAGCGATGGGTTCATCGCGACATAACCCCGTCGGAAGTCAGGGAGGATCTGTAGTTCATCCGATCCTGGGAGGGATGCTTCTCTTCACGTCTAGGCCTTTTCAGTGAACAGCTAGGAAATAAATACTTTTTGGAAATTGAAAAATATATCACGAAATCTTGCTAATATTTCTAATTTAAGTGTAAAATTATTTTCTGGATTTAATCCTTTTTTATGCTGAAAATCTTAGTTCCTTAATAGCACGAATGACCCATTTGCTTTAAACTAAATGTAGAGGCACGTGGGTGGCTCTGTTGGTTAAGCGTCCGCCTTCCGCTCAGGTCCTGATTTCACAGTTCGTGAGTTCAAGCCCTATGTTGGGCTCTGTGCTGATGGCTCGGAGCCTGGAGGCTGCTTCAGATTCTGTGTCTCTCTCTCTCTCTCAAAAATAAATACACATTAAAAAAATAAGTACATAATGGTTCAGAAGAACGATACCAATAGGAAGCAGAGACAGCTGAATGCTGTTCTAAGATTTCTGTGCAGTTCTCTCTGAGCTTCGGATACGTCTCGCTAGGGGTGTAAAGTCAAATACTGTTTTAATTTTGTGGTAATTTTTCTTTGTTTTACATGCCATCGGATTAATGTGTTTCTGTTTCCTATTTTTATAACTTTGTAAATATAATTTTTCTGCTAAGATGTAATTGACGTAACGTACTGTGCTCATAGGCCATAACATAATGACTCAGTATTTGTGTGTTGTGAAGTTATCAACACAATAAGTGTAGTTAACATCCGTTATAATTTTAATTGTAGAGAATTACATAAAATATGTATAGGAGTCATATATATAAAGTCATAATTGTATGACCAGGTGCATTCACAGACATCTGCCTCCCTTTCCTGCTGCTTCTGTCTCACTCTCTCCTCATGCCCTGTGGACAGCCATTATTAGTTTTTTATTTAACCCTTTCTTGTGTCTTTTGGGAACTGTAAGAAAGTTTGTGTATTTCTCCTCCTTTATTACACGGAAGGTTCACGTATAAGCCTGTCTGCGGCTTGCTTTTTTCACTTACCGCTGTATCCTGGTGATCCCTCCAGGTAGTGCATTGGGCCTTCTTCACTCATTTTCACAGCTACACGGAAGTGTTTTGTGTCCGTGCTATCGTTCGCTCAGCCGGCCCGTATCGGAGAACACCTGAGTTGCTTCCAGGATCTTTGTTTTCATAAGTTGCACTGTATGCAACATCCCTAATTGTCAGAGAAATGCGAATCAAAACCGCAGTGACACGTCACTTCACACCCACAGGATGGTTAAAATAAAAGACAGACACCGACAAGCACCAGTAAGAACGTGGAGCAGTTGGAACGCCCATACGTTGCTGGTGGACTAGAAAACGGCACAGCACTCTGAAAAGCACCCCAGCAGTTCCTCCTGATGTTACCAGGACCAAGCAGTTCCTCTCTCGGGGTACGCAGCCAGGAGAACTGAACATAAATATCCCCTCGAAAACATGTACACAGATGCTCACAGCACGGTCACGATACCCAAAACCGTAATGACTCAGATGCCCGTCTACAGATGAACAGATAAATAAAACATGGTCTCTCCAGACAGTGGAATATTATTTAACCACAAAAAGGAACGCGGTGCTGGATGAACCTTGAAAGCATCATGCTAACTGAAAGAAAAGGCCACGCATCGAAAGATTCCATTTGTACGCTATGTCCAGAATAGGCAAATCCGTAGACAGAAAGATCAGAGATTGCTGAGGGCTGGACGGAGGAGACGTGAGGAATGACCGATGGGTATGGAGTTTCTTCCCTGGGATAATAAAAATGTTCTCAAATTGGGTAGAGGTGATGGTTGTACAACTTTGTGAATAAAACTAAAACCCACTGGCTGGCTCCGTCGGTCGAGCGTCCAACTCTTGGTTTCGGCTCAGGTCCTGATCCCGGGGTCGTGGCATCAGACACCGTGTCGGGCTCCACGCTCGTGCTTGGGATTCTCTCTCTCTCTCCCTACGCCACTCTCCCCTTCTCTCTCTGTGTCTAAAATTTGAAAAAAAAAGAAATCCACGGGACTCTATCCTTTAAAAGGTGCGCGTTCTCGTGTGTGAATTGTATCTCCTAAAACCGTGCTGCAGTGAGTAACCTTGTGCAGGCAGAGCCTCCGTGGGACAGTGCAGTCGGAGGTGCTGCCCTAGGACTGGGAGGGCTGGATCAGCGAGTAGGTGCTTCCCCTGGTGCAGCCCGTCCACGGGCGTCGTGCCATCTAGCGCTCGCTCCGGCAGTGTGCGAGGACGCCTGTTTCCCCGTCGCCTGCGTGGGTTGTCAGACTCGCTCGCTTGCCGCTCTGACGGGCGAGAGGTGGTGTCTCCGCGTGGTAACAGTTTGCAAGGTTGAACATCTTTTTTTTTTTTTTTTTTTTAATTTTTTTTTTTCAACGTTTATTTATTTTTGGGACAGAGAGAGACAGAGCATGAACGGGGGAGGGGCAGAGAGAGAGGGAGACACAGAATCGGAAACAGGCTCCAGGCTCTGAGCCATCAGCCCAGAGCCTGACACGGGGCTCGAACTCACAGACTGTGAGATCGCGACCTGGCTGAAGTCGGACGCTTCACCGACTGCGCCACCCAGGCGCCCCAGAACATCTTCTGATGTCTCCGTGGTCCAGCTGCATTTCTTTGTTTCTGTGCCGTTTCTGTTCATGCATTTGATCCATTCTTTTTCTGTTGGATTGCTGATCTTTTCTCAGTTTTTACAAGTTCTTTGTATATTAAAATATTAACCTTTTGCCTGTAATATTTCACAAATAACTTTCCTAGCTTTTATTTGCCTTTTTTTTTTTTTTTAATGTTTACTTATGAGAGAGGGAGAGGGAGAGCGTGAGCAGGGGAGGAGCAGAGAGAGAGAATCCCAAGCAGGCTCCTCACAGTGTAGAGCCCAATACAGGACCTGAACCCACGAACCATGAGACCATGATGTGAGCTGAAATTAAGAATTGGACGTTCGACTGACCGAGCCACCCAGGCGCTGCCCCTTAATTTGCTTTTTAAAGAACTGCAGGCAAATTTTAAAAACCTCTTTCCCAGTTGCTTCTGGATTTTAAGTCATAGTCTGGGAAGCCTTTCCTACTCTTAGAAAAACTGTCCACTTACTAGGACTGACTGTTAAACTGTAATAAACTCAGATTCGTTTGGAGTTTACCCTGGTGAACATTGCTGGGGAGAGATCCATTTTATCCTTTTTTATATGGCTTTCCAGTTGCCCCCGCATTTTTAAGGAAGGGTGAAGAGAAAAATGGTGTATCCCTTTCTGTTCATGTCTGCTTTTAAAGATTTCTGGGTCGGTGTACGTGTTTGAGATACCGGTTTCCCCTGCTCTCCAGAAGTTGCTTGTTCGCATGAAGCCCCATCAGCCGAAACGGCAGAAAGCAAAGAAACAGTTACCCTTAATTAAATGGAAAATGTTTTGAGCGTTCTCCGTCCGTCCCCCAAAATACCCTACCAAATCCTACCAAATAACACATAAAACCTAAAGTAACACTGTGTCGTAAAAGCAGGAGTGATGTCATAACTCCACAGTCTGTGTGAAGAGGACACAATGTACGTACAGCGTAGTTCAGCTTTCACCAGGATCAGGAAGACCGTGAGCGCCCCGCCCCACAAGGCCAGAGGTGGTGGGGATAGGTGTTGGGCTGCGTGGTCGGAGGTCGGGGTGGTGGCGGGTGCAGGAGGCTGGGCTGTAAGCAGAGACAGGAGGAGGGTCTTCTGTTAACTAACGTCTCATCGTCTGACTCCATTAGGGCAGGCAGGTCACTAACGTCTACACCTGCTGTGTCTGCCTGCCTCGATGTTGGAGGTCGAGTTTCGTCGTCCGCTGTGACCGGGGTGGCAGGCTTAAATACAACAGTATGCTGTTACGTTACCGCAGTGAGTGAGGAGACCAGCAGGAGAGACAGACCGTCTGTGATCTCTCACCCTGACCCAGGCCTTTTTGCCTTTTTCGGTGTATAAATGTGCCTTTTCCTTTCTCTGCAGGTGAATGAGCTGGATGGCATCCCCTTGATCCTGGACAGCTGCAGCATCGATGACAGCAACCCCTGTATCCTTGCACGTGAACCCGTGAGCATCCGTTCACAGTCAGGGCCCTCTGTGTGACTCCCTTTCCCGGTGTTCCCTGGCCCTGTGGCCGGCTGGCTTTCTTGTGTGCTTGTTCCTAAGAACTAAGCCACTTTCTCAGAGTCGGGACGCCGGACCAGCCCTCCTGCCGTCTGTGCAGCGCAGTGAGCTGGTGTTCAAGGTGAGTGGGACCTTCTAAAGCAGCCCTGTACTCACGAATGCTTTAAACTCTGGGGGGGAAGACCGCCCACCCAGGGTCCCTGTGTGCCTCCTGCCGCCGACGTCACCTTTCCAAAGTGTGTGTTCCTCGGAGTAAATGTGAAGAATCGTGCTTTTTTTAACTTTTGCTCTAGAGATTCTAAGTATCCAGTCCTTTGAGAGGAACCATCTTAGCAACGGTTTCGTGACAGAGAAGCTGCGGCCCCAGGAATAGGGAGAAACACTTTAGTGGCACCACCTACCTGTCTTTGACGTGTTCTGGCCTGTGACCCTCTGTTACCGAAGCGGGGGTGGGGGGGAGCCCGGTTCTTGCCCTTGGTTGACCACCCTACTTGTAGGGTTCTTCGGGGAACCCCGTTACTTCACCGAGGAGTGACGCTAGGAAGCTGCTCTGATACCGTGAGGAAACCACATCCGGAAACCAGGTTGAGCCTGGTGAGGTTTGAGCGGCATTTCCGTGTAAGTTTGAGACTTCCCTGGCGAGAGCTGGACTCCATCCAGTCCCTCGCCCTGGCCACTGCGTGCCCTTGCGCCCTGGGTGCCTGCTGGGGGCAGGGCTGGCGAGGAAGGACGTTGAGAGCGTAACCCTCTGAGGGACAGTGAGGAGCCCGGCCTGGGGCTCAGGGGATGGGGGTGGGGGGGGGCGTGGGAACAGCACCCCTCACTGTGGCTTCTGTCAAGAAGACAAAAGGAGTTGATAAGAATCGTGTATTGAAAGTAGGTGGAGGGAGGACTGCTCATCCCGGTGCTGACGACGCTGTCATTTGTCTGATTAGCAACAGAAGAAAATCTCCGATTTTAAAGAGTTTATAAGCTGAGTCAGGAAAAGACAGAAGCCTCGGAAGACTCGTCCTTGAGGCAAAACAAAGTTGGTTCGCTGCATCGCATTATAATCAGCCACTACAGGCTCTGCCCCCACAGTCTGGAAGTCTTTTAGCCCCCAAAAAGAAGGGAGGAAAGAGAGCTGGGGGTCACAGGAAGGCAGTGAAAGGTCACTCAGGTGCAGGGACAGGCGGTGCGTTTCCTGAGGACAAAGAGGATGTATCAGGAAACAAGACATTCACCCACAGCGTTCTGCTCCCTAAACCGGCCTCCTGGTGAAGAAGACGTTCTGACACTGGTCTCGGCTCTGACCGAGAGCAGGGGACGGCCCGGCCCTTGCGCACAGCGTGTCGTGGCTCTGCAGACGGCCCGCCTGCGGTTTCACGCTTGCAGGGTCTCTCTGGCAGCCTCCTGGGCGGCTCCTCCGTTCACTCACTCCTTCCTTCCAGAAACACTCACGGACTCCTCGCTGTGCGCTTACGCCCGTTACCTTATTTAATCCCGGCAGCGCCACGGAGCACACGCTGTCGTCGTCGCCACCCCCGTGTTGTGGATGAGGAAACACGGCAAGGGAGTCTCAGAGCCTCGTCCTGCGGGCCAGACCCAGAGTGCCAGCTTGGTGTGTGCCCGATCCCCAGCCATTTTGCTGTGCTTCCTCCTTAGGAGTCACAGGGCGGGGACAGAACTCATATAGGGAAACCACAGTAACCTATTCGTGTGGCGGAGAAATTATTCAGCATTCGAAATTGAGAAAAGTGTATGTGGATAATCTGTATAGATAACTGGTGTCTTTACAATGATAATTAATGAAGAATTGCAAGATCCCAGAATATTCTTTAAATTGTCAAGATAAGTTAAAATCCCACGTAGTTCAGTATGACGCATATTCGTTCATTCTTTGGAGTTTTATTTCTCAAAGCCGGCCAGATTGCAAAGGCCTATAAAATATGCATAAGATAGGAGATACTACATGGTAAGATATCAGGGCAGAAGGGAAATTGATGGTTGAACGGTCAGAAACGAAGAGGCATTAGAGCCTAGGGGCTCAAGTTTTAGACGGGAGCCATACACGTGAACCAGCGCAAAAGGGACATGATACGGATTATGGAATAAAACCACACCGGCGCCCTTCTGTGCTGCTCCTCTGCTCTGACTCAGAAGTAGGTGCTCCGGAGAATTCTCTAATTTCCCTGGCTTCGCCTCCTTACCTCCCATTGACTCTTCCCCACCCATTTTAGGTGTTTTCCTTTCTTCTGTTTTCTGTTCATCAAAACAATACACCTTTTTTTTTTTTAGTGCCAAAAGGTACTGAGTGAGGCCTCTTACTCACTGTCCACACTTTAAACTCACTCTTCGCCCTTTGTTTTACTAGCTGCTTCGTACACCTAAGTAACCTGCTCTGTTGCTGTTTCTTGATGTGTATATTGGGTTCTGATGAGTCTATTTATCACGACATGAAGATTTATTCTCTTATAAACCACCTTCACTCCTCCCTCTTCTCATGCCACTGTAGTTAAAGACTACAGATCTCGTTTACTGTTGCCTGCATGACTAACAAGGCTGAGCATCCTCTAAATGTTTACTTGCCATTTGGATTTCGTGTGTGTGTGCGCGCGCGCGCGCGCACGTGTGTCGGGGGACATAAAACATGCTTGAGCAAACCTTTTGACTATTTTTTCATTGGGTGTTTCCTTTATAATTTATTTGTAATAGATCTTTTTATGTTCTAAATAGAAGGTCTTAATCAACTACGTGGTTACTAATGTTTTCTTTCTCCCGTTGTGTGACTTATCTTGTCATTCTCTTTCTAGTTTATTTTAATTAACAGGAGGTGTTAACAGTTAATCAAATTTATCACTTTCCCTTTATGGTTAGTTCTTTGGTGTGTATCTTGTTAAAGAAATATTTTCCAACCCTGAGGTCAGGATGATAATCTGTGTTATCTTCTGAACACTTGATAGTTTTACCTTCTCTGTTTAGGTCTGTAATTCACTTAGACTTGATTTTTGTGTATAGTGTGAGTTAGCGGTCTATTTCTGTATTTTTCCATATGGACACACAATTGTCCGAGCCCAAGTTCCTGAAAAGAACATGCGTTGTTAGCTGTAGTGCCCTCTTTATCACGAGTATCCAAATATGTGTGGGTCTGTATTTGGACTCTGTTTTCTTTTCCATTGATCTCTTTGTCGTCCTTACTCTTTAAGTGTCACTTTCTAACATGTCTTGATATTAGTTGAGTCAAATCTTCAACTGGTCTCTTCTTTTTAAAAAGTGTTATGGCTATTTTTGGTCACTTGTATTTTACATAAAAGTTTACATACAAGAACCAGCTTGTCAAATTCTACACGTGTGCTTACGTGTTTATGTACACCTACACGTACATACACACATGAAATCCACCAAAAGAAAAAAAACACCAAACCAATTTAACCAACAAAAATTTAAATCCGCACATTGAGTTCTTCATTGAAGTTGCATTGACTAAAGTCCATTTGGTGAGAATTGACATCTAAACAATACTGGATGGATCTTCCAGTCCATGAGTATGGCATATCTGTCCATTTATTTAGGATTCTTAATTTTAAGCTTTTATCCTTTTCTATGTATTTTTATAGCTCCATTGCATGGATTTGGGTGTATGTTATTTTTGTTACCATACATTTAAAGTGTTTGCTAAGTTCTGTCATGGTTTCTTTTTTGACTCCTGGATTATTTAGAAATGCATTTCTTAATTTCCAAACAAATTGAAAATTTCTAGTTCTCTTTTGGAGCTTGATTTCTAGCATAAATGTGTTGTGATCAAAGAGCACATACTTTTCTGTCCCGTGAAATTTATTGAGACTGCCTTTATGACCCAGTATATGGTACTTTTTTGCAGCTGTTCTATGTGTGCTTGAAAAGAACATTTATTCTCCAGTAGTGGGAAGCAGCATTTTATCCATGTGTATCAGGTGAAGTTTGTGAAAATTTTATATTTTTACTGATATTTTTGTCTCCTTTGGTTTATCAGCTGCATAGAGTCTTAAAATACCCTTCTGTGATTATAGATTTGTCTTATTTCTTCACTTAGTTACATAAATTTTTCCTTTGTATGTTTTGAGGCAGTGTTATTAGGTAAAGGTGTATGACAGGCCTTGAGAAATGTTCCTGTTGTCATTATAAATTGAACCCCTTTATCTCTAAAATTATTTGTTACCTGATATTAATATAGCTCCTCTGACTTGCTTTTGGTTGCTATTTACATGGTGTAACATTTTCAACTCTTTTATTTTCAACCTGTCTGTATCAGAGGTGCTTCTTGTGAACAGCATGTAGTTGGGGTTTTTTTCCCCTTAATCTAGTTTGACAGTCTCTGTCTTTCAGCTGCTGCATTTGGCCCATTTATATTTAATATAATGTAAATGCTGACCTATTTGTATTGAAGCCTCTCTGTCCTTCCTATTTTATTTTCTTTTTCTCTCTTTCTTGCTTTCTTTTGGATTATTTTGTATCATTCAGTTTTTATCGTTTTCTCATTTAAATGCTCTCTGTTCTTTTTTTCTCTTCTGTTAATAGTTTCCTGGGAAAATTACAACAGGCACCCCTAACCCCCTTCCCAGATTGTACAGGACCATTTTGGCACCCCCAATTTACATGCTGCTGCTGCTGTTATACACTTTAATTCTGTTTTCAAACCCGTAACGTCAGTGTTCACTTAGATCTATCCACATATTTACTACTTTCCCTGCCCTTCACTCCTTGTATCTCTTGTTTGTCCAGCTGGGATCGTCTTCCTTCTGCCTGAGGTCTTTTTAGAATTTCCTTTAAAGTGGGGCCATTGATGGGGAACTAGTTGAGTTTGTTTGAAAGTGTATGCCTGATGCCACCATTTTATTGGGAAAGCTGCAGGATCTCTACATTTTAATTTTAATGCGTATGTACGGTCACCTAATCCCACCATCTCCCGCATGGTGTCTGCGCCCTCCACTCTATCTGGTGCCCTCCGTGCCAGAGCGTCTCTGTCTTATCCTTGTTGTTGAGCTAATGAATCTTCCAGTCTTGTGTTGAAATAGAGAAAGGGGGTCTAGGGGTACAGGTACGTGTTAAATGTGCAAACGGGCCTTCTATTTTAATTTTCACCTTTACCTTCTGAAGAGATCCATGTGCTCACCAACATCTGAGCTGTGAGGGATTCTGCAGGGCATAGTGTTTCCCTGCCGTTCAGGACCAGCTTTCTTGGGTTTGCTGAGGTAGGTGCTAGAGCCCCTTACCCAGCCGTAAGCCAGTGCCCTGTTACTTCTTTTCTGTCTGCTTTTCAGCGTCTGACATTCTTTTTGTGCTTGAGAGTTTGTGTCTTTATTTTAAGAAATCCAGTGGCTCTTCAAAAGGGAGTGTAGATCGGTGAGTGGGCTCCTAAGCCTCATCATTTGCTTACTGTCGCCAGCCATTACCGTGTGCCAGAACCAGTGGTGCTCTGTTGTTCTTACCATTTTAAAACTCAGTTCGGCAGAATTAATCCCTCGCCTGTAACATACTGCCTCTTTCTTGGCCCTCGCGATAGTACCTTCTGTAGGTTTTCCTCAGGTCTTTCTGGATCCTTCTTCTCTGGCTCCTTTGTTGCTTCCTCTTCCGTGCAGCGTTTGCCTGTTGGAGCCCTGCTGGAGCCCTGCTGGACATTCCAGAACCCGGGGGTGCTCGCCTCACCCTGCCTCTTCTCCCTACGGAGTCCCACCCGTTTCTTCCTGTATTCATTCCGTGTGTAGTGAACGTTCTTCACATGCCAGACACTCTCCGGGCCCACGGAGTGACAGCGAATCCTGTAGGGAGGCTGTGGCGGCCGGTCTTCCAGGCAAGAGGGGATGGTGGCTTGGGCCAGTCCGGTCACCGTGGGGATGGGGAGACAGAGTTGCATTCTGGGTATTCTCAGGGTTTCAAATACCTGTTCACCCGTGGCTCCCAGACTCAGTCTGTAGACAGAGCTCTCTCATCTGCTTGTATGTCTTCCCGATATTCCAAACCCAGCACGTCCACAGTTGAACTGTTAATAGCTCCGTAGCTGCCCCCCCTTCCTCGGTAATTGGGGGAATGGTTTCAGGCCAGAGATCCGGGAGCCCCTTGCGATGCTGATTCTTTTTCGGTCTCCTGCCACTAACGTGTCACCGCATCTTCCCGATTCTCTCTCTGGAGCACGTCCCAAGGCCGTCCACTTCCTCCTTTTCCAATGGTACCGTCCCGTTCACTCTCTCCTCACCCCGGCCTGGGTCGGCGGTGGCTTCCTGACTCCTGTTCCCCTCCTTCCCTCGGGGTGTCAGGGAAACACGGACCCCCCCACCCATCCCGTGAGACCTCGCAAAACAAAACAGGATCCTTCCTCT
Organism: Prionailurus viverrinus; assembly: GCF_022837055.1. Lineage (NCBI taxonomy): Eukaryota > Metazoa > Chordata > Mammalia > Carnivora > Felidae > Prionailurus > Prionailurus viverrinus. The sequence continues at coordinate 135,566,327 of NC_062567.1, forward strand.
CTGCCTCTGGACTCTCCCTGCCCCCACACCGTCTGTCCCAAACACGCTCCGTTTACAGAACCCCCAAGACTGCCCGCCGTGCTCGGAACGACCCGGAGTCCCCAGCACAGCCTGAGAGGCCCCGTCTGATCTCGCCGCTGCCTCCTCCTACACTGGTATCCGAAGCTGCTCTCCCTGCCGCAGCACTCCCCCCAGCCCCCCACACGCTTTCTTACTGTGGCTCTCTGCGCCTCATGGTCACCGCCGGCAGTCACCCGCACCGACCTCTCACCTGAACTGCCCTCCCCGGGGCCAGCCTTCCGCGTGCTGGGTGCTCGGCTCCCGCGGTCTCTTCCTCAGCCAAAGGTCGCTGGAGCCCGGCCGGGTCCGGTCACCCCTCCTGTGACCTGCCGTGTCTGCGCGTCGCAGTGTGTCACCACATGCTCGTGCGGTTACGTCTCAGTTGCCCTCTGGGCCAAGTGCTGTGAGGACAGGGACCGTTTTTTTCTGTTGTTCACCCCGGTACAATCTGCCACTGTCTGGCACCTAGTAAATGTCCAGTAAACACTTCTTAGACACATAGACGTGTGGGGACAACACTGAACAAATAGCAGCCTGGCGAGAGGTGTGTGTGTGTATTTGGTGGGAACAGGGGCGGTTGGCAACACACGAAAAATTGCTCCTGTGGGTTCTGCGATTCTTCGTGAATCAAGTCAAGTCTGCTCGGCAGCGACGGTTTCAGATTTGTTTCGTTTAACCCCCTCTTCTAATTAACACCAGCCAAGTTTTTACAGAACTTTCAGTATTTTGTGTCAAAAATCAGTAGATATTTTGGGTATGTTTAGACGAGGAATCGTGCTGATAACCATCTCTCCATTCTCTGATCACTCAGGGTCAGCTGCCCCTGCACATGTACTTAACCATGCTCTGCGGGATGGGGGCTGAGGCCTCGTGAGGCTGTGGGGAGCAGTCCTCGGTCCCCATAGGAGATCAGTGCGGGGGACCCTGGGAGACTGCCACTTTCTTGGCCACCCTTGGGATTAGGAGCTTCAGGCTGGCTCTCCTGTAGAGCCGACTAGGGCCGAGGGCCGCTGCCCCTGCCCCCAGGCTAGAAACGGAGGCCCGAGGCTCCATTTCTTGGAGGTAGATTCTAGAAACCAGCGGGGATTTCCAGTCTCAGGGAGAGGGCAGCATGTCAAAGGGGCGCTTCACTGGGAAGACCTGCCCTCCACAGCTGCTCCAGGGGCACGAGCCCAGCCAGGCCCCAGCTGTTCACTCGCCCGCCCGCTTGTGGGTCACCCACAGTAATGACACGGTAGCCGAGGCCATCGGAAAATTCCAGCCCCAGCACCGCAGGGTCAGTTCCTTGTTTGTCAGTTTATTGTGGCAAGTGGGATTTTTTTGTTGTTGTTGCTTCCAAATAGAAACCACTGAGCTTTATTTGAAATGTTTTTCTTTTCTTCTTTTTTGATCTGTGTTTTCATCAGCTGTCCTTGATGTGGGCTGTTTTGTTTTGTTTTGTTTTTATTGGAGGGGGAGGGGACAGGCATAGAGAATCCAAACAGGAGTTTTTTTCTGTTCTTTTCTCTCTTTTTTCCCTTCCTTGCTCTTTGCCTGTCTCTCTCTCTCTCTCTCTCTCTCACTGAAACACCTTATTTGTAAGTTTCCTTGCGTACAGAAATGTAGCAAGTTGGGGTGCCTGGGTGGCGCAGTCAGTTGAGCGTCCGACTTCAGCCAGGTCACGATCTCACGGTCCGTGAGTTCGAGCCCCGCGTCGGGCTCCGGGCTGATGGCTCGGAGCCTGGAGCCTGTTTCCGATGCTGTGCCTCCCTCTCTCTCTGCCCCTCCCCCGTTCATGCTCTGTCTCTCTCTGTCCCCAAAATAAATTAAAAAACGAGAAAAAAAAATTTTAAAAAAGAAATGTAGCAAGTAGTTTACAGAAATATTAAACAACCTGTGTTTTCCCCTGCGACCTGACCCGTGTCGAGGAGGTGTGGCCCGGGGCAAGAGTGGCAGCCGCTGGGTCCCACACACCCGCACCCCGCCCCTCCTAGTTCGTAAGCACTGCGTTTACTTTCTTTGGCCTTAAGCTTCTTTGCTTATAAAACAGGCCCCACTCCTATCCCCACAGGATCGTGATGGATGATCTCATGGTTTATGGGTTCAAGCCCTGCATCGGGCTCTGTGCTGACAGTGTGGAGCCTGCGTGGGATTCTCTGTCTCTCTCTCTGCCCATCCCCCAGTTGTGCTCTCTCGCTCTCATGCACTCTCTCTCTCTCTCGCTCTCTCTCTCAAAATAAACTTTAAAATGTATATATTTAAAAACAAAACAAACAGGAGACTCGTGGCATTTCAGAAAAGAAGAAATCCGAATGGCCAGCACACCTGGGGAAAGAGCTCGATGTCATCAGTCGTCAGGGAAATGCACAATTAACCCACAGTGAGAAACCCACCGGAACGGCTAATGGCGAGGGCCGACAGTATGAAGTGATGGCAAGGGTGCGGAGCAGCAACCTGAACCTCCGAACCTTGCCGGGGAAGATGTAGATTGGAGTAACCCCTCTGGAAACGTTCTGGCCGTGTCTCCTAACACAACGCACACACCCGGCCTGCGAGCCAGCAGTGCCCTTCCCGGTACCTTCCCCCGAGGGGAGTGCACGCGTGTGTCTTCCAGGCGTGCAAGAGCCTTCACAGCAGAGCCATTGATAATAACCCCAAGGTGGGAGCATCCCGGGACTCATCCGTAGTAGAAGGGATAAATCAATGGTGGCCTGTTCCTACCACGTGTGCAGGTGGGAGGGTGGGTATCACTAGGGAAGGGGCACGCGGGGGCCCTCCGGGATGGGGTGCGGGCGTGTCCTTAATCTCGGTGTAGGTGGAGTCATGGGGACACATCCACGTGAGGAAACCCCTCAAGACGTGCCCTCGGATGTGTGTGTTCTGTTGCGCCACGCACAAGTTTTTCAAATCACCTGTTGGGTTCTTGCCGCGTGCCATGTCCTGTTCTGGCCCCTTCACTGGGGCTAAGACCACCGGCTCCATTGGGAACGTTTATTTCCATTTCCCGCCGAGAGCGCTAAAGCTCAGGCAGCTGGTTCCTTGACGCCAGCCGCTCCAGATCCGCCCAGCGCGGGAGGGGCAGGGCCAGGGTGCAGGCCCAGGTGTGTCTGACTGTAAGGCCCGTGCCTCGTCCGAATTCAGGGGTCTAGACTTGCCCGTGCGTGCTCGCTTCGCTCCGTCACGGCGTTCCTTTCAGGCGTACTTTCTCCGGGACACGTGGGTAATCAGCTGTGCTGGGTACGAAATCTCGGACTGATCTTGCCGAACGTGTAGCACATGGTACCCGCTCAGCGCTCTGTTGCAACCGTGGATGATCAAGATGCACCCCTGAGCCTGGAGATGGACCCCCCCCTTCCCGTTTCCCCTCCCTCCTCCTCTGGAACTCTAGACCCGGGTGTCTTCCTCTCTGGGATCCTTCCGTGACCCCCGGGACCAAGCGGAGCGCGCCAGTGCGTCTTTATGGGTCAGTTGTGCTCCGCGTCTCCGTGAGCACACCGCACGGACGTAGCCACATTTGTAACCCCTTCCCTCGAGGACAACTTACCCCGGGTGGGATCTGTGTCCCCGTGCGTTTACACCTCGGGACACGCTCCACGCTGGACCCCACGGATCCAAGGGAGCGTTACCAAAGTGTGTTCCAAAGCACAGAGTTTTATGTGGTGTCTTGAACAGCTGTTACTTGAGGGAAGGCTTCTAGACGATATGTCCGTGCCTGCATATCTGCGCGCACACGCACGCACACGCACGAACTGTGCTGCCCAAGCCTGTCTCCAGCAGGACTGCGTGGGGTCCTTACCGTTCTTATGTGCATTTTGGAGACTCTGGACTCTAAGTGCCACATCTTGGGAAACGATGGAAATCTATTCCATTCTGTCCTTATTTATTATTTTATTTTCATTTTAGAGGGGGAGGGGCAGAGAGGGACTCTTAAGCAGGCTCCGTGCTCCGCGCAGAGCCCGAGGTGAGGCTCAGTCTCACCACCCTGGCGTCGTGACCCGAGCCGAAGTCAAGAGTCCGACGCTCAACCGACTGAGCCACCCAGGCGCCCCAGCTCTGTACTTCCTGGGGAGTCCAGGCTTGCGACTGGACCTGCCACGCAGCAGCCAGAGGGGGGCCGTTCAGAGAAGTGTCTGAAATACTTCGGGAGGGCACAGGGGCTAGAGTTGGTGGGGTTCGTAAAAGGTGTAGCCGTGCGCTTCCACGCCAAAGGAGTGCTGGCGCTGTGTTCACAAAACGGTGCCTTTCTGCTGTTGATACCCTGCACTGCCCACCCGGACGTTCAGTGCAGTGAACGGCTAGGGAATCGTTCTGAGGGAAAGCTGTCCCTCCTCTTTCTGGAGGGGAAGAGCCATTTGTTTTTTATTTACTTCTGTATTTCTGAGTCCCCAGCATGAAATAGCTGATAAACAGTGATTATTTGTTCTGTTCCTGAGCGGCCAAACACTAGGAACACTCTTAATGCTGTTTTAGTTGAAAAAGGTAAACTTTTGGTTTAGCTGGCCAGTGATTTAATTTGGTTTTGTAAAGCCCCTCGCTGATTGTCTTGCCTCTCACCTAGTGCGTTTGAAGATGTACAGACCCAACGTTTCTCCCCGAGCAGAGCAAACAAGTTTGTACACACACAGCTTTGCAGGTCAGGGGAGGCCTCCCTGGGGCCCCGTGTGACGTGAGCCAAGCACGGGCCGAGGACCGGACAATGTGCGGGTGCCGCTCCCAGGCTGCTAAGAGTGTAACACGCTGCCACCAGCCCCTCGAGACACACACACACACACACACACACACACACACACACGGATGCATCTAAATGGCACCATTCACAGTGAAAGGGGAAAGAAGCCCTGTTTGTGTGGCTTTTATGGTATCCTAGCAACCAGTTCCCCAGGGCCTGAAGCCGATGGCCGGAGGAGTCCGCGTCCTGTAATGAATGAGGCTTTCACAAAAGTGGACCGCTTCCTGGTTCAGGTGTTGTGGCAAGTAGACCGTTGTTCAGTGAGACGCACACACTTCGAGTTGCGCTCCTTCCCGTGGCCTCTGCGTCGCTTTTCCACGGGCTTGCGGTTTTCCCGCGTCTCTGAAATAGAGGCTGCAAATGGCGAGCATCGTTAGCGCACAGATTCTGCGTCCCGCAGGCTGAGGCACAGAAAGTGGTTCTCCCCGAGGGCGCCCAGAGGTGACAGAGGTGAGAACACGCCGGGGGGCACGCGCCGCCCACGCCTGTCCTCAGGCTGTGTCTCGCTGAGCCTGGTTTGCTCAGCCGTTCCCATCTCAGAGGTCAGAGTGCAGCAGGGTTTGCTGTATCTTGTTGACTCACTAAGAGCAAGATTGCCTGGGGTCGCCTGGGGGACTCCGTCGTTAAGCCTCTGACTTCAGCGCAGGTCACGATCTCGCGGTCCGTGAGTTCGAGCCCCGCGTCGGGCTCTGTGCCGACAGCTCGGAGCCTGGAGCCTGCCTCGGAGCCTGTGTCTCCCTTTCCCTCTGGCCCTTCCTCTCTCTCTCTCTCTCTCTGTCTCTCAAAAATAAATAAAGATTAAAAAAAAAAAAAAGAGCAAGAATGCTTGGGGTTTATTCTCACCTAAGCTAGGAGATGGGAGTCCGCCCTTTCCCGTGATGAGAAGCGCGGTGTGGACCGTGTGGTCTGCCGCCTCCCCCTTGGCGCACACTCACCCTGCACAGGGACCAGGGCAGGGCTGCCGTCACACCGCAGGTACTGTGCGAGTGGCCGTGGAAGCCGCTTCCTTGGATGGCCCGTCACTTCAGCCACCTGGCTTTGCGATGACACGGCATTTTCGCAGTTTTACTTCCTGATAGTTCCTATTAATGTTTGAAGTAACACCACGTGAAATGCGTTTGAAACCCGAAACAAAACGTCATGCAAATATCTGTTGCCACCGATTCTTAACCTGAAGGATCCTGCGCCACACTTGTGGCTGATTAATAGAACAGGTGCTGTTACATACTGATATAGACTCACACTGAGGAGTATAACTTTAGGGAAAGAACGTCTCGGGGGATACGTATTAGACATCCTGGCCGAAATAATTTCTCCCGACTGGTCTTCCATGGTCGTGGTGAGTTTGCCAGCCTGAGAAAGTATTTTGAATTCTGAAACTGCATGAAAGATTCATTTCTAATGTTACTCTCTTTTCTCCTGGGTTTTTCTTGGAGCAGTGGTAGGCTGACGGGCAAGATGGAGAAGACAGTACAGAGATTCCCTGCGCATTTCCATCCCCACCGGGGTGGGACGTTTGCCGCACGTGGTGAACACCCACTGACATGTCATTGTCACCCATGGTCCGCACTTCCCCGGAGGATTCGCTCTTGGTGTCGTGTGCGCTGTGAGTTTGGACAAGTGCGTAAGGACGTGCATCCCCCATTGTAGTCGTGGAGGCCTGGGGAATCCTCTGTCCTCTGCCTGCAAACGCAGATCTTTTTCTGATCTCCGTGGTTAACACCTTGTTTGGGGTGCCCTGCAGATGCCGGGATCACACAGTAGGTGGCCTTCTCAGACTGGCTTCTGTCACTTGGTACTCCGCATTCCAGTTTGCTCCATGACTTCTCATTTCTTTTTTAGCGCCGAGCGTCGTGTTGCCTGCATGGACCAGATACTCGCTTTTCAAAATCACTTCCTGTAACGTTATGTGTGCATGGTGGTCGTTCTGCACCTGTCCCCCAGCGTCTCTACAATATGGAGAAGAGCATAAAGAGAGCTTTGCTAGTTCTTGACTTTGTGTTTCAGAAAATTGCTATCTCCTGTATAGATTTGACCATAAAGAAATGTCTTAGGGCCGCCTGGGCGGCTCAGTCAGTTAAGCGTTCAGCTCTTGACTTGGGCTCAGGTCACGATCCCAGGGTCGTGACATTGAGCCCCGCGTCATGCTCCATGCTGAGTGTGAAGCCTGCTTATGATTCTCCCTCTCTCTCCCGTTTTCTCCCTCTCTCCTCCACTCACACACATGTGTTCTGTCTCTAAAAAGAAGGGAGAGGGAGGGAGGGAGGAAGGAAGGAAGGAAGGGAGAGAGAGAGAGAGAGAGAAAAGAAAAGAGAAGTCTGAAATAGCCTAAACTCCACATGCGTGACAGTGTCCAAACACAGCCCCTGGGAGGGTTTCAGAAGCCTGTCTCTGCACAGAGCAGTCTGCATTTCCTTTGAAAGCATACTCAGCAAAGTCGACCGGTCACCGGGAGATCCTTCTGTTTATATATTTTCAAGTAATCTCTCTGCCCGATGTGGGGCTTGGACCCATGACCCGAGATGAGAGCTGTGTGGTCTGCCCCCTGAGCCAGGCAGGCGTCCCACCAGCACATCCTCTTCGTGCTCGGTAATGCACCTCCCTTGCGTCCCCAAATGGCATTACCGAGCGACATCACTGGCAGATCGCGCGTGAGCCCTGGGGCACTTGGTGGGCACGGCGGGCCCTGAGGGTGAGGTCTGCCTTCGAAAGAGCTGGCGAGTTTGGACCCCACTGACCACCCACGTGAAACGTACGCAGTCCTGGCGCATGGTCTGTGCTTAGTAAGTAGTCGTAGCATTTAACTGGATGTTTGTATTTTGTTACAAAGTTAAGTATTTGCCAGTTTTTCTTTTTTCTTTTTTTTTTTGCATTCCTTTTAGTAAAAAGAGCAGTTTGGGATGTGTTGAGGATGTTACTAAATGACTTTTTACAGTTGCTGTACTTAAATGCCATTGCTACACAGACTGCGTATTTTGGAAAACACTTGAGAGAAGTTTGGCATCGAGGGAACGTGTTCCAGGGAACCCTAAAGTCAGGATTTTTGCCCAAAATGACCTCGGTCAGATTTAGCAGTGAGGGAGAAGGGTCTGGGCAGAGCGTGGACGCCCCACGGCCGGTTCAGCACCGTGAGATGGTGACTCCCTGGCTTTCGTGCTTTGGGATCGTCATTCCTGGCAGGACGTGTTGTACTCTCTGTACCACTTTCTAGAACCAACAGATTTAAACAAACAAACAAACAAACCCTACCGGATGAGTGGGTGAGTCTCTGGAGGAAGGAGGGCCGGCAGCGGCCCCTCGGTGAGTCCCTGTTGACCACGTGAAGGAAGCTGTGGGCTGAGCCTCTGCGCGGAGGCCACTTGCGTGGAGGCGACAAGAGGACCCACGGGTGGGACGGAGGAAGGCCGCGCCAGCCACCAGCACGCGACCCGAGCCTGCTGGTGTCTCTCCCGACAAACCACGTGGGCCCCGAGGAACTTGGAGGAAACGCCGGGCCTGCCTCACAGGAGTGAGGCGTGGGGGCCGCAGTCGGGAAGGAAAGCCTCCAGATCCTCAGGCTTTCTTATCCTCGTGGCCACCCCTTCTTCACCTTGGATGCTCGCACAAATCCAGAAAATAGAAAAAGAAAGCTCACTTCCAGATGTCCCCTTTTCCACGCTCTTCTGTCCTCTGGTCCGAACCTCCCTCCCAGGTAGAGGTGAAGCAAGCTTTGTGGGCTGAGCCCCGGCCGTCCCGGCCGTCCCGGCAATGGCAGCTGGTTCCTGCGAGCTGCCGGGAAAGGCCGTTTGAGGGGCGGACGGATCTTCTCTTCAGGGTTAACTGAGTGCAACTGGAAGCAGCCCCGTGCTGCGAAAGAGCCTCACGGGTGGACGGAAGCCGGGCCGAAGAGGACCGTTTGACAGCCGGGACCCAACCCTGCACTTGGGATTTTTCACACGACTGCGACCGGCCTTAGTTTTTACGAGAGATTCTCGTCTTCGTGTTCGGGTAGCGGCCTAGTTTTACGTTCTTACGGAAGCTCACAGAATGATGGCCCCGTGCAGATAACAACCTGTACTTCCCGGTTCGGGACCGGAACAACCTATAGAAAGTCAACACATTTTCCCAGTTTTTGAGAGAAACCGGGTTATGTCAGAATCAAAACGACTTCTGTCTTTCTCTCCGAAAGCACTTCGGAGTGTGGGTAGGAAACACCAGGAAATCCTAACGGGTTTTCAGCAAGAAAATGATGTGAGGCTCCCTGGCCTCCTCCTCCCGCCTTGCTGCTGCTGCTTTTGTTTTTTAATATATTTTTTTAAGGTTTATTCATTTTTCAGAGACAGAGCATGAGCGGGGAGGGGCAGAGAGAGAGGGAGACACAGAATCGGAAACAGGCTCCGGGCTCCGAGCCGTCGGCCCAGAGCCCGACGCGGGGCTCGAACCCACGGACCGGGGGATCGTGACCTGAGCCGAAGTCGGACGCTCGACCGACCGAGCCCCCCGGGCGCCCCTGTAACTGTCTCTGTTTCTAACGGAACTAGCCTTTTTCGCACCAAGCATTAGGGTTTTACTGAAATGTCATGACCACTGTGAGGCAGATGCTGTCATTGTCCCATTTTACAGAAGAAGAAGTTGAGGCAGAAACGGTCGCGACTGGCCACGGCCCCGCACTCCTGAGCAGCAGGCCTGGCGTCTAGAACCCGCACTTTCTGACTCCAGGGCCCAAGAGCTTCATGTGGGTCCTGTGATCGTTTGACACACGGGGCATGGTCTCCCTCCCCCCCCCCCCGCCCCCCCCCCGAATGGATGAAGCAGCCAAGGCAAAGGGTAAGGAAGTCCCGGCCTGACAGAGGGGTCGGGGGCTCCACAGCCTGCCCGGGGCCCCGCGCTGTCTCTCAGGTGTGCCGGGGGCCGGGCAAGACGCACGGCAGACGTCCCCTCCCGCCGTCCTCACATGTGACCTGACCAGCTCTACCTTGTTGCGGTTATGCAGACTGGCCCCAAGTCGCGCATCGTATGAAGTGGCCGCGCTGGAATTCGAGCCCAGGTCTGTCCTTTTCCAGGACCTTCCTCTGGCCTCGGTGGACCCCTCCTGGGCCCCCGTTCCCACACTTTCCTCTCGAAACCACGCTCCACACAGCTACCCGAGACAGGGTCCTGATTTCTCCACTTCGCTCTTGCCCCAGGTTCTAATTGTACTGGAGTAAAACACAGACTCTTCACCGTATCCCGATCCCCTGCAAGGTCTGCCTTGTTGCTTTCCACTCTCCCGACACAGAGGTGACCCCGGACCTTTCTTCGTGCCTTGGGGCTTGTGCACGGCCCGCAGCCCTCTGCCCCAACACCCCTCTCTTTGTAGCCTGTGGGTCTGAGAGTGGTGGTGCCTCCTCGGAGAGGCCGCCTCCCACTGCCCTGGTCCGGTGAGTCAGTCTCTAGAACGCAGATGCCACAAGGGCGGGGACCTGACCATCCTGGGAACTGTTGTTTTCCCAGCATGGAGTGTGGTGTCTTCACATTTGCTGACGAGCGACTAGATCGTGGCTGACTTCTTCAGACAGCCGGGCGTGTGATCAGCCGTTTGCATCTTTGTTCGGATCTAGATCCCGTGCTAATTCCAGTAGAATGCTCAAGGAGCAGATTGTTTGCAGAGAGGAGGAAAAACACGTTCGGGTATTAGATTTCTATAACGGAATGAGATTTTTCTCCCCAGAGTGAGGCGGCCGGTACTTCAGAAGTTGTAAGAGAGACATATGTCAGGGAAGAACCTTAGAACTTAACGTCACCACCACAACCAGCTTGGCCTTCACATAAATAGCCCAGCGGGCCCGTGGTACTTCTTTCCGGTTAGCGTGGAAGGCAGTTGCGCGTGATACGTTTCTGCCGAGTGGTCTTCCCTTGAAACGGACACGGCCGAGCTCCTCCCGTAACCAGGATGAGTGGGCTCCCGGGTCTGTGCCCTGTCCTTCGTTCCCCTACTAATGAGAGAAGTGGAAGCCGAGAGCACAGGATGAGAAACACCACCGCTCACGCGCTCGCTTCGGGGCGGAGGAGTGCGGGCGGGAAACGGACGCGTCTGCGGGCCCACCCCTCTTGACCGCTGACTTTCTGGGAGCTGGGGGGGGCCGGGGGGGGTGGGGGGAGACAAGCCAGCACGGTGACCCGAGGAGCGGACCGTCCCGGGCGACCAGTGACAGTGATAACGTGTTCAGGCCCCTGGCACGTGCGGTTTGTGAACACACCGCGTGGGGCACCTGCTGCGTCTCGTCTAGTCTGAAATCTGCCAGAACCCCCACACTGTTTGTCTGTCATTGAAGCAGAAGCCTTGCTCTCCTAGAAGGATTTCTGACCCTTAGCTGTGCTGTGTAAACTTCGGACTTCATTAGCGCTGGACTGACACTCATTTTCTGTGATTTAGTTGAGACTACTCACTTCTTCTACTCCAAATACTAATTTCATTTTGAACTGTTTTTTCTTGATGTTTATTTCTTTATTTGGGGAGAGAGACCGCGCGTGCATGTGTGCAGGGGAGGGGCAGAGAGAGAGAGAGAGAGAGAGAGAGAGAGAATCCCACACAGGCTCCGTGTCAGCACAGAGCCCAACGTGGGGCTCGATCTCATCAACTGTGAGGTCACGACCTGAGCCGAAACCAAGAGTCAGACACGCGACCGACCAAGCCGCTGGTGCTCCTTGAACTGTCCGTTAGCTAGTTCCAGGGGTGCTTCGCAGAGGTAGTCACTCTAATCTCTGCAAGCTTATTTTGTCCTTCGGGATGCCTTGAAGAGAAAGGGACCTTACTTCAAGCATCATCAGACCCACCGTCCCTTTAACTGACTTGGAGGCAGAGGTAGGAGGCTTGCGGTTAGACTGAGCCACAGGAAGAACCGCTCTGTCCGCCTCCTGCCCCCCGCCGCCCCCACTCCCCTCCTCGTCGGCCACGCTCCCGGACGAGTGCTCGGAAGTAGGTGGCGCGGTGGTCGCGAGGGTGGGTGCCGAGCCCGCCTCCCACCCTGGCTCAGGCCCCGAGCGGGGATCGCAGTACCAGGGCAGCACGGTGTCTTTAGGAGTTTGTCGTGTCCAGAGTGCATCTCCCCGACGAACGCTGCCCTGCAGCGCGAGGGCTGACTTCGTGTGGGGCTGGGCCCCCGCGCACGTGTGTTCGGTAACCTCTCACTCACGGCCCACCTGCCCCAGAAGAGCTTCGAAGTAGGCAGAAGACGGGCAGGGGGCATCCGTCCCACGGACGCTGAAAGCGTCTCTCCTTCCGCGCGCCATGAGCTGCGGGGACGAAGCTGGCGGTCCCGGCACGCAGGTGATCACCCGTTCTGTGGGAGGGGTCCGGTTCACTCCGTGACCGCAGCCTGAGAAGGGGCGCGGGAGGGGGGCCCGGGGAGGGGAGCGTGCAGCGTGATGGGCCCTGGGGGGGGGGGTTCTTCCTGCGCCGCTTACCGAGCGCGTGCTGCGTGCCCGCCACGTGCCAGGCCCCGCTGAGATGGGGACAGCAGGGGCTCGCCCGGCGTCTCGGAGGGGACACTGGAGTGCGGCCCCAGATGCACATGGAACCGCCTCACGGCCCCAGAAGCCTTTAGTGTGGTTTCAGTTAGAAGTGGTGGTGGCCGTTTCTGATCCTGAGACCTGTCGTGGGATGTGGACGCCTCGCTCTGACCGCCCCGTGCCACACTGCGCTTTCAAGTGGTGAGTCAAGTGATTCCAGACTGTGTCGTGTACGAAATTGGTCGCAGGGCCCTCGGAGCCTTTACCTCCAAAACCCCGCGGCTGTGAGCTACCCACGCAGCCCTCACTCGGCCGCAGGAGCTTCTGGGGTGGGGAGCGGGTGTGGTGACAGAGGGCAGGGGCCTCCTCCTCCTCCTGTCACTCGGCCGGTGTCACTTTGCTCATCTCGGAGGCTTGGGCTTTGTACGTGTGGGATTTGTCAAGGACCAAGCGCTCCTAACCCGGCTGGTGTGGAGGGGGTGGGGGGCAAGAGACAGACCGCGTCCGCACGCGTGTGACGGCGCTGGGGACGCGGAGCCACCTGAGGTGGGGGGAGAGGAGCAGAGGCCCGTGAGGTGCTGAGTGTCGGGTCTCCCCTGTAGAGGCTCCACTTGCGGAAAGTAAATCGTGCCTACCAAGGACAGAGAATGCACCCTTTGTTCCAGAATCACCTAGAAGGGGCTGATCGGGGTTCAGCCCAGGAAGAAAGTGTCTGACACAGCTCTGTCAGAATTGGGCAGTTTGTGTTCTTGGGCCTTGTGGCTCTTCCTGTGACGTCCTAGTCCCCTGGGGATTCAGAGGCCAGGAAACGGCCGCTGCCTGCAGAGGGGGTGGTTCCGGGATGACTCCTTCCTGCCCCTTCTTGGAGCTCGTGCTAAACACAAGAATTATTTCATATTCTCCAGACTGTGGCCTGTAATCTACCAATCTGGCAGCTGTCCCCCCGCCCCCACCAGCCGGGTCAGTCTTCCCGTGACCACGCTCAGGATTCACAATTAGCCAGTAATTGGTAAATGAGCAAGGACGCACGCGTTCATTTGTCGGTGCCGCCGGGACACAACATGCGGCAGAGCCTCGAACGGCTCGGATCCGCACGGCGCTGGAGCGCCTGAACCACAGATGTTCCCTCATAGGAAAATACAGAAGTGCGGAGGGAAATCAGATACCAGATAGGCCGACAATTTGGAGAAGGAGGAGGGAGCCAGATGGGCGGTTTGTGGCGGTTATTGGGCACACTCAGGCTTCCAGCGCCAGGCGGGGAGACCCCGGATAGAATCCGCACCGCAGAAACTTCTGCTTTAATTTCCTGACGGCGAAGAGCATGGGGTTAGCCGGATGACATAATGAGAGTTAAGAGGAGAAGGTAATTATGGTAGATGAAGGCAGAAGGAAAGGGAAGTATGTTGGCCCTTGGAGGTCGAGTCAGTCCGTGCAGGAACAGCATGTGCTGCCCCGGGAAGGGAAGGAACGGTGGCCGTGTTTTCCAGGTGTGTCCTGACCGCCGGCCCTCGTCTGTCCGCAGCTGGGTGCCCCTCACCCTCCAGAAACCCCTGAATCGTGAGCTCTTCCTCCTTCACCACCTCCACTCGGACGTCCTCTGTGGTTTGGACAAGGTCCTCGTCCTCCGGCAGAGGCCTCGGGGGAGGCCAGGGATCCCGGGGCAGCAGTTTGAGAGACGCCACTTTTCTCCCCTCAGAAAGTCAGTACGTGAAGAGCAGGGCTGAGGTTGGTGAGGGCCTGGGAAGCGGGGGCCCCCCAGAACACCCCCCGACACGTGCAGGTTCTCCGACTTGTGTGGCTAGGAGGAAGTCGGAAGTAAGTCATTGCCGCGGGAAGAGAAGCCGCCCTTTCGATGCCTGCTCGTCCTTTGCCTGACAGCATCGGCATGTTTAGAAGTATTTTGTCTTTTAGCAAGGGAAAGCGTTTTCAGAAGCATTTTAAACTGAGCTGCTTCTTGGCACTCTGAAAAATTCTTCAGTTTTACCACTTCCGTGAAGATGCTAGTTTAGATACGGAAGTCGTTTGAAAGCATCCTGATCTTTAGCAGAACCGTAGCTTCGTATTACAAAAACCTTAATATTATAACGTGGCAGGTAATTACACGGTTTTTGTGAAACCCGAAAACCTGATCAGGTAGGTTCGCCTCATATCGAACATCCTGTTCTCACACCAACTTTGTAAAAGGTTTTTATGCTCTGTGCCCTGCGAAATAGCTGACTTTGTCAGGCAGTACATAAATCCCATGCCATCACTGGGCTTGTTGTCTAAAAATAATTTTTCAAAATGTATCCCAAAAGCAAAAATTAAATGTAGATCCTATGTATATAGTACCTACATTTGTTACGTACGTATTGTATATGTTAAGATGTTAAATATAGACGTATGCTGTGCATGTACAGGTTTATAACATATAAAGTATCTTAGATATTACATAGATAGTATGTATACACACATTATCAAAATCTTTTAACATAAGCTAAATTGTTTTGATTTAGGTAATGTGAGTTTTTCTTTTTTTTTTTTTTTTTTTTACATTTGTTTATTTTTGAGAGAGAGAGACACACACACACACCAAGAGTGTGAGAGGGGGAGGGGCAGAGAGAGAGGGAGACACAGAATCCAAAGCAGCTCCAGGCTCCGAGCTGTCAGCACAGAGCCCGACGCGGGGCTCGAACCCACGGACCGTGAGATCATGACCTGAGCTAAAGTCAGCCGCTTAACTGACTGATCCACCCAGGCACCCTACTAATGTAAGTCTTTCAATGCCAGGACTTTAAAAAGCTCATTTATTCACTCCACAAATATTTATTGGTGCCTTCCGTGTTCTAGGCCAGAGGTAGGCAAACCTTTTCTGTAAAGGTTTAAATTTAGTAAATATTTTTGGCTTTGCTAGCCAGACGGTCTCTACCACACCTCCACAGCTCAGCCGTTGGAACATGGAAGCAGCCATAGTCAGCAGGTCAGTGAATGGGCATGAATAAAGTGCCAGTAAAACTTCATTGGTTATGGGTACTGAAATTTGAGCTTCAAATAATTTCCATGTGTCACCAGTTAGTAGTAGCTTTTGATTTTTTTCCCCCAATGATTTAAAAATATAGAAACTATTGTCAACTTGCATCCGTACAAAAACACAGGCCCTGATTTGCTGACCGCTGTCCTCAGCATCCTTCCGGCCACAGAGCTGGAGCGGTGGCCAGGACGGAGCCCCTGTCCTCCCGGGCCCTGCGTTTGGGCACACAGGTGTCTGGTTCTGAGAACTGAACGGATGTTGCCCTTCTTAGATGGAACCTTTCTCATCGGACACTTCCAACTGCAGTGTTTTAATTCTCTGCCTTTAAAGTGAATTCGGCACGTCAGTCTGCTGGTTCGTCACATCCGTGTTGGGAGACTTTCTGGATCGCACTGTCTCCCGGCCTACATTTTTGTGCCTCACGAACACCTCATCACCCGACTTGTCCAAGGCCGCGGGGTTCGGTGTTGAGCTGGGTCTTTCCGAAGCCCGGGGCTGCGGCTCTGGGCCCGAGAGGAGCCTCCTTCCCAAGCACGGCAGTTCTGGGGTGCTCATTGCCACTGTGCCCTTTGTGCCTGTGTCCAGACCCCAGAGTGCCCTGTCGAGGAGCCGGCCAGCCCTGTGCAGTCCTCACTCGAGTGCTGATTGCAAGGCTCTTTCAGGGCAGTCTTGTCGCGCACAGGCTCACGCCTTGTATTTGCAGTAGCTATGGAAACTTTAGAAGCTGTCTCTCTAAAGCCAGGCGCACAATAAAGCACTTCACGTGTTGGTTGGATTAGACTTTAGAAGATGTTTAATTTTCTCCCCCCGCTCTTTCTCTCTGTCTGTCTCTTTAGAGAGGGAACAAGAGGGCAATGTGAATATTAACTGGGACTCCCTTTAATCTCCCTAGCGACCCTTCGGGCTGTCTAGGGCTGCGCAGGCTGCCCAGGGCTCCCGGCTTTCACAGCCGCTAACGAGGAGAGCCATGCATATTCATGAGCCAGGCTCGTGTGCGTGAGATGCCGCCTGTAAGGGCTTGTTTCAGTGTTTTCTCTTTTCAACTCAAATTTTGTGAAAGACACGACCGCTAAATTTGGTTTTTTAATTATGATTAAGTCAGAGCCCCTAGGCAGTAGTGCTAAAGCGTTCTCCCTGGAAATAGGGACAAAGGAGAGCATGTCTGTGTGGCATTTAATTTATAGGTGGGACAACACAGACCCCGAGTGTGGGTGCTTGCTCACCGAGGGTGGAGAAGCAGAGCGGGCCTTTCCTGTTTGCTCCGTGTTCGAACTTCACGAAATCCTCCTTCAGGAGGAAATACGATTTCTCATTGACGAGAATGGGAAACATACATTTACGTGAAAAGTCGGGGCTGGGGGGTTGCCGTTCGGTTATTTCCGATCTTCAGGGCGTGCAAAGGAGCGGGACTCCAGCGTGTGGCCCTACCTCTGCCGACCCCCCACTCCGTCCACACACATCTTCTTGCCTCCTGAACACCAGTTGCAGAAAAAGACAGACGTGCCTTTTCTGCTTCGGGCTTCACTGCTTCTTATATTAGGCTGTCCGCTGCGTGGCTGTGCCGCGAATCGGTCCCTCGAGAAGTTCACGGCGGCTGCGTTGTGCTCCCGGAGTCGTGCTGGCCCAGCCGGGAGCAGCACCCCTGCCCGCTCTGACCGCCGGGAATCTTCACCCCTCTCCTTCTCCTCTGGGCTCCTCTTTTGCTACGTGCAGAATGGGGGGCGCGTGGGTTTTTCGGTTCCAAGCGCTTCCAGGGTGAAGTGCCACGAAGCTGCCGTGGCACCGCTTCCACAAGGCGCGTTGGTTGCCTCGCCACGACGCACGTGATTGAGATCTGCCCTCTCATCTGCCCACGTGGGAATCCTCCCGGTGTCTCTTGTCCCGTACCCTGTATCGACACCACGCACGCAGCTTCCTCGCCTGGGTTGCATCTGTAGTGGGTTTCTTTCATCTGATCTTTCCGCCGGGCAAAGCCCTGAGTCAGCAAACCACACCAAGAACCGGAAGGAAAAGCACAGCCTGTGTGGGTCACTGCTGTGCCACCGCGGCCCCACCCACGTGGCGGGTGGGAGCTAGCACGCCTTGGCCAGAGGTCCCGCAGACGTCTCCCGACACTGTGCCTGGAACAGAGGCGGATCGCACTTGCCCCCGAGGAGTTCGCGGGGCGTCTGGGGCGGACAGGTAGAAACAGACAGTCATGGCTTCCAAAGTCCGCAACTCACTTCGTGCCTGGAGCCGGACTGGAGGCATAGACGTGAATCTGGTGCGGCTCCTGTCCTCGAACGTCACAGTCAGGTGGGCGCAGTGCACCTGGAAGAGCCGCCGGAGACACGCAGTGAGCGCGCCTGACTCACGGCGCTCAGAGGCAGCCCGGGACGCGAAGGGCGCCCGGCAAGAAGGGTGCGCAGCGACCACCGGGGGGGGGGGGGGGGGGTCGTTTCCCCGTCACACGCGCTTGGATCCCTGAAGCTCTGGACGATGGTTCTTTGCTGCAGAGACGCTCCGCCTTTCATCTGGCAGTGTCCGGGCTGCATGGGGTCCCTCCATTGCCGAGCCAGCGCCCCACCTCCCGCCCCCGTCTGTAGGAGCTCTCAGTGAGACTTCAGTTTTCCTGCGTTCGGTTCTGTTGCAGTGAATTAACTAACAGGAAGCTTTCGAAAGAAGGACTCCACTCCTGTCACTTAGCGCTCAGGACGTACACACACGAACCAGAATTCTTCAAGCGTATGTATTTATTTTCTTGCCTGAATTTACCCTTCTGTTGCTTGCTCCTTCAATCTGATCTCTTGATCACTGCCCCCCCCCCCCCGTTTGGTACAAAAAGTGAGGAGTTTGTAGAACGCGGTCATTCTGGATGAGAAAGTACTTGCGGCAAACAATTCATTGTTCAGAAATTCGCTAACGCATCAGAAGTTTTGTCACCCAGGATTCTCATTTTTATTCTTCATACGGGCGCAGAGTGTGGAGGGAGGGGGGGGGGTTCGGTGATTGTGGAAAAGGGGCGGAAATTCTAATTTAGGCCTTTATGCATCTGGATGTTTGTACGGACTCGATCTCCAGAAAGGAAATACAGCCCTGTGAAGGGCCTGGGCTTTGTCATCGAAGGATGACCGATAAGTGGCAAATGGGCATTCTGCCACCAAAGGGGGACAACTAATTCTAGAATCAGCATCAGCCGGGTGTCCACAATTCCTGTTCTGTGCCGTCTGGAACAGGTTAGTCATTTATACTCACAAGTGGTTTTGATGATAAACCTCCAGAGGCGAGCAGACGTCTGCTCAGCCTCGGCACTGCCCGAGGCCACCTCCGGGAGAGGTGGGCCGGTGTGGACTGTCTGTGAGCAGGGGAGCGCAGAGGCCATGAGGAACTCCAAGACCTTGTCAGGATTGCGAGCCAGCGTGGGTGTGTCAGAGGGACGGGGACAGAGCAACCCCTTAACCCCAAGAAGACACGTCCTGAACCTAAAACTGCCACGTTTTCCATGCCTCGGTTTGTCTGACTTTGGTGGACAAGCCTATTTTTTACCATTTTGCTTTGAGCTTTTTTTTTTTTTTAATGTTTATTTTTGAGAGAGAGACAGAGCAGAGCACAAGCAGGGGAGGGGCAGAGAGAAAGAGAAGGAGACACAGAATCCGAAGCAGGCTCCAGGCTCTGAGCTGTCAGCACAGAGCCCAATGCGGGGCTCAAACCCCGGAACCGCGAGGTCGTGACTTGAGCTGAAGTCGGACGTTTACCCGACTGAGCCATCCTGATGCCCCTACTTTAGCTTCTCGAACTAGGGAAACCGTTTGATTCACTTTCTTTCCCAAACACCACAAGAAAGAGCCTTTATACGTATTGCAGCCTTTCTCTGTGGCTTCCTGTGTCCAGTTGAGGGAGCTAGAAATGTCTGAGCACCGGCCTCACCGCTATGCTGGGAGCTGGGACAGGGTCAGAAGTGTTGACCCTTCAGACTGGAGAGCCTGATACAATCTGGGGGCACAGATGCCCCCATTCTGACACCAGAAATGCCTGCACAGGAAACATCTGGCGATCGGGGAAAGGGTTTGTTTTTCTTGCCAGCTTCCATCCGATGGTGGGCAGGGAGGCCTTTCTTTATTGGAGAAAGCATCTGCCCCACCCCAGGTGTTTGATGTTCCCTCCGCAACCACAGAAGGTGCCAGGCCCACCGTGTCCGACACCTCTGACGCATCCCTGGACCCAGCGCCGAATGCTGGTTGGTACCCGAGGCAACTTCTATAGTTTTTTTGTAGAACAACGTGCAGCAGCAACTTAATGCTTCCCTGAGATTGTCACAGCTCTTGGTCACTAAAAGACCTCAGTAAATGCAGTGATTCTGTCGTCTTCATAGGCTCTCTTCTGTCTGCTGTGAAGGCTGCTGTGCAGGCTGCACGCAAAGTTAGGGCTGGGGCCCAGCAAGGCCGAGGGGATGAGATGCTTTCTTGAGAGCACAAGTATTCAAACTAAATACAGCAAATCCTTCAAAGGCCTTCTGGCTTCATCTTTCAAATGCGGCGGGATGAGGGAGATTCCATGGCGACTCCTAGGGAACAATTCTTACTTATAACCGAGCTTGCTCTAAACAAGATGAGTCCTCTCGCCTGCTTCTAACTTGGCATCTTTGTGACTAATGCTGTAGTGTTCTTATTCTTTCCCCGGTGGCTCCGTAACATTAGCCAACGTGTGTGTGTGTGTGTGTGTGTGTGTGTGTGATCATAGACCTCAGACGTGGCTACTCCCAGCTTTTGCTTGCTTGCTCGTTCATTCAACGGGTCTTGGTTAAGTAAGTACGTCTGTGTGCCCGCTGTTGGATATCACACACATGCACACGCACGTGGGACATACCTGTACGGTTCCTGTGTCACGTCTGTTCAATCAGTTCCCCCTCTGGGTTGCTCATGGTCAGGAGGAGCTCGTTCGCCAGTGCCGGGTTCGTCCCCCTCCTTTCCAGTAGTGCTCGTGTGGACTCCTGAACCGGGAAAATGTGTTGGCAGATTCCTTCACCCCACTTCCAGTCCTGACCCAGTGGGTGGTGTATGCCATCCGAAACCTTACAGAAGACAACAGTCAGAACCAAGACTTGATCGCGAAGATGGAACAGCAGGGGCTGGCCGACGCCTCCCTGCTCAAAAAGATGGGTTTGGAAGTTGAAAAGAGGGGTGACAGGCTGATTCTGAAATCCACCAGTGCCACACCTCCGCTGGTGAGTATGCCGGGGGAGCAGCCGGTTTGTGCAAAGCAGCCCCCACCCCCTGTTCCCTTGCCCACGGGCAGAGCTTCTTCCCGAGCACCCGGATGGGAGCGTGTTGCCTTCTCAGATGGCCAAGAAAGCCCTCAGTTTAATCGCAAATAACATTTTGGTCAAGCTTTAAGCTGCCATTTTCTTAAAAATGAGAAGTTCCGACTCGTCTGGGGGGAGATACACAAAAAGCATGTCAAAATTTCTGTGCGGTCTAAAAGTTTCTGACGGCAATTGGGTTTTCCTGACGAGGCAGCCGATGCAGGTAAGCCCCCTTTGTCTTGCGGAATGGGTTGTTTCAGGTCCCTCCCTCAGCTGTGTGCGTGCCTGCGTGTGTGTGTGTGTGTGTGTGTGTGTGTGTGTGTGCGCGTGTGTGCGTGTGTGTGTGTGTTTTCCCTTGGGTGATTCTTACAAATAGATCCGTTATATCTGCAATTTTGTTTTCTTTTTTTTCTCTTAGTGAATGAACTCTCCATTGAAGCGTCTGAATTTTGGGAATCTGTTTCACGGACTTTCCATCTTCTGCAGTATATAACATTGCAAGTGTTTGGAGATTTGTTAAGTACAAATTCAGGCATCCATGAATCTTAGGTAATAGAGTTAGATGTGTATGAGCTCGAAAGTGAAAGTAACTTGAGTATTTTGTGGTCTCTTTGCTTTAGAAACGTAACCGTTCGGTTTCCTTTGTCCCCATGGATACAGTGTGCATTGAAGTCATATACTGTACTTACTGTGGCGGCAGATAATAAATTCTTTTCCTGGAGGGCGTATCCCTTTATTCGGCAAAGACTGGGGCATTTGCTCGGATTCCATTTGTTCCTTCAGATGGCGGGTCGGCCTGATTACTTTTCTTCTCTGCTCATTGGGTTTTCTGAACTCTGGCAGGCAGTTGAAGTGGGTTTCTCACTGTGATTAATTCTAGCAATCTCTTTTCACCCTTTCTGCCTTTCCAAAACATTGACAAGACTCATTTCCAGCTAATTAATTCGAGAGATGCTGAAGAATAGAGAAGCTCCCTCTTCATTTTAGGGACTGGGCTGTGCTGTCACTGAGCCCAGCCCTTTGGAACGTTGTGGGGACGATACAGGGAGTGAGTGGGGAGAGCGTGAGGACCATTAACTCTTCTCTTTCCAAATCCCCCGGGGAACTAGACCTCCAGACCCATTGTTCTCACAGGCGCATGCCTGCCTCTTACCCACTTTCATGCCTCCTCCGTGAAGGGCACTCTGTGCCTAGGACCACAGGATTAAGGGACGTCCACGTCTCATTCAGTTTCAAAGGCACTGTCTCCTAAAGCCACTCCACGTTTCAGCCACGGCTCCGCTTTCCGGAGTTGCAAAAGTAGTTTTGGGGACCAGGAGTTAGCTTGACCTACATCTGTCTATTTCTGTCCTTTTCTCTCTATACACGTACTCCTGTTAGAGGTGGAGCTGGGTTAAACGAGCCCTGAAATCTTTGAGGCCGCCCAGAGCATTGATGTAACCAGCAGAGAGCTCCAGAGGGAGGTCACGTACGAATGCATAAAACGTACTTGAACAGCCATGTTACTAAACTGTCTAGATTTTGCACAGTCCCTGTTGAATCTTCCAAAATAAAAACAACGAAGACCCAGCCAGAAGTTTTACAGAAATACCGATTGTTCTAGAATAAAGTGCTTCTAAGTTTTTTTGTAGCCATACGTAAATTGCTCTGTACAGACAGCTTAAGCATGTTCAGAATGAAATAAAAGTTGTCCCACGTGCTAATGTACTCTCGATTTCTGAAGCAACGTCAACTTCCAGAATTGTGGTGATCTGTAACGGTTTTTTCTCTCATTTATGACATTCCATCAGTAAAGAAGCCTTTTTTCAAAATTTAAAATGCACAAAGAAGTCATTCTTTTCTGGGACACAAAGAGTTAACATCCTGTTCTCAAATAGAGGCCCTCCAAAGGGGGGGGAAAAAAAAAAAACAGTGGGAGTCCCTTTTCCCTTTTAACAAGTTTGCAATAGACACTTCTTTTTCTTCTTCTCTCAATGGATGTATGCACACCAGTGGAATCAAACAAACATGCAGTATAAGCCATATAATAACAAACACAAATAAACAAAAGGGAGCCTTGTGTGGGAACACAGAAAGGGGTAATGGCTGTGTGTTTTCTAACTAGGAAATGTGGGGCTTGCATAGTGAAAACATGCTGACGGCTGCATTGTGGCTGCTTGGATGCCCTGGACGGTTAATCCTCCCGCACGGCCAACAGCTCCCCTGCCCTCTACCCAAGGGCTTGGCGATTCTGAGAGCTTCGTTGTACATGCTGCAGGGGATTAAATCACCACCTCCATCAGTCATTTAGAAGAAGAAGAAAGGAAGGCAGGCCAGCCTTACAGCACTTGTAAAGGGACAGAATGGCCACAGCAAGTTTGGCGACCATGTTACTGCTTCCAAGAGCAAACCAGCAAAGCACTTGCATTTTTTTCAGCCTGTTTCATTATAAAAGAAGGCTTTTCTGCTTGATAACGGAGTCTAGGTATTTGCAGAAGGGTTTCGTTCAACTCGTTCACAATGGACGCTGATATTTCAAAAATACAATTTTTTCACAGTTTTAGTAATATAAGAATTTATATTTCTCCACCTTAATACATCTTGTAGGTTTGCTTATGAGTTGTTTGGGAAACTAACATTGAGACACATTTTTGGTCAGGAACCTGTGAATCTAGCCGCAGAGCTTTGGAAACTGCTAAAAGATGCCCATGTTGCAAAACAGGATAAAGAGAAATGACTGGGGTCATTTGGGCTGCCCATTAGTAGATTTTAAATCAAAAATCAACATCTTACGTGTGTGTATCTTGCGCCCAGTATCTACCGAAGGCATCAATTTCCTGCTCTTTTCACCATACCTGGGATCTGAATGTCATTCGAATGTCATTACTGTCTTTCTATTTCCATCCCTGAATGAATGAACAAAGACGTTGTGGTAGAAACGCCGGTCTCTGCAGGAGAAAGACTTTAAAATACATGTTCCTCATCAGTAAGTTCTGCACGTAAAGGAACCAGTTTCTACATGAGAGTCATTAAAATTAAGACAGAAGTGTAAAATGCAGAGAAGTTGACATTTAACCTAACATTTGAAATCTAATACAAAAGAATCCTAACGTTTAAAATCTAATACAAATCCAGTCCAGTCTGGGGGTGGGGGGAGGGGGTGGGCGTGGGGACAGGAAAGGAGCAGTTTTTTTTTTTTTTTGGGTGCTGTCCAAGGTCCTGATTGTTTCAGCCACAAAGGCCCATATAGGAAAAATTCTTGTTTTCCAAATTCACTTTTTCCCCCTTGAGTTATAGGATATAATATGTTTTTCTCTTCCTTACAGATTTTTTCAATATACTTATTTTGATTTTTTTCAGTTAGATCTTATTTAGGTGATATTTCACAGTATAAATTTGATTTACCTTGTATAACATACATGAATTTTAACCGACTGAGCCACCCAGGCGCCCCCTAACATACGTGAATTTTAAAGGTACGTTTTTCCTATAAATGTAGTGGTTATGGTATTAAGTCATTCATCAGACTTCCCTCACCACAACCAGAGACAGTTGTGCCAGTGGAAACGACTTCTTGGAGGTTTCATTAATTGATCACTGTTTCAATTAAAACCTTAAGTTGGAAATACTAGGTTAAGTGCGTTGTTGTTGTTGTTGTTTAAACAACACAATACACGTCCTCCATTTACACGCAGCTGTGTCGTGCTTATTTAAATCAGTTGAGCGAGAGTTTGCGTGATGTTTTATAGCACGGGTGTAATTGTTTCCGCCACCGTGTGAGGCGCAGTGGTTGAAAGGCACAGACTGAAGTGAGCACAAGGGTGGCAGCTCCCCCGCCTCTCTCCTGTGTGACTCTGGGCACACCCTGTAAGCTCCGTGCCTTCATTTCCTCCCCGCTCGTGGGGCTCCTGATACCGCTGACCCATAGGAGTGTCCCAGGGTGGAAATTAATGAGTGCAC
Source organism: Prionailurus viverrinus (assembly GCF_022837055.1). Lineage (NCBI taxonomy): Eukaryota > Metazoa > Chordata > Mammalia > Carnivora > Felidae > Prionailurus > Prionailurus viverrinus. The sequence continues at coordinate 135,590,795 of NC_062567.1, forward strand.
CGGGTGGTAAGCATTCGTTACTGCCCGTTTCTCTTCTTACTGCTGTGACGTGCATCGACAGGCCCTTCACACCCTCACCGGGAGCATATCTGGTGGACGCACAGAAACGGCACCGTTTCTCCTGCCCCCGTCTGCACAGTGCTGGATGCACAGTGGGTGCTCACAAAGGTATTTCATGTCTTCAGCAGATACTTGCACGGTGCCTTCTGTGTACCAGGCAATGCTCTCGGCACTTTGAAAACATTAGTAATATAATCTTCCCGGCAGTGATACGGTATGTGCTAGTACCGATCCCATTTCGTGGATGAGGAAGTTGAGTTGCAGACAGCAAACGCTTAAATGATTAATCGCTGTAGTTAATTAGAGGCGAAGGAGTGAGGAAGAAAATACAGCTTCTTTCCCGGAAGCATGGAAAATAAACGTAGCGGAACTGCCCGGATCGTGGCTCAGGACGTAGAGCAAGGGGCGCTCCATGGGAAGAACATGGGCTTTGCAGTTAGAAAAACCCTAGGTTAGATCTCAGCTCCACGTACTGCCAGCTGTGTGGTCCTGAGCAAGTTGCTTAACCTAAGTTAAGCCTAAGTTTCCGGGGGGCACAGCAATAACGAAGGCAGACGTGGTCCATGCGCTTGTGAAGCTTCCGTTCTGATGAGAACGGCAGGAAATTAGCAAGGAAACAGGTCGATGAAGCAAGAGCAAGGGCAGCACGTACTGCAGCGAGTGCCGTGAAGAAAACGGTGATACAGATGGCGAATGGGGGGGCCTTTCTGAGAGCTGGGGCAGAGCATTCGCAAGACCGCGACAAGCCACCCAGGCCCCCAGATGGCAAGCTCCACGTGGGCAGCGGCCAGGAGGGTGGCTAATGGGGCCAGCGCCTGGTGACCAGAGAGCAGCGGCACGAGGGCGACTAGGTCAGAGGGGTAAGCAGGAGTCCGACCGCGCAGGGCCTCCGAAGCCATGGGGGGATGTGAGTCTTGCGTGAAGTACATTGGGAAGTGGCATTCGGCAGAGGAATGGGAAGACCCACTTCACGTGTTTCAGTGACCGCTCTTGCTGCCACGTGGAAAATGAATTGCAGTGGGAAGAGGCAGAAGCTGAGACATAATTCCTGGGGCTGCTGATGATGGCGACTTAGACACGTGCGGGTCAGTGGCCGTGGAGAGACGGGCTTGCGTTTGGTCTGTGTGTTGGAAATGGAATTCATAGGGTCTGTGGGTGGATTGTTGAGGATGGGCTAAACGAAGGAAGCAAGAATCACTCTTTAAAGCTTTGTTGAGCAGCCGGGTAGATGATCGTATGTTCACCAAAGTGGAAAAGTGTGACGTGGAGAATAGTTCTGATGTGGGTTTTGTTTGGAGCAGAGAGAACCAAGATTCACTTTGGGGCAAACTAAGTTTGAGATGCTTTTGAGACCTCCCAATGGAGAGGACTTTAAAAAAGTAATTGAGTATACGAGACTAGAGCTCAGAAGGCAGGCCAGTGCTGGAAATCCGTGTTTGGAGTCATGTAAACATATTTGAGGCCATGGAGGTAAATGAGATTGTCTGGGGGCAGGAGTGTGGATAGAGAAGAGGACCTACTGTAACAAAATGTAGCCCACATTTTCAGCCTCCATGTAGGCCAACACTTAACATGACAGCTTAAGATATTTCCATATGTTAACAAGCCCTCATGAAAAGAATTTCAGTGGCTGTATCATCAGAATGTTCATAGTGGACTTAACCATTGTCTTATTATTAGAACATTTTGTATTCTTTTTCTCATCACTATAAATGCTGTTGTGAACATCTTGGTGCATAGAGCTTTATTTGCGTTTTAGGGTGCATACGATGGGATGTCTCAGAAGGAAGGTAAGGGGCTAAAGAAAGTTTTCTTGGAGAATTATTTATGTCAGGAAAGAGGGCACTTCCAAATCCATGGTGGTTCTGACCAGCCTTCCTGAAGACAACTAAAAAATAGGCCAGAATATGTTTAAACCACTATTTGAAGGTGCCAGGCAGCTAACCAGATACAGTGAAAAATTACGGGGCCGGGATCCAGGAATAGACAGCGGCTGGGAGATTAGTCTGGTGTTTGGGCCACTTTTTCTTCTGTAGATATTTGTCATTTCAGAGGAGGAAGCAGAGAGGCAGAGTGGCTTATGGTGCTTATCACAGCCTTGAGGAACCCAGGCCATGGAGACTATTGCCTGGTAGACCTCTCTTTCTTTAGATGGGACCCCAGAGGCCTACATCAGAAGAGTAAATGGTTGAGAGACTGCACTGAGTTTCAAATATTTTCAGCTCCAGAAACTGAATCTGAGAGACCTGGTATGCTGTGCCATCAGACATCCTGGATTAATTACTGCCGTCCCAGGTGAATCCTCTCTGGGAAAAGATACCACCATAAGTCTCAAGTTATTTATATAATTTTGCATATACGTTCTCTAGCACTCAATCAAAAACAACATGAGGTGACAAGACAACATGGTATGATTAGGAGAAACCATTAGTAACTAATAGAAATGAGAAATTAGGAAGAACCATTAGTAACTAATAAAAATGAACACAGAAGGGCTCCAGATAACAGAGTCCTCAAACAGAAATTTAAAACAACCTTGTTCATTATGTTTAAAGAGACAAAAGAGACCATTGAGGATTGACTTTGAACATATCCGCAGAGGCAGGACACACTATGAAAAGAAATCAAATGAAAATTCATGAACTGAAAAAAATAACAACCAAAACTAAGAAATCAGTAGTTGACTTTAACCACGAAAGATAGAAATTGCAAATGGAAGACCAACCAATCAAAAATACCCAAAATGAACCATTAAGAGACAAAATGATGGAAAATACAGGAGATGGGGTAAGAGACATACAGGACAGTAAAAAGGTCGAATGTCCCTATTTACAGCCTAAGAAGAAAGAGAATGAGCATTTTAGTTTTGGGTAAGACATTTGAAACTCCGAACTCAACCTTAGGCTTGAAATACCGCCAAGGAGGCAGGAGCAAGAGAAAATTAACATGAACACCGTCTCACTTAGGTGATTCTTTCCTTCAGTCAACTAAGTGGTGATTGCATCTGTCTCCCTCCCTGCCTGCCTGTCCCTCCTCCTCCCCCTCTCTCTCTGCGGCTGCCACCGTCTACTCCCAGCCAGTGTCTACTGACCACCACCACGTGGGGGTGTTCTTGCCCCAGTCTGCAGATTGGAGTCGTCATATGGCCAGCATGCAGTGGTCTGTTCTGTCTCAGTGAGTGATAAAATAAGTCAACAAAAACAACCCCTAAGAATATTGTTTTGATCGGTGCAATTAGGGCTGACCCTCTTGGATGTCTATGGAACATCGCACCCAACAACTGCAGGATACACACACTTTTAAAGCATATGTGGGCCCACTTACCGTATTTGTCATTTTGCTGTGCATTAGATCTCAACAGATTTCAAAGGATGAAAGTCATACATAGTATGTTCTGACCCTAAAACAGTTAAGCTACATATCAAATAACTAGAAAATGCCCACAACTTTAGGAACTAACCTATTTCTCAAATACCTAAAAGTTAAAACCAAGAGATGAAAACTAGAAGACATTTTTAAGGGAGCATTAATGAAAATCATACAAAGTTTGTGGAGTGCAGTTAAAGCTCTTCTTGGAGATTTATTACCTTAAGTGCACATGTGAGAAAACACATCAGAAAATGAGTCACCTAAACATCCTTAAGTAGTATGAACATAACTTAAACCCACAGTTGACGGGGGAAAAAAAGTAATATGAGACAGAACATAATTAAACGGGAAATAACTGCCGTAATTTAAAAAATTAAAAAATAATAATAAACATACAAAAAAGATAAAGCCAAAAATTGATTCTAAAAAAAAAAAATGCATTGGGGTGCCTGGGTGGCTCAGTCGGTTAAGCATCCAACTTCGGCTCAGGTCATGATCTCGTGGTTCATGAGTTCGAGCCCCGCGTTGGGCTCTGTGCTGACAGCTCGGAGTCTGGAGCCTGGTACCTTGCTTCAGATTCTCTGTGTCTCTCTCTGCCCCTCCCCCGCTCGCACTCTGTCTCTCAAAAATGAACATTTAAAAATTTTTTTTCAGAATGAATTAAACTGATAAAGCTGTGTCAATGAAGAAGAAAGAGCACCGAGAAAAATATTATCACTACAGATATTCTGGACATTAAAAGTCCCTAAAAGAATATTGTGAATATTTTATGCTAATAAATCTGAACTTACATATGACATGGACAAATCAGTTTTTGTAAAAAAGCTAAACAAAATGAAATAAAAATATGATTTTTTTAATGTTTATTTTGTGAAAGAGTGAGCATGCATGAGCCACGGGAGGGTCAGAGAGAGAGGGGAGAGAGAATCCCAAGCAGGCTCCACACTCACAGCTCGGGGCTGGATCTCACCATGAGGTCATGACCTGACCTGAGCCAAAATCAAGAGTAGGATGTTTAACCGACTGAGCCAACCAGGTGCCCCAAATTAAAATTTATTTTATAAAAGTATAATATTTTAAATGTTTAATCTTTAAAACTTCCACAGAGGAAACTCACACTTAGATAGCTTCAGCAACAAATTCTACCAACATTTTAGAAAGAAATACCACCAATCACACACAGACTTTTCCAGAAAAAGAGGGAACACGAAACAGTTCACTCTGTGAGGGCAGCACAACCTTGGTATCAACACCTGCAAAGTTTATTAGAAGAAAGGAAAAGTGAAGTCCAATCCTCTGCATGAACACGGATCCAGAGAGCCTACCCACATTAATAACTATTTTAGGAATGAAAGATCGGTGTAACATTTTTTTAATGTCCATAAACATCACTGCATTGATTAAAATCATGATCAATCCATGCAGAAAAAGTAAGTTACATTCAAAATTTGACATCTAATCATGATATTAGTAAAAACAGCAAATTGGGAATAGGAAGGAAATTCCTTATGGTGATAAAGAATATCTACAAAAACTCCTACAGCAAATAGAGAACATTATGAAGAAATGTTGAAACTTTTCCTTTTGACACTGAAGAATAAGGCAAGGTTAATCCAATTCATCACTTATTTTCGCCCGTATATTGGAAAAGTGAAATAGCCAATGAGATACATCAAAAAAGAGAGAGAGAGAGAGAGAGAGAAGGGCAGTAACTGGGAAAGAAGACCTCAAGCAGACAACAGGATAGTTCATGTAGCTAGTGAAGAAAAGATCTATGCATAAAATGTTAGAATGAGTGAATATAGCAAGGTTGCTGAACACAAAGTAAATATACAAAGGTTCATTGAATTTCTGCATACCAGCAACAAAGATTTAGAAAATAAAATCTTTAAGTAAATTGTAAAATGTACGAGGAAATGCAAAAAGCCAAGAAAAGCCAAGACACTCTGAAAGAACAAGATGAATATCAAAACTGAAAAGCAAGATTAGTTAAAATAGGATTGTATTGGCACTTGGTAAATAGAACGAAGAAGCAGAATAGAGTCCAAAAAACAGATTCTCATCTGTGGACATTTGATACCTTTTTTTCTCAAATGGCATTGCAGAGAATGGGGAGAGGGTGATCTCAACAAATCCTGCACAGGCCACTGAATAACTGTAGAGGGTTAAGGAAACTTACCTCTTGCCTTGTACCATATAAAAATATCAATTCCCAGGGCGCTTGGGTGGCTCAGTCAGTTAAGCATCTGACTTCAGCTCAGGTCACGGTCTCATGGTTCTTGAGTTTGGGCCCCGCGTCGGGCTCTGTGCTGACAGCCCGGAGCCTGGAGCCTGCTTCAGATTCTGTGTCTCCTTCTCTCTCTTACCCTCCCCCACTCACACTCTGTCTCTCTCTCAAAACTAAATAATAAATATTAGCAACTTTTTTTTTAAAACAAAATGCGAAAACTTCTAGAAAATAGAGCCTCACAACAGATGAGGTAAGATTTCTTAACTACATTGCATACATAAGCTGTTAAAAATGGACTTTTTACAAAATTAAGTCACAATTGGTGAAAAGGCAACAGAAGATACTTGAAACATACAAGTGACAAAGGGCTCACATCCCAAATAGATTGAGAACTACGTAGCAATTAAAAAGTTGTCAAAAATGGGCACAAGACTTGAACAAGCACTGCACAGAAGATCCCCATCTCACCAGTAGACACATGTCAAGGTATGTAACCTCACTAGTAATCAAGGAAATGCAAATTGAAACCACAACGAAATACCACCACTACCCACTGGAAGAGCTAAAAATAAGACCAGCAACGCCACGTGTTTGTTGGTGAGGATGTGGAGCAGGCAAACACTGCTGGTGGAAGTGTAAATTGGCACAACCCTATAACCACGTTGGGAAACAATTTGGCATTTTCTGCTAAACTTGAAGATGAGCAAGCGTATCCCATGACCCGTTATTTCCGCTACAAGGTTCACACCAAACAGAAGTAGATGGATAGGTGAACCCAAAGACCGATGAGCTGTAAATATCCAGAGCAGCATTAAGTTTGTGATCGCCGGGAAATGGAAGCAACCCGAGCCATCAGCAGTGCCATGGCTGAGTAAGTTGTGATACGTTCACGGCGTGTAGGGCCATATGGCAGTGAGCTGCAGCCACGCTCAACAGGGAGGAGGTTCACAACGTCGCGTGGAAGAAGCTACAGGCAAATGATGGCTGCAGGACTATTTCTGTGAAGTTCACGAGCAGATTAAACTATAGAAGTGAGGACGGTGGTTCTCTTCGGGGAGGAGGTCGCCGGTGGTCACGGGGGTGTGTTCAGTTTGCGATAGTGCCTTGAACTGGACGCGTACGTTTTGTGTCTTTTTCTGTATGTGTTTTCCAGTTCACACTTAACCAAGATTCTCACCGGGGTGCAGGGTGAGCCGCTATCCAAAAAGAACCCAAGATACCGTGGCCCAACAAGAGTGAGGCTTTACTTCTGTTCACGTAGTAGCCTCTGGTCTGTTCGGAGAGGTAGACCAGTAAGCCGGGCTGGGCACCGGGTGCCCTCAGGTTTGGCAGGAGTTTGGCTCCTTGCTGTCTTGCTGTTTTCCCATCTCCAGTGTTGACCCTTGTGCACAGTTGAAGTCGGTGGCCTATTGTGCCTGTGTTCCTGCCTTTGGCTAGAAGGACAGAGAGTGAGGGGCAAGCAGTTTCCTTTGAGGGAAGGGGTTTGGGCTTGACACGCCTCTCTTTTACTCATGTTCTACTGGCAAGAATTCAGCCCCATGGCCACATCGGTTCCTGAGTGAAACTGGACCGTGTAGCCCCCAGTTGGGTGGCCATGTGCCCACCCAGAGTGCAAGTTGTCCCTGACCACAGGAAGGAGGGACATCAGGTCGTGGGGACAGTTAACAGGATCTGCCACAACACGGGTGTGGCCGTCCAGCCTCGCATGGTTTTGCTGGGAGGACAGGGATCTAGTCTCACCCTCTAGTGTGACCAGCCCCTCCTGATTCAGGCTGAGGGCTGTTTGGGCAGGTGTTTTTTGGCTTGAGTGTACAAAGAGTGAGAAAGCCTGAGGATTCATGCAGTGTGTTGCCCCGAGACAGTGCCAGGGGTCAGACTTGAGGGAGCCAACCTGTCACCAGACTCCAGAGCTGAGCGTGTCCGGGAACAGGAGTGAAGGCAGCAGGCAGGGGGCTCCTGGGTGGCTCAGTCGGTTAAGCATCTAACTCTTGACCTCTGCTCAGATCTACATCTCACAGGTCTTGAGTTCAAGCCCCACGTTGGGCTCTGCACTGGGCTTGAAGCCTACTTTAAAAACAACAGGCGGGATCTAGGTCAGTTAGAGAAAGAAAGAGAAGCTAGGGGGCAGGAGAGGGGAGAGTGGAGTGTGGAGCCTCAGAGCACCTTCTCAGGGGCTCTGTGACATCCTACTCCCTGCCTGGGAAAGGACATCATTCGGAGGGAAAGCCTAGACTTTCTTTCTGTTTCTTAGACCAGGGGCCTAGGCAGGTGGGATCAGAACGTCCCCCTTCTGTAGTCACAGGAGCAGGAAAGGGAGCTTTGGAGGGCTTTGGCTCAAATGTGCATGTGACCTGGCCCTGTCACAGGGGCTGACTGGTCCATGGAGCAGCTCACCCTCCCGGGAGCCAGGAGGAAGCAGCAGGTGAAGGCCCTTGGAGCTCACCAAAGAGGGGTGGCACAGGACCTTTGTATTAGGGTTCCCAGAGGAACAGAACCTGCGGTGTATGTACAGGCAGACAGAGATTCATTCTGAGAAATTGGCACATGTGATTTTGGAAGCTGACAAGTCCCAAGGCCCACAGTCGGCAAGGGGGGAGACCCAGCAGCACCGATGCTGTCACTCCAGTCCAGGGCCAGAGGCCTTCCAACCCCAGGAAGAGCCAGTGTTTCAGTGCGAGTCCGAAAGCAGGAGAAAACGGATGTCCCAGCTCAAGGCAGCCGGGCAGGAAGCCCACCCCCCTTTCTCAAGGGAGGTCAGCCTTTTTGTTCGATTCAGGCCTTGAACCGAACGGATGGGGCCAATCAGGTGGGGGGAGCCATCTGCCTTACTCAGACCACTGATGCAAACTGAGTCTCATCCAGAATCACCCTTCCAGCCACACCCGGCGTCGTGTTTGGACAAATGTCTGGGGCCCCGCCTCCCAGTCAAGTTGGCACGTGAGATGAACCACACACCTTCCAGGGGCCTGTGCATCTGGGAGGCGGTGGATGTGCGAGTGCCTTGTCGTGATGGAGCACCGACCAGGGGAGGAGGGTGAAGAGAGGAGCGGCGGCAGCTGGGGCCTCAGGGAAGGGGACTCTCAGCTGGCAGGACTGCCCCAGCTTCTCTGCCCGCGACCACAGCGCGTCAGCAGGCCGGTGAGCGCGGGGACTGTGTCTGCCTGATGTCCCCTGTGTGGCCTGCACTTACTGTCCACGTCAGGACTGCATCCTGTCTCTCTGCCCACACTCATCTGTCAACTCCCTAGCCCCCCGGGACCTCAGAATGTGACCGTATCGGTCACATTCTGAGATTGGGGGTCTACAGATTGGTCTGGGATCTGCAGATAGGTGACGGCATCGCAATGAGGCTGTTCGGGTGGCCCCTAACCCAATCTGCCTGGTGTCTCTGTAAGAGGCAACTGGGTCGCAGACACCAGGGGCACGCGTGCACAGAGGGACACGCGCGTGAAAATCAGCACAGCCAGAGGGTGGCCACCTGCGAGCCAAGGAGAGAGGCCTCAGGAAACCAGCTGCTGGCACCTCGATCTCCGTCTTCTGGCCTCCAAACGTGCGAGAGGGTGGACTTCTGGCGTTTAAACCGGTCTGTGGCGGCCCTAGCAGGCGAATGCAGGCACGCGGCGCTCCGTCTTAGCTGGAGGCTGAGTCTAGCGTGAGCTCACCGCTGCCCTCAGTCAGCTCCCAGTGTGATGTGGGGAGGAAGACGTAACCAAAGGAGCCACAGCCCCGGGAGCCGGAGGGTACCAGACTCCCAGCAGCAGCTCTCGCGGGTCGGGACGGGCTGGAAGGGTGTTCCGGGCGGGGAGCCGGTGCGTGCGTCAGCCTGGGGCCAAGAGAGAAGAGCCGCCTCTGGGAACCTGCCGCTGCTTGAGAGGTCACCTGCTGGGGAGACCTCGCGTGCCCGCGGGAGGAGTTTGGGCTGTGGCCTGAGACGGGTGGGGGGGGGGAGCCCCCAGCACTAGATTCTCCCTCTGGAGGCCGCAGCCGTGTTGGACGAGGCAAAGACAGAGGCCGGGCAAGAGCCAGCCTGGCAGAGCGGGAAGACGCGAACCGAGGTCCCGTTCCCAGTGCCGTGAGCTGGGCACGCTACCGTGCATCTCCGAGCCCCAGGGTCTGCCTCTTGTCTGTCGAGCAAGAATTAAGGTGAGGATTAACCCTCTGGTGTGCATAAGGGGACTGGCTCTTAGAAGATGCTCAGCCAGGCAGCTGTTCCGCTGGGACCCCTGCAGGGTGGGGTGGGCGGGGTGGAACCCAAAGAGACTCGTGCTCTGGCAGCAGAGGGCAGACCCAGGCTCCAGCCCTGCCTTGCTTCCTTCCACAGGATCCATGCCAGTCCGTCCTCTCCCTGTTCTCCTAAATCCTGCTCGTTCCTTCAGGCTCTGCCATAACGCTGTCCTCCTCCAGGAAGCCTTCCGAGAACTTGGGTCCACCTTAATCTGCACCTTCCAGCACTCGCAGCCATGGGTCATGCAGCCACGCCCTAGATTGCTTCGTGTGCCGGACCACCGACCCAGAACAGGGTCTGGGGGAGGAAGGTGAATCTGACACCTTTAGGAAGAGCAGGGCACTGCTGTCTCAAAATGGCCAACCCAGTGCATGTGCCTTTCACACACCTGTGCTCTGCTGACACTGACTTGCCGTTCCAGCCTGGCCCCGCCCCCATGTGCAGGTGCCTCCTCGCTGCTGCGCCCTTTCCAGCAGGTTCGAGTTGCACCCATCTTTAAGGAAAAGAAAACCTCCAGTTCCAGTTCCCTTTCGTTCATTATTTAGCCCCGTTGTCTTCCAACTTTCTGTTCACATCTCCCTAAAAAAACTTTGAAAAAACATTATACCAACATTTCAAGTTGATACCCAAGTTTTTCATCTTAAGTCTTCAGTCATTGGAAATAATATAATTTGCCACAAATAGAAGAGCTACTTTAAAATATTACATCACTCCTTCCAATGACTGCAGTAGACTTGAAACATAGAAGACTGTGGTCCCCACCATAATCCATCTTCAAAGTGCTTTTTTTTAAGTGCTTGGAAATTATGTTCTGACTTTTTCTTCTGCACTTCCTTTCATTTTCACTGACAGAATTCTATCCAAATATTTTTATGCTTGAAATCATACAGAATATGTAGAATTCTGTATACAGAATCAAATGCTGGCTATCACAGAATTAAATGAAAATCTATAACAAAAAGGTACCCAGAAAATATCTGAATATTTGGAAGTTAAAAACAACACTTCTAAATGACCTGTGGATGAAAAAGGAAATTATGAAACAAATTTAAAAGGTTTATCTGAATAGTGAGGAAAATACAGTATATGAAAATACTTGAAATGCCATGAAGCAGATGTTCGACGGAGATGTAGGGCTTTAAAACGCCTTGTTAGGAGAGCAATTTAAAATCAACAAAGATTCCGCCACAAGCTAGAGAAAGAACACACGAAACACTAAGAAGAAGGACATAAACTGTACCGCTAAAAGCAGGAGGCAATGAAATAGAAAATGGGTGAGGGGGGCACCTGGGTGGCTCAGTCGGTTGAGCATCTGACTTCGGCTCAGGTCACGATCTCACAGTTTGTGAGTTTGAGCCCTGCATCAGGCTCCACACTGACAGTGCAGAGCCTGCTTAGGATTCTCTCTGTCCCTCTCTCTGTCTGCCCCCACCCCCACCCCCTCTTAAAAAATGGGTGATCAGTAGAGAAAATCAATAAAACTAAGAGCTGTTCTTCGGAAAGATCACTAATGTTGATGAATCCCCAGAGAGACTGCTTAAGAGAAAAACCCCACAAATCATCAGCAATGAAGGATGGGGCATCACTACAAATCCTACAGACATTAAAAGGAAAATGACGGGAATGTGAACAACTTTATGCCAAAACAAATTTTAAAACTTGAATTATTTCTGTGAAAGACATGAATTTTCAAAATGGACACAAAAAGAAATAGAAAATCCAGATAGCCCTATATCTGTTAAAGAAATTGAATTCGTGATTAATCCTTCCACAAAGAAAATCCCAAGCCTCTACCTTCAATCTTAACACCCTCTAAATCATGCCCTACGTAGCAGCCAGTGACCTTTCTAGAGCACAAGTTGGTCGTGTCCTTCCGCTACCCAAACTTCCTCAGGGGCTGACTCCCCAGTAAGACATTCAAGGCAACTGGACCCAGGTGGCACCTGTCCCTGACAACCTTATCTCTAACTCCCGCCCTTCTCCACTCTGTGCCCCAACCGCCCACACTGGAGCCCACACACATCTGATTTCTACCTGTCCCTCTCTGGCGGCAGTACCCCCTGCCCCCACCAGGGGGCATTTGGGAATGTGTGGAAGTGTGAGTTGTCACAATCCCCCAACTCTGGGATATCACAACATTTAGTGGGCCAGGGGCCGGTTGTCAAATATGCAGCAGTGCCTGGACCAGGCCCCACCATGAAGAGTTGCCCTGTTGAGAATGCCAGAGGGCCCCACCGAGTCTCACCTGAACGGACTGTTGTCTCCCGGGGATCAGCCTTGCTCCTAGTTCTCCCTGTAACTTTCTCGCCCCTTCCTCACCAGGCTGATCCTCATTTGGCCTTTGGGGCTCGGCTTAAATGTTACTTCTTGGCGACCTTCCCAACAAAGTCACTGCATTGGATTTGCCCCCACCTCTGCCCCCCTTTTATAACAAGAGGTCACTTCAATTCCAGGAGCAGAGACTTGGTCTGAGTTTACTCTGTGGCTATGGGAAAGCCTCCCCACTCTTGAAACAGAGGCATTTCCCTGGATTTAAGTGGTTTCTCCCGGAGCTCTGGCTCATACCTGAGCCTTCCCCGAAGGCCCCTCGCCCTGCTTCCTCACCCCTCTTCCTTGGAGCTTTGCCCCTCCCTGGTCCCAGGTGGGAGCCCGTCTACCCGTGGACCATCCCACCCCCCAGGGCAGATCTTCAGGAAGAAAGGCAAGAACCTGTACGATAATAAACAAGGGAAAGGCAAGAGCCATCCTGCAACGCCTGCCACGTGTCTGCCTGGACGGCCCAGCCACAGGCCTGGTATCACTTTTTAAACATTTTGCATTGGTAATTATGGGTTGTGGACTTACCGAAATCCGAAAGACTCGAGGAAGAAAAGTCTCCCCTGTGCTGTTGTCATTGATTGTTTGCTTCTTTACGTGTATGGCTCCGTCTAGAGACCTGTCAGTCAAGGCAAGAGGATTAGCCTCACCCGTGTGAAGGGAAAATTGGGAAGGGAAAAAAAAAAAAAAAAAAAAAAAAAGCCACCTTGTCTGAACTTGAAAATAAAAATGCTGATGCGGTTTTTATTCCAGAAACATATCTTACTGATTAAGAGCCTGGTGAGCTACCGGCTCGTGGGTGGGCCGCGGTAGCCGGCCTCCCCGCTCCGCCGAGGCCGGGCCAGAATGTCAGCGGCGGCAGGGGGCGGTGCAAAGGCTCCGCCGCGACGCCTCGGTGCACGTCGTGGCTGCAGGGCATGGCCGCGTGTGCGGGCACCCGTGTGCCCGCACGGCTCTGCGACAGCCCCTTGGAGACGAAGCAGGGGGGCCTTCGCTGGGTCTGAGTATCTTCACAGGAGGGTGACGGGCAGCAGGTCACTATGGAAAGAGCGTGGACTTGGGGTCCAGCAGGTTTTGACCCAGTGCTGCCACTCACCAGCTTTGTGACCCCGGCCAGGGACGAGCTCTCGCAGCCTTGGTTTCTACAGAACGGGGGGCGCTGTGGAGGCTGCTGAGATCCAGCAAGTGCGGGCATCATCCACAGAATGGATGCCTCCAGGAGCCGAAAGCATTCCAGTGGCCAGGACGGCAGGACGTGCTGAGCGAGACCGTCTCCCGCCCGTGGCCCCCGAGGCCACTCCTTCTTCCAGGCAGTCTTCCTCTGTCTGGGTTCTCTGCCCTGGGCTTGCACCGCAGGAGTGGCCCCGGCCTGCTGGCCTCGGTCCCCGTGTCTGTGAAACGGGGCCGATACCTCTGCTTCGACCACACAGGGCTGCGGCTTGGCATGACCGCGGAGGCCGCTGCCAGGGAGTCCGACTTCGCCAAGGGCCCGACTCCTGCTGGCCCGGCCCGGCCCGGCCGGTGTCTTCTCCGGTTTCATTGGGTTGGGTTACGGGGCGATGGCAGCGATCGATGGTGCTGTAATTGGGGTGACCTGGGTATTTTCCCGGGCGCCGCTGCCCGTGACTCACGCTGCAAGTCGGCCTCCCGCTGTCATCAGCACGGGAGACGCTCGGCAGCCTGCCGGGGCACTCGGCTTTCACAACCCCGGTGTCTGGATGTGAGGTCCTTGAGTCACCCGGAGACTCCACACCTCGGGAGATGTTTACGCGGAGCCTTTGTTCCCGGAGTCCCCCCAACAGATAGGGTTTGCTCGGAGGCGTTTCGCTGGCGCTTAGAGGGTTTCCAGCTGCAGTCGTTCCCAGCAACTACTATCCGCTGTGAATCACAAGTCCGCTGGGGAGCCCAGCTCCCGAGGCCCTCGTCTCCTCCTTGCCCGTCCCTCTCAGTCCTTGCAGCGGCCTCTGCTCCTCCCCTTCCCTCCCTCTCCTGTCTCCTGCTTCTTCAGGGAGGCCCCCACCTCTGCCTGCCCCCCTGTCTCCCCGGCCGGCTCCGCGTCTCCCGCCCAGCGCAGGGCCCAGTGGGGAGTCGGGTGCTGGAGGGGATGTGCCACAGCTCCGGAGAGGACAGGTCCTGGGGGATCGTGGAGGTGCGGCCCGGGGACACGGGCCCCCTGGCCGCCCATCCGGGCAGAGCCCCGTGCACACCTGCCGTGAGACCTGCGTGCAACGGCAGGGTCACTGCAACTCCAGCCTGCAACCCGCCCGAGTGGCTGCAGTGCCGCGGGGCGGGGCGTGCAAGCAAAGGTCGGGGTACAAGCAAGCGGAGTCGAGGATTCGCTCCCCGCTTCCTGCCTTTTCTCCTGGAGACGCGTGCAGTCCGCCCGCCCCGGGCATGAATCCTGATCGCGGTCAGCAGTGCTCACCGAGCGCCCAGGCCCTGTGCAGACAGACCAGGTCCAGTTGGGCAGGAGCAGCGGGGCCCCCTCTAGAGACCAGTTCAAGTAAGGCAGGACGCAGGCTGGATGGCAGGGGGAGCATCGGGACCCTTTCTGCGCCGTCCGAGAGCCCCGCGCCCCGCGCCTGGCTGGCGGGATCGGAGCCCGGCCCCAGCACTGGACCCTCCTCCGTTTGAACCGCAGCCCCTCTCTTCCAAGCTGTGTGGCCTTGGGCAAGTTCCTTGACCTCTCGGGTCTTGGGTTTCCTTCTGTATGAAATGGAGATGACAGTCACTGCCGCTGGGGAGGCCCAGTGAGACAGCGCGCACAGAGCGGCCGAGGGCAGCACCCGGCCCGTGACCGCTCTCGATTCAGAGAAGAAAAACAGAGGAGCATTGAGAGTAAAACCCGATCCTGGCAGGTCGGCCTGTTTGCAAGGATTCCGGAAAGAGCCGGCTGTGGGGAGACTGCGTGTGGCCGAGAGGTGATCCTGCACTGCCCTCTGGGGGATGGCCTTGCAGGAGTAAGGAGGACTCGGCCTGCAGCACCCTGGCTCCCTCCGTCCTCGCCACCCCCCGCCCCCGGTCCTGCAGTGCGGGCGAGGCGAAGGCTTCCCCCAGTGCTGATCGTGCTAACCAGGCCGCGTTCCGAGAACTTGAACCCTCAACGAGGACACTGAGGCAGAGGTGACTCCAGCGACCGCTCAGCCTTTCCCTTCCACGGGCACGGCGCGGAACGCATCGTTGCCCTGCGTCCGTGCCCGGAAGCCCACTGCCCCCCATCTCCTCCCCACGGCCCTCCAGCCCACCCGGAACCTTCTGTGGCCTCCCTTCCTCCCCTCTGTCCACGCCCGGCTCGGTGTCCTTTGTTCGGTGTTCCCCATGCACCCCGACCCTCCCCCCCCCCCCGCCCCGCTCCGGCCCCTCTTCTGCGTGGGATTCTGGTCTGGAGAAATCCAACCTGGTGCCCCCGCCATGGCTGCAGCCTGCCTGGGGGAAGGACTCACCAGGCGGCTGGGGGACGCAGGCGTGACCACGGCCACCCGAGGCCCGCCGCTCCTCTGCCCAGGGGGCTGCACCCCGGCCCCTCAGCGCGGGGCCTTCCTCCCAGCTCTGGAAGCAGCAGCGACCGGGCGACAGCTGGCCACCCCTTCCTGTCCTGAGCTGTGCCCGCCTCCACTCCAGGTCGCGCCCTGTCCCCTGAGCGGCCCGCACCCTGGGGTTTCTCCCATCATCCCTCTGCTGACCCCACCCGACCTGCAGCAGAAAACCCCTTCTCTGCTCTTTGAAAGCGAAGGCCCTCGAAAGAGTTGTCCGGCCTTCGCCAGTGGTCCCGCTTCTCCCGTGAGCCTCTCCGGTGCTCCTCCCCCCGCCGCGCCTCCAACGGCCACCAAGGACCTCACGTCCCTCAGGCTGGTGGTCGGCGCTCTGACCTCCTCAGGCGTCGCTCCCTCGGCCTGCTCCTTGTCGTCCTTCTCAGGTGCTGGCGTTCTCCGTGTTTCTCTCTTAGACCCCAACACCCACTCCCTGGAGATGGGCCCCGTGTCAAAGCTTCAACACCAGTGACGCTCCGACGTCCCCACGTAGGCCCGGCCCGGACGCCCCCTGAGCCTCGGACCCTGGATCCAACTCCCTACCCGATGCCGCCACCGGGACGGCCCGGAGGTGTCTTGCGGGTAAACACGCGCCTGACCTCTCCTGACCTCTCCCCGCCCCAGGCCTGCCCCCGCCAGCCTCCCCACCCCCCACAGAGGAACAAGTCCAGCCTTCCGGTTGTTCAGACCAAACTCCTTGCCGTCTTTCTGGGCTGCCCTCTTTCTCAGAGCCCACGTCCGTCGGCACATCCTGTGGTCTTGCCTTCCAACCGTGTCCCAAAGCTGACCACCTCCCACCACCTCCTGGTCTAAGCCACCGTGAACCGTCACGTGCTTTGAGGTCGACGAGCGCCTCCTCGTGTCATTTTTCTGCCCGATACCCTCCAAAGCCTCTTTATGTTCACACTGCGGCCCAGCGTTACCGGGCTTGACCGGGTCACCTGCTCAGCTCCCCCTCCTTCAGCCCCACAGACTCCTAGATGCTCCTTGAGTCAGACCGTCTCCTGCCTCAGGCCCTTTGCACCTGACGTTCCCTTCGCCTGAACACGTTTCCCTCAAATATCTGCCAGCTCCTTCCCTCACCTCCCTCTGGTCTTTGCTGAAATGTCACTTCCTCGGTGAAATTACAACCACAACCTCCTCTCCCAGTAGCCCTGACCTCCCTCCCCTGCCTTAAACTTGTCTCCAGCCACCCCAGGGGCCACTTCATGTATTGTCTGGTTCACGAGGGCAGGGATTTGGGCCTCTCTGCTCCACGCTGCATCCCACATGCCCCCAAAAAGCACTGGCACAAGGTGGGTGCCCAGGAAACACCCACCAAGTAAACAACCCAGGAAGGCCCTCTGCTCCTTGCTCAGAACCGGGAGTCTCAACAGGAAGACGCAGGGCAGGGTCTCTCCGGTCCCAGGGCAGCCCTGGCCCCCTCCCTTCAGCCTCCAAGGGGCTTCGGGTCAGGCTACGTCTGCTAGATTCCCACTCGCTGGTTCACCCAGAGCCAGACTGGGAGGTCCTGACCCTAGTTTCCTGGATGCTCAGTGGGTCAGCATCAAAGCCAGATTAACTCCCGGCTTCACCCTGGCTGCCACATCCTTGTGACAGGCGCAGGCCAGGGAGACTCAGTAGCCCCAGTGTCGGGCGTGGACTCAGACCTCTGGGAGTCACCACCATGCACAGGCACACACACACACACACACACACACAAAGTGCACACATGCACACACCTGCTGTCACCACCACTGGTTAGGGATCCAGGGCTGCTCGACTTTGCTAGTGATTTATTACAGCCCTGGCATCAGACTGGACCCCAGAGAGCCGGTGCCCAGGCCCTTCCTGGCGGGGCCGTCTTGTCTAGCATCTTATTTCACAGGCAGGGACCCTGCTTGAAGACAGACGTGGTTGACGTCACCTTTGGCTCCCTATTCCAAGCACAGAGTCACCCCTCCATCCCGCTCCTGGACACGGTAAGGGAGAGTGCCCCGTCCCTGGACGAGCACTAGCCTCAAGAACCACCAGGCCCAAACGGGGATGAATAAAGTGACCCCACCGGTCGCTGTGTGAGCCAACAGGCAATGCCCCAAACCTAGCAGCTCTCGAGAACCAGGATAGTGATGGCCGTGGCCACGGTCACCACGATTCCAGGCTCCCCTTCAGGCAGCCGGAATTGCAACAAACACCTCAACTGGCTGCTATTTTCTTTTGCCCCCACCTGGGGAGAGTGCTTCCTGCCCTCCGTCCTGGCCGGTCACACCTCAGACATTTCTTGCTGGCTTATCTGTCCGATTTAGGGGAAAACTGCATTCTGAACACCAACCTGAACTCTTGCCCAGGGGTCCTGGGTCCTCCCGGTGTCGGCATCACTAGGACAATGAACACCAGGGCTTACGAGGCAGCTGTTTCTGGCCGCTGTCCAGGTAATACATGCTGCCCTGACCCAACGACACCGCCGGCTGTGTTATCCCTTGGGAGGCCGTGAGGAGGACTTGTAGTCAGAAGAGGGCTGACATTTCATTCTGTCCACCTTTGCGTGGGCTCACACACCCAGCAGGGAGGAGGTTACCGGTACGTGGATTAAAAAGAGAGTTCTGCTTCTGACCAAGATGAATCAACAGGCTCGTGTTACTCCCCACCTGAAACCACCAGGAGAATTAACAGAGAAACGCATCCTGACTGTATGTCACAAGTTCGAATAATAATGTAGCGATATCGAGACCCGAATCAGACTTCACTGAAAACTACAATGCACGAGATGAAAAGCAGTGTAGACAGCCCAACAGAAAATCAGCACTGCAAAAGAAAAGACTCGTGAACTTGAAGACATAGCGATAGAAACTATCCACAGTGAAACACACAGAGGAAAAGGAATCCCCCACCCAGTAAAGAGCATCAGTGAGCTGTGGGTCAGTTTCAGTCAGCCTAATGTATGTGTAATTCGAGTCCCTGAAGGACAGGAAGCAGGGAACAGAAAAAATATTTGAAGAATGAATGATCAGATTTTTCCAAAATGATGAAAGCTATAAACCCACAGATCCAAGAGCTCAACAAACTCCAGGCACAAGAAGCATGAAGAAAATGACACCCAGGCTCATCATAAATTACTAAAAAACAGTGACAAAGAAAAAATCTTTTCTGTTTGTTTTAATTATTTTTGAGAGAGAGAGAGAGAGAGAGAGAGAGAGAGAGAGAAAATACGAGTGGGGGAGGGGCAGAGAGGGAGACACAGAATCCGAAGCAGGCTCCAGGCTCTGAGCTGTCAGCACAGAGCCTGACGGGGGGGCTCAAACCCATGAAATGCAAGATCACGACCTGAGCTGAAGTTGGACACTTAACTGACTGAGCCACCCTGGCACCCCAAAGAGAAAATCTTGAAAGTAGCTATGGAAAAAGACATTACATCAAGGAGGAAAATAAGGATGACAACAGATTTCTTGTCAGGAACAATGCAGGTGAAGCAACAGCGTTTTTTTAAAGCACCAGGAGAGGGGCACCTGGGCGGCTCAGTCGGTTAAGCGTCCAACTTCAGCTCAGGTCATGGTCTTACACTCCATGAGTTCGAGCCCTATGCCAGGCTCTGTGCTGACAGCTTGGAGCCTGGAGACTGCTTTGGATTCTGTGTCTCCCTCTCTCTCTCTACCTCTTTGCCGCTCTCATTCTCTCTCTCTCTCTCTCTCTCTCTCTCAAAAGTAAATACACATTTTAAAAAATTAAAAATAAATAAAGCACCAGAAGAAAAGCTGTCAATCTATTTCTATCTTTAAAAGAAAAATATCTTTATTGTAAGTGAAATTAGTCAGAGAAAGACAAAAATCGTATGACTTCACTCATATGAGGACTTTAAGAGACAAAACAGATGAACATAAGGGAAGGGAAACAAAAATAATATAAAAACAGAGAAGAAGACAAAACAGAAGAGACTTAAACATGGAGAACAAACTGAGGGTTACTGGAGGGGTTGTGGGAGGGAGGGATGGCTTAAATGGGTGAGGGACACCAAGGAATCTACTCCTGAAATCATTGTTTCACTATATGCTAACTAATTTGGATGTAAATTTTAAAAAATAAAAAATAAAATAGAAAAATAAATAAATAAGAGAAAAAATCTTTTAAAATATAATTCCAGCAAATATGTGCACAGTGAAATGTCTTTGTAAAGGAAACATGAACAACAACATTTTTAAACACACAAGAGCAGGAAAATTCATTAGCATCACACCTGCTCTACAAGAAATGTTAGAGTCCTTCACACAAAGGAAAAATAATACCAACTGAAAATGTATCTATGTAAAGAAACTAAGAACACTGTAAATGGTACCTACACGAGTACATTTAATTTTCTAAAATTTAGATCTCTTCAAAAGACAATTGAAAAGAAGAACTAAATACATGGAACAATATTCCATGTTCATGAATTGGAAGTCTTAATGTCACTAAGATGGAAATACTACTCAAAGTAATCTACAGATTCAGTACAATCCCTATCCAAATTACAGCAGCCTTTTTCACAGAAATGGAAAAGTCAGCCCTCAGTTTCATGTGATATTGCCAGGGGTCCCAAATAGCCAAGACAATATTGAAAAGGAAAAACGAAGGTTGAATGAAGGACTCACACTTCTCAGTGTCATAACATACTACGAGTCTACAGTAATACAAACTGTATGGTACTGGCATGAAGATAGGCACATAGACAAGTGGAATAAATTGGAGAATCCAGAAATAAACCTATACAGCTACGGCCAACTGAGTTTTCAACAAGGTTGCCAAGACCATTCAGTGAGGAAAGAAGACTCTCTTTAACAAGTGCTGAGAACACCTGGATATCCACCTGCAAAAGAATGAAGCCGGACCCCTACCTCACACCATATACAAAAATTAACTTGAAGGGATCAACAACAACCTAAAGATCAAAGGTACTATAAAACTCTGAAAAGAAAACATAGGACTTAATCTTCATGGCCTTGGGTTTGGCAATGGATTCTTAGATGTGACACCAAAACCACAATGAACTAACTAAATAAATACATATGTAAATTGGACTTCATCAAAATTAAAAACTTCTGCGTATCAAAGGAAATTATGAAGATAGTAAAGAGGCAATCTAAAGAGTAGGAGAAAATATTCGTAAATCCAATGGCTAATAATGGTGTAGTATCCAGACTATATAAAAGACTATCACAACTCCAACAACAAACAACCCAATTGTAAAGTGGGCAAAGGACTTGAGTAGACACTTCTTTAAAGAAGATATACAAATGGTCAATAAGCACATGAAAAGATGCTCAACATTAGTAGTCATTAGAGAAATGCAAACTAACACCACAATGAAATACCACTTTACACACTTTCACGTGACTATGGTTCAAACAGACAAACAAAGGAAATGAACACAGGCAAGGATGTGGAGAAATTGGAATCCTCGTACGTTGTTGGTAAAAATATAAAGTGATTCAGCTGCTGTGGAAAACAGTTTGGCTGTTCCTCAAAAAGTTAAACATAGAATGACCATACAACCCAGCAATTCTCCCAAAGAATTGAAAACAAGTACTTAAATCCTTGCACATCAGTGCGCACAGCAACAATATTCACAAGTAGCCAAAGAGTGGAAACAGCCCAAATGTCCATCAATGAATGAGTTGGTAAACAAATTGTGGTATGTGCATACAGTAGGATGTTATTCAGTCATAAGAAGGAATGAAGTATAGGGGCGCCTGGGTGGCTCCGTCGGTCGAGCGTCTGACTTTGGCTCAGGTCATGATCTCACGGTCTGTGGGTTTGACACCCACGTTGGGCTCTGTGCTGATGGCTCGGAGCCTGGAGCGAGCTTCAGATTCTGTGTCTCCCTCTCTCTCTGCCCCTTCCTCGCTCATGCTCTGTCTGTCTCTTTCTCTCAAAAATAAATAAACATTAAACAAATTTTTTTTAAAAAGAAGGAATGAAGTACTGATATATGCTACATACAATGTGGATGAACCTTGAAAACATGTTAAGTGAAAGAAGCCAGACACAAAGGTCACACATTAAGTGATCCCATTTATACAAAATATCCAGAATAGGTAAACCCATAGAAACAGAATGCAGGTGAGTGGTTGTCAAGGGTCCAAGGAGAATGGGGTGTGACTTCTTAATGAGTGTGGGATTTTACTTTGGAGGGATGGAAATGTTTCGGAACTCAGTAGAGGCGGTGGTTATACAACATTGTGAATGTACTAAATATCACAATTATTCACTTTAAAATTGTTAATTTGGGGGGCTCCTGGGAGGCTGGCTCAGTTGGTTAAGCATCTTTTTTTTAATGTTTATTTTTGAGAGAGAGAGAGAGAGAGAGAAAACACAGTGAGAGTGGGGGAGGGGCAGAGACAGAGAAGGAGACACAGAATCCAAAGCAGGCTCCAGACTCAGCTGTCAACACAGAGCCCGACGCAGGGCTCGAACCCATGAACTGTGAGACCATGACCTAAGCTGAGGTCGGACGCTTAACCGACTGAGCCACCCAGGCACCCCAGTGTCTGGCTTTGGTTTTAGCTCGGGTCATGATCTCATGGTTCATGGGTTCACGCTCCACGTTGGGCTCTGTGCTCGTAGTGCAGAGCCGACGAGGGATTCTCTCTCTTTCCATCTTTTTCTGACCCTCCTCCACTTTCTCAGTCTCTCAAAATAAATAAATAAACTTTTAAAAAAAGGTAAGTTTTGCTATGTGAATTTCATCTCAATTTTTAAAGAGATGATTGTTCAAATATAGTTATAAACTAAGTGAAATGTATGGCATTCGTATAAAGGCCAGGAGGGGGGAGAAGGAAATACTATTATAAAGTTCTTATGCCAGGGGCGCCTGGGTGGCTCGTCCGTTAGGCGTCAGACTTTGGCTCAGGTCATGATCTCACAGTTCGTGGGTTTGAGCCCCGCATCGGACTCTGTGCTGACAGCTCAGAGCCTGGAGCCTGCTTCGAATTCTGTGTTTCCCTCTCTCTCTCTCTCTGCCCCTCCTCTATTCACACTATCTCTCGCTCTCAAAAAATAAATACAACATTAAAAAAAAAATTTTTTTAAGTTCTTACACTATAGTAGGTGAAGTGACATCAACCACTTGAAGGTAGACTCTGATAAGTTAAAGATTATAGTATAAACCCTGAAGCAATCACTAAAATAACACAACAGAGAGGCATAACTAAGGAGATAAAAAGTAATAATAAAAATTACTCAATCTAAAATAAGGCAATAAAAGAAAAAAGAACAAAGAACAGATGGGACAAAAAAAAAAAAAAACCCAGAAAACAAAGAAACCTAACATATCAGTAATCACACTAAATGTAAATTGTCGAAACATCCCAATTAAAGATCAGAGATTGAGATCGAATAAAATAATCAAGGTCCAGGGATAGCTGGCTGGCTCAGTCAGAAGAGCATGAGCCTCTTGATCTCAGAGTTATGAGTTCAAGCCTCATGATGGGTGTAGAGATTACTTAAATGAATAAACTTTAAAAAAATCAAGATCAGACTATAATATTGCATACAAGAAATGCACCTTAAATCTAAAGACACAAATAAGTTATAAGTAAAAGGGTAGTCAAAAACTTACCACTATAATGGTAATCCAAAGAAGGCTGGAGTAGCTGTACCATCAAAGTAAATTTCAGAAGAAAGAATATTAGCAGAGACAAAGAAAGCCAGTTCATAATTGTAAAGGTGTCAATCAAGAGGACATAACAATCTTAAATATTGAGAGCCTCAGAATACAAGAAGCAAAAAATGATAGAACTGAAGGGGGAACTAAATCACAATTATGGGAAGAGATTCCAATATTCCTCTCTCAACTACTGATAGAGCAAGGAGACAGAAAATCAGCAAAGATATAGAGGATTTGAGCCACATTACTAGCCAACTTGACCTAATTACAATTTTTAGAAGGCTGCATTTCAGCAACAGCAGAATAAACATTCTTCTGAAGGGCACATAGAACATTTACCAAGATAAATCATATTCTTGCTCATGAAATACAAAAGGATTCAAGTTACACAAATTATGTTCTCTTACCATAATGGAAATCAGTAATATAAAGCTATCTGGGCAATTCGCAAATATTTGGAAACCAAACAACTTATATTGTACTCCCATGAGTCAAAGAGGAAAACAAATTAAAATTAGGAAGTATTTAAAACTGAAGGAAAATGAAAGCACAACAGATCGGAATTTGTGAGCTGATGCTAAAGCAGAGATAAGCTTCACCTTAAATATACGAAATGCCCGTATCAAAAAGGAAGAAAGAACTCAAATCAGTGACCTCAGCTCCATCTTAAGAAAATAGAAAAAGAGAAAATTCAACCCAAAGTAAGCAAAAGAAAGGAAATAAAGAGGACCAAAGTGAAAATCAATGAAATAGAGAAGAGAAAAATAGTGAAAGGAAAAATGAAACCAAAAGGCCATCTCTGGGAAGATCAATAAAACTGATAGAACTCTAAGCAGACTAATCAGGAAAAAAAGAGAGAAGATACTAATTACTAAAATTAAAAGTGAGAAAGGTGACATCACTACAGACTCTACAGATACTAAGAGGATAATAGGAGAATATTATGAACAACATCATACCTATAAATTTGACAACTTAGTTAAAACAGTCAAATTCTTGGAAAGACATGAACTTCCAAAGTTTGCTCACGAAGAAATAGATAGCCTGAATATCCCTATATCTATTAAAGAAATTGACATTGCACAAAGAAAACTCTAGGCCCAGATGCCTTCACTACTGAATTCTATGAAACGTTTAGGAAATTCTACACAAACTGTCAGAATATTAAAGGGATGTATTTCCCAATTAACAATATATAAAAAGGACAACACAGCACGATCAAGTGAGCTTTTATCTAAAGAATACAAGAGTGGTTTAACGTTAAAAAATCTACATCCATTCTTGATTAAAAACTCAGCAAACTAGAAATCGAAAGGAACTTTCTCCATATGAGAAAAGACATCTACAGAGCACCTAAAACGAACATCATATTAATGACGGAAGACTCAATTTTCTTCCCCTAAGTTCAGGAACAAGACAGGATGTTTGTTCTCATCACTTTTATTAAGCATTGAACTGGAGGCTCTTGCCAGGGAAATCAGGCAAGGAAAATACATAAATCACATCTAGATTGTAAAGGAAGAAGTGAAACTGTCTGTATTCACAGATGACATGATCTTCTATGCAGAAAATCCAATGAATCTACAATAAACTTACTAGAACCAATAAATGAGTTTAACAAGTTTGCAGAAACAAGATCAGTATCCACAAATCAATTTGTATTCCTATATACTAGCACCACATAATCAGAAATGAAGACTTTAAAATTCATTTTATAATAGTGCCAAAACAGCATGACACACTTAAGGGTTAATCTGACAAAAGACACAAAAGACCTATTACCCTGAAAATTACAAAATATTGCCGAAAGAAATTACAGATCTTCATAAATGGAGAGACGGAACGTGTTCGTGGATTAGAATGACTCAATATTGTAAAAATGTCATTTTCTCCCCAAGTCAATGTATAGATGCGATGTCACGACACTTAGACTACGGCAGATTTCCTCTAGAGACGGAAAAACTGACTCTCGTAGTCTAGTCGCTTGACGATGTATAGAACCTAGAAAAAACAGAACAACCTTAAATTTGTTTAATGTTTATTTATTTATTTTGAGGGAGAGAGAAAGGAAGAGAGTACGCACGAGCCGTTGAGGGGCAGAGAGAGAGGGAGAGAGAGGATCCCAAGCAGGCTCCACACGCTCAGTGCAGAGCCTGATGCGGGGCTCGATCTCACAAACCATGAGATCATGACCCGAGCCAAAATCAAGAGTCGAACACTTAACCAACTGAGCCACCCAGGCGCCCCCAGCAAGACTTTGAAAACAAGAAGTCAACTGGAGAAGTCACACTATCTCATTTAAAGACTTATTATAAGGCTACTGTAATCAAGAGACTGTAGTGATCAGTGGAACAAGATAGAGACCCACGCATAGACAGGCAACTTACGTTGGACAAAGCGCAAAGTCAGTTCAGCGGAGAAGTGATCGTGTGATCGTCCTTTACACAAATGGTGTGAGAACACTCGAACATTTGTTCAAAACAGATGTGTGCCAAAATGAAACCAAACAAACTGAAGCACCAACTTCAGCCCCTATCTGGCCCCATAGACAAAAATTAACTTCAAATGGACCGCAGACCTAAATGGAAAGCCGAAAACTATAAAAGCTTTAGAAGCACTCTGCGGTCTTGGGTTAGACAACAATCTCTTAGCTACAACAGCAAAAAGCC